>NC_064921.1:7842367-8475537 GCF_023897955.1 Schistocerca gregaria
AATTGCATCGGAATTGAATACAACAGTCACCATGCGCACATTCCTCCATAAAAGTAATGTCTCAAACAGTCTACCATTTGATCGTTCCCTGGAAGACCAGTAGCAGTTTCCGATGAACATCTGGAGGCATTCTGTAATCTGTGGACTATCAGAGTGTTGATGAAACACAGAAATTGGATCGGGATTGAATACAACAGTCACCATGCGCACTATCCAAAACGGGAGTAATGTCTCAAACAGTCTACGCTTTGATCGTTCCCCAGAATACCAGTAGTAGTTTCCTATACACATCTGGAGGCATTCTGTAGAATGTGGACTATCAGAGTGTTGATGAAACACAGAAATTGTATCCGGATTGAATACAACAGTAACCATGCGCACTTTCCTCCACGGGAGAAATGTCTCAAACAATCTACGCTTTGATCGTTCCCTGGAAGACCAGTAGTAGTTTCCGATGCACATCTGGTGGCATTCTGTAATGTGTAGACTATCAGAGTGTTGATGCAACACAGTAATAGCATCCGGATTCAATACAACAGTCACCATGCGCACTTTCCTCCATAGGAGTAATGTCTCTAACAGTCTACGCTTTGATCGTTCCCCAGAAGACCAGTAGTAGTTTCCTATACACATCTGGAGGCTTTCAGTACACTGTGGACTATCAGAGTGTTGATGAAACACAGAAATTGCATCGGGATTGAATACAACAGTCTCCATGCGTAAATTCCTCAAAGGGAGTAATGTCTCAAACAGTTTACGCTTTGATCGTTCCTGGAAGACCAGTAGTAGTTTCCGATGAACATCTGGAGGCATTCTGTAATCTGTGGACTATCAGAGTGTTGATGAAACACAGAAATTGCATCGGGAATGAATACAACAGTCACCACGCGCACTTTCCTTCACGGTAGTAATGTCTCAAACAGTCTACGCTTTGATCGTTCCCATAAGACCAGTAGTAGTTTCCGATAAACAGCTGGCGGCATTCTGTAATCTATGGACTATCAGAGTGTTGATGAAACACAGAAATTGCATCGGGATTGAATACAACAGTCACCATGCGCACTTTCCTCCATGGGAGTAATGTCTCTAACAGGCTTCGCTTTGATCGTTCCCTGGAAGACCAGTAGTAGTTTCCGATAAACAGCTGGCGGCATTCTGTAATCTGTGGACTATCAGAGTGTTGATGAAACACAGAAATTGCATCGGGATTGAATACAACAGTCACCATGCGCACTTTCCTCCATGGGAGTAATGTCTCTAACAGGCTTCGCTTTGATCGTTCCCTGGAAGGCCAGTAGTAGTTTCCGATTAACATCTGGAGGCATTCTGTATTCTGTGGAGTTTCAGAGTGTTGATGAAACACAGAAATTGCATCGGGATTCAATACAACAGTCACCATGCGCACTTTCCTCCATGGGAGTAATGTCTCAGTCTACGGTTTGATCGTTCCCTGGAAGACCAGTAGTAGTTTCCGATGCACATCTGGAGGCATTCTGTAAAATGTGGACTATCAGAGTGTTGATGAAACACAGAAATTGCGTCCGGATTGAATATAACAGTCACCATGCGCACTTTCCTACACGGGAGAAATGTCTCAAACAATCTACGCTTCGATCGTTCCCTGGAAGACCAGTAGTAGTTTCTGATGCACATCTGGTGGCATTCTGTAATGTGTAGACTATCAGAGTGTTGATGAAACATAGTAATTGCATCGGGATTGAATACAACAGTCACCATGCGCACTTTCCTCCATGGGAGTAATGTTTCTAACAGTCTACGCTTTGATCGTTCCCCAGAAGACCAGTAGTAGTTTCCTATACACATCTGGAGGCTTTCTGTACACTGTGGACTATCAGAGTGTTGATGAAACATAGAAATTGCATCGGGATTGAATACATCAGTCACCATGCGCACATTCCTCCATAAAAGTAATGTCTCAAACATTCCACGCTTTGATCGTTCCCTGGAAGACCAGTAGTAGTTTCCGATGCACATCTGGAGGCATTCTGTATTCTGTGGAGTATCAGAGTGTTGATGAAACACAGAAATTGCATCGGGATTGAATACAACAGACACCATGCGCACTTTCCTCCACGGGAGGTATGTCTCAAACAGTCTACGCTTTGATCGTTCCATGGATGAGTAGTAGTAGTTTCCGATGCACATCTGGTGGCATTCTGTAATCTGTGCACTATCAGAGTGTTGATGAAACACAGAAATTGCATAGGGATTGAATACAACAGTCACCATTGGCACTTTCCTCCATAAAAGTAAAGTCTTAAACAGTCTACGCTTTGTTCGTTCCCTGGAAGACCAGTAGTGGTTTCCGATGAACATCTGGAGGCATTCTGTAATCAGTGGACTATCAGAGTGTTGATGAAACACAGTTATTGCATCGGGATTGAACGCAACAGTCACCATGCGCACTTTCCTCCATGGGAGTAATGTTTCAAAGAGTTTACGCATTGATCGTTCCCTGGAAGACCTGTAGCAGTTTCCGATGCACATCTGGAGGCATTCTGTAATCTGTGGACTATCAGAGTGTTGATGAAACACAGAAATTGCATCGGGATTGAATACAACAGTCACCATGCGCACATTCCTCCATAAAAGTAATGTCTCAAACAGTCTACGCTTTGATCGTTCCCTGGAAGACCAGTAGTAGTTTCCGATGCACATCTGGTGGCATTCTGTAATCTGTGGACCTTCAGAGTGTTGATGAAACACAGAAATTGCATCCGGATTGAATACAACAGTCACCATGCGAACTTTCCTTAATGGGAGTAATGTCCCAAACAGTCTACGCTTTGATCGTTCCCTGGAAGTCCAGTAGTAGTTTCCGATGCACACCTAGAGGCATTCTGTAATCTGTGGAATATCAGAGTGTTGATGAAACACAGAAATTGCATCGGGATTGAATACAACAGTCACCATGCGCACTTTCCTCCACGGGAGGTATGGCTCAAACAGTCTACGCTTTGATCGTTCCCTGGAAGAGTAGTAGTAGTTTCCGATGCACATCTGGCGGCATTCTGTAATCTGTCTACTATCAGAGTGTTGATGAAACACAGAAATTGCATCGGGATTGAATACAACAGTCACCATCCGCACTTTCCTCCATGGGAGTATTGTCTCAAACAGTCTACGCTTTGATCGTTCCCTGCAAGACCAGTAGTAGTTTCCGATGCGCATCTCGTGGCATTCTGTAATCTGTGGACTATCAGAGTGTTGATGAAACACAGAAATTGCATCGGGATTGAATACAACAGTCACCATGCGCACATTCCTCCATAAAAGTAATGTCTCAAACAGTCTACGCTTTGATCGTTTCCTGGAAATAAAGTAGTAGTTCCCAAAGCACCTCTGGAGGCATTCTGTAATCTGTGGACTATCAGACTGTTGATGAAACACAGAAATTGCATCGGGACTGAATACAACAGTCACCATGCGCACTTTTCTCCATGGGAGTAATGTCTCAGTCTACGCTTCGATCGTTCCCTGGAAGACCAGTAGTAGTTTCCGATGCACATTTGGAGGCATTCTGTAATATGTGGAGTATCAGAGTGTTGATGAAACACAGAAATTGCATCGGGATTGAATACCACAGTCACCATGCGCACTTTCCTCCATGGGAGTAATTCTCAAACAGTCTACGCTTTGATCGTTACCTGGAAGACCAGTAGTAGTTTCCGATGCACATCTGGTGGCATTCTGTAATCTGTGGATTATCAGAGTGTTGATGAAACACAGAAATTGCGTCGGGATTGAATACAACAGTCACCATGCGCACATTCCTCCATAAAAGTAATGTCTCAAACAGTCTACGCTTTGATCGTTCACTGGAAGACCAGTAGTAGTTTCCGTTGCACATCTCGTAGCATTCTGTAATGTGTAGACTATCAGAGTGTTGATGAAGCACAGTAATTGCATCGGGATTGAATACAACAGTCACCATATGCACTTTCCTCCATGGGAGTAATGTTTCAAACAGTCTACGCTTTTATTGTTCCCTGGAAGACCAGTAGTAGTTTCTGATGCACATCTGGAGTCTTTCTGTACTCTGCGGACTATCAGAGTGTTGATGAAACACACAAATTGCATCGAGATTGAATACAACAGTCTCCATGCGCAGTTTACTCCATGGGAGTAATGTCTCAAACAGTCTACGCTTTGATCGTTCCCTGGATGACCAGTAAAAGTTTCAATTGCACATCTGGAGGTATTCTGTAATCTGTGGACTATCGGAGTGATGATGAAACACAGAAATTGCATCGGGATTGAATACAACAGTCACCATGCGCACTTTCCTCCATGGGAGTAATGTCTCTAACAGTCTACGTTTTGATCGTTCCCTGGAAGACCAGTAGTAGTTTCCAATGCACATCTGGAGGCTTTCCGTAATCTGTGGACTGTCAGAGTGTTGCCGAAAAACAGAAATTGTCGGGATTGAATACAACAGTCACCATGCGCACTTTCCTCCATGGGAGTAATGTCCCAAACAGTCTACGCTTTGATCGTTCCCTGGAAGATCAGTAGTAGTTTCCGATGCACATCGGGAAGCATTCTGTAATCTGTGGACTATCAGAGTGTTGATGAAACACAGACATTGCATCGGGATTGAATACAACAGTCACCATGCGCACTTTCCTCCATGGGTGTAATGTTTCACAGAGTTTACGCTTTGATCGATCCCTGGAAGACCAGTAGTAGTTTCCGATGCACATCTCGTGGCATTCTGTAATCTGTGGACTATCAGAGTGTTGATGAAACACCGAAAATGCATCGGAATTGAATACAACAGTCACCATGCGCACTTTCCTCCATGGGAGTAATTCTCAAACAGTCTACGCTTTGATCGTTACCTGGAAGACCAGTAGTAGTTTCCGATGCACATCCGGTGGCATTCTGTAATCTGTGGATTATCAGAGTGTTGATGAAACACAGAAATTGCGTCGGGATTGAATACAACAGTCACCATGCGCACATTCCTCCATAAAAGTAATGTCTCAAACAGTCTACGCTTTGATCGTTCACTGGAAGACCAGTAGTAGTTTCCGTTGCACATCTCGTTGCATTCTGTAATGGTTAGACTATCAGAGTGTTGATGAAACACAGTAAATGCATCGGGATTGAATACAACAGTCACCATGGGCACTTTCCTCCATGGGAGTAATGTTTCTAACAGTCTACGCTTTTATTCTTCCCTGGAAGACCAGTAGTAGTTTCCGATGCACATCTGGAGTCTTTCTGTACTCTGTGGACTATCAGAGTGTTGATGAAGCACACAAATTGCATCGAGATTGAATACAACAGTCTCCATGCGCAGTTTCCTCCATGGGAGTAATGTCTCAAACAGTCTACGCTTTGATCGTTCCCTGGATGACCAGTAAAAGTTTCAATTGCACATCTGGAGGTATTCTGTAATCTGTGGACTATCGGAGTGATGATGAAACACAGAAATTGCATCGGGATTGAATACAACAGTCACCATGCGCACTTTACTCCACGGGAGTAATGTCTCTAACATTCTACGTTTTGATCGTTCCCTGGAAGACCAGTAGTAGTTTCCAATGCACATCTGGAGGCTTTCCGTAATCTGTGGACTGTCAGAGTGTTGACGAAAAACAGAAATTGCATCGGGATTGAATACAACAGTCACCATGCGCACTTTCCTCGTTGGGAGTAATGTCCCAAACAGTCTACGCTTTGATCGTTCCCTGGAAGATCAGTAGTAGTTTCCGATGCACATCTCGTGGCATTCTGTAATCTGTGGACTACCAGAGTGTTGATGAAACACAGAAAATGCATCGGAATTGAATACAACAGTCACCATGCGCACATTCCTCCATAAAAGTAATGTCTCAAACAGACTACGCTTTGATCGTTTCCTGGAAGTGCAGTAGTAGTTTCCAAAGCACACCTGGAGGCATTCTGTAATCTGTGGACTATCAGAGTGTTGATGAAACACAGAAAATGCATCGGAATTGAAAACAACAGTCACCATGCGCACATTCCTCCATAAAAGTAATGTCTCAAACAGACTACGCTTTGATCGTTACCTGGAAGACCAGTAGTAGTTTCCGATGCACATCTGGTGGCATTCTGTAATCTGATGACTGTTCAAGTGTTGATGCAACACTAAAATTGCATCGGGATTGAATATAACAGTCACCATGAACACTTTCCTCCATGGAGGTATGTCTCAAACAGTCTTAGCTTTGATCGTTCCCTGGAAGACCAGTAGTAGTTTCCGATGCACATCTGGAGGCCTTCTGTAATCTGTGGATTTTCAGAGTGTTGATGAAACACGGAAATTGCATCGGGATTGAATACAACAGTCACCATGCACACATTCCTCCATGGGAGTAATGTCTCAAACAGTCTACGCTTTGATCGTTCCCTGGAAGACCAGTAGTAATTTCCGATGAACATCTGGAGGCATTCTGTAATCTGTGGACTATCTGAGTGTTGATGAAACACAGAAATTGCATCGGGATTGAATTCAACAGTCACCATGCGCACATTCCTCCATAAAAGTAATGTCTCAAACAGTCTACGCTTTGATCGTTCCCTGGAAGACCAGTCGTAGTTTCCGATGCACATCTGGATGCATTCTGTAATCTGTGGACTATCAGAGTGTTGATGAAACACAGAAATTGCATCGGGATTGAATACAACAGTCACCATGCGCACTTTCCTCCATGGGAGTAATTCTCAAACAGTGCACGCTGTGAACGTTCCCTGGAAGACCAGTAGTAGTTTCCGATGCACATCTGGATGCATTCTGTAATCTGTGGACTATCAGGGTGTTGATGAAACACAGAAATTGCATCGGGATAGAGTACAACAGTCACAATGCGCACTTTCCTCCACGGGAGGTATGTCTCAAACGGTCTACGCTTTGATCGTTCCCTGGAAGACCAGTAGTAGTTTCCGATGCACATCTGGTGGCATTCTGTAATCTGTGGACTATCAGAGTGTTGATGAAACACAGAAATTGCATCGCGATTGAATACAACAGTCACCCTCCGCACTTTCCTCCATGGGAGTAATGTCACAAACAGTCTACGATTTGATCGTTCCCTGGAAGACAAGTAGTATTTTCCGATTAACATCTGGAGGCATTCTGTGATCTGTGGAGTATCAGAGTGTTGATGAAACACAGAAATTGCATCGGGATTGAATACAACAGTCACCATTCGCACATTCCTCCGTAAAAGTAATGTCTCAAATAGTCTACGCTTTGATCGCTCCCTGGAAGACCAGTAGTAGTTTCCGATGAACATCTGGAGGCATTCTGTAATCTGTGGACTATCAGAGAATTGATAAAACAAAGAAATTGCATTGGGATTAAATACAACAGTCACCATGCGCACTTTCCTCCACGGGAGGTATGTCTCAAACAGTCGACGCTTTAATCGTTCCCTGGAAGACCAGTAGTAGTTTCCGATGCAGATTTGGTGGCATTCTGTAATCTGTGGACTATCAGAGTGTTGATGAAACACAGAAATTGCATCGGGATAGAATACAACAGTCACAATGCGCACTTTCCTCCACGGGAGGTATGTCTCATACGGTCTACGCTTTGATCGTTCCCTGGCAGACCAGTAGTAGTTTCCGATGCACATCTCGTGGCAATCTGTAATCTGTGGACTATCAGAGTGTTGATGAAGCACAGAAATTGCATCGGGATAGAATACAACAGTCACAATGCGCACTTTCCTCCACGGGAGGTATGTCTCATACGGTCTACGCTTTGATCGTTCCCTGGCAGACCAGTAGTAGTTTCCGATGCACATCTCGTGGCAATCTGTAATCTGTGGACTATCAGAGTGTTGATGAAGCACAGAAAATGCATCGGGATTTATTACAACAGTTACCATGCGCACTTTCCTCCATGGGAGGAATGTCTCAAAGAGTTTACGCTTAGATCGTTCCCTGAAAGACCAGTAGTAGTTTCCGATGCACATCTGGAGGCATTCTGTAATCTGTGGACTATCAGAGTGTTGATGAAACACAGAAATTGCATCGGGATTGAATACAACAGTCTCCATGCGCACTTTACTCCATGGGAGTAATGTCTCTAACAGTCTACGCTTTGATCGTTGCCTGGAAGACCAGTAGTAGTTTCCGATGGAAATCTGGAGGCTTTTCGTAATCTGTGGACTATCAGAGTGTTGATGAAACACAGAAATTGCATCGGGATTGAATACAACAGTCACCATGCGCACTTTCCTATATGGGAGTAATGTCCCAAATAGTCTACGCTTTGATCGTTCCCTGGAAGACCAGTAGTAGTTTCCGCTTAACATCTGGAGGCATTCAGTAATCTGTGGACTCTCAGAGTGTTCATGAAACACAGAAATTGCATCGGGATTGAATACAACAGTCACAATGAGCACATTCCTCCATAAAAGTAATGTCTCAAACAGTCTACGCTTTGATCGTTCCCTGGAAGACCAGTAGTAGTTTCCGATGCACATCTGGAGGCATTCTGTAATCTGTGGACTATTAGAGTGTTGATGAAACACAGAAATTGCATCGGGATTGAATACAACAGTCACCATGCGCACTTTCCTCTATGGGAGTAATGTCTCCAACAGCCTACGCTTTGATCGTTCCCTGGAAGACCAGTAGTAGTTTCCGATGCACATCTGATGGCATTCTGTAATCTGTGGACTATCAGAGTGTTGATGAAACACAGAAATTGCATCGGGATAGAATACAACAGTCACAATGCGCACTTTCCTCCACGGGAGGTATGTCTCAAACGGTCTACGCTTTGATCGTTCCCTGGAAGACCAGTAGTAGTTTCCGATGCACATCTGGTGGCATTCTGTAATCTGTGGACTATCAGAGTGTTGATGAAACACAGAAATTGCATCGCGATTGAATACAACAGTCACCATCCTCACTTTCCTCCATGGGAGTAATGTCCCAAACAGTCTACGATTTGATCGTTCCCTGGAAGGTCAGTAGTAGTTTCCGATTAACATCTGGAGGCATTCTGTGATCTGTGGAGTATCAGAGTGTTGATGAAACACATAATTTGCATCGGGATTGAATACAACAGTCACCATTCGCCCATTCCTCCGTAAAAGTAATGTCTCAAACAGTCTACGCTTTGATCGTTCCCTGGAAGACCAGTAGTTGTTTCCGATGAACATCTGGAGGCATTCTGTAATCTGTGGTCTATCAGAGTGTTGATGAAACAAAGAAATTGCATCGGGATTGAATGCAACAGTCACCATGCGCATTTTCCTCCACGGAATAATGTCTCAAACAGTCTACGATTTGATCGATCCGTGGAAGACCAGTAGTAGTCTCCGATGCACATCTGGTGGCATTCTATAATCTGTGGACTATCAGAGTGTTGATGAAACACAGAAATTGCATCGGGATTGAATACAACAGTCACCATGCGTACTTTCCTCCATGGGAGTAATTCTCAAACAGTCTACGCTTTGATCGTTACCTGGAAGACCAGTAGTAGTTTCCGATGCACATATGGTGGCATTCTGTAATCTGTGGACTATCATAGTGTTAATGAAACACTAAAATTGCATCGGGATTGAATACAACAGTCACCATGCGCACTTTCCTCCACGGGAGGTATGTCTCAAACAGTCTACGCTTTGATCGTTCCCTAGAAGACAAGTAGTAGTTTACGATGCACATCTGGAGGCATTCTGTACTCTGTGGACTATCAGGGTGTTGATGAAACACAGAAATTGCATCGGGATTGAATACAACAGTCTCCATGCGCAGTTTCCTCCATGGGAGTAATGTCTCAAACAGTCTACGCTTTGATCGTTCCCTGGAAGACCAGTAAAAGTTTCAATTGCACATCTGGTTGCATTCTGTAATCTGTGGACTATCAGAGTGTTGATGAAACACAGAAATTGCATCGGGATTGAATACAACAGTCACCATGCGCACTTTACTCCATGGGAGTAATGTCTCTGACAGTCTACGCTTTGATCGTTCCCTGGAAGACCAGTAGTAGTTTCCGATGCACATCTGGAGGCCTTCCGTAATCTGTGGACTATCAGAGTATTGATGAAACATAGAAATTGCATCGGGATTGAATACAACTGTCACCATGCACACATTCCTCCATAAAAGTAATGTCTCAAACAGTCTACGCTTTGATCGTTCCCTGGAAGACCAGTAGTAGTTTCTGATGAACATCTGGAGGCATTCTGTTATCTGTGGACTATCAGAGTGATGATGAAACACAGAAATTCCATCGGGATTGAATTCAACAGTCACCATGCGCACATTCCTCAATAAAAGTAATGTCTCAAACAGTCTACGATTTGATCGTTCCCTGGAAGACCAGTCGTAGTTTCCGATGCACATCTGGATGCATTCTGTAATTTGTGGACTATCAGAGTGTTGATGAAACACAGAAATTGCATCGGGATTGAATACAACAGTCACCATGCGCACTTTCCTCCATGGGAGTAATGTCTCAAACAGTCTACGCTTTGGTCGTTCCCTGGAAGACCAGTAGTAGTTTCCAATTAACATCTGGAGGCATTCTGTAATCTGTGGACTATCAGAGTGATGATGAAACATAGAAATAGCATCGGGATTGAATACAACAGTCACCATGCGCACTTTCCTCAATGGGAGTAATGTCTCCAACAGTCTACGCTTTGATCGTTCCCTGGAAGATCAGTAGTAGTTTCCGATGCACATCTGATGGCATTCTGTAATCAGTGGACTATCAGAGTGTTGATGAAACACAGAAATTGCATCGGGATAGAATACAACAGTCACAATACGCCCTTTCCTCCACGGGAGGTATGTCTCAAACGGTCTACGCTTTGATCGTTCCCTGGAAGACCAGTTGTAGTTTCCAATGCACATCTGGTGGCATTCTGTAATCTGTGGACTATCAGAGTGTTGATGAAACACAGAATTTGCATCGGGATTGAATACAACAGTCACCATCCGCATTTTTCTCCATGGGATTAATGTCCCAAACAGTCTACGATTTAATCGTTCCCTGGAAGGTCAGTAGTAGTTTCCGATAAACATCTGGAGGCATTCTGTAATCTGTGGAGTATCAGAGTGTTGATGAAACACAGAAATTGCATCGGGATTGAATACAACAGTCACCATTCGCACATTCCTCCGTAAAAGTAATGTCTCAAACAGTCTACGCTTTGATCGTTCACTGGAAGACCAGTAGTTGTTTCCGATGAACATCTGGACGCATTCTGTAATCTGTGGACTATCATAGTGTTAATGAAACACTAAAATTGCATCGGGATTGAATACAACAGTCACCATGCGCACTTTCCTCCACGGGAGGTATGTCTCAAACAGTCTACGCTTTGATCGTTCCCTAGAAGACCAGTAGTAGTTTACGATGCACATCTGGAGGCATTCTGTACTCTGTGGACTATCAGGGTGTTGATGAAACACAGAAATTGCATCGGGATTGAATACAACAGTCTCCATGCGCAGTTTCCTCCATGGGAGTAATGTCTCAAACAGTCTACGCTTTGATCGTTCCCTGGAAGACCAGTAAAAGTTTCAATTGCACATCTGGTTGCATTCTGTAATCTGTGGACTATCAGAGTGTTGAGGAAACACAGAAATTGCATCGGGATTGAATACAACAGTCACAATGCGCACTTTCCTCCACGGGAGGTATGTCTCAAACGGTCTACGCTTTGATCGTTCCCTGGAAGACCAGTAGTAGTTTCCGATGCACATCTGGTGGCATTCTGTAATCTGTGGACTATCAGAGTGTTGATGAAACACAGAAATTGCATCGGGATTGAATACAACAGTCACCATCCTCACTTTCCTCCATGGGAGTAATGTCCCAAACAGTCTACGATTTGATCGTTCCCTGGAAGGTCAGTAGTAGTTTCCGATTAACATCTGGAGGCATTCTGTGATCTGTGGAGTATCAGAGTGTTGATGAAACACATAATTTGCATCGGGATTGAATACAACAGTCACCATTCGCCCATTCCTCCGTAAAAGTAATGTCTCAAACAGTCTACGCTTTGATCGTTCCCTGGAAGACCAGTAGTTGTTTCCGATGAACATCTGGAGGCATTCTGTAATCTGTGGTCTATCAGAGTGTTGATGAAACAAAGAAATTGCATCGGGATTGAATGCAACAGTCACCATGCGCATTTTCCTCCACGGAATAATGTCTCAAACAGTCTACGATTTGATCGATCCGTGGAAGACCAGTAGTAGTCTCCGATGCACATCTGGTGGCATTCTATAATCTGTGGACTATCAGAGTGTTGATGAAACACAGAAATTGCATCGGGATTGAATACAACAGTCACCATGCGTACTTTCCTCCATGGGAGTAATTCTCAAACAGTCTACGCTTTGATCGTTACCTGGAAGACCAGTAGTAGTTTCCGATGCACATATGGTGGCATTCTGTAATCTGTGGACTATCATAGTGTTAATGAAACACTAAAATTGCATCGGGATTGAATACAACAGTCACCATACGCACTTTCCTCCACGGGAGGTATGTCTCAAACAGTCTACGCTTTGATCGTTCCCTAGAAGACCAGTAGTAGTTTACGATGCACATCTGGAGGCATTCTGTACTCTGTGGACTATCAGGGTGTTGATGAAACACAGAAATTGCATCGGGATTGAATACAACAGTCTCCATGCGCAGTTTCCTCCATGGGAGTAATGTCTCAAACAGTCTACGCTTTGATCGTTCCCTGGAAGACCAGTAAAAGTTTCAATTGCACATCTGGTTGCATTCTGTAATCTGTGGACTATCAGAGTGTTGATGAAACACAGAAATTGCATCGGGATTGAATACAACAGTCACCATGCGCACTTTACTCCATGGGAGTAATGTCTCTGACAGTCTACGCTTTGATCGTTCCCTGGAAGACCAGTAGTAGTTTCCGATGCACATCTGGAGGCCTTCCGTAATCTGTGGACTATCAGAGTATTGATGAAACATAGAAATTGCATCGGGATTGAATACAACTGTCACCATGCACACATTCCTCCATAAAAGTAATGTCTCAAACAGTCTACGCTTTGATCGTTCCCTGGAAGACCAGTAGTAGTTTCTGATGAACATCTGGAGGCATTCTGTAATTTGTGGACTATCAGAGTGTTGATGAAACACAGAAATTGCATCGGGATTGAATACAACAGTCACCATGCGCACTTTCCTCCATGGGAGTAATGTCTCAAACAGTCTACGCTTTGGTCGTTCCCTGGAAGACCAGTAGTAGTTTCCAATTAACATCTGGAGGCATTCTGTGATCTGTGGACTATCAGAGTGATGATGAAACATAGAAATAGCATCGGGATTGAATACAACAGTCACCATGCGCACTTTCCTCAATGGGAGTAATGTCTCCAACAGTCTACGCTTTGATCGTTCCCTGGAAGATCAGTAGTAGTTTCCGATGCACATCTGATGGCATTCTGTAATCAGTGGACTATCAGAGTGTTGATGAAACACAGAAATTGCATCGGGATAGAATACAACAGTCACAATGCGCCCTTTCCTCCACGGGAGGTATGTCTCAAACGGTCTACGCTTTGATCGTTCCCTGGAAGACCAGTTGTAGTTTCCAATGCACATCTGGTGGCATTCTGTAATCTGTGGACTATCAGAGTGTTGATGAAACACAGAATTTGCATCGGGATTGAATACAACAGTCACCATCCGCATTTTTCTCCATGGGATTAATGTCCCAAACAGTCTACGATTTAATCGTTCCCTGGAAGGTCAGTAGTAGTTTCCGATAAACATCTGGAGGCATTCTGTAATCTGTGGAGTATCAGAGTGTTGATGAAACACAGAAATTGCATCGGGATTGAATACAACAGTCACCATTCGCACATTCCTCCGTAAAAGTAATGTCTCAAACAGTCTACGCTTTGATCGTTCACTGGAAGACCAGTAGTTGTTTCCGATGAACATCTGGACGCATTCTGTAATCTGTGGACTATCAGAGTGTTGATGAAACAAAGAAATTGCATCGGGATTGAATGCAACAGTCACCATGCGCATTTTCCTCCACGGAATATTGCCTCAAACAGTCTACGCTTTGATCGTTCCGTGGAAGACCAGTAGTAGTCTCCGATGCACATCTGGTGGCATTCTGTAATCTGTGGACTATCAGAGTGTTGATGAAACACAGAAATTGCATCGGGATTGAATACAACAGTCACCATGCGTACTTTCCTCCATGGGAGTAATTCTCAAACAGTCTACGCTTTGATCGTTACCTGGAAGACCAGTAGTAGTTTCCGATGCACATCTGGTGGCATTCTGTAATCTGTGGACTATCATAGTGTTAATGAAAAACTAAAATTGCATCGCTATTGAATACAACAGTCACCATGCGCACTTTCCTCCACGGGAGGTATGTCTCAAACAGTCTACGCTTTGATCGTTCCCTAGAAGACCAGTAGTAGTTTACGATGCACATCTGGAGGCATTCTGTAATCTGTGGATTATCAGAGTGTTGATGAAACACAGAAATTGCGTCGGGATTGAATACAACAGTCACCATGCGCACAATCCTCCATAAAAGTAATGTCTCAAACAGTCTACGCTTTGATCGTTCCCTGGAAGACCAGTAGTAGTTTCCGATGCACATCTGGAGTCTTTCTGTACTCTGTGGACTATCAGGGTGTTGATGAAACACAGAAATTGCATCGGGATTGAATACAACAGTCTCCAAGCGCAGTTTCCTCCATGGGAGTAATGTCTCAAACAGTCTACGCTTTGATCGTTCCCTGGAAGACCAGTAAAAGTTTAAATTGCACATCTGGAGGCATTCTGTAATCTGTGGACTATCGGAGTGTTGATAAAACACAGAAATTGCATAGGGATTGAATACAACAGTCACCATGCGCACTTTCCTCCACGGGAGTAATGTCTCAAAAAATCTACGCTTTGATCGTTCCCTGGAAGACCAGTAGTAGTTTCCGATGCACATCTGGTAGCATTCTGCAATGTGTAGACTATCAGCGTGTTGATGAAATACAGTAATTGCATCGGGATTGAATACAACAGTCACCATGCGCACTTTACTCCATGGGAGTATGTCTGTAACAGTCTACGCTTTGATCGTTCCCTGGAAGACCAGTAAAATTTTCAATTGCACATCTGGAGGCATTCTGTTATCTGTGGAGTATCAGAGTGTTGATGAAACACAGAAATTGCATCGGGATTGAATACAACAGTCACCATTCGCACATTCCTCCGTAAAAGTAATGTCTCAAACAGTCTACGCTTTGATCGTTCCCTGGAAGACCAGTAGTAGTTTCCGATGAACATCTGGAGGCATTCTGTAATCTGTGGACTATCAGAGTGTTGATGAAACAAAGAAATTGCGTCGGGATTGAATACAACAGACACCACGCGCACTTTGCTCCACGGTTGTAATGTCTCAAACAGTCTACGATTTGATCGTACCCTGGAAGACCAGTAGTAGTGTCCGATGAACATCTGGAGGCATTCTGTAATCTGTGGACTATTAGAGTGTTGATGAAACACAGAAATTGCATCGGGATTGAATACAACAGTCACCATGCGCACTTTCCTCCACGGGAGTAATGTCTCAAAAAATCTACGCTTTGATCGTTCCCTGGAAGACCAGTAGTAGTTTCCGATGCACATCTGGTAGCATTCTGTAATGTGTAGACTATCAGCGTGTTGATGAAATACAGTAATTGCATCGGGATTGAATACAACAGTTACCATGCGCACTTTCTTCCATGGGAGTAATGTTTCTAACAGTCTACGCTTTGATCGTTCTCTGGAAGACCAGTAGAAGTTTCCGATGCACATCTGGAGGCTTTCTGTACTCTGTGGACTATCAGAGAGTTGATGAAACACAGAAATTGCATCGGGATTGAATACAACAGTCTCCATGCGCAGTTTCCTCCATGGGAGTAATGTCTCAAACAGTCTACGCTTTGATCGTTCATTGGAAGACCAGTAAAAGTTTCAATTGCACATCTGGAGGCATTCTGTAATCTGTGGACTATCAGAGTGTTGATGAAACACAGAAATTGCATCGGGATTGAATACAACAGTCACCATGCGCACTTTACTCCATGGGAGTAATGTCTCTGACAGTCTACGCTTTGATCGTTCCCTGGAAGACCAGTAGTAGTTTCCGATGCACATCTGGAGGCCTTCCGTAATCTGTGGACTATCAGAGTGTTGATGAAACATAGAAATTGCATCGGGATTGAATACAACTGTCACCATGCACACATTCCTCCATAAAAGTAATGTCTCAAACAGTCTACGCTTTGATCGTTCCCTGGAAGACCAGTAGTAGTTTCCGATGAACATCTGGAGGCATTCTGTAATCTGTGGACTATCAGAGTGATGATGAAACACAGAAATTCCAAAGGGATTGAATTCAACAGTCACCATGCGCACATTCCTCCATAAAAGTAATGTCTCAAACAGTCTACGCTTTGATCGTTCCCTGGAAGACCAGTCGTAGTTTCCGATGCACATCTGGATGCATTCTGTAATTTGTGGACTATCAGAGTGTTGATGAAACACAGAAATTGCATCGGGATTGAATACAACAGTCACCATGCGCACTTTCCTCCAGGGGAGTAATGTCTAAAAAAGTCTACGCTTTGGTCGTTCCCTGGAAGACCAGTAGTAGTTTCCAATTAACATCTGGAGGCATTCTGTAATCTGTGGACTATCAGAGTGATGATGAAACATAGAAATAGCATCGGGATTGAATACAACAGTCACCATGCGCACTTTCCTCTATGGGAGTAATGTCTCAAACAGCCTACGCTTTGATCGTTCCCTGGAAGACCAGTAGTAGTTTCCGATGCACATCTGATGGCATTCTGTAATCTGTGGACTATCAGAGTGTTGATGAAACACAAAAATTGCATCGGGATAGAATACAACAGTCACAATGCGCACTTTCCTCCACGGGAGGTATGTCTCAAACGGTCTACGCTTTGATCGTTCCCTGGAAGACCAGTAGTAGTTTCCGATGCACATCTGGTGGCATTCTGTAATCTGTGGACTATCAGAGTGTTGATGAAACACAGAAATTGCATCGGGATTGAATACAACAGTCACCATCCGCACTTTCCTCCATGGGAGTAATGTCCCAAACAGTCTACGATTTGATCGTTCCCTGGAAGGTCAGTAGTAGTTTCCGATTAACATCTGGAGGCATTCTGTAATCTGTGGAGTATCAGAGTGTTGATGAAACACAGAATTTGCATCGGGATTGAATACAACAGTCACCATTCGCACATTCCTCCGTAAAAGTAATGTCTCAAACAGTCTACGTTTTGATCGTTCCCTGGAAGACCAGTAGTTGTTTCCGATGAACATCTGGAGGCATTCTGTAATCTGTGGACTATCAGAGTGTTGATGAAACAAAGAAATTGCATCGGGATTGAATGCAACAGTCACCATGCGCATTTTCCTCCACGGAATAATGTCTCAAACAGTCTACGATTTGATCGTTCCGTGGAAGACCAGTAGTAGTTTCCGATGCACATCTGGTGGCATTCTGTAATCTGTGGACTATCATAGTGTTAATGAAACACTAAAATTGCATCGGGATTGAATACAACAGTCACCATGCGCACTTTCCTCCACGGGAGGTATGTCTCAAACAGACTACGCTTTGATCGTTCCCTAGAAGACCAGTAGTAGTTTACGATGCACATCAGGAGGCATTCTGTACTCTGTGGACTATCAGGGTGCTGATGAAACACAGAAACTGCATCGGGATTGAATACAACAGTCTCCATGCGCAGTTTCCTCCATGGGAGTAATGTCTCAAACAGTCTACGCTTTGATCGTTCCCTGGAAGACCAGTAAAAGTTTCAATTGCACATCTGGTGGCATTCTGTAATCTGTGGACTATCGGAGTGTTGATAAAACACAGAAATTGCATCAAGATTGAATACAACAGTCACCATTCGCACTTTACTCCATGGGAGTATGTCTCTAACAGTCTACGCTTTGATCGTTCCCTGGAAGACCAGTAGTAGCTTCCAATGCACATCTGGAGGCTTTCCGTAATCTGTGGACTATCAGAGTGTTGACGAAAAACAGAAATTGCATCGGGATTGAATACAACAGTCACCATGCGCACTTTCCTCCATGGGAGTAATGTCCCAAACAGTCTACGCTTTGATCTTTCCCTGGAAGACCAGTAGCAGTTTCCGTTGCACAACTGGAGGCATTCTGTAGTCTGTGGACTATCAGAGTGTTGATGAAACACAGAAATTGCATCGTGATTGAATACAACAGTCACCATGAGCACATTCCTCCAAGAAAGTAGTGTCTCATACAGTCTAGTCTTTGATCGTTCCCTGGAAGAGCAGTAGTAGTTTCCGATGCACATCTGGAGGCATTCTGTAATCTGTGGACTATCAGAGTCTTGATGAAACACAGAAATTGCATCGGGATTGAATACAACAGTCACCATGCGCACTTTCCTCCATGGGAGTAATGTCCCAAACAGCCTACTCTTTGATCGTTCCCTGGAAGACCAGTAGTAGTTTCCGATGCACATCTGGTGGCATTCTGTAATCTGTGGACTATCAGAGTGTTGATGAAACACAGAAATTGCTTCGGGATTAAATACAACAGTCACCATGCGCACTTTCCTCCACGGGAGGTATGTCTCAAACAGTCGACGCTTTAATCGTTCCCTGGAAGACCAGTAGTAGTTTCCGATGCAGATCTGGTGGCATTCTGTAATCTGTGGACTATCAGAGTGTTGATGAAACACAGAAACTGCATCGGGATTGAATACAACAGTCATCATCCGCCGTTTCCTGCATGGGAGTAATGTCTGAAACAGTCTACGTTTTGATCGTTCCCTTAAAGACCAGTAGTAGTTTCCGATGCACATCTCGTGGCATTCTGTAATCTGTGGACTATCAGAGTGTTGATGAAGCACAGAAAATGCATCGGGATTTATTACAACAGTTACCATGCGCACTTTCTTCCATGGGAGGAAAGTCTCAAAGAGTTTACGCTTTGCTCGTTCCCTGAAAGACCAGTAGTAGTTTCCGATGCACATCTTCAGGCATTCAGTAATCTGTGGACTATCAGAGTGTTGATGAAACACAGAAATTGCATCGGGATTGAATACAACAGTCTCCATGCGCACTTTACTCCATGGGAGTAATGTCTCTAACAGTCTACGCTTTGATCGTTCCCTGGAAGACCAGTAGTAGTTTCCGATGCGCATCTGGAGGCTTTCCGTAATCTGTGGACTATCAGAGTGTTGATGAAACACAGAAATTGCATCGTGATTGAATACAACAGTCACCATGAGCACATTCCTCCATGAAAGTAATGTCTCATACAGTCTAGTCTTTGATCGTTCCCTGGAAGACCAGTAGTAGTTTCCGATGCACATCTGGAGGCATTCTGTAATCTGTGGACTATCAGAGTGTTGATGAAACACAGAAATTGCATCGGGATTGAATACAACAGTCACCATGCGCACTTTCCTCCATGGGAGTAAAGTCCCAAACAGTCTACTCTTTGATCGTTCCCTGGAAGACCAGTAGTAGTTTCCGATGCACATCTCGTGGCATTCTGTAATCTGTGGACTATCAGAGTGTTGATGAAGCACATAAAATGCATCGGGATTTATTACAACAGTTACCATGCGCAATTCCTTCCATGGGAGGAATGTCTCAAAGAGTTTACGCTTTGATCGTTCCCTCAAAGACCAGTAGTAGTTTCCGATGCACATCTTCAGGCATTCAGTAATCTTTGGACTATCAGAGTGTTGATGAAACACAGAAATTGTATCTGGATTGAATAGAACAGTCTCCATGCGCACTTTACTCCATGGGAGTAATGTCTCTAACAGTCTACGCTTTGATCGTTCCCTGGAAGACCAGTAGTGGATTCCGATGCACATCTGGTGGCATTCTGTAATCTGTGGACTATCAGAGTGTTGATGAATCACAGAAATTGCAACGGGATTGAATACAACATTCACCATGCGCACTTTCCTCCACGGGAGGTATGTCTCAAACAGTCTACGCTTTGACTGTTCCCTGGAAGACCGGTAGTAGTTTCCGATGAACATCTGGAGGCATTCTGTAATCTGTGGACTATCAGAGTGTTGATGAAACACAGAAATTGCATCCGGATTGAATACAACAGTGACCATCCGCACTTTCCTCCATGGGAGTAATTCTCAATCAGTCCACGATTTGATCGTTCCCTAGGAGACCAGTAGTAATTTCCGATGCACACCTGGTGGCATTCTGTAATCTGTGGACTATCAGAGTGTTGATGAAACACAGAAATTGCATCGGGATTGAATACAACAGTTACCATGCGCACTTACCTCCATGGGAGGTATGTCTCAAACAGTTACGCTTTGATCGTTCCCTGGAAGAGTAGTAGTAGCTTCCGATGCACATCTGGTGGGATTCTGTAATCTGTGGACTATCAGAGTGTTGATGAAACACAGAAATTGCTTCGGGATTGAATACAACAGTCACCATCCGCACTTTCCTCCATGGGAGTAATGTCTCAAACAGTCTTCGATTTGATCGTTCCCTGGAAGACCAGTAGTAGTTTCCGATGCACATCTCGTGGCATTCTGTAATCTGTGGAGTATCAGAGTGTTGATGAAACAAAGAAATTGCATCGGGATAGAATTCAACAGTCACCATGCGCACATTCCTCTATAAAAGTAATGTCTCAAACAGTCTACGCTTTGATCGTTCCCTGGAAGAACAGTCGTAGTTTCCAATGCACATCTGAGTGCATTCTGTAATCTGTGGACTATCAGAGTGTTGATGAAACACAGAAATTGCATCGGGATTGAATACAACAGTCACCATGCGCACTTTCCTCCATGGGAGTAATTCTCAAACAGTCTATGCTTTGATCGTTGCCTGTAAGACCAGTAGTAGGTTCCAATGCACATCTGGTGGCATTCTGTAATCTGTGGACTATCAGAGTGTTGATGAAACACAGAAATTGCATCGGGAATGAATACAACAGTCACCATGTGCACTTTCCTCCACGGGAGGTATGTCTCAAACAGTCTACGCTTTGATCGTTCCCTGTAAGACCAGTAGTAGTTTCCGATGCACATATGGAGGCATTCTGTAATCTGTGGACTATCAGAGTGTTGATGAAACACAGAAATTGCATCGGGATTGAATACAACAGTCACCATGCGCACTTTCCTCCATGGGAGTAATTCTCAAACAGTCCACGCTGTGATCGTTCTCTGGAAGACCAGTAGTAGTTTCCGATGCACAACTGGTGGCAATCTGTAATCTGTGGACTATCAGAGTGTTGATGAAACACAGAAATTGCATCGGGATAGAATACAACAGTCACAATGCGCACTTTCCTCCACGGGAGGTATGTCTCAAACGGTCTACTTTTTGATCGTACCCTGGAAGACCAGTAGCAGTTTCCGATGCACATCTGGTGGCATTCTGTAATCTGTGGACCATCAGAGTGTCGATGAAACACAGAAATTGCATCGTGATTGAATACAACAGTCACCATTCGCACTTTCCTCCATGTGAGTAATGTCCCAAACAGTCTACGATTTGATCGTTCCCTGGAAAACCAGTAGAAGTTTCCGATGCACATCTGGATGCATTCTTTAATCTGTGGACTATCAGAGTGTTGATGGAACACAGAAATTGCATCGGGATTGAATACAACAGTCACCATCCGCACTTTCCTCCTTGGGAGTAATTCTCAATCAGTAGACGCTTTGATCGTTCCCTAGGAGACCAGTAGTAATTTCCGATGCACACCTGGTGGCATTCTGTTATCTGTAGACTATCAGAGTGTTGATGAAACACAGAAATTGCATCGGGATTGAATACAACAGTCACCATGCGCACTTTCCTCCATGGGAGGTATGTCTCAAACAGTTACGCTTTGATCGTTCCCTGGAAGAGTAGTAGTAGTTTCCGATGCACATCTGGTGGCATTCTGTAATCTGTGGACTATCAAAGTGTTGATGGAACACAGAAATTGCATCGGGATTGAATACAACAGTCACCATCCGCACTTTCCTCCATGGGAGTAATGTCCCAAACAGTCTACGATTTGATCGTTCCCTGGAAGACCAGTAGTAGTTTCCGATTAACATCTGGAGGCATTCTGTAATCTGTGGAGTATCAGAGTGTTGATGAAACAAAGAAATTGCATCGGGATTGAATACAACAGACACCACGCGCACTTGCCTCCACGGTTGTAATGTCTCAAACAGTCTACGATTTGATCGTACCCTGGAAGACCAGTAGTAGTTTCCGATGAACATCTGGAGGCATTCTGTAATCTGTGGACTATTAGAGTGTTGATGAAACACAGAAATTGCATCGGGATTGAATACAACAGTCAGCATGCGCACTTTCCTCCAAGGGAGTAATGTCGCAAACAATCTACGCTTTGATCGTTCCCTGGAAGACCAGTAGTAGTATCCGATGCACATCTGGTAGCATTCTGTAATGTGTAGACTATCAGAGTGTTGATGAAACACAGTAATTGCATCGGGATTGAATACAACACTCTCCATGCGCAGTTTCCTCCATGGGAGTAATGTCTCAGTCTACGCTTTGATCGTTCATTGGAAGACCAGTAAAAGTTTCAAATGAACATCTGGAGGCATTCTGTAATCCGTGGACTATCAGAGTGATGATGAAACACAGAAATTCCATCGGGATTGAATTCAACAGTCACCATGCGCACATTCCTCCATAAAAGTAATGTCTCAAACAGTCTACGCTTTGATCGTTCCCTGGAAGACCAGTCGTAGTTTCCGATGCACATCTGGATGCATTCTGTAATTTGTGGACTATCGGAGTATTGATGAAACACAGAAATTGCATCGGGATTGAATACAACAGTCACCATGCGCACTTTCCTCCATGGGAGTAATGTCTCAAACAGTCTACGCTTCGGTCGTTCCCTGGAAGACCAGTTGTAGATTCCAATTAACATCTGGAGGCATTCTGTAATCTGTGGACTATCAGAGTGATGATGAAACATAGAAATAGCATCGGGATTGAATACGACAGTCAC
The DNA here is from genome assembly GCF_023897955.1 of Schistocerca gregaria. NCBI lineage: Eukaryota > Metazoa > Arthropoda > Insecta > Orthoptera > Acrididae > Schistocerca > Schistocerca gregaria. Next base: position 7,865,448 of record NC_064921.1, read on the forward strand.
CATGCGCACTTTCCTCCATGGGAGTAATGTCTCCAACAGTCTACGCTTTGATCGTTCCCTGGAAGACCAGTAGTAGTTTCCGATGCACATCTGGTGGCATTCTGTAATCTGTGGACTATCAGAGTGTTGATGAAACACAGAAATTGCATCGGGATAGAATACAACAGTCATAATGCGCACTTTCCTCCACGGGAGGTATGTCTCAAACGGTCTACGCTTTGATCGTTCCCTGGAAGACCAGTAGTAGTTTCAGATGCACATCTGGTGGCATTCTGTAATCTGTGGACTATCAGAGTGTTGATGAAACACAGAAATTGCATCGGGATTGAATACAACAGTCACCATCCGCACTTTCCTCCATGGGAGTAATGTCCCAAACAGTCTACGATTTGATCGTTCCCTGGAAGACCAGTAGTAGTTTCCGATTAACATCTGGAGGCATTCTGTAATCTGTGGAGTATCAGAGTGTTGATGAAACACAGAAATTGCATCGGGATTGAATACAACAGTCACCATTCGAACATTCCTCCGTAAAAGTAATGTCTCAAACAGTCTACGCTTTGTCGTTCCCTGGAAGACCAGTAGTAGTTTCCGATGAACATCTGGAGGCATTCTGTAATCTGTGGACTATAAGAGTGTTGATGAAACAAAGAAATTCCATCGGGATTGAATACAACAGACACCACGCGCACGTTGCTCCACAGTAGTAATGTCTCAAACAGTCTACGATTTGATCTTTCCCTGGAAGACCAGTAGTAGTTTCCGATGAACATCTGGAGGCATTCTGTAATCTGTGGACTATTAGAGTGTTGATGAAACACAGAAATTGCATCGGGATTGAATACAACAGTCACCATGCGCACTTTCCTCCACGGGAGTAATGTCTCAAACTATCTACGCTTTGATCGATCCCTGGAAGCCCAGTAGTAGTTTCCGATGCACATCTGGTAGCATTCTGCAATGTGTAGACTATCAGCGTGTTGATGAAACACAGTAATTGCATCGGGATTGAATACAACAGTCACCATGCGCACTTTCCACCATGGGAGTAATGTCTCCAAAAGTCTACGCTTTGATCGTTCCCTGGAAGACCAGTAGTAGTTTCCGATGCACATCTGGTGGCATTCTGTAATCTGTGGACTATCAGAGTGTTGATGAAACACAGAAATTGCATCGGGATAGAATACAACAGTCATAATGCGCACTTTCCTCCACGGGAGGTATGTCTCAAAGGGTCTACGCTTTGATCGTTCCCTGGAAGACCAGTAGTAGTTTCAGATGCACATCTGGTGGCATTCTGTAATCTGTGGACTATCAGAGTGTTGATGAAACACAGACATTGCATCGGGATTGAATACAACAGTCAACATCCGCACTTTCCTCCATGGGAGTAATGTCCCAAACAGTCTACGATTTGATCGTTCCCTGGAAGACCAGTAGTAGTTTCCGATTAACATCTGGAGGCATTCTGTAATCTGTGGAGTATCAGAGTGTTGATGAAACACAGTAATTGCATCGGGATTGAATACAACAGTCACCATGCGCACTTTCCACAATGGGAGTAATGTTTCTAACAGTCTACGCTTTGATCGTTCCCTGGAAGACCAGTAGAAGTTTCAGATGCACATCTGGAGGCTTTCTGTAATCTGTGGACTATCAGAGTGTTGATGAAACACAGAAATTGCATCGGTATTGAATACAACAGTCTCCATGCGCAGTTTCCTCCATGGGAGTAATTTCTCGAACAGTCTACGCTTTGATCGTTCCCTGGAAGACCAGTAGTAGTTTCCGATGCACATCTGGTGGCATTCTGTAATCTGTGGACTATCAGAGTGATGATGAAACATAGAAATTGCATCGGGATTGAATACAACAGTCACCATGCGCACTTTCCTCCATGCGAGTAATGTCCCAAACAGTCTTCGCTTTGATCGTTCCCTGGAAGACCAGTAGTAGTTTCCGATGCACATCTGGAGGCATTCTGTAATCTGTGGACTATCAGAGTGTTGATGAAACACAGAAATTGCATCGTGATTGAATACAACAGTCACCATGCGCACTTTCCTCCATGGGAGTAATGTCTCCAACAGTCTACGCTTTGATCGTTCCCAGGAAGACCTGTAGTAGTTTCCGATGCACATCTGGAGGAATTCTGTATTCTGTGGAGTATCAAAGTGTTGATGAAACACAGAAATTGCATCGGGATTGAATACAACAGTCACCATGCGCACTGTCCTCCATGGGAGTAATTGTCAAACAATCCACGATGTGATCGTTCCCTGGAAGACCAGTAGTAGTTTCCGATGCACATCTGAAGGCTTTCCGTCATCTGTGGACTATCAGAGTGTTGATGAAACACAGAAATTGCATCGGGATAGAATACAACAGTCACCATGCGCACTTTCCTGCACGGGAGGTATGTCTCAAACGGTCTACGCTTTGATCGTTCCCTGGAAGACCAGTAGTAGTTTCCGATGCACATCTGAAGGCTTTCTGTACTCTGTGGACTATCAGAGTGTTGATGAAACACAGAATTTGCATCGGGATTGAATACAACAGTCACCATGCGCACTTTCCTCCATCGGAGTAATGTCTCAAACAGCCTACGCTTCGATCGTTCCCTGGAAGACCAGTAGTAGTTTCCGATGCACATCTGGAGGCATTCTGTAATCTGTGGAGTATCAGAGTGTTGATGAAACACAGAAATTGCATCGGGATTGAATACAACAGTCACCATGCGCACATTCCTCCGTAAAAGTAATGTCTCAAACAGTCTACACTTTGATCGTTCCCTGGAAGATCAGTTGTAGTTTACGATGAACATTTTGAGGCCTTCTGTAATCTGTGGACTATCAGAGTGTTGATGAAACAAAGAAATTGCATCGGGATTGAATACAACAGACACCATGCGCACTTTGCTCCACAGTAGTAATGTCTCAAACATTCTACGATTTGATCGTTCCCTGGAAGACCAGTAGTAGTTTCCGATGTACATCTGGAGGCATTCAGTAATCTGTGGACTATTAGAGTGTTGATGAAACACAGTAATTGCATCGGGATTGAAAACAACAGTCACCATGCGTACTTTCCTCTATGGGAGTAACGTTTCTAACAGTCTACGCTTTGACCGTTCCCTGGAAGACCAGTAGTAGTTTCCGATGCACATCTGGAGGCATTCTGTACTCGGTGGACTATCAGAGTGTTGATGAAACACAGAAATTGCATCGGGATTAAATACAACAGTCTCCATGCGCACTTTCCTCCATGGGAGTAATGTTTCTAACAGTCTACGCTTTGATCGTTCCCTGGAAGACCAGTAGTAGTTTCCGATGCACATCTGGAGAATTTCTGTACTCTGTGGACTATCAGCGTGTTGATGAAACACAGAAATTGCATCGGGATTGAATACAACAGTCACCATGCGCACTTTCCTCCATGGGAGAAATGTCTCAAACAGTCTACGCTTTGATCGTTCCTTGGAAGACCAGTATTAGATTCCGATGCACATCTGGTGGCATTCTGTAATCTGTGGACTATCAGAGTGTTGATGAAACACAGAAATTGCATCGGGATTGAATACAACCGTCACCATCCGCACTTTCCTCCATGGGAGTAATGTCGCAAACAGTCTACGATTTGATCGTTCCCTGGAAGACCAGTAGTAGTTTCCGATTAACATCTGGAGGCATTCTGTAATCTGTGGACTATCAGCGTGTTGATGAAACACAAAATTGCATCGGGATTTAATACAACTGTCACCATGCGCACTTTCCTCCATGGGAGTAACGTTTCAAAGAGTTTACGCTTTGATCGTCCCCAGGAAGACCAGTAGCAGTTTCCGATGCACATCTGGAGGCATTCTGTAATCTGTGGACTATCAGAGTGTCAATGAAACACAGAAATTGCATGGGGATTGAATACAACAGTCACCATGCGCACTTTCCTCCATGGGAGTAATGTTTCTAACAGTCTACGCTTTGATCGTTCCCTGGAAGACCAGTAGTAGTTTCCGATGCACATCTGGAGGCTTTCTGTACTCTGTGGACTATCAGAGTGTTGATGAAACACAGAAATTGCATCGGGATTGAATACAACAGTCACCATGCGCACTTTCCTCCATCGGAGTAATGTCTCAAACAGCCTACGCTTCGATCGTTCCCTGGAAGACCAGTAGTAGTTTCCGATGCACATCTGGAGGCATTCTGTAATCTGTGGAGTATCAGAGTGTTGATGAAACACAGAAATTGCATCGGGATTGAATACAACAGTCACCATGCGCACATTCCTCCGTAAAAGTAATGTCTCAAACAGTCTACAATTTGATCGTTTCCTGGAAGATCAGTTGTAGTTTCCGATGAACATTTGGAGGCATTATGTAATCTGTGGACTATCAGAGTGTTGATGAAACAAAGAAATTGCATCGGGATTGAATACAACAGTCAGCATGCGCACTTTCCTCCATGCGAGTAATGTCCCAAACAGTCTTCGCTTTGATCTTTCCCTGGAAGACCAGTAGTAGATTCCGATGCACATCTGGAGTCATTCTGTAATCTGTGGACTATCAGAGTGTTCATAAAACACAGAAATTGCATCGGGATTGAATACAACAGTCACCATGCGCAGTTTCCTCCATGGGAGTAATTTCTCCAACAGTCTACGCTTTGATCGTTCCCTGGAAGACCAGTAGTAGTTTCCGATGCACATCTGGTGGCATTCTGTAATCTGTGGACTATCAGAGTGTTGATGAAACACAGTAATTGCATCGGGATAGAATACAACAGTCACAATGCGCACATTCCTCAGTAAAAGTAATGTCTCAAACAGTCTACGCTTTGATCGCTCCCTGGAAGACCAGTAGTAGTTTCCGATGAACATCTGGAGGCATTCTGTAATCTGTGGATTATCAGAGTGTTGATGAAACAAAGAAATTGCATCGGGATTGAATACAACAGACACCACGCGTACTTTGCTCCACAGTAGTAATGTCTCAAACAGTCTACGCTTTGATCGTTACCTGGAAGATCAGTAGTAGTTTGCGATGAACATCTGGAGGCATTCTGTAATCTGTGGACTATTAAAGTGTTGATGAAACACAGAAATTGCATCGGGATTGAATACAACAGTCACCATGCGCACTTTCCTCCACGGGAGTAATGTCTCAAACAATCTACGCTTTGATCGTTCCCTGGAAGACCATTAGAAGTTTCCGATGCACATCTGGAGGCTTTCCGTACTCTGTGGACAATCAGAGTGTTGATGAAACACAGAAATTGCATCGGGATTGAATACAACAGTCACCATGCGCACTTTACTCCATGGGAGTAATGCCTCTATGAGTCTAAGCTTTGATCGTTCCCTGGAAGACCAGTAGTAGTTTGCGATGCACATCTGGAGGCTTTCCGTAATCTGTGGACTATCAGAGTGTTGATGAAACATAGAAATTGCATCGGGATTGAATACAACAGCCACCATGCGCACTTTCCTCCACGGGAGTTATGTCTCAAATAGTCTACGCTTTGATCGTTCCCTGGAAGACCTGTAGTAGTTTCCGATGCACATCTGGAGGCATTCTGTAATCTGTGGATTATCACAGTGTTGATGAACACAGAAATTGCATCGGGATTGAATACAACAGTCACCATGCACACATTCCTCCATAAAAGTAATGTCTCAAACAGTCTACGCTTTGATCGTTCCCTGGAAGACCAGTAGTAGTTTCCGATGGACATCTGGAGATTTTCTGTAATCTGTGGACTATCAGAGTAATGATGAAACACAGAAATTTCATCGGGATTGAATTCAACAGACACCATGCGCACATTCCTCCATAAAAGTAATGTCTCACACAGTCTACGCTTTGATCTTTCCCTGGAAGACCAGTCGTAGTTTCCGATGCACATCTGGATGCATTCTGTAATTTGTGGACTATCAGAGTGTTGATGAAACACAGAATTTGCATCGGGATTGAATACAACAGTCACCATGCGCACTTTCCTCCATGGGAGTAATGTCTCAAACAGCCTACGCTTTGGTCGTTCCCTGGAAGACCAGTAGTAGTTTCCAATTAACATCTTGAGGAATTCTGTAATCTGTGGACTATCAGAGTGATGATGAAACATAGAAATTGCATCGGGATTGAATACAACAGTCACCATGCGCACTTTCCTCCATGCGAGTAATGTCCCAAACGGTCTTCGCTTTGATCGTTCCCTGGAAGACCAGTAGTAGTTTCCGATGCACATCTGGAGGCGTTCTGTAATCTGTGGACTATCAGAGTGTTGATGAAACACAGAAATTGCATCGTGATTGAATACAACAGTCACCATGCGCACTTTCCTCCATGGGAGTAATGTCTCCAACAGTCTACGCTTTGATCGTTCCCAGGAAGACCTGTAGTAGTTTCTGATGCACATCTGGAGGAATTCTGTATTCTGTGGAGTATCAAAGTGTTGATGAAACACAGAAATTGCATCGGGATTGAATACAACAGTCACCATGCGCACTTTCCTCCATGGAAGTAACGTTTCAAAGAGTTTACGATTTGATCGTCCCCTGGAAGACCAGTAGCAGTTTCCGATGCACATCTGGAGGCATTCTGTAATCTGTGGACTATCAGAGTGTCAATGAAACACAGAAATTGCATGGGGATTGAATACAACAGTCACCATGCGCACTTTCCTCCATGGGAGTAATTCTCAAACAATCCACGATGTGATCGTTCCCTGGAAGACCAGTAGTAGTTTCCGATGCACATCTGAAGGCTTTCCGTCATCTGTGGACTATCAGAGTGTTGATGAAACACAGAAATTGCATCGGGATAGAATACAACAGTCACCATGCGCACTTTCCTCCACGGGAGGTATGTCTCAAACGGTCTACGCTTTGATCGTTCCCTGGAAGACCAGTAGTAGTTTCCGATGCACATCTGGTGGCATTCTGTAATCTGTGGACTATCAGAGTGTTGATGAAACACAGAAATTGCATCGGGATTGAATACAACAGTCACCATCCGCACTTTCCTCCATGGGAGTAATGTCGCAAACAGTCTACGATTTGATCGTTCCCTGGAAGACCAGTAGTAGTTTCCGATTAACATCTGGAGTTATTCTGTAATCTGTGGAGTATCAGAGTGTTGATGAAACACAAAATTGCATCGGGATTTAATACAACTGTCACCATGCGCACTTTCCTCCATGGGAGTAACGTTTCAAAGAGTTTACGCTTTGATCGCCCCCTGGAAGACCAGTAGCAGTTTCCGATGCACATCTGGAGGCATTCTGTAATCTGTGGACTATCAGAGTGTCAATGAAACACAGAAATTGCATGGGGATTGAATACAACAGTCACCATGCGCACTTTCCTCCATGGGAGTAATGCTTCTAACAGTCTACGCTTTGATCGTTCCCTGGAAGACCAGTAGTAGTTTCCGATGCACATCTGGAGGCTTTCTGTACCCTGTGGACTATCAGAGTGTTGATGAAACACAGAAATTGCATCGGGATTGAATACAACAGTCACCATGCGCACATTCCTCCGTAAAAGTAATGTCTCAAACAGTCTACACTTTGATCGTTCCCTGGAAGACCAGTTGTAGTTTCCGATGAACATTTGGAGGCATTCTGTAATCTGTGGACTATCAGAGTGTTGATGAAACAAAGAAATTGCATCGGGATTGAATACAACAGACACCATGCGCACTTTGCTCCACAGTAGTAATGTCTCAAACATTCTACGATTTGATCGTTCCCTGGAAGACCAGTAGTAGTTTCCGATGTGCATCTGGAGGCATTCAGTAATCTGTGGACTATTAGAGTGTTGATGAAACACAGAAATTGCATCGGGATTGAATACAACAGTCACCATGCGTACTTTCCTCCATGGGAGTAACGTTTCTAACAATCTACGCTTTGACCGTTCCCTGGAAGACCAGTAGTAGTTTCCGATGCACATCTGGAGGCTTTCTGTACTCGGTGGACTATCAGAGTGTTGATGAAACACAGAAATTGCATCGGGATTGAATACAACAGTCTCCATGCGCACTTTCCTCCATGGGAGTAATGTTTCTAACAGTCTACGCTTTGATCGTTCCCTGGAAGACCAGTAGTAGTTTCCGATGCACATCTCGAGGCTTTCTGTACTCTGTGGACTATCAGAATGTTGATGAAACAAAGAAATTGCATCGGGATTGAATACAACAGTCACCATGCGCACTTTCCTCCATGGGAGTAATGTCTCAAACAGTCTACGCTTTGATCGTTCCCTGGAAGACCAGTATTAGATTCCGATGCACATCTGGTGGCATTCTGAAATCTGTGGACCATCAGAGTGTTGATGAAACCCAAAATTGCATCGGGATTGGATACAACAGTCACCACGCGCACTTTCTTCCCCTGGAGTAATGTCTCAAACAGTCTACGCTTTGATCGTCCCCTGGAAGACCAGTAGTAGTTTCCGATGCACATCGGGAGGCATTCTGTAATCTGTGGAGTATCAGAGTGTTGATGAAACACAGAAATTGCATCGGGATTGAATACAACAGTCACCATTCGAACATTCCTCCGTAAAAGTAATGTCTCAAACAGTCTACGCTTTGATCGTTCCCTGGAAGACCAATAGTAGTTTCCGATGCACATCTGGTAGCATTCTGCAATGTGTAGACTATCAGAGTGTTGATGAAACACAGTAATTGCATCGGGATTGAATACAACAGTCACCATGCGCACTTTCCTGCACGGGAGGTATGTCTCAAACGGTCTACGCTTTGATCGTTCCCTGGAAGACCAGTAGTAGTTTCCGATGCACATCTGAAGGCTTTCTGTACTCTGTGGACTATCAGAGTGTTGATGAAACACAGAATTTGCATCGGGATTGAATACAACAGTCACCATGCGCACTTTCCTCCATCGGAGTAATGTCTCAAACAGCCTACGCTTCGATCGTTCCCTGGAAGACCAGTAGTAGTTTCCGATGCACATCTGGAGGCATTCTGTAATCTGTGGAGTATCAGAGTGTTGATGAAACACAGAAATTGCATCGGGATTGAATACAACAGTCACCATGCGCACATTCCTCCGTAAAAGTAATGTCTCAAACAGTCTACACTTTGATCGTTCCCTGGAAGATCAGTTGTAGTTTACGATGAACATTTTGAGGCATTCTGTAATCTGTGGACTATCAGAGTGTTGATGAAACAAAGAAATTGCATCGGGATTGAATACAACAGACACCATGCGCACTTTGCTTCACAGTAGTAATGTCTCAAACATTCTACGATTTGATCGTTCCCTGGAAGACCAGTAGTAGTTTCCGATGTACATCTGGAGGCATTCAGTAATCTGTGGACTATTAGAGTGTTGATGAAACACAGTAATTGCATCGGGATTGAAAACAACAGTCACCATGCGTACTTTCCTCTATGGGAGTAACGTTTCTAACAGTCTACGCTTTGACCGTCCCTGGAAGACCAGTAGTAGTTTCCGATGCACATCTGGAGGCATTCTGTACTCGGTGGACTATCAGAGTGTTGATGAAACACAGAAATTGCATCGGGATTAAATACAACAGTCTCCATGCGCACTTTCCTCCATGGGAGTAATGTTTCTAACAGTCTACGCTTTGATCGTTCCCTGGAAGACCAGTAGTAGTTTCCGATGCACATCTGGAGGCTTTCTGTACTCTGTGGACTATCAGCGTGTTGATGAAACACAGAAATTGCATCGGGATTGAATACAACAGTCACCATGCGCACTTTCCTCCATGGGAGAAATGTCTCAAACAGTCTACGCTTTGATCGTTCCCTGGAAGACCAGTATTAGATTCCGATGCACATCTGGTGGCATTCTGTAATCTGTGGACTATCAGAGTGTTGATGAAACACAGAAATTGCATCGGGATTGAATACAACCGTCACCATCCGCACTTTCCTCCATGGGAGTAATGTCGCAAACAGTCTACGATTTGATCGTTCCCTGGAAGACCAGTAGTAGTTTCCGATTAACATCTGGAGGCATTCTGTAATCTGTGGACTATCAGCGTGTTGATGAAACACAAAATTGCATCGGGATTTAATACAACTGTCACCATGCGCACTTTCCTCAATGGGAGTAACGTTTCATAGAGTTTACGCTTTGATCGTCCCCAGGAAGACCAGTAGCAGTTTCCGATGCACATCTGGAGGCATTCTGTAATCTGTGGACTATCAGAGTGTCAATGAAACACAGAAATTGCATGGGGATTGAATACAACAGTCACCATGCGCACTTTCCTCCATGGGAGTAATGTTTCTAACAGTCTACGCTTTGATCGTTCCCTGGAAGACCAGTAGTAGTTTCCGATGCACATCTGGAGGCTTTCTGTACTCTGTGGACTATCAGAGTGTTGATGAAACACAGAAATTGCATCGGGATTGAATACAACAGTCACCATGCGCACTTTCCTCCATCGGAGTAATGTCTCAAACAGCCTACGCTTCGATCGTTCCCTGGAAGACCAGTAGTAGTTTCCGATGCACATCTGGAGGCATTCTGTAATCTGTGGAGTATCAGAGTGTTGATGAAACACAGAAATTGCATCGGGATTGAATACAACAGTCACCATGCGCACATTCCTCCGTAAAAGTAATGTCTCAAACAGTCTACACTTTGATCGTTCCCTGGAAGACCAGTTGTAGTTTCCGATGAACATTTGGAGGCATTATGTAATCTGTGGACTATCAGAGTGTTGATGAAACAAAGAAATTGCATCGGGATTGAATACAACAGTCAGCATGCGCACTTTCCTCCATGCGAGTAATGTCTCAAACAGTCTTCGCTTTGATCTTTCCCTGGAAGACCAGTAGTAGATTCCGATGCACATCTGGAGTCATTCTGTAATCTGTGGACTATCAGAGTGTTCATACAACACAGAAATTGCATCGGGATTGAATACAACAGTCACCATGCGCAGTTTCCTCCATGGGAGTAATTTCTCCAACAGTCTACGCTTTGATCGTTCCCTGGAAGACCAGTAGTAGTTTCCGATGCACATCTGGTGGCATTCTGTAATCTGTGGACTATCAGAGTGTTGATGAAACACAGTAATTGCATCGGGATAGAATACAACAGTCACAATGCGCACTTTCCTCCACGGGAGGTATGTCTCAAACGGTCTACGCTTTGATCGTTCCCTGGAAGACCAGTAGTACTTTCCGATTAACATCTGGAGGCTATCTGTAATCTGTGGAGTATCAGAGTGTTGATGAAACACAGAAATTGCATCGGGATTGAATACAACAGTCACCATTCGCACATTCCTCAGTAAAAGTAATGTCTCAAACAGTCTACGCTTTGATCGTTCCCTGGAAGACCAGTAGTAGTTTCCGATGAACATCTGGAGGCATTCTGTAATCTGTGGATTATCAGAGTGTTGATGAAACAAAGAAATTGCATCGGGATTGAATACAACAGACACCACGCGTACTTTGCTCCACAGTAGTAATGTCTCAAACAGTCTACGCTTTGATCGTTCCCTGGAAGATCAGTAGTAGTTTGCGATGAACATCTGGGGCATTCTGTAATCTGTGGACTATTAAAGTGTTGATGAAACACAGAAATTGCATCGGGATTGAATACAACAGTCACCATGCGCACTTTCCTCCACGGGAGTAATGTCTCAAACAATCTACGCTTTGATCGTTCCCTGGAAGACCATTAGAAGTTTCCGATGCACATCTGGAGGCTTTCCGTACTCTGTGGACAATCAGAGTGTTGATGAAACACAGAAATTGCATCGGGATTGAATACAACAGTCACCATGCGCACTTTACTCCATGGGAGTAATGCCTCTATGAGTCTAAGCCTTGATCGTTCCCTGGAAGACCAGTAGTAGTTTGCGATGCACATCTGGAGGCTTTCCGTAATCTGTGGACTATCAGAGTGTTGATGAAACATAGAAATTGCATCGGGATTGAATACAACAGCCACCATGCGCACTTTCCTCCACGGGAGTTATGTCTCAAATAGTCTACGCTTTGATCGTTCCCTGGAAGACCAGTAGTAGTTTCCGATGCACATCTGGAGGCATTCTGTAATCTGTGGATTATCACAGTGTTGATGAACACAGAAATTGCATCGGGATTGAATACAACAGTCACCATGCACACATTCCTCCATAAAAGTAATGTCTCAAACAGTCTACGCTTTGATCGTTCCCTGGAAGACCAGTAGTAGTTTCCGATGGACATCTGGAGATTTTCTGTAATCTGTGGACTATCAGAGTAATGATGAAACACAGAAATTTCATCGGGATTGAATTCAACAGACACCATGTGCACATTCCTCCATAAAAGTAATGTCTCACACAGTCTACGCTTTGATCTTTCCCTGGAAGACCAGTCGTAGTTTCCGATGCACATCTGGATGCATTCTGTAATTTGTGGACTATCAGAGTGTTGATGAAACACAGAAATTGCATCGGGATTGAATACAACAGTCACCATGCGCACATTCCTCCATGGGAGTAATGTCTCAAACAGACTACGCTTTGGTCGTTCCCTGGAAGACCAGTAGTAGTTTCCAATTAACATCTGGAGGAATTCTGTAATCTGTGGACAATCAGAGTGATGATGAAACATAGAAATTGCATCGGGATTGAATACAACAGTCACCATGCGCACTTTCCTCCATGCGAGTAATGTCCCAAACGGTCTTCGCTTTGATCGTTCCCTGGAAGACCAGTAGTAGTTTCCGATGCACATCTGGAGGCATTCTGTAATCTGTGGACTATCAGAGTGTTGATGAAACACAGAAATTGCATCGTGATTGAATACAACAGTCACCATGCGCACTTTCCTCAATGGGAGTAATGACTCCAACAGTCTACGCTTTGATCGTTCCCAGGAAGACCTGTAGTAGTTTCTGATGCACATCTGGAGGAATTCTGTATTCTGTGGAGTATCAAAGTGTTGATGAAACACAGAAATTGCATCGGGATTGAATACAACAGTCACCATGCGCACTTTCCTCCATGGGAGTAACGTTTCAAAGAGTTTACGCTTTGATCGTCCCCTGGAAGACCAGTAGCAGTTTCCGATGCACATCTGGAGGCATTCTGTAATCTGTGGACTATCAGAGTGTCAATGAAACACAGAAATTGCATGGGGATTGAATACAACAGTCACCATGCGCACTTTCCTCCATGGGAGTAATTCTCAAACAATCCACGATGTGATCGTTCCCTGGAAGACCAGTAGTAGTTTCCGATGCACATCTGAAGGCTTTCCGTCATCTGTGGACTATCAGAGTGTTGATGAAACACAGAAATTGCATCGGGATAGAATACAACAGTCACCATGCGCACTTTCCTCCACGGGAGGTATGTCTCAAACGGTCTACGCTTTGATCGTTCCCTGGAAGACCAGTAGTAGTTTCCGATGCACATCTGGTGGCATTCTGTAATCTGTGGACTATCAGAGTGTTGATGAAACACAGAAATTGCATCGGGATTGAATACAACAGTCACCATCCGCACTTTCCTCCATGGGAGTAATGTCGCAAACAGTCTACGATTTGATCGTTCCCTGGAAGACCAGTAGTAGTTTCCGATTAACATCTGGAGTTATTCTGTAATCTGTGGAGTATCAGAGTGTTGATGAAACACAAAATTGCATCGGGATTTAATACAACTGTCACCATGCGCACTTTCCTCCATGGGAGTAACGTTTCAAAGAGTTTACGCTTTGATCGCCCCCTGGAAGACCAGTAGCAGTTTCCGATGCACATCTGGAGGCATTCTGTAATCTGTGGACTATCAGAGTGTCAATGAAACACAGAAATTGCATGGGGATTGAATACAACAGTCACCATGCGCACTTTCCTCCATGGGAGTAATGCTTCTAACAGTCTACGCTTTGATCGTTCCCTGGAAGACCAGTAGTAGTTTCCGATGCACATCTGGAGGCTTTCTGTACCCTGTGGACTATCAGAGTGTTGATGAAACACAGAAATTGCATCGGGATTGAATACAACAGTCACCATGCGCACTTTCCTCCATCGGAGTAATGTCTCAAACAGCCTACGCTTCGATCGTTCCCTGGAAGACCAGTAGTAGTTTCCGATGCACATCTGGAGGCATTCTGTAATCTGTGGAGTATCAGAGTGTTGATGAAACACAGAAATTGCATCGGGATTGAATACAACAGTCACCATGCGCACATTCCTCCGTAAAAGTAATGTCTCAAACAGTCTACACTTTGATCGTTCCCTGGAAGACCAGTTGTAGTTTCCGATGAACATTTGGAGGCATTCTGTAATCTGTGGACTATCAGAGTGTTGATGAAACAAAGAAATTGCATCGGGATTGAATACAACAGACACCATGCGCACTTTGCTCCACAGTAGTAATGTCTCAAACATTCTACGATTTGATCGTTCCCTGAAGACCAGTAGTAGTTTCCGATGTGCATCTGGAGGCATTCAGTAATCTGTGGACTATTAGAGTGTTGATGAAACACAGAAATTGCATCGGGATTGAATACAACAGTCACCATGCGTACTTTCCTCCATGGGAGTAACGTTTCTAACAGTCTACGCTTTGACCGTTCCCTGGAAGACCAGTAGTAGTTTCCGATGCACATCTGGAGGCTTTCTGTACTCGGTGGACTATCAGAGTGTTGATGAAACACAGAAATTGCATCGGGATTGAATACAACAGTCTCCATGCGCACTTTCCTCCATGGGAGTAATGTTTCTAACAGTCTACGCTTTGATCGTTCCCTGGAAGACCAGTAGTAGTTTCCGATGCACATCTGGAGGCTTTCTGTACTCTGTGGACTATCAGAGTGTTGATGAAACACAGAAATTGCATCGGGATTGAATACAACAGTCACCATGCGCACTTTCCTCCATGGGAGTAATGTCTCAAACAGTCTACGCTTTGATCGTTCCCTGGAAGACCAGTATTAGATTCCGATGCACATCTGGTGGCATTCTGAAATCTGTGGACCATCAGAGTGTTGATGAAACCCAAAATTGCATCGGGATTGGATACAACAGTCACCACGCGCACTTTCTTCCCCTGGAGTAATGTCTCAAACAGTCTACGCTTTGATCGTCCCCTGGAAGACCAGTAGTAGTTTCCGATGCACATCGGGAGGCATTCTGTAATCTGTGGACTATCAGAGTGTTGATGAAACACAGAAATAGCATCGGGATTGAATATAACAGTCACCATGCGCACTTTCCTCCATGGGTGTAATGTTTCAAAGAGTTTACGCTTTGATCGTTCAATGAAAAACCAGTAGCAGTTTCCGTTGCTCATCTGGAGGCATTCTGTAATCTGTGGCCTATCAGAGTGTTAATAAAACACATATGTTGCATCGCGATTGAATACAACAGTCACCATGCGCACTTTCCTCCATGGGAGTAATGTCTCTAACAGTCTACGCTTTGATCGTTCCCTGGAAGCCCAGTAGTAGTTTCCGATGCACATCTGGTGGCTTTCCGTAATCTGTGGACTATCAGGGTGTTGATGAAACACAGAAATTGCATCCGGATTGAATATAACAGTCACCATCCGCACTTTCCTGCATGGGAGTAATGTCTGAAACAGTCTACGCGTTGATCGTTCCCTGGAAGACCAGTAGTAGTTTCTGATACACATCTCGTGGCATTCTGTAATCTGTGGACTATCAGAGTGTTGATGACACACAGAAAATGAAACGGGATTGAATACAACATTTACCATGCGCACTCTCCTCCATGGGAGTAATGTCTTAAAGAGTTTACGCTTTGATCGTTCCCTGAAAGACCAGTAGTAGTTTCCGATGCACATCTGGAGGCATTCTGTAATCTGTGGACTATAAGAGTGTTGATGAAACACAGAAATTGCATCGGGATTGAATACAACAGTCACCATGAGCACATTCCTCCATAAAAGTAATGTCTCAAACAGTCTACGCTTTAACCGTTCCCTGGAAGACCAGTAGTAGTTTCCGATGCACATCTGATGGCATTCTGTAGTCTGTGGACTATCAGAGTGTTGATGAAACACAGAAAATGTATCGGGATTGATAACGACAGTTACCATCCGCACTTTCATGCATGGGAGTAATGTCTGAAACAGTCTACGCTTTGATCTTTCCCAGGAAGACCAGTAGAAGTTTCCGATGCACATCTGGAGGCATTCTGTAATCGGTGGACTATCAGAGTGTTGATGAAACACAGAAATTACATCGGGATTGAATACAACAGTCACCATGCGCACTTTCCTCCATGGGAGTAATGTCTCTAACAGTCTACGATTTGATCGTTCGATGGAAGACCAGTAGTAGTTTCCGATGCACATCTGGAGGCTTTCCGTAATCTGTGGAATATCAGAGTGTTGATGAAACACAGAAATTGCATCGGGATTGAATACAACAGTCACCATGCGCACTTTCCTCCATGGGAGTAATGTCTCAAACAGTCTACGCTTTGATCGTTCCCAGGAAGCCCAGTAGTAGTTTCCGATTAACATCTGAAGGCATTCTGTAATCTGTATACTATCAGAGTGTTGATGAAACACAGAAATTGCATCGGGATTGAATACAACAGTTAACCATGCGCACTTACCTCCATGGGAGTAATGTCCCAAACAGTCTACGCTTTGATCGTTCCCTGGAAGACCAGTAGTAGTTTCGGATGCAATTAGGGAGGCATTCTGTAATCTGCGGTCTGTCACAGTGTTGATGAAACACAGAAGTCGCATCGGGATTGAATACAACATTCACCATGCGCACTTTCCTCCATGGGAGTAATGTCTCAAACAGTCTACGATTTGATCGTTCCCTGGAAGACCAGTAGTGGTTTCCGATGCACTTCTGGAGGCATTCTGTAATCTGTGGAGTATGAGAGTGTTGATGAAACACAGAAATTGCATCGGGAATAAATACAACAGTCACCATGCGCACTTTCCTCCATGGGAGTAATTCTCAAACAGTCTAGGCTTTGATCATTCCTTGCAAGACCAGTAGTATTTTCCGATGCACATCTGGAGGCTTTCCGTTATCTGTGGACTTGTAGAGTGTTGATGAAACACAGAAATTGCATCGGGATTGAATACAACAGTCACCATGCGCACTTTCCTCCATGAGAGTTATGTCCCAAACAGTCTACGCTTTGATCGCTCCCTGGAAGACCAGTAGTAGTTTCCGATTAACATCTGGAGGCATTCTGTAATCTGTGGACTATCTGAGTGTTGATGAAACACAGAAATTGCATCGGGATTGAATACAACAGTCACCATGAGCACGTTCCTCCATAAAAGTAATGTCTCAAACAGTCTACGCTTTGATCGTTCCCTGGAGGACCACTAGTAGTTTCCAATGCACACCTGGAGGCATTCTGTAATCTGTGGACTGTTAGAGTGTTGATGAAACACAGAAATTGCATCGGGATTGAATACAACAGCCACCATACGCGCTTTCCTCCATGGGAGTAATTCTCAAACAGTCTACGCTTTAATCGTTCCCTGGAAGACCAGTAGTAGTTTCCGATGCACATCTGGTGTCATTCTGTAATCTGTGGAGTATCAGAGTGTTGATGAAACACAGAAATTGCATCGGGATTAAATACAACAGTCACCATGCGCATATTCCTTCATAAAAGTAATATCTCAAACAGTCTACGCTTTGATCGTTCCCTGGAAGACTAGTAGTAGTTTCCGATGCACATCTGGAGGCATTCTGTAGTCTGTGGACTAAGAGAGTGTTGATGAAAGACAGAAATTGCATCGGGATTGAATACAACAGTCACCATGAGGACATTCCTCCATAAAAGTAATGTCTCAAACAGTCTACCTTTTGATCGTTCCCTGGAAGACCAGTAGTAGTTTCCGATGCACATCGGGAGGCATTCTGTAATCTGTGGACTATCAAAGTTTTGATGAAACACAGAAATTGCATAGGGATTGAATACAACAGTCACCATGCGCACTTTCCTCCATGGGAGTAATGTCTCAAACAGTCTACGCTTTGATCGTTCCCTGGAAGACCAGTAGTAGTTTCCGATGCACATCTGGCGGCATTCTGTAATCTGTGGACTTGTAGAGTGTTGATGAAACATAGAAATTGCATCGGGATTGAATACAACAGTCACCATGCGCACTTTCCTCCATGGGAGTTATGTCCCAAACAGTCTACGCTTTGATCGTTCCCTGGAAGACCAGTAGTAGTTTCCGATTAACGTCTGGAGGCATTCTGTAATCTGTATACTATTAGAGTGTTGATGAACCACAGAAATTGCATCGGGATTGAATACAACAGCCACCATACGCACTTTCCTCCATGGGAGTAATTCTCAAACAGTCTACGCTTTGACCGTTCCCTGGAAGACCAGTAGTAGTTTCCGATGCACATCTGGTGGCATTCTGTAATCTGTGGAGTATCAGAGTCTTGATGAATCACAGAAATTGCATCGGGTTTTGAATACAACAGTTACTATGCGCACTTTCCTCCATGGGAGTAATGTCTCTAACAGTCTACGATTTGATCGTTCCCTGGAAGACCAGTAGTAGTTTAATATGCCCATCTGGAGGCTTTCTGTAATCTGTGGACTATCAGAGTGTTGATGAAACACAGAAATTGCATCGGGATAGAATACAACAGCCACCATGCGCACTTTCCTCCATGGGAGTAATTCTCAAACAGTCTACGGTTTGACCGTTCCCTGGAAGACCAGTAGTAGTTTCCGATGCACATCTGGTGGCATTCTGAAATCTGTGGACTATCAGAGTGTTGATGAAACACAGAAATTGCTTCGGGATTGAATACAAAAGTCACCATGCGTACTTTCCTCCACGGGAGGTATGTCTCAAAGAGTCGACGATTTGATCGTTCCCTGGAAGACCAGTAGTAGTTTCCGATGCACATCTGGTGGCATTCTGTAATCTGTGGACTATCAAAGTGTTGATGAAACACAGAAATTGCATCGGGATTGAATACAACAGTCACCATCCGCAATTTCCTGCATGGGAGTAATGTCTGAAACAGTCTACGCTTTGATCGTTCCCTGGAAGACCAGTAGTAGTTTCCGATGCACATCTGGTGGCATTCTGTAATCTGTGGACTATCAAAGTGTTGATGAAACACAGAAATTGCATCGGGATTGAATACAACAGTC
Organism: Schistocerca gregaria; assembly: GCF_023897955.1. NCBI lineage: Eukaryota > Metazoa > Arthropoda > Insecta > Orthoptera > Acrididae > Schistocerca > Schistocerca gregaria. The sequence goes on from NC_064921.1 coordinate 7,884,581, forward strand.
ACCATCCGCAATTTCCTGCATGGGAGTAATGTCTGAAACAGTCTACGCTTTGATCGTTCCCGGGAACACCAGTAGTAGTTTCTGATACACATCTCGTGGCATTCTGTAATATGTGGACTATCAGAGTGTTGATGAAACACAGAAAATGCAACGGGATTGAATACAACAGTTACCATGCGCACTTTCCTCCATGGGAGCAATGTCTTAAAGATATTACGCTTTGATCGTACCCTTAAAGACCAGTAGTAGTTTCCGATGCACATCTGGAGGCATTCTGTAATCTGTGGACTATCAGAGTGTTGATGAAACACAGAAATTGCATCGTGATTGAATACAACAGTCACCATGCGCACTTTCCTCCATGGGAGTAATGTCTCCAACAGTCTACGCTTTGATCGTTCCCAGGAAGACCTGTAGTAGTTTCCGATGCACATCTGGAGGAATTCTGTATTCTGTGGAGTATCAAAGTGCTGATGAAACACAGAAATTGCATCGGGATTGAATACAACAGTCACCATGCGCACTTTCCTCCATGGGAGTAATTGTCAAACAATCCACGATGTGATCGTTCCCTGGAAGACCAGTAGTAGTTTCCGATGCACATCTGGTGGCATTCTGAAATCTGTGGACTATCAGAGTGTTGATGAAACACAGAAATTGCTTCGGGATTGAATACAAAAGTCACCATGCGTACTTTCCTCCACGGGAGGTATGTCTCAAAGAGTCGACGATTTGATCGTTCCCTGGAAGACCAGTAGTAGTTTCCGATGCACATCTGGTGGCATTCTGTAATCTGTGGACTATCAAAGTGTTGATGAAACACAGAAATTGCATCGGGATTGAATACAACAGTCACCATCCGCAATTTCCTGCATGGGAGTAATGTCTGAAACAGTCTACGCTTTGATCGTTCCCTGGAAGACCAGTAGTAGTTTCCGATGCACATCTGGTGGCATTCTGTAATCTGTGGACTATCAAAGTGTTGATGAAACACAGAAATTGCATCGGGATTGAATACAACAGTCACCATCCGCAATTTCCTGCATGGGAGTAATGTCTGAAACAGTCTACGCTTTGATCGTTCCCGGGAACACCAGTAGTAGTTTCTGATACACATCTCGTGGCATTCTGTAATATGTGGACTATCAGAGTGTTGATGAAACACAGAAAATGCAACGGGATTGAATACAACAGTTACCATGCGCACTTTCCTCCATGGGAGCAATGTCTTAAAGATATTACGCTTTGATCGTACCCTTAAAGACCAGTAGTAGTTTCCGATGCACATCTGGAGGCATTCTGTAATCTGTGGACTATCAGAGTGTTGATGAAACACAGAAATTGCATCGGGATAGAATACAACAGTCACCATGCGCACTTTCCTGCACGGGAGGTATGTCTCAAACGGTCTACGCTTTGATCGTTCCCTGGAAGACCAGTAGTAGTTGCCGATACACATCTGGAGGCATTCTGTAATCTGGGGACTATCAGAGTGTTGATGAAACACAGAAATTGCATCGGGATTGAATACAACAGTCACCATCCGCACTTTCCTCCATGGGAGTAATGTCGCAAACAGTCTACGATTTGATCGTTCCCTGGAAGACCAGTAGTAGTTTCCGATTAACATCTGGAGGCATTCTGTAATCTGTGGACTATCAGCGTGTTGATGAAACACAAAATTGCATCGGGATTTAATACAACTGTCACCATGCGCACTTTCCTCCATGGGAGTAACGTTTCAAAGAGTTTACGCTTTGATCGTCCCCTGGAAGACCAGTAGCAGTTTCCGATGCACATCTGGAGGCATTCTGTAATCTGTGGACTATTAGAGTGTCAATGAAACACAGAAATTGCATGGGGATTGAATACAACAGTCACCATGCGCACTTTCCTCCATGGGAGTAATGTTTCTAACAGTCTACGCTTTGATCGTTCCCTGGAAGACCAGTAGTAGTTTCCGATGCACATCTGAAGGCTTTCTGTACTCTGTGGACTATCAGAGTGTTGATGAAACACAGAATTTGCATCGGGATTGAATACAACAGTCACCATGCGCACTTTCCTCCATCGGAGTAATGTCTCAAACAGCCTACGCTTCGATCGTTCCCTGGAAGACCAGTAGTAGTTTCCGATGCACATCTGGAGGCATTCTGTAATCTGTGGAGTATCAGAGTGTTGATGAAACACAGAAATTGCATCGGGATTGAATACAACAGTCACCATGCGCACATTCCTCCGTAAAAGTAATGTCTCAAACAGTCTACACTTTGATCGTTCCCTGGAAGACACGTTGTAGTTTACGATGAACATTTTGAGGCATTCTGTAATCTGTGGACTATCAGAGTGTTGATGAAACAAAGAAATTGCATCGGGATTGAATACAACAGACACCATGCGCACTTTGCTCCACAGTAGTAATGTCTCAAACATTCTACGATTTGATCGTTCCCTGGAAGACCAGTAGTAGTTTCCGATGTACATCTGGAGGCATTCAGTAATCTGTGGACTATTAGAGTGTTGATGAAACACAGAAATTGCATCGGGATTGAATACAACAGTCACCATGCGTACTTTCCTCTATGGGAGTAACGTTTCTAACAGTCTACGCTTTGACCGTTCCCTGGAAGACCAGTAGTAGTTTCCGATTCACATCTGGAGGCATTCTGTACTCGGTGGACTATCAGATTGTTGATGAAACACAGAAATTGCATCGGGATTAAATACAACAGTCTCCATGCGCACTTTCCTCCATGGGAGTAATGTTTCTAACAGTCTACGCTTTGATCGTTCCCTGGAAGACCAGTAGTAGTTTCCGATGCACATCTGGAGGCTTTCTGTACTCTGTGGACTATCAGCGTGTTGATGAAACACAGAAATTGCATCGGGATTGAATACAACAGTCACCATGCGCACTTTCCTCCATGGGCGAAATGTCTCAAACAGTCTACGCTTTGATCGTTCCCTGGAAGACCAGTATTAGATTCCGATGCACATCTGGTGGCATTCTGTAATCTGTGGACTATCAGAGTGTTGATGAAACACAGAAATTGCATCGGGATTGAATACAACCGTCACCATCCGCACTTTCCTCCATGGGAGTAATGTCGCAAACAGTCTACGATTAGATCGTTCCCTGGAAGACCAGTAGTAGTTTCCGATTAACATCTGGAGGCATTCTGTAATCTGTGGACTATCAGCGTGTTGATGAAACACAAAATTGCATCGGGATTTAATACAACTGTCACCATGCGCACTTTCCTCCATGGGAGTAACGTTTCAATGATTTTACGCTTTGATCGTCCCCAGGAAGACCAGTAGCAGTTTCCGATGCACATCTGGAGGCATTCTGTAGTCTGTGGACTATCAGAGTGTCAATGAAACACAGAAATTGCATGGGGATTGAATACAACAGTCACCATGCGCACTTTCCTCCATGGGAGTAATGTTTCTAACAGTCTACGCTTTGATCGTTCCCTTGAAGACCAGTAGTAGTTTCCGATGCACATCTGGAGGCTTTCTGTACTCTGTGGACTATCAGAGTGTTGATGAAACACAGAAATTGCATCGGGATTGAATACAACAGTCACCATGCGCACTTTCCTCCATCGGAGTAATGTCTCAAACAGCCTACGCTTCGATCGTTCCCTGGAAGACCAGTAGTAGTTTCCGATGCACATCTGGAGGCATTCTGTAATCTGTGGAGTATCAGAGTGTTGATGAAACACAGAAATTGCATCGGGATTGAATACAACAGTCACCATGCGCACATTCCTCCGTAAAAGTAATGTCTCAAACAGTCTACACTTTGATCGTTCCCTGGAAGACCAGTTGTAGTTTACGATGAACATTTTGAGGCATTCTGTAATCTGTGGACTATCAGAGTGTTGATGAAACAAAGAAATTGCATCGGGATTGAATACAACAGACACCATGCGCACTTTGCTCCACAGTAGTAATGTCTCAAACATTCTACGATTTGATCGTTCCCTGGAAGACCAGTAGTAGTTTCCGATGTACATCTGGAGGCATTCAGTAATCTGTGGACTATTAGAGTGTTGATGAAACACAGAAATTGCATCGGGATTGAATACAACAGTCACCATGCGTACTTTCCTCTATGGGAGTAACGTTTCTAACAGTCTACGCTTTGACCGTTCCCTGGAAGACCAGTAGTAGTTTCCGATGCACATCTGGAGGCATTCTGTACTCGGTGGACTATCAGAGTGTTGATGAAACACAGAAATTGCATCGGGATTAAATACAACAGTCTCCATGCGCACTTTCCTCCATGGGAGTAATGTTTCTAACAGTCTACGCTTTGATCGTTCCCTGGAAGACCAGTAGTAGTTTCCGATGCACATCTGGAGGCTTTCTGTACACTGTGGACTATCAGCGTGTTGATGAAACACAGAAATTGCATCGGGATTGAATACAACAGTCACCATGCGCACTTTCCTCCATGGGAGAAATGTCTCAAACAGTCTACGCTTTGATCGTTCCCTGGAAGACCAGTATTAGATTCCGATGCACATCTGGTGGCATTCTGTAATCTGTGGACTATCAGAGTGTTGATGAAACACAGAAATTGCATCGGGATTGAATACAACCGTCACCATCCGCACTTTCCTCCATGGGAGTAATGTCGCAAACAGTCTACGATTTGATCGTTCCCTGGAAGACCAGTAGTAGTTTCCGATGTACATCTGGAGGCATTCAGTAATCTGTGGACTATTAGAGTGTTGATGAAACACAGAAATTGCATCGGGATTGAATACAACAGTCACCATGCGTACTTTCCTCTATGGGAGTAACGTTTCTAACAGTCTACGCTTTGACCGTTCCCTGGAAGACCAGTAGTAGTTTCCGATGCACATCTGGAGGCATTCTGTACTCGGTGGACTATCAGAGTGTTGATGAAACACAAAATTGCATCAAGATTTAATACAACTGTCACCATGCGCACTTTCCTCCATGGGAGTAACGTTTCAAAGAGTTTACGCTTTGATCGTCCCCAGGAAGACCAGTAGCAGTTTCCGATGCACATCTGGAGGCATTCTGTAATCTGTGGACTATCAGAGTGTCAATGAAACACAGAAATTGCATGGGGATTGAATACAACAGTCACCATGCGCACTTTCCTCCATGGGAGTAATGTTTCTAACAGTCTACGCTTTGATCGTTCCCTGGAAGACCAGTAGTAGTTTCCGATGCACATCTGGAGGCTTTCTGTACTCTGTGGACTATCAGAGTGTTGATGAAACACAGAAATTGCATCGGGATTGAATACAACAGTCACCATGCGCACTTTCCTCCATCGGAGTAATGTCTCAAACAGCCTACGCTTCGATCGTTCCCTGGAAGACCAGTAGTAGTTTCCGATGCACATCTGGAGGCATTCTGTAATCTGTGGAGTATCAGAGTGTTGATGAAACACAGAAATTGCATCGGGATTGAATACAACAGTCACCATGCGCACATTCCTCCGTAAAAGTAATGTCTCAAACAGTCTACACTTTGATCGTTCCCTGGAAGACCAGTTGTAGTTTCCGATGAACATTTGGAGGCATTATGTAATCTGTGGACTATCAGAGTGTTGATGAAACAAAGAAATTGCATCGGGATTGAATACAACAGTCAGCATGCGCACTTTCCTCCATGCGAGTAATGTCCCAAACAGTCTTCGCTTTGATCTTTCTCTGGAAGACCAGTAGTAGTTTCCGATGCACATCTGGTGGCATTCTGTAATCTGTGGACTATCAGAGTGTTGATGAAACACAGTAATTGCATCGGGATAGAATACAACAGTCACAATGCGCACTTTCCTCCACGGGAGGTATGTCTCAAACGGTCTACGCTTTGATCGTTCCCTGGAAGACCAGTAGTACTTTCCGATTAACATCTGGAGGCTATCTGTAATCTGTGGAGTATCAGAGTGTTGATGAAACACAGAAATTGCATCGGGATTGAATACAACAGTCACCATTCGCACATTCCTCAGTAAAAGTAATGTCTCAAACAGTCTACGCTTTGATCGATCCCTGGAAGACCAGTAGTAGTTTCCGATGAACATCTGGAGGCATTCTGTAATCTGTGGATTATCAGAGTGTTGATGAAACAAAGAAATTGTGTCGGGATTGAATACAACAGACACCACGCATACTTTGCTCCACAGTAGTAATGTCTCAAACAGTCTACGCTTTGATCGTTCCCTGGAAGATCAGTAGTAGTTTGCGATGAACATCTGGAGGCATTCTGTAATCTGTGGACTATTAAAGTGTTGATGAAACACAGAAATTGCATCGGGATTGAATACAACAGTCACCATGCGCACTTTCCTCCACGGGAGTAATGTCTCAAACAATCTACGCTTTGATCGTTCCCTGGAAGACCATTAGAAGTTTCCGATGCACATCTGGAAGCTTTCCGTACTCTGTGGACAATCAGAGTGTTGATGAAACACAGAAATTGCATCGGGATTGAATACAACAGTCACCATGCGCACTTTACTCCATGGGAGTAATGTCTCTATGAGTCTAAGCTTTGATCGTTCCCTGGAAGAACAGTAGTAGTTTGCGATGCACATCTGGTGGCTTTCCGTAATCTGTGGACTATCAGAGTGTTGATGAAACATAGAAATTGCATCGGGATTGAATACAACAGCCACCATGCGCACTTTCCTCCACGGGAGTTATGTCTCAAATAGTCTACGCTTTGATCGTTCCCTGGAAGACCAGTAGTAGTTTCCGATGCACATCTGGAGGCATTCTGTAATCTGTGGATTATCAGAGTGTTGATGAAACACAGAAATTTCATCGGGATTGAATTCAACAGACACCATGCGCACATTCCTCCATAAAAGTAATGTCTCACACAGTCTACGCTTTGATCTTTCCCTGGAAGACCAGTCGTAGTTTCCGATGCACATCTGGATGCATTCTGTAATTTGTGGACTATCAGAGTGTTGATGAAACACAGAAATTGCATCGGGATTGAATACAACAGTCACCATGCGCACTTTCCTCCATGGGAGTAATGTCTCAAACAGCCTACGCTTTGATCTTTCCCTGGAAGACCAGTCGTAGTTTCCGATGCACATCTGGATGCATTCTGTAATTTGTGGACTATCAGAGTGTTGATGAAACACAGAAATTGCATCGGGATTGAATACAACAGTCACCATGCGCACTTTCCTCCATGGGAGTAATGTCTCAAACAGCCTACGCTTTGGTCGTTCCCTGGAAGACCAGTAGTAGTTTCCAATTAACATCTGGAGGAATTCTGTAATCTGTGGACTATCAGAGTGATGATGAAACATAGAAATTGCATCGGGATTGAATACAACAGTCACCATGCGCACTTTCCTCCATGCGAGTAATATCCCAAACGGTCTTCGCTTTGATCGTTCCCTGGAAGACCAGTAGTAGTTTCCGATGCACATTTGGAGGCATTCTGTAATCTGTGGACTATCAGAGTGTTGATGAAACACAGAAATTGCATCGTGATTGAATACAACAGTCACCATGCGCACTTTCCTCCATGGGAGTAATGTCTCCAACAGTCTACGCTTTGATCGTTCCCAGGAAGACCTGTAGTAGTTTCTGATGCACATCTGGAGGAATTCTGTATTCTGTGGAGTATCAAAGTGTTGATGAAACACAGATATTGCATCGGGATTGAATACAACAGTCACCATGCGCACTTTCCTCCATGGGAGTAACGTTTCAAAGAGTTTACGCTTTGATCGTCCCCTGGAAGACCAGTAGCAGTTTCCGATGCACATCTGGAGGCATTCTGTAATCTGTGGACTATCAGAGTGTCAAGGAAACACAGAAATTGCATGGGGATTGAATACAACAGTCACCATGCGCACTATCCTCCATGGGAGTAATGTTTCTAATAGTCTACGCTTTGATCGTTCCCTGGAAGACCAGTAGTAGTTTCCGATGCACATCTGGAGGCTTTCTGTACTCTGTGGACTATCAGAGTGTTGATGAAACACAGAATTTGCATCGGGATTGAATACAACAGTCACCATGCGCACTTTCCTCCATCGGAGTAATGTCTCAAACAGCCTACGCTTCGATCGTTCCCTGGAAGACCAGTAGTAGTTTCCGATGCACATCTGGAGGCATTCTGTAATCTGTGGAGTATCAGAGTGTTGATGAAACACAGAAATTGCATCGGGATTGAATACAACAGTCACCATGCGCACATTCCTCCGTAAAAGTAATGTCTCAAACAGTCTACACTTTGATCGTTCCCTGGAAGACCAGTTGTAGTTTCCGATGAACATTTGGAGGCATTCTGTAATCTGTGGACTATCAGAGTGTTGATGAAACAAAGAAATTGCATCGGGATTGAATACAACAGACACCATGCGCACTTTGCTCCACAGTAGTAATGTCTCAAACATTCTACGATTTGATCGTTCCCTGGAAGACCAGTAGTAGTTTCCGATGTGCATCTGGAGGCATTCAGTAATCTGTGGACTATTAGAGTGTTGATGAAACACAGAAATTGCATCGGGAATGAATACAACAGTCACCATGCGTACTTTCCTCCATGGGAGTAACGTTTCTAACAGTCTACGCTTTGACCGTTCCCTGGAAGACCAGTAGTAGTTTCCGATGCACATCTGGAGGCTTTCTGTACTCGGTGGACTATCAGAGTGTTGATGAAACACAGAAATTGCATCGGGATTGAATACAACAGTCTCCATGCGCACTTTCCTCCATGGGAGTAATGTTTCTAACAGTCTACGCTTTGATCGTTCCCTGGAAGACCAGTAGTAGTTTCCGATGCACATCTGGAGGCTTTCTGTACTCTGTGGACTATCAGAGTGTTGATGAAACACAGAAATTGCATCGGGATTGAATACAACAGTCACCATGCGCACTTTCCTCCATGGGAGTAATGTCTCAAACAGTCTACGCTTTGATCGTTCCCTGGAAGACCAGTATTAGATTCCGATGCACATCTGGTGGCATTCTGAAATCTGTGGACCATCAGAGTGTTGATGAAACCCAAAATTGCATCGGGATTGGATACAACAGTCACCACGCGCACTTTCTTCCCCTGGAGTAATGTCTCAAACAGTCTACGCTTTGATCGTTCCCTGGAAGACCAGTAGTAGTTTCCGATGCACATCGTTAGGCATTCTGTAATCTGTGGACTATCAGAGTGTTGATGAAACACAGAAATAGCATCGGGATTGAATATAACAGTCACCATGCGCACTTTCCTCCATGGGTGTAATGTTTCAAAGAGTTTACGCTTTGATCGTTCAATGAAAAACCAGTAGCAGTTTCCGTTGCTCATCTGGAGGCATTCTGTAATCTGTGGACTATCAGAGTGTTAATAAAACACATGTGTTGCATCGGGATTGAATACAACAGTCACCATGCGCACTTTCCTCCATGGGAGTAATGTCTCTAACAGTCTACGCTTTGATCGTTCCCTGGAAGCCCAGTAGTAGTTTCCGATGCACATCTGGTGGCTTTCCGTAATCTGTGGACTATCAGGGTGTTGATGAAACACAGAAATTGCATCCGGATTGAATATAACAGTCACCATCCGCACTTTCCTGCATGGGAGTAATGTCTGAAACAGTCTACGCGTTGATCGTTCCCTGGAAGACCAGTAGTAGTTTCTGATACACATCTCGTGGCATTCTGTAATCTGTGGACTATCAGAGTGTTGATGACACACAGAAAATGAAACGGGATTGAATACAACAGTTACCATGCGCACTCTCCTCCATGGGAGTAATGTCTTAAAGAGTTTACGCTTTGATCGTTCCCTGAAAGACCAGTAGTAGTTTCCGATGCACATCTGGAGGCATTCTGTAATCTGTGGACTATAAGAGTGTTGATGAAACACAGAAATTGCATCGGGATTGAATACAACAGTCACCATGAGCACATTCCTCCATAAAAGTAATGTCTCAAACAGTCTACGCTTTAACCGATCCCTGGAAGACCAGTAGTAGTTTCCGATGCACATCTGTTGGCATTCTGTAGTCTGTGGACTATCAGAGTGTTGATGAAACACAGAAAATGTATCGGGATTGATTACGACAGTTACCATCCGCACTTTCATGCATGGGAGTAATGTCTGAAACAGTCTACGCTTTGATCTTTCCCTGGAAGACCAGTAGAAGTTTCCGATGCACATCTGGAGGCATTCTGTAATCGGAGGACTATCAGAGTGTTGATGAAACACAGAAATTACATCGGGATTGAATACAACAGTCACCATGCGCACTTTCCTCCATGGGAGTAATGTCTCTAACAGTCTACGATTTGATCGTTCAATGGAAGACCAGTAGTAGTTTCCGATGCACATCTGGAGGCTTTCCGTAATCTGTGGAATATCAGAGTGTTGATGAAACACAGAAATTGCATCGGGATTGAATACAACAGTCACCATGCGCACTTTCCTCCATGGGAGTAATGTCTCAAACAGTCTACGCTTTGATCGTTCCCAGGAAGCCCAGTAGTAGTTTCCGATTAACATCTGAAGGCATTCTGTAATCTGTATACTATCAGAGTGTTGATGAAACACAGAAATTGCATCGGGATTGAATACAACAGTTAACCATGCGCACTTACCTCCATGGGAGTAATGTCCCAAACAGTCTACGCTTTGATCGTTCCCTGGAAGACCAGTAGTAGTTTCGGATGCAATTAGGGAGGCATTCTGTAATCTGCGGTCTGTCAGAGTGTTGATGAAACACAGAAGTCTCATCGGGATTGAATACAACATTCACCATGCGCACTTTCCTCCATGGGAGTAATGTCTCAAACAGTCTACGATTTGATCGTTCCCTGCAAGACCAGTAGTATTTTCCGATGCACATCTGGAGGCTTTCCGTTATCTGTGGACTTGTAGAGTGTTGATGAAACACAGAAATTGCATCGGGATTGAATACAACAGTCACCATGCGCACTTTCCTCCATGAGAGTTATGTCCCAAACAGTCTACGCTTTGATCGCTCCCTGGAAGACCAGTAGTAGTTTCCGATTAACATCTGGAGGCATTCTGTAATCTGTGGACTATCTGAGTGTTGATGAAACACAGAAATTGCATCGGGATTGAATACAACAGTCACCATGAGCACGTTCCTCCATAAAAGTAATGTCTCAAACAGTCTACGCTTTGATCGTTCCCTGGAGGACCAGTAGTAGTTTCCGATGCACACCTGGAGGCATTCTGTAATCTGTGGACTGTTAGAGTGTTGATGAAACACAGAAATTGCATCGGGATTGAATACAACAGCCACCATACGCGCTTTCCTCCATGGGAGTAATTCTCAAACAGTCTACGCTTTAATCGTTCCCTGGAAGACCAGTAGTAGTTTCCGATGCACATCTGGTGTCATTCTGTAATCTGTGGAGTATCAGAGTGTTGATGAAACACAGAAATTGCGTCGGGATTAAATACAACAGTCACCATGCGCATATTCCTTCATAAAAGTAATATCTCAAACAGTCTACGCTTTGATCGTTCCCTGGAAGACCAGTAGTAGTTTCGGATGCATTTAGGGAGGCATTCTGTAATCTGTGGGCTATCAGAGTGTTGATGAAACACAGAAGTCGCATCGGGATTGAATACAACATTCACCATGCGCACTTTCCTCCATGGGAGTAATATCTCAAACAGTCTACGATTTGATCGTTCCCTGGAAGACCAGTAGTAGTTTCCGATGCTCTTCTGGAAGCATTCTGTAATCTGTGGAGTATGAGAGTGTTGATGAAACACAGGAATTGCATCGGGATTAAATACAACAGTCACCATACGCATATTCCCTCATAAAAGTAATATCTCAAACAGTCTACGCTTTGATCGTTCCCTGGAAGCCCAGTAGAAGCTTCCGATGCACATCTGGAGGCATTCTGTAATCTGTGGACTATCAGAGTGTTGATGAAACACAGAAATTGCATCGGGATTGAATACAACAGTCACCATCCGCACTTTACTCCATGGCAGTAATGTCTGAAACAGTCTACGACTGGATCGTTCCTAGGAAGACCAGTAGTAGTTTCCGATGCACATCTCGTGGCATTCTGTAATCTGTGGACTATCAGAGTGTTGATGAAACACAGAAAATGCATCGGGATTGAATACAACAGTCACCATGCCCACTTTCCTCCATGGGAGTAATTCTCAAACAGTCTACGCTTTGATCGTTCCCTGGAAGACTAGTAGTAGTTTCCGATGCACATCTGGAGGCATTCTGTAGTCTGTGGACTATCAGAGTGTTGATGAAAGACAGAAATTGCATCGGGATTGAATACAACAGTCACCATGAGGACATTCCTCCATAAAAGTAATGTCTCAAACAGTCTACCCTTTGATCGTTCCCTGGAAGACCAGTAGTAGTTTCCGATGCACATCGGGAGGCATTCTGTAATCTGTGGACTATCAAAGTGTTGATGAAACACAGAAATTGCATAGGGATTGAATACAACAGTCACCATGCGCACTTTCCTCCATGGGAGTAATGTCTCAAACAGTCTACGCTTTGATCGTTCCCTGGAAGACCAGTAGTAGTTTCCGATGCACATCTGGCGGCATTCTGTAATCTGTGGACTGTCAGAGTGTTGATGAAACACAGAAATTGCATCGGGATTGAATACAACTGTCACCATGCGCACTTTCCTCCATGGGAGTAATGTCTCAAACAGTCTACGCTTTGGTCGTTCCCCGGAAGACTAGTAGTAGTTACCGACGCACATCCGAATGCATTCTGTAATCTGTGGACTATCAAAGTGTTGATTAAACTCAGAAATTGCATCGGCATTGAATACAACAATCACCATGCGCACTTCCCTCCATGGGAGTAATGTCTCAAACAGACTACGCTTTGATCGTTCCCTGGAAGACCAGTAGTAGTTTCCGATGCACATCTGGAGGCATTCTGTAATCTGTGGACTATCAGAGTGATGATGAAACACAGAAATTGCATCGGGATTGAATACAACGTTTACAATGCGCACTTTCCTCCATGGGAGTAATTCGCAAACAATCTACGCTTTGATCGTTCCCTGGAAGACCAGTAGTAGTTTCCGATGCACATCTGGTGGCATTCTGTAATCTGTGGACTTGTAGAGTGTTGATGAAACATAGAAATTGCATCGGGATTGAATACAACAGTCACCATGCGCACTTTCCTCCATGGGAGTTATGTCCCAAACAGTCTACGCTTTGATCGTTCCCTGGAAGACCAGTAGTAGTTTCCGATTAACGTCTGGAGGCATTCTGTAATCTGTATACTATTAGAGTGTTGATGAAACACAGAAATTGCATCGGGATTGAATACAACAGCCACCATACGCACTTTCCTCCATGGGAGTAATTCTCAAACAGTCTACGCTTTGACCGTTCCCTGGAAGACCAGTAGTAGTTTCCGATGCACATCTGGTGGCATTCTGTAATCTGTGGAGTATCAGAGTCTTGATGAATCACAGAAATTGCATCGGGTTTTGAATACAACAGTTACTATGCGCACTTTCCTCCATGTGAGTAATGTCTCTAACAGTCTACGATTTGATCGTTCCCTGGAAGACCAGTAGTAGTTTAATATGCCCATCTGGAGGCTTTCTGTAATCTGTGGACTATCAGAGTGTTGATGAAACACAGAAATTGCATCGGGATAGAATACAACAGCCACCATGCGCACTTTCCTCCATGGGAGTAATTCTCAAACAGTCTACGCTTTGACCGTTCCCTGGAAGACCAGTAGTAGTTTCCGATGCACATCTGGTGGCATTCTGAAATCTGTGGACTATCAGAGTGTTGATGAAACACAGAAATTGCTTCGGGATTGAATACAAAAGTCACCATGCGCACTTTCCTCCACGGGAGGTATGTCTCAAAGAGTCGACGATTTGATCGTTCCCTGGAAGACCAGTAGTAGTTTAATATGCCCATCTGGAGGCTTTCTGTAATCTGTGGACTATCAGAGTGTTGATGAAACACAGAAATTGCATTGGGATAGAATACAACAGCCACCATGCGCACTTTCCTCCATGGGAGTAATTCTCAAACAGTCTACGCTTTGACCGTTCCCTGGAAGACCAGTAGTAGTTTCCGATGCACATCTGGTGGCATTCTGTAATCTGTGGACTATCAAAGTGTTGATGAAACACACAAATTGCATCGGGATTGAATACAACAGTCACCATCCGCAATTTCCTGCATGGGAGTAATGTCTGAAACAGTCTACGCTTTGATCGTTCCCGGGAACACCAGTAGTAGTTTCTGATACACATCTCGTGGCATTCTGTAATATGTGGACTATCAGAGTGTTGATGAAACACAGAAAATGCAACGGGATTGAATACAACAGTTACCATGCGCACTTTCCTCCATGGGAGCAATGTCTTAAAGATATTACGCTTTGATCGTACCCTTAAAGACCAGTAGTAGTTTCCGATGCACATCTGGAGGCATTCTGTAATCTGTGGATTATCAGAGAGTTGATGAAACACAGAAATTTCATCGGGATTGAATACAACAGTCACCATGCGCATATTCCTCCATAAAAGTAATATCTCAAACAGTCGACGCTTTGATCGTTCCCTGGAAGACCAGTAGATGTTTCCGATGCACATCTGGAGGCTTTCCGTAATCTGTGGACTATCAGAGTGTTGATGAAACACAGAAATTGCATCGGTATTGAATACAACAGTTACCATGCGAACTTTCCTCCATGGGAGTAATGTCTCAAACAGTCTACGATTTGATCGTTCCCTGGAAGACCAGTAATTGTTTCCGATGCACTTCTGGAGGCATTCTGTAATCTGTGGAGTATGAGAGTGTTGATGAAACACAGAAATTGCATCGGGATTAAATACAACAGTTACCATGCGCATATTCCTTCATAAAAGTAATATCTCAAACAGTCTACGCTTTGATCGTTCCCTGGAAGACCAGTAGAAGCTTCCGATGCACATCTGGAGGCATTCTGTAATCTGTGGACTATCAGAGTGTTGATGAAACACAGAAATTGCATCGGGATTGAATACAACAGTCACCATCCGCACTTTACTCCATGGCAGTAATGTCTGAAACAGTCTACGACTGGATCGTTCCCAGGAAGACCAGTAGTAGTTTCCGATGCACATCTCGTGGCATTCTGTAATCTGTGGACTATCAGAGTGTTGATGAAACACCGAAAATGCATCGGGATTGAATACAACAGTCACCATGCCCACTTTCCTCCATGGGAGTAATTCTCAAACAGTCTACGCTTTGATCGTTCCCTGGAAGACTAGTAGTAGTTTCCGATGCACATCTGGAGGCATTCTGTAGTCTGTGGACTATCAGAGTGGTAATGAAAGACATAAATTGCATCGCGATTGAATACAACAGTCACCATGAGGACATTCCTCCATAAAAGTAATGTCTCAAACAGTCTACCCTTTGATCGTTCCCTGGAAGACCAGTAGTAGTTTCCGATGCACATCTGGAGGCATTCTGTAATCTGTGGACTATTAGAGTGTTGATGAAACACAGAAATTGCATCGGGATTGAATACAACAGTCACCATGCGCACTTTCCTCCATGGGAGTAATGTCCCAAACAGGCTACGCTTCGATATTTCCCTGGAAGACCAGTAGTAGTTTCCGATGCACATCGGGAGGCATTCTGTAATCTGTGGAGTATCCGAGTGTTGATGAAACACAGATATTGCATAGGGTGTTGAATACAACAGTTACCATGCACACTTTCCTCCATGGGAGTAATGTCTCTAACAGTCTACGCTTTGATCGTTCCCTGGAAGACCAGTAGTAGTTGCCGATGCACATCTGGAGGAATTCTGTAATCTGGGGACTATCAGAGTGTTGATGAAACACAGAAATTGCATCGGGATTGAATACAACAGTCACCATCCGCACTTTCCTCCATCGAAGTTATGTCTGAAACAGTCTACGCCTGGATCGTTCCCAGGAAGACCAGTAGTAGTTTCCGATGCACATCTCGTGGCATTCTGTAATCTGTGGACTATCAGAGTGTTCATGAAACACAGAAAATGCATCGGGATTGAATACAACAGTCACCATGCGCACTTTAATCCATGGGAGTAATTCTCAAACAGTCTACGCTTTGATCGTTCCCTGGAAGACCAGTAGTAGTTTGTGATGTACATCTGGCGGCATTCTATAATCTGTGGACTATCAGAGTGTTGATGAAACACATAAATTGCATCGGGATTGAATACAACAGTCACAATGCGTACTCTCCTCCACGGGAGGTATGTCTCAAACAGTCTACGCTTTGATCTTTCCCTGGAAGACCAATAGTAGTTTCCGATACACATCTGGAGGCATTCTGTAATTTTTCGACTATCAGAGTGTTGATGAAACACAGAAATTGCATCGGGATTGAATACAACAGTCACCATCCGCACTTTCCTCCTTGGGAGTAATGTCTGAAACAGTCTTGGCTTTGATCGTTCTTTGGAAGACCAGAAGTAGTTTCTGATGCACATCTCGTGGCATTCTGTAATCTGTGGACTATCAGAGCGTTGATGAAACACAGAAAATGCATCGGGATTGAATACAAAAATCACCATGCGCACTTTCCTCCATCGAAGTAATGTCTGAAACAGTCTACGACTGGATCGTTCCCAGGAAGACCAGTAGTAGTTTCCGATGCACATCTCGTGGCATTCTGTAATCTGTGGACTATCAGAGTGTTGATGAAACACAGAAATTGCAACGGGATTGAATACAACATTCACCATGCACACTTTCCTCCACGGGAGGTATGTCTCAAACTGTCTACGCTTTGATCGTTCCCTGGAAGACCAGTAGTAGTTGCCGATGCACATCTGGAGGCATTCTGTAATCTGGGGACTATCAGAGTGTTGATGAAACACAGAAATAGCATCGGGATTGAATACAACAGTCACCATGAGCACATTCCTCCATAAAAGTAATGTCTCTAACAGTCTACGCTTTGATCGTTCCCTGGAAGACCAGTAGTAGTTTCCGATGCACTTCTGGAGGCATTCTGTAATCTGTGGAGTATCAGAGTGTTGATGAAACACAGAAATAGCATCGGGATTGAATACAACAGTCACCATGCGCACTTTCCTCCATGGGATTAATTCTCAAACAGTCTACGCTTTGATCGTTCCCTGCAAGACCAGTAGTAGTTTCCGATGCACATCTGGTGGCATTCTGTAATCTGTGGACTATCAGAGTGTTGATGAAACACAGAAAATGCATCGGGATTGAATACAAAAATCACCATGCGCACTTTCCTCCATCGAAGTAATGTCTGAAACAGTCTACGACTGGATCGTTCCCAGGAAGACCAGTAGTAGTTTTCGATGCACATCTCGTGGCATTCTGTAATCTGTGGACTATCAGAGTGTTGATGAAACACAGAAAATGCATCGGGATTGAATACAAAAATCACCATGCGCACTTTCCTCCATGGGAGTAATTCTCAAACGGTCTACGCTTTGATCGTTCCCTGGAAGACGAGTAGTAGTTTCCGATGCACATCTGGAGGCATTCAGTAATCTGTGGACTATCAGAGTGTTGATGAAACACAGAAATTGCATCGGGATTGAATACAACAGTCACCATGAGCACATTCCTCCATAAAAGTAAAGTCTCTAACAGTCTACGCTTTGATCGTTCCCTGGAAGACCAGTAGTAGTTTCCGATGCGCATCTGGAGGCATTCTGTAATCTGTGGACTATCAGAGTGTTGATGAAACACAGAAATTACATCGGGATTGAATATAACAGTCATCATGAGCACATTCCTCCATAAAACTAATGTCTCTAACAGTCTACGCTTTGATCGTTCCCAGGAAGACCAGTAGTTGTTTCCGATGCACATCTGGAGGCATTCTGTAATCTGTGGAGTATCCGAGTGTTGATGAAACACAGAAATTGCATAGGGTGTTGAATACAACAGTTACCATGCACACTTTCCTCCATGGGAGTAATGTCTCTAACAGTCTACGCTTTGATCGTTCCCTGGAAGACCAGTAGTAGTTTCCGATGCACATCTGGAGGCTTTCCGTAATCTGTGGACTATCAGAGTGTTGATGAAACACAGAAATTGCATCGGGATTGAATACAACAGTCACCATGCGCACTTTCCTCCATGGGAGTAATGTCTCTAAAAGAACACGCTTTGATCTTTACCTGGAAGACCAGTAGTAGTTTCCGATGCACATCTGGAGGCTTTCTGTAATCTGTGGACTATCAGAGTGTTCATGAAACACAGAAATTGCACCGGGATTGAATACAACAGTCTCCATGCGCAGTTTCCTCAATGGGAGCAATGTCTCAAACATTCTACGCTTCGATCGTTCCCTGGATGACCAGTAGTAGTTTCAATTGCACATCTGGAGGCATTCTGTATTCTGTGGACTATCAGAGTGTTGATGAAACACAGAAATTGCATCGGGATTGAATACAACAGTCACCATGCACAATTTCCTCCATTGGAGTAATGTCTCTAACAGTCTACGCTTTGATCGTTCCCTGGAAGACCAGTAGTAGTTTCCGATGCACATCTGAAAGCTTTCCGTCATCTGTGGACTATCAGAGTGTTGATGAAACACAGAAATTGCATCGGGATTGAATACAACAGTCACCTTACGCACTTTCCTCCATGGGAGTAATTCTCAAACAGTCTATGCTTTGATCGTTCCCTGGAAGACCAGTAGTAGTTTCCGCTGAACATCTGGTGGCATTCTGTAATCTGTGGACTATCAGAGTGTTGATGAAACACAGAAATTGCAACGGGATTGAATACAACATTCACCATGCGCACTTTCCTCCACGGGAGGTATGTCTCAAACTGTCTACGCTTTGATCGTTCCCTGGAAGACCAGTAGTAGTTGCCGATGCACATCTGGAGGCATTCTGTAATCTGGGGACTATCAGAGTGTTGATGAAACACAGAAATAGCATCGGGATTGAATACAACAGTCACCATGAGCGCATTCCTCCATAAAAGTAATGTCTCTAACAGTCTACGCTTTGATCGTTCCCTGGAAGACCAGTAGTAGTTTCCGATGCACATCTCGTGGCATTCTGTAATCTGTGGAGTATCAGAGTGTTGATGAAACACAGAAATAGCATCGGGATTGAATACAACAGTCACCATGCGCACTTTCCTCCATGGGATTAATTCTCAAACAGTCTACGCTTTGATCGTTCCCTGCAAGACCAGTAGTAGTTTCCGATGCACATCTGGTGGCATTCTGTAATCTGTGGACTATCAGAGTGTTGATGAAACACAGAAAATGCATCGGGATTGAATACAACAGTCACCATGAGCACGTTCCTCCATAAAAGTAAAGTCTCTAACAGTCTACGATTTGATCGTTCCCTGGAAGACCAGTAGTAGTTTCCGATGCGCATCTGCAGGCATTCTGTAATCTGTGGACTATCAGAGTGTTGATGAAACACAGAAATTGCATCGGGATAGAATATAACAGTCACCATGAGCACATTCCTCCATAAAACTAATGTCTCTAACAGTCTACGCTTTGATCGTTCCCAGGAAGACCAGTAGTTGTTTCCGATGCACATCTGGAGGCATTCTGTAATCTGTGGAGTATCCGAGTGTTGATGAAACACAGAAATTGCATAGGGTGTTGAATAGAACAGTTACCATGCACACTTTCCTCCATGGGAGTAATGTCTCTAACAGTCTACGCTTTGATCGTTCCCTGGAAGACCAGTAGTAGTTTCCGATGCACATCTGGAGGCTTTCCGTAATCTGTGGACTATCAGAGTGTTGATGAAACACAGAAATTGCATCGGGATTGAATACAACAGTCACCATGCGCACTTTCCTCCATGGGAGTAATGTCTCTAAAAGAACACGCTTTGATCTTTACCTGGAAGACCAGTAGTAGTTTCCGATGCACATCTGGAGGCTTTCTGTAATCTGTGGACTATCAGAGTGTTCATGAAACACAGAAATTGCACCGGGATTGAATACAACAGTCTCCATGCGCAGTTTCCTCAATAGGAGCAATGTCTCAAACATTCTACGCTTCGATCGTTCCCTGGATGACCAGTAGTAGTTTCAATTGCACATCTGGAGGCATTCTGTATTCTGTGGACTATCAGAGTGTTGATGAAACACAGAAATTGCATCGGGATTGAATACAACAGTCACCATGCACAATTTCCTCCATTGGAGTAATGTCTCTAACAGTCTACGCTTTGATCGTTCCCTGGAAGACCAGTAGTAGTTTCCGATGCACATCTGAAAGCTTTCCGTCATCTGTGGACTATCAGAATGTTGATGAAACATAGAAATTGCATCGGGATTGAATACAACAGTCACCATGTGCACTTTCCTAAATGGGAGTAATGTCTCTAACAGTCTACGCTTTGATCGTTCCCTGGAAGACCAGTAGTAGTTTCCGATGCACATCGGGAGGCATTCTCTAATCTGCGGACTATCAGAGTGTTGATGAAACTCAGAAATTGCAGCGGGATTGAATACAACATTCACCATGCGCATTTTCCTCCATGGGAGTAATGTCTCAAACAGTCTACGATTTGATCGTTCCCTGGAAGACCAGTAGTAGTTCCGATGCACTTCTGGAGGCATTCTGTAATCTGTGGAGTATCAGAGTGTTGATGAAACACAGAAATTGAATCGGGATTGAATGCAACAGTCACCATAAGCACTTTCCTCCATGGGAGTAATTCTCAAACAGTCTACGCTTTGATCGTTCCCTGGAAGACCAGTAGTAGTTTCCCATGCACATCTGGTGGCATTCTGTAATCTGTGGACTATCAGAGTAGTGATGAAACACAGAAATTGCATCGGGATTGAATACAACTGTCACCATCCGCACTTTCCTCCATGGGAGTAATGTCTGAACAGTCTACGCCTGGATCGTTCCCAGGAAGACCAGTAGTAGTTTCCGATGCACATCTCGTGGCATTCTGTAGTCTGTGGACTATCAGAGTGTTGATGAAACACAGAAATTGCATCGGGATTGAATACAACAGTCACCATGCGCACTTTCCTCCGTGGGAGTAATTCTCAAACAGTCTATGCTTCGATCGTTCCCTGGAAGACCAGTAGTAGTTTCCGATGCACATCTGGTGGCATTCTGTATTCTGTGGACTATAAGAGTGTGGATGAAACACAGAAATTGCATCGGGAATGAATACAACAGTCAACATGCGCACTTTCCTCCTCGGGAGGTATGTCTCTAACAGTCTACGCTTTGATTGTTCCCTGGAAGACCAGTAGTAGATTCCGATGCACATCTGGTGGCATTCTGTAATCTGTGGATTATCAGAGTGTTGATGAAACACAGAAATTGCATCGGGATTGAACACAACAGTCACCATCCGCACTTTCCTTCATGGGAGTAATGTCTGAAACAGTCTACGCTTTGATCGTTCCCTGGAAGACCATTAGTAGTTTCCGATGCACATCTCGTGGCATTCTGTAATCTTTGGACTATCACAGTGTTGATGAAACACTGAAAATGCATCGGGATTGAATACAACAGTCACCATGCGCACATTCCTCCATGGGAGTAATGTCTCAAAGAGTTTATGCTTTGATCGATGCCTGGAACACCAGCAGTAGTTTACGATGCACATCTGGAGGCATTCTGTAATCTGTGGACTATTAGAGTGCTGATGAAACACAGAAATTGCAATTGGATTGAATACTACAGTTACCATGCGCACTTTCCTCCTTGGGAGTAATGTCTCAAACAGTCTACGCTTTGATCGTTAGCTGGAAGACCAGTAGTAGTTTCCGATTCACATCTTGAAACATTCTGTAATCTGTGGACTATCAGAGTGTTGATGAAACACAGAAAAAGCATCGAGATTGAATACAATAATCACCATGCGCACTTTCCTCCATGGGAGTAATTCTCAAACGGTCTACGCTTTGATCGTTCCCTGGAAGACGAGTAGTAGTTTCCGATGCACATCTGGAGGAATTCAGTAATCTGTGGACTATTAGAGTGTTGATGAAAGACAGAAATTGCATCGGGATTGAATACAACAGTCACCATGAGCACATTCCTCCATAAAAGTAAAGTCTCTAACAGTCTACGCTTTGATCGTTCCCTGGAAGACCAGTAGTAGTTTCCGATGCGCATCTGGAGGCATACTGTAATCTGTGGACTATCAGAGTGTTGATGAAACACAGAAATTGCATCGGGATTGAATATAACAGTCACCATGAGCACATTCCTCCATAAAACTAATGTCTCTAACAGTCTACGCTTTGATCGTTCCCAGGAAGACCAGTAGTTGTTTCCGATGCACATCTGGAGGCATTCTGTAATCTGTGGAGTATCCGAGTGTTGATGAAACACAGAAATTGCATCGGGTGTTGAATACAAAAGTTACCATGCACACTTTCCTCCATGGGAGTAATGTCTCTAACAGTCTACGCTTTGATCGTTCCCTGGAAGACCAGTAGTAGTTTCCGATGCACATCTGGAGGCTTTCCGTAATCTGTGGACTATCAGAGTGTTGATGAAACACAGAAATTGCATCGGGATTGAATACAACAGTCACCATGCGCACTTTCCTCCATGGGAGTAATGTCTCTAAAAGTCTACGCTTTGATCTTTCCCTGGAAGACCAGTAGTAGTTTCCGATGCACATCTGGAGGCTTTGTGTAATCTGTGGACTATCAGAGTGTTCATGAAACACAGAAATTGCATCGGGATTGAATACAACAGTCTCCATGCGCAGTTTCCTCAATGGGAGCAATGTCTCAAACATTCTACGCTTTGATCGTTCCCTGGATGACCAGTAGTAGTTTCAATTGCACATCTGGAGGCATTCTGTATTCTGTGGACTATCAGAGTGTTGATGAAACACAGAAATTGCATCGGGATTGAATACAACAGTCACCATGCGCACTTTCCTCCATGGGAGTAATGTCCCAAACAGGCTACGCTTCGATCGTTCCCTGGAAGACCAGTAGTAGTTTCCGATGCACTTCGGGAGGCATTCTGTAATCTGTGGACTATCAAAGTGTTGATGAAACACACAAATTGCATCGGGATTGAATACAACATTCACCATGCGCACTTACCTCCATGGGAGTAATGTCTCAAACAGTCTACGCTTTGGTCGT
The DNA here is from genome assembly GCF_023897955.1 of Schistocerca gregaria. NCBI lineage: Eukaryota > Metazoa > Arthropoda > Insecta > Orthoptera > Acrididae > Schistocerca > Schistocerca gregaria. The sequence goes on from NC_064921.1 coordinate 7,907,707, forward strand.
TCCCCGGAAGACTAGTAGTAGTTACCGATGCACATCTGAAGGCATTCTGTAATCTGTGTACTATCAAAGTGTTGATTAAACTCAGAAATTGCATCGGCATTGAATACAACAATCACCATGCGCACTTCCCTCCATGGGAGTAATGTCTCAAACAGACTACGCTTTGATCGTTCCCTGGAAGACCACTAGTAGTTTCCGATGCACATCTGGTGGCATTCTGTAATCTGTGGACTATCAGAGTGTTGATGAAACACAGAAATTGCATCGGGATTGAATACAACAGTCACCATTTGCTTTTTCCTGCATGGGAGTAATGTCTGAAACAGTCTACGCTTTGATCGTTCCCTGCAAGACCAGTAGTAGTTTCCGATGCACATCTGGGGGCTTTCCGTAATCTGTGGACATGTAGACTGTTGATGAAAAACAGAAATTGCATCGGGATTGAATACAACAGTCACCATGCGCACTTTCCTCCATGGGAGTTATGTCCCAAACAGTCTACGCTTTGATCGTTCACTGGAAGACCAGTAGTAGTTTCCGATTAACATCTGGAGGCATTCTGTAATCTGTGGACTATCAGAGTGTTGGTGAAACACAGAAATTGCATCGGGATTGAATACAACAGCCACCATACGCACTTTCCTCCATGGGAGTAATTCTCAAACAGTCTACGCTTTGACCGTTCCCTGGAAGACCAGTAGTAGTTTCCGATGCACATCTGGTGGCATTCTGTAATCTGTGGAGTATCAGAGTGTTGATGAATCACAGAAATTGCATCGGGTTTTGAATACAACAGTTACTATGCGCACCTTTCTCCATGGGAGTAATGTCTCTAACAGTCTACGATTTGATCGTTCCCTGGAAGACCAGTAGTAGTTTCCTATGCCCATCTGGAGGCTTTCTGTAATCTGTGGACTATCAGAGTGTTGATGAAACACAGAAATTGCATCGGGATTGAATACAACAGCCACCATGCGCACTTTCCTCCATGGGAGTAATTCTCAAACAGTCTACGCTTTGACCGTTCCCTTGAAGACCAGTAGTAGTTTCCGATGCACATCTGGTGGCATTCTGAAATCTGTGGACTATCAGAGTGTTGATGAAACACAGAAATTGCTTCGGGATTGAATACAAAAGTCACCATGCGCACTTTCCTCCACGGGAGGTATGTCTCAAACAGTCGACGCTTTGATCGTTCCCTGGAAGACCAGTAGTAGTTTCCGATGCACATCTGGTGGCATTCTGTAATCTGTGGACTATCAAAGTGTTGATGAAACACAGAAATTGCATCGGGATTTAATACAACAGTCAACATCCGCAATTTCCTGCATGGGAGTAATGTCTGAAACAGTCTACGCTTTGATCGTTCCCGGGAAGACCAGTAGTAGTTTCTGATACACATCTCGTGGCATTCTGTAATATGTGTACTATCAGAGTTTTGATGAAACACACAAAATGCAACGGGATTTAATACAACAGTTACCATGCGCACTTTCCTCCCTGGGAGTAATGTCTTAAAGATATTTCGCTTTGATCGTTCCCTTAAAGACCAGTAGTGGTTTCCGATGCACATCTGGAGGCATTCTGTAATCTGTGGATTATCAGAGAGTTGATGAAACACAGAAATTTCATCGGGATTGAATACAACAGTCACCATGCGCATATTCCTCCATAAAAGTAATATCTCAAACAGTCGACGCTTTGATCGTTCCCTGGAAGACCAGTAGTTGTTTCCGATGCACTTCTGGAGGCATTCTGTAATCTGTGGAGTATGAGAGTGTTGATGAAACACAGAAATTGCATCGGGATTAAATACAACAGTCACCATGCGCATATTCCATCATAAAAGTAATATCTCAAACAGTCTACGCTTTGATCGTTCCCTGGAAGACCAGTAGAAGTTTCCGATGCACATCTGGAGGCATTCTGTAATCTGTGGACTATCAGAGTGTTGATGAAACACAGAAATTGCATCGGGATTGAATACAACAGTCACCATCCGCACTTTACTCCATGGGAGTAATGTCTGAAACAGTCTACGACTGGATCGTTCCCAGGAAGACCAGTAGTAGTTTCCGATAAACATCTGGATTCTTTCTGTAATCTGTGGACTATCAGAGTGTTGATGAAACACAGAAATTGCATCGGGATTGAATACAACAGTCACCATGAGCCCATTCCTCCATAAAAGTAATGTCTCTAACAGTCTACGCTTTGATCGTTCCCTGGAAGACCAGTAGTAGTTTCCGATGCGCATCTGGAGGCATTCTGCAATCTGTGGACTATCAGAGTGTTGATGAAACACAGAAATTGCATCGGGATTGAATGCAACAGTCACCATGAGCACATTCCTCCACAAAACTAATGTCTCTAACAGTCTACGCTTTGATCGTTCCCAGGAAGACCAGTAGTAGTTTCCGATGCACATCTGGAGGCATTATGTAATCTGTGGAGTATCCGAGTGTTGATGAAACACAGAAATTGCATCGGGTTTTGAATACAACAGTTACCATGCACACTTTCCTCCATGGGACTAATGTCTCTAACAGTCTACGCTTTGATCGTTCCCTGGAAGAGCAGTAGTAGTTTCCGATGCACATGGGGAGGCATTCTCTAATCTGTGGACTTTTCAGAGTGTTGATGAAACACAGAAATTGCATCGGGATTGAATACAACATTCACCATGCGCATTTTCCTCCATGGGAAAAATTTCTCAAACAGTCTACGATTTGATAGTTCCCTGGAACACCAGTAGTAGTTTCCAATGCACTTCTGGAGGCATTCTGTAATCTGTGGAGTATCAGAGTGTTGATGAAACACAGAAATTGAATCGGGATTGAATACAACAGTCACCATGCGCACTCTCCTCCATGGGAGTAATTCTCAAACAGTCTACGCTTTGATCGTTCCCTGGAAGACTAGTAGTAGTTTCCGATGCACATCTGGTGGCATTCTGTAATCTGTGGACTATCAGAGTGATGATGAAACACAGAAATTGCATCGGGATTGAATACAACAGTCACCATCCGCACTTTCCTCCATGGGAGTAATGTCTGAAACAGTCTACGCCTGGATCGTTCCCAGGAAGACCAGTAGTAGTTTCCGATGCACATCTCGTGGCATTCTGTAATCTGTGGACTATCAGAGTGTTGATGAAACACAGAAATTGCATCGGGATTGAATACAACAGTCACCATGCGCACTTTCCTCCATGGGATTATTTCTCAAACAGTCTACGCTTTGATCGTTCCCTGGAAGACCAGTAGTAGTTTCCGACGCACATCTGGTGGCATTCTGTAATCTGCGGACTATCAGAGTGTTGATGAAACACAGAAATTGCATCGGGATTGAATACAACAGTCACCATCCGCACTTTCCTCCATCGATGTAATGTCTGAAACAGTCTACGCCTGGATCGTTCCCAGGAAGACCAGTAGTAGTTTCCGATGCACATCATGTAGCATTCTGTAATCTGTGGACTATCAGAGTGTTAATTAAACACAGAAAATGCATAGGGATTGAATACAACAGTCACCATTCGCACTTTCCTGCATGGGAGTAATTCTCAAACGGTCTACGCTTTGATCGTTCCCTGGAAGACGAGTAGTAGTTTCCGATGCACATCTGGAGGCAATCTGTAATCTGTGGACTATCAGAGTGTTGATGAAACACAGAAAATGCATCGGGATTGAATACAACAGTCACCATGCGCACATTCCTCCATGGGAGTAATGTCTCAAAGAGTTTACGCTTTGATCGATCCCTGGAAGTCCAGCAGTAGTTTACAATGCACATCTGGAGGCATTCTGTAATCTGTGGATTATTAGAGTGCTGATGAAACACAGAAATTGCAATTGGAGTGAATACTACAGTTACCATGCGCACTTTCCTCCATGGGAGTAATGTCGCAAACATTCTACGCTTTGATCGTTAGCTGGAAGACCAGTAGTAGTTTCCGATGCACATCTTGAAACATTCAGTAATCTGTGGACTATCAGAGTGTTGATGAAACACAGAAATTGCATCGGGATTGAATACAACAGTCACCATGCGCACTTTCCTCCACGGGAGTAATGTCTCAAACAATCTACGCATTGATCTTTCCCTGGAAGACCAGTAGAAGTTTCCGATGCACATCTGGAGGCATTCTGTAATCTGTGGACTATCAGAGTGTTGATGAAACACAGAAATTGCATCGGGATTGAATACAACAGTCACCATGCGCACTTTCCTCCATGGGAGTAATGTCTCTAACAGTCTACGCTTTGATCGTTCCCTGGAAGACCAGTAGTAGTTTCGGATGCACATCTGGAGGCTTTCTGTAATCTGTGGACTATCAGAGTGTTCATGAAACACAGAAATTGCATCGGGATTGAATACAACAGTCTCCATGCGCAGTTTCCTCAATGGGAGTAATGTCTCAAACATTCTACGCTTTGATCGTTCCCTGGATGACCAGTAGTAGTTTCAATTGCACATCTGGAGGCATTCTGTATTCTGTGGACTATAAGAGTGTTGATGAAACACAGAAATTGCATCGGGATTGAATACAACAGTATCCATGCGCACTTTCCTAAATGGGAGTAATGTCTCTAACAGTCTACGCTTAGATCGTTCCCTGAAGACCAGTAGTAGTTTCCGATGCACACCTGGAGGCTTTCCGTTATCTGTGGACTATCAGAGTGTTGATGAAACACAGAAAATGCGTCGGGATTGAATACAACAGTCAGCATGCGCACTTTCCTCCATGGGAATAATGTACCAAACACCCTACGCTTTGATCGTTCTCTCGAAGACCAGTAGTAGTTTCCGATGCACATCTGGAGGCATTCTGAAATCTGTAGACTATCAGTGTGTTGATGAAACACAGAAATTGCATCGGGATTGAATACAACAGTCACCATGCGCACTTTCCTCCATGGGAGTAATGTCTGAAACAGTCTTGGCTTTGATCGCTCTTTGGAAGACCAAAAGTAGTTTCTGATGCACATCTCGTGGCATTCTGTAATCTGTGGACTATCAGAGCGTTGATGAAACACAGAAAATGCATCGGGATTGAATACAACAGTCACCTTACGCACTTTCCTCCATGGGAGTAATGTCTCAAGGAGTTTACGATTTGATCGTTCCCTTTAAGACCAGTAGTAGTTTCCGATGAACATCTGGTTGCACTCTGTAATCTGTGGACTATCAGAGTGTTGATGAAACACGGAAATTGCAACGGGATTGAATACAACATTCACCATGCGCACTTTCCTCCACGGGAGGTATGTCTCAAACTGTCTACGCTTTGATCGTTCCCTGGAAGACCAGTAGTAGTTGCCGATGCACATCTGGAGGCATTCTGTAATCTGGGGACTATCAGAGTGTTGATGAAACACAGAAATTGCATCGGGATTGAATACAACAGTCACCATCCGCACTTTCCTCCATCGAAGTTATGTCTAAAACAGTCTACGCCTGGATCGTTCCCAGGAAGACCAGTAGTAGTTTCCGATGCACATCTCGTGACATTCTGTAATCTGTGGACTATCAGAGTGTTCATGAAACACAGAAAATGCATCGGGATTGAATACAACAGTCACCATGCGCACTTTCCTCCATGGGAGTAATTCTCAAACAGTCTACGCTTTGATCGTTCCCTGGAAGACCAGTAGTAGTTTGTGATGTACATCTGGCGGCATTCTATAATCTGTGGACTATCAGAGTGTTGATAAAACACATAAATTGCATCGGGATTGAATACAACAGTCACAATGCGTACTCTCCTCCACGGGAGGTATGTCTCATACAGTCAACGCTTTGATCTTTCCCTGGAAGACCAATAGTAGTTTCCGATGCACATCTGGAGGCATTCTGTAATTTTTCGACTATCAGAGTGTTGATGAAACACAGAAATTGCATCGGGATTGAATACAACAGTCACCATCCGCACTTTCCTCCTTGGGAGTAATGTCTGATACAGTCTTGGCTTTGATCGTTCTTTGGAAGACCAGAAGTAGTTTCTGATGCACATCTCGTGGCATTCTGTAATCTGTGGACTATCAGAGTGTTGATGAAACACAGAAATTGCAACGGGATTGAATACAACATTCACCATGCGCACTTTCCTCCACGGGAGGTATGTCTCAAACTGTCTACGCTTTTATCGTTCCCTGGAAGACCAGTAGTAGTTGCCGATGCACATCTGGAGGCATTCTGTAATCTGGGGACTATCAGAGTGTTGATGAAACACAGAAATAGCATCGGGATTGAATACAACAGTCACCATGAGCGCATTCCTCCATAAAAGTAATGTCTCTAACAGTCTACGCTTTGATCGTTCCCTGGAAGACCAGTAGTAGTTTCCGATGCACTTCTGGAGGCATTCTGTAATCTGTGGAGTATCAGAGTGTTGATGAAACACAGAAATAGCATCGGGATTGAATACAACAGTCACCATGCGCACTTTCCTCCATGGGATTAATTCTCAAACAGTCTACGCTTTGATCGTTCCCTGCAAGACCAGTAGTAGTTTCCGATGCACATCTGGTGGCATTCTGTAATCTGTGGACTATCAGAGTGTTGATGAAACACAGAAAATGCATCGGGATTGAATACAAAAATCACCATGCGCACTTTCCTCCATCGAAGTAAAGTCTGAAACAGTCTACGCCTGGATCGTTCCCAGGAAGACCAGTAGTAGTTTCCTATGCACATCTCGTGGCATTCTGTAATCTGTGGACTATCAGAGTGTTGATGAAACACAGAAATTGCATCGGGAATGAATACAACAGTCAACATGCGCACTTTCCTCCTCGGGAGGTGTGTCTCTAACAGTCTACGCTTTGATCGTTCCCTGGAAGACCAGTAGTAGTTTCCGATGCACATCTTGAAACATTCAGTAATCTGTGGACTATCAGAGTGTTGATGAAACACAGAAATTGCATCGGGATTGAATACAACAGTCACCATGCGCACTTTCCTCCACGGGAGTAATGTCTCAAACAATCTACGCATTGATCTTTCCCTGGAAGACCAGTAGAAGTTTCCGATGCACATCTGGAGGCATTCTGTAATCTGTGGACTATCAGAGTGTTGATGAAACACAGAAATTGCATCGGGATTGAATACAACAGTCACCATGCGCACTTTCCTCCATGGGAGTAATGTCTCTAACAGTCTACGCTTTGATCGTTCCCTGGAAGACCAGTAGTAGTTTCGGATGCACATCTGGAGGCTTTCTGTAATCTGTGGACTATCAGAGTGTTCATGAAACACAGAAATTGCATCGGGATTGAATACAACAGTCTCCATGCGCAGTTTCCTCAATGGGAGTAATGTCTCAAACATTCTACGCTTTGATCGTTCCCTGGATGACCAGTAGTAGTTTCAATTGCACATCTGGAGGCATTCTGTGTTCTGTGGACTATAAGAGTGTTGATGAAACACAGAAATTGCATCGGGATTGAATACAACAGTATCCATGCGCACTTTCCTAAATGGGAGTAATGTCTCTAACAGTCTACGCTTAGATCGTTCCCTGAAGACCAGTAGTAGTTTCCGATGCACACCTGGAGGCTTTCCGTTATCTGTGGACTATCAGAGTGTTGATGAAACACAGAAAATGCGTCGGGATTGAATACAACAGTCAGCATGCGCACTTTCCTCCATGGGAATAATGTACCAAACAGCCTACGCTTTGATCGTTCTCTCGAAGACCAGTAGTAGTTTCCGATGCACATCTGGAGGCATTCTGAAATCTGTAGACTATCAGTGTGTTGATGAAACACAGAAATTGCATCGGGATTGAATACAACAGTCACCATGCGCACTTTCCTCCATGGGAGTAATGTCTGAAACAGTCTTGGCTTTGATCGCTCTTTGGAAGACCAAAAGTAGTTTCTGATGCACATCTCGTGGCATTCTGTAATCTGTGGACTATCAGAGCGTTGATGAAACACAGAAAATGCATCGGGATTGAATACAACAGTCACCTTACGCACTTTCCTCCATGGGAGTAATGTCTCAAGGAGTTTACGATTTGATCGTTCCCTGGAAGACCAGTAGTAGTTTCCGATGAACATCTGGTTGCACTCTGTAATCTGTGGACTATCAGAGTGTTGATGAAACACGGAAATTGCAACGGGATTGAATACAACATTCACCATGCGCACTTTCCTCCACGGGAGGTATGTCTCAAACTGTCTACGCTTTGATCGTTCCCTGGAAGACCAGTAGTAGTTGCCGATGCACATCTGGAGGCATTCTGTAATCTGGGGACTATCAGAGTGTTGATGAAACACAGAAATTGCATCGGGATTGAATACAACAGTCACCATCCGCACTTTCCTCCATCGAAGTTATGTCTAAAACAGTCTACGCCTGGATCGTTCCCAGGAAGACCAGTAGTAGTTTCCGATGCACATCTCGTGACATTCTGTAATCTGTGGACTATCAGAGTGTTCATGAAACACAGAAAATGCATCGGGATTGAATACAACAGTCACCATGCGCACTTTCCTCCATGGGAATAATTCTCAAACAGTCTACGCTTTGATCGTTCCCTGGAAGACCAGTAGTAGTTTGTGATGTACATCTGGCGGCATTCTATAATCTGTGGACTATCAGAGTGTTGATAAAACACATAAATTGCATCGGGATTGAATACAACAGTCACAATGCGTACTCTCCTCCACGGGAGGTATGTCTCATACAGTCAACGCTTTGATCTTTCCCTGGAAGACCAATAGTAGTTTCCGATGCACATCTGGAGGCATTCTGTAATTTTTCGACTATCAGAGTGTTGATGAAACACAGAAATTGCATCGGGATTGAATACAACAGTCACCATCCGCACTTTCCTCCTTGGGAGTAATGTCTGATACAGTCTTGGCTTTGATCGTTCTTTGGAAGACCAGAAGTAGTTTCTGATGCACATCTCGTGGCATTCTGTAATCTGTGGACTATCAGAGTGTTGATGAAACACAGAAATTGCAACGGGATTGAATACAACATTCACCATGCGCACTTTCCTCCACGGGAGGTATGTCTCAAACTGTCTACGCTTTTATCGTTCCCTGGAAGACCAGTAGTAGTTGCCGATGCACATCTGGAGGCATTCTGTAATCTGGGGACTATCAGAGTGTTGATGAAACACAGAAATAGCATCGGGATTGAATACAACAGTCACCATGAGCGCATTCCTCCATAAAAGTAATGTCTCTAACAGTCTACGCTTTGATCGTTCCCTGGAAGACCAGTAGTAGTTTCCGATGCACTTCTGGAGGCATTCTGTAATCTGTGGAGTATCAGAGTGTTGATGAAACACAGAAATAGCATCGGGATTGAATACAACAGTCACCATGCGCACTTTCCTCCATGGGATTAATTCTCAAACAGTCTACGCTTTGATCGTTCCCTGCAAGACCAGTAGTAGTTTCCGATGCACATCTGGTGGCATTCTGTAATCTGTGGACTATCAGAGTGTTGATGAAACACAGAAAATGCATCGGGATTGAATACAAAAATCACCATGCGCACTTTCCTCCATCGAAGTAAAGTCTGAAACAGTCTACGCCTGGATCGTTCCCAGGAAGACCAGTAGTAGTTTCCGATGCACATCTCGTGGCATTCTGTAATCTGTGGACTATCAGAGTGTTGATGAAACACAGAAAATGCATCGGGATTGAATACAAAAATCACCATGCGCACTTTCCTCCATGGGAGTAATTCTCAAACGGTCTACGCTTTGATCGTTCCCTGGAAGACGAGTAGTAGTTTCCGATGCACATCTGGAGGCATTCAGTAATCTGTGGACTATCAGAGTGTTGATGAAACACAGAAATTGCATCGGGATTGAATACAACAGTCACCATGAGCACATTCCTCCATAAAAGTAAAGTCTCTAACAGTCTACGCTTTGATCGTTCCCTGGAAGACCAGTAGTAGTTTCCGATGCGCATCTGGAGGCATTCTGTAATCTGTGGACTATCAGAGTGTTGATGAAACACAGAAATTGCATCGGGATTGAATATAACAGTCACCATGAGCACATTCCTCCATAAAACTAATGTCTCTAACAGTCTACGCTTTGATCGTTCCCAGGAAGACCAGTAGTTGTTTCCGATGCACATCTGGAGGCATTCTGTAATCTGTGGAGTATCCGAGTGTTGATGAAACACAGAAATTGCATAGGGTGTTGAATACAACAGTTACCATTCACTTTCCTCCATGGGAGTAATGTCTCTAACAGTCTACGCTTTGATCGTTCCCTGGAAGACCAGTAGTAGTTTCCGATGCACATCTGGAGGCTTTCCGTAATCTGTGGACTATCAGAGTGTTGATGAAACACAGAAATTGCATCGGGATTGAATACAACAATCACCATGCGCACTTTCGTCCATGGGAGTAATGTCTCTAAAAGACCACGCTTTGATCTTTCCCTGGAAGACCAGTAGTAGTTTCCGATGCACATCTGGAGGCTTTCTGTAATCTGTGGACTATCAGAGTGTTCATGAAACACAGAAATTGCACCGGGATTGAATACAACAGTCTCCATGCGCAGTTTCCTCAATGGGAGCAATGTCTCAAACATTCTACGCTTTGATCGTTCCCTGGATGACCAGTAGTAGTTTCAATTGCACATCTGGAGGCATTCTGTATTCTGTGGACTATCAGAGTGTTGATGAAACACAGAAATTGCATCGGGATTGAATACAACAGTCACCATGCACAATTTCCTCCATTGGAGTAATGTCTCTAACAGTCTACGCTTTGATCGTTCCCTGGAAGACCAGTAGTAGTTTCCGATGCACATCTGAAAGCTTTCCGTCATCAGTGGACTATCAGAGTGATGATGAAACACAGAAATTGCATCGGGATTGAATACAACAGTCACCATGTGCACTTTCCTAAATGGGAGTAATGTCTCTAACAGTCTACGCTTTGATCGTTCCCTGGAAGACCAGTAGTAGTTTCCGATGCACATCGGGAGGCATTCTCTAATCTGTGGACTATCAGAGTGTTGATGTAACACAGAAATTGCAGCGGGATTGAATACAACATTCACCATGCGCATTTTCCTCCATGGGAGTAATGTCTCAAACAGTCTACGATTTGATCGTTCCCGGGAAGACCAGTAGTAGTTTCCGATGCACTTCTGGAGGCATTCTGTAATCTGTGGAGTATCAGAGTGTTGATGAAACACAGAAATTGATTTGGGATTGAATACAACAGTCACCATAAGCACTTTCCTCCATGGGAGTAATTCTCAAACAGTCTACGCTTTGATCGTTCCCTGGAAGACCAGTAGTAGTTTCCCATGCACATCTGGTGGCATTCTGTAATCTGTGGACTATCAGAGTAGTGATGAAACACAGAAATTGCATCGGGATTGAATACAACTGTCACCATCCGCACTTTCCTCCATGGGAGTAATGTCTGAACAGTCTACGCCTGGATCGTTCCCAGGAAGACCAGTAGTAGTTTCCGATGCACATCTCGTGGCATTCTGTAGTCTGTGGACCAACAGAGTGTTGATGAAACACAGAAATTGCATCGGGATTGAATACAACAGTCACCATGCGCACTTTCCTCCATGGGAGTAATTCTCAAACAGTCTATGCTTTGATCGTTCCCTGGAAGACCAGTAGTAGTTTCCGATGCATATCTGGTGGCATTCTGTATTCTGTGGACTATAAGAGTGTGGATGAAACACAGAAATTGCATCGGGAATGAATACAACAGTCAACATGCGCACTTTCCTCCTCGGGAGGTATGTCTCTAACAGTCTACGCTTTGATCGTTCCCTGGAAGACCAGTAGTAGTTTCCGATGCACATCTGGTGGCATTCTGTAATCTGTGGATTATCAGAGTGTTGATGAAACACAGAAATTGCATCGGGATTGAATACAACAGTCACCATCCGCACTTTCCTTCATGGGAGTAATGTCTCTAACAGTCTACGCTTTGATCGTTCCCTGGAAGACCATTAGTAGTTTCCGATGCACATCTCGTGGCATTCTGTAATCTTTGGACTATCACAGTGTTGATGAAACACTGAAAATGCATCGGGATTGAATACAACAGTCACCATGCGCACATTCCTCCATGGGAGTAATGTCTCAAAGAGTTTATGCTTTGATCGATGCCTGGAACACCAGCAGTAGTTTACGATGCACATCTGGAGGCATTCTGTAATCTGTGGACTATTAGAGTGCTGATGAAACACAGAAATTGCAATTGGATTGAATACTACAGTTACCATGCGCACTTTCCTCCTTGGGAGTAATGTCTCAAACAGTCTACGCTTTGATCGTTAGCTGGAAGACCAGTAGTAGTTTCCGATTCACATCTTGAAACATTCTGTAATCTGTGACTATCAGAGTGTTGATGAAACACAGAAAATGCATCGAGATTGAATACAAAAATCACCATGCGCACTTTCCTCCATGGGAGTAATTCTCAAACGGTCTACGCTTTGATGGTTCCCTGGAAGACGAGTAGTAGTTTCCGATGCACATCTGGAGGCATTCAGTAATCTGTGGACTATCAGAGTGTTGATGAAACACAGAAATTGCATCGGGATTGAATACAACAGTCACCATGAGCACATTCCTCCATAAAAGTAAAGTCTCTAACAGTCTACGCTCTGATCGTTCCCTGGAAGACCAGTAGTAGTTTCCGATGCGCATCTGAAGGCATTCTGTAATCTGTGGACTATCAGAGTGTTGATGAAACACAGAAATTGCATCGGGATTGAATATAACAGTCACCATGAGCACATTCCTCCATAAAACTAATGTCTCTAACAGTCTACGCTTTGATCGTTCCCAGGAAGACCAGTAGTTGTTTCCGATGCACATCTGGAGGCATTCTGTAATCTGTGGAGTATCCGAGTGTTGATGAAACACAGAAATTGCATCGGGTGTTGAATACAAAAGTTACCATGCACACTTTCCTCCATGGGAGTAATGTCTCTAACAGTCTACGCTTTGATCGTTCCCTGGAAGACCAGTAGTAGTTTCCGATGCACATCTGGAGGCTTTCCGTAATCTGTGGACTATCAGAGTGTTGATGAAACACAGAAATTGCATCGGGATTGAATACAACAGTCACCATGCGCACTTTCCTCTATGGGAGTAATGTCTCTAAAAGTCTACGCTTTGATCTTTCCCTGGAAGACCAGTAGTAGTTTCCGATGCACATCTGGAGGCTTTGTGTAATCTGTGGACTATCAGAGTGTTCATGAAACACAGATATTGCATCGGGATTGAATACAACAGTCTCCATGCGCAGTTACCTCAATGGGAGCAATGTCTCAAACATTCTACGCTTTGATCGTTCCCTGGATGACCAGTAGTAGTTTCAATTGCACATCTGGAGGCATACTGTATTCTGTGGACTATCAGAGTGTTGATGAAACACAGAAATTGCATCGGGATTGAATACAACAGTCACCATGCACACTTTCCTCCATTGGAGTAATGTCTCTAACAGTCTACGCTTTGATCGTTCCCTGGAAGACCAGTAGTAGTTTCCGATGCACATCTGAAGGCTTTCCGTCATCTGTGGACTATCAGAGTGTTGATGAAACACAGAAATTGCATCGGGATTGAATACAACAGTCACCATGTGCACTTTCCTAAATGGGAGTAATGTCTCTAACAGTCTACGCTTTGATCGTTCCCTGGAAGATCAGTAGTAGTTTCCGATGCACATCGGGAGGCATTCTCTAATCTGTGGACTATCAGAGTGTTGATGAAACACAGAAATTGCAGCGGGATTGAATACAACATTCACCATGCGCATTTTCCTCCATGGGAGTAATGTCTCAAACAGTCTACGATTTGATCGTTCCCTGGAAGACCAGTAGTAGTTTCCGATGCACTTCTGGAGGCATTCTGTAATCTGTGGACTATCAGAGTGTTGATGAAACACAGAAATTGAATCGGGATTGAATACAACAGTCACCATGCGCACTTTCCTCCATGGGAGTAATTCTAAACAGTCTACGCTTTGATCGTTCCCTGGAAGACCAGTAGTAGTTTCCGATGCACATCTGGTGGCATTCTGTAATCTGTGGACTATCAGAGTAGTGATGAAACACAGAAATTGCATCGGGATTGAATACAACTGTCACCATCCGCACTTTCCTCCATGGGAGTAATATCTGAACAGTCTACGCCTGGATCGTTCCCAGGAAGACCAGTAGTAGTTTCCGATGCACATCTCGTGGCATTCTGTAATCTGTGGACTATTAGAGTGTTGATGAAACACAGAAATTGCATCGGGATTGAATACAACAGTCACCATGCGCACTTTCCTCCATGGGAGTAATTCTCAAACAGTCTATGCTTTGATCGTTCCCTGGAAGACCAGTAGTAGATTCCGATGCACATCTGGTGGCATTCTGTATTCTGTGGACTATAAGAGTGTGGATGAAACACAGAAATTGCATCGGGAATGAATACAACAGTCAACATGCGCACTTTCCTCCTCGGGAGGTGTGTCTCTAACAGTCTACGCTTTGATCGTTCCCTGGAAGACCAGTAGTAGTTTCCGATGCACATCTGGTGGCATTCTGTAATCTGTGGATTATCAGAGTGTTGATGAAACACAGAAATTGCATCGGGATTGAACACAACAGTCACCATCCGCACTTTCCTTCATGGGAGTAATGTCTGAAACAGTCTACGCTTTGATCGTTCCCTGGAAGACCATTAGTAGTTTCCGATGCACATCTCGTGGCATTCTGTAATCTTTGGACTATCAGAGTGTTGATGAAACACTGGAAATGCATCGGGATTGAATACAACAGTCACCATGCGCACATTCCTCCATGGGAGTAATGTCTCAAAGAGTTTATGCTTTGATCGATGCCTGGAACACCAGTAGTAGTTTCCGATGCACATCTGGTGGCATTCTGTAATCTGTGGACTATCAGAGTAGTGATGAAACACAGAAATTGCATCGGGATTGAATACAACAGTCACCATGCGCACTTTCCTAAATGGGAGTAATGTCTCTAACAGTCTACGCTTTGATCGTTCCCTGCAAGACCAGTAGTATTTTCCGATGCACATCTGGAGGCTTTCCGTAATCTGTGGACTATCAGAGTGATGATGAAACACGGAAATTACATCGAGATTGAATACAACAGTCAACATGAGCACTTTCCTCGATGGGAATAATGTCTCAAACAGTCTACGCTTAGATCGTTCCCTGGGAGACCAGTAGTAGTTTCCGATGCACACCTGGACGCTTTCCGTTATCTGTGGACTATCAGAGTGTTGATGAAACACAGAAATTGCATCGGGATTGAATACAACAGTCACCATGCGCACTTTCCTCCATGGGAGTAATTCTCAAACAGTCTACTGCTTTGATCGTTGCCTGGAATACCAGTAGTAGTTTCCGATGCACATCTGGTGGCATTCTGTAATATGCGGACTATCAGAGTGTTGATGAAACACAGAAATTGCATCGGGATTGAATACAACAGTCACCAACCGCAGTTTCCTCCATCGAAGTAATGTCTGAAACAGTCTACCATTGGACCGTGCCCAGGCAGACCAGTAGTAGTTTCCGATGCACATCTCGTGGCATTCTGTAATCTGTGAACTATCAGAGTGTTGATGAAACACAGAAAATGCATCGGGATTGAATACAACAGTCACCATGCGCACTTTCCTCCGTGGGAGTAATTCTCAAACGGTCTACGCTTTGATCGTTCCCTGGAAGACGAGTAGTAGTTTCCGATGCACATCTGGAGGCATTCTGTAATCTGTGGACTATCAGAGTGTTGATGAAACACAGAAAAAGCATCGGGATTGAATGCAACAGTCACCATGCGCACATTCCTCCATGGGAGTAATGTCTCAAAGAGTTTACGCTTTGATCGATCCCTGGAAGATCAGTAGTAGTTTCCGATGCACATCTCGTGGCATTCTGTAATCTGTGAACTATCAGAGTGTTGATGAAACACAGAAATTGCATCGGGATTGAATACAACAGTCACCATGCGCACTTTCCTCCACGGGAGTAATGTCTCAAACTACCTACGCTTTGATCTTTCCCTGGAAGCAAGTAGAAGTTTCCGATGCACATCTGGAGGCATTCTGTAATCTGTGGACTATCAGAGTGTTGATGAAACACAGAAATTGCATCGGGATTGAATACAACAGTGACCATGCGCACTTTCCTCCATGGGAGTAATGTCTCTAAAAGTCTACGCTTTGATCGTTCCCTGGAAGACCAGTAGTAGTTTCCGATGCACACCTGGAGGCTTTCCGTTATCTGTGGACTATCAGAGTGTTGATGAAACACAGAAATTGCATCGGGATTGAATACAACAGTCAACATGCCTACTTTCCTCCATGGGAATAATGTACCAAACAATCTACGCTTTGATCGTTCTCTCGAAGACCAGTAGTAGTTTCCGATGCACATCTGGAGGCATTCTGAAATCTGTGGACTATCAGTGTGTTGATGAAACACAGAAATTGCATCGGGATTGAATACAACAGTCACCATGCGCACTTTCCTCCATAAAAGTAATGTCTCTAACAGTCTACGCTTTGATCGTTCCCTGGAAGAACAGTAGTAGTTTCCGATGCACATCTGGAGGCATTCTGTAATCTGTGGGCTATCAGAGTGTTGATGAAACACAGAAATTGCATCGGGATTGAATACAACAGTCACCATGAGCACATTCCTCCATAAAACTAATGTCCCTAACAGTCTATGCTTTGATCGTTCCCAGGAAGACCAGTAGTAGTTTCCGATGCACATCTGGAGGCTTTGTGTAATCTGTGGACTATCAGAGTGTTCATGAAACACAGAAATTGCATCGGGATTGAATACAACAGTCTCCATGCGCAGTTTCCTCAATGGGAGCAATGTCTCAAACATTCTACGCTTTGATCGTTCCCTGGATGACCAGTAGTAGTTTCAATTGCACATCCTGAGGCATTCTGTATTCTGTGGACTATCAGAGTGTTGATGAAACACAGAAATTGCAGCGGGATTGAATACAACAGTCACCATGCACACTTTCCTCCATTGGAGTAATGTCTCTAACAGTCTACGCTTTGATAGTTCCCTGGAAGACCAGTAGTAGTTTCCGATGCACATCTGAAGGCTTTCCGTCATCTGTGGACTATCAGAGTGTTGATGAAACACAGAAATTGCATCGGGATTGAATACAACAGTCACCATGTGCACTTTCCTAAATGGGAGTAATGTCTCTAACAGTCTACGATTTGATCGTTCCCTGGAAGATCAGTGGTAGTTTCCGATGCACATCGGGAGGCATTCTCTAATCTGTGGACTATCAGAGTGTTGATGAAACACAGAAATTGCAGCGGGATTGAATACAACATTCACCATGCGCATTTTCCTCCATGGGAGTAATGTCTCAAACAGTCTACGATTTGATCGTTCCCTGGAAGACCAGTAGTAGTTTCCGATGCACTTCTGGAGGCATTCTGTAATCTGTGGACTATCAGAGTGTTGATGAAACACAGAAATTGAATCGGGATTGAATACAACAGTCACCATGCGCACTTTCCTCCATGGGAGTAATTCTAAACAGTCTACGCTTTGATCGTTCCCTGGAAGACCAGTAGTAGTTTCCGATGCACATCTGGTGGCATTCTGTAATCTGTGGACTATCAGAGTAGTGATGAAACACAGAAATTGCATCGGGATTGAATACAACTGTCACCATCCGCACTTTCCTCCATGGGAGTAATGTCTGAACAGTCTACGCCTGGATCGTTCCCAGGAAGACCAGTAGTAGTTTCCGATGCACATCTCGTGGCATTCTTTAATCTGTGGACTATCAGAGTGTTGATGAAACACAGAAATTGCATCGGGATTGAATACAACAGTCACCATGCGCACTTTCCTCCATGGGAGTAATTCTCAAACAGTCTATGCTTTGATCGTTCCCTGGAAGACCAGTAGTAGATTCCGATGCACATCTGGTGGCATTCTGTATTCTGTGGACTATAAGAGTGTGGATGAAACACAGAAATTGCATCGGGAATGAATACAACAGTCAACATGCGCACTTTCCTCCTCGGGAGGTGTGTCTCTAACAGTCTACGCTTTGATCGTTCCCTGGAAGACCAGTAGTAGTTTCCGATGCACATCTGGTGGCATTCTGTAATCTGTGGATTATCAGAGAGTTGATGAAACACAGAAATTGCATCGGGATTGAACACAACAGTCACCATCCGCACTTTCCTTCACGGGAGTAATGTCTGAAACAGTCTACGCTTTGATCGTTCCCTGGAAGACCATTAGTAGTTTCCGATGCACATCTCGTGGCATTCTGTAATCTTTGGACTATCAGAGTGTTGATGAAACACTGGAAATGCATCGGGATTGAATACAACAGTCACCATGCGCACATTCCACCATGGGAGTAATGTCTCAAAGAGTTTATGCTTTGATCGATGCCTGGAACACCAGTAGTAGTTTCCGATGCACATCTGGAGGCATTCTGTAATCTGTGGACTATCAGAGTGTTGATGAAACACAGAAATTGCATCGTGATTGAATACAACAGTCACCATGCGCACTTTCCTCCATGGGAGTAATGTCTCCAACAGTCTACGCTTTGATCGTTCCCAGGAAGACCTGTAGTAGTTTCTGATGCACATCTGGAGGAATTCTGTATTCTGTGGAGTATCAAAGTGTTGATGAAACACAGAAATTGCATCGGGATTGAATACAACAGTCACCATACGCACTTTCCTCCATGGGAGTAACGTTTCAAAGAGTGTACGCTTTGATCGTCCCCTGGAAGACCAGTAGCAGTTTCCGATGCACATCTGGAGGCATTCTGTAATCTGTGGACTATCAGAGTGTCAATGAAACACAGAAATTGCATGGGGATTGAATACAACAGTCACCATGCGCACTTTCCTCCATGGGAGTAATTCTCAAACAATCCACGATGTGATCGTTCCCTGGAAGACTAGTAGTAGTTTCCGATGCACATCTGAAGGCTTTCCGTCATCTGTGGACTATCAGAGTGTTGATGAAACAGAGAAATTGCATCGGGATAGAATACAACAGTCACCATGCGCACTTTCCTCCACGGGAAGTATGTCTCAAACGGTCTACGCTTTGATCGTTCCCTGGAAGACCAGTAGTAGTTTCCGATGCACATCTGGTGGCATTCTGTAATCTGTGGACTATCAGAGTGTTGATGAAACACAGAAATTGCATCGGGATTGAATACAACAGTCACCATCCGCACTTTCCTCCATGGGAGTAATGTCGCAAACAGTCTACGATTTGATCGTTCCCTGGAAGACCAGTAGTAGTTTCCGATTAACATCTGGAGGCATTCTGTAATCTGTGGAGTATCAGAGTGTTGATGAAACACAAAATTGCATCGGGATTTAATACAACTGTCACCATGCGCACTTTCCTCCATGGGAGTAACGTTTCAAAGAGTTTACGCTTTGATCGTCCCCTGGAAGACCAGTAGCAGTTTCCGATGCACATCTGGAGGCATTCTGTAATCTGTGGACTATCAGAGTGTCAATGAAACACAGAAATTGCATGGGGATTGAATACAGCAGTCACCATGCGCACTTTCCTCCATGGGAGTAATGTTTCTAACAGTCTACGCTTTGATCGTTCCCTGGAAGACCAGTAGTAGTTTCCGATGCACATCTGGAGGCTTTCTGTACTCTGTGGACTATCAGAGTGTTGATGAAACACAGAAATTGCATCGGGATTGAATACAACAGTCACCATGCGCACTTTCCTCCATCGGAGTAATGTCTCAAACAGCCTACGATTCGATCGTTCCCTGGAAGACCAGTAGTAGTTTCCGATGCACATCTGGAGGCATTCTGTAATCTGTGGAGTATCAGAGTGTTGATGAAACACAGAAATTGCATCGGGATTGAATACAACAGTCACCATGCGCACATTCCTCCATAAAAGTAATGTCTCAAACAGTCTACACTTTGATCGTTCCCTGGAAGACCAGTTGTAGTTTCCGATGAACATTTGGAGGCATTCTGTAATCTGTGGACTATCAGAGTGTTGATGAAACAAAGAAATTGCATCGGGATTGAATACAACAGACACCATGCGCACTTTGCTCCACAGTAGTAATGTCTCAAACATTCTACGATTTGATCGTTCCCTGGAAGACCAGTAGTAGTTTCCGATGTGCATCTGGAGGCATTCAGTAATCTGTGGACTATTAGAGTGTTGATGAAACACAGAAATTGCATCGGGATTGAATACAACAGTCACCATGCGTACTTTCCTCCATGGGAGTAACGTTTCTAACAGTCTACGCTTTGACCGTTCCCTGGAAGACCAGTAGTAGTTTCCGATGCACATCTGGAGGCTTTCTGTACTCGGTGGACTATCAGAGTGTTGATGAAACACAGAAATTGCATCGGGATTGAATACAACAGTCACCATGCGCACTTTCCTCCATGGGAGTAATGTCTCAAACAGTCTACGCTTTGATCGTTCCCTGGAAGACCAGTATTAGATTCCGATGCACATCTGGTGGCATTCTGAAATCTGTGGACCATCAGAGTGTTGATGAAACCCAAAATTGCATCGGGATTGGATACAACAGTCACCACGCGCACTTTCTTCCCCTGGAGTAATGTCTCAAACAGTCTACGCTTTGATCGTTCCCTGGAAGACCAGTAGTAGTTTCCGATGCACATCGGGAGGCATTCTGTAATCTGTGGACTATCAGAGTGTTGATGAAACACAGAAATAGCATCGGGATTGAATATAACAGTCACCATGCGCACTTTCCTCCATGGGTGTAATGTTTCAAAGAGTTTACGCTTTGATCGTTCAATGAAAAACCAGTAGCAGTTTCCGTTGCACATCTGGAGGCATTCTGTAATCTGTGGACTATCAGAGTGTTAATAAAACACATATGTTGCATCGGGATTGAATACAACAGTCACCATGCGCACTTTCCTCCATGGGAGTAATGTCTCTAACAGTCTACGCTCTGATCGTTCCCTGGAAGCCCAGTAGTAGTTTCTGATGCACATCTGGTGGCTTTCCGTAATCTGTGGACAATCAGGGTGTTGATGAAACACAGAAATTGCATCCGGATTGAATATAACAGTCACCATCCGCACTTTCCTGCATGGGAGTAATGTCTGAAACAGTCTACGCGTTGATCGTTCCCTGGAAGACCAGTAGTAGTTTCTGATACACATCTAGTGGCATTCTGTAATCTGTGGACTATCAGAGTGTTGATGACACACAGAAAATGAAACGGGATTGAATACAACAGTTACCATGCGCACTTTCCTCCATGGGAGTAATGTCTTAAAGAGTTTACGCTTTAATCGTTCCCTGAAAGACCAGTAGTAGCTTCCGATGCACATCTGGAGGCATTCTGTAATCTGTGGACTATAAGAGTGTTGATGAAACACAGAAATTGCATCGGGATTGAATACAACAGTCACCATGAGCACATTCCTCCATAAAAGTAATGTCTCAAACAGTCTACGCTTTAACCGTTCCCTGGAAGACCAGTAGTAGTTTCCGATGCACATCTGTTGGCATTCTGTAGTCTGTGGACTATCAGAGTGTTGATGAAACACAGAAAATGTATCGGGATTGATTACGACAGTTACCATCCGCACTTTCATGCATGGGAGTAATGTCTGAAACAGTCTACGCTTTGATCTTTCCCTGGAAGACCAGTAGAAGTTTCCGATGCACATCTGGAGGCATTCTGTAATCGGTGGACTATCAGAGTGTTGATGAAACACAGAAATTACATCGGGATTGAATACAACAGTCACCATGCGCACTTTCCTCCATGGGAGTAATGTCTCTAACAGTCTACGATTTGATCGTTCAATGGAAGACCAGTAGTAGTTTCCGATGCACATCTGGAGGCTTTCCGTAATCTGTGGAATATCAGAGTGTTGATGAAACACAGAAATTGCATCGGGATTGAATACAACAGTCACCATGCGCACTTTCCTCCATGGGAGTAATGTCTCAAACAGTCTACGCTTTGATCGTTCCCAGGAAGCCCAGTAGTAGTTTCCGATTAACATCTGAAGGCATTCTGTAATCTGTATACTATCAGAGTGTTGATAAAACACAGAAATTGCATCGGGATTGAATACAACAGTTAACCATGCGCACTTACCTCCATGGGAGTAATGTCCCAAACAGTCTACGCTTTGATCGTTCCCTGGAAGACCAGTAGTAGTTTCTGATACACATCTCGTGGCATTCTGTAATCTGTGGACTATCAGAGTGTTGATGACACACAGAAAATGAAACGGGATTGAATACAACAGTTACCATGCGCACTTTCCTCCATGGGAGTAATGTCTTAAAGAGTTTACGCTTTGATCGTTCCCTGAAAGACCAGTAGTAGTTTCCGATGCACATCTGGAGGCATTCTGTAATCTGTGGACTATAAGAGTGTTGATGAAACACAGAAATTGCATCGGGATTGAATACAACAGTCACCATGAGCACATTCCTCCATAAAAGTAATGTCTCAAACAGTCTACGCTTTAACCGTTCCCTGGAAGACCAGTAGTAGTTTCCGATGCACATCTGTTGGCATTCTGTAGTCTGTGGACTATCAGAGTGTTGATGAAACACAGAAAATGTATCGGGATTAATTACGACAGTTACCATCCGCACTTTCATGCATGGGAGTAATGTCTGAAACAGTCTACGCTTTGATCTTTCCCTGGAAGACCAGTAGAAGTTTCCGATGCACATCTGGAGGCATTTTGTAATCGGTGGACTATCAGAGTGTTGATGAAACACAGAAATTACATCGGGATTGAATACAACAGTCACCATGCGCACATTCCTCCATAAAAGTAATGTCTCACACAGTCTACGCTTTGATCTTTCCCTGGAAGACCAGTCGTAGTTTCCGATGCACATCTGGATGCATTCTGTAATTTGTGGTCTATCAGAGTGTTGATGAAACACAGAAATTGCATCGGGATTGAATACAACAGTCACCATGCGCACTTTCCTCCATGGGAGTAATGTCTCAAACAGCCTACGCTTTGGTCGTTCCCTGGAAGACCAGTAGTAGTTTCCAATTAACATCTGGAGGAATTCTGTAATCTGTGGACTATCAGAGTGATGATGAAACATAGAAATTGCATCGGGATTGAATACAACAGTCACCATGCGCACTTTCCTCCATGCGAGTAATGTCCCAAACGGTCTTCGCTTTGATCGTTCCCTGGAAGACCAGTAGTAGTTTCCGATGCACATCTGGAGGCATTCTGTAATCTGTGGACTATCAGAGTGTTGATGAAACACAGAAATTGCATCGTGATTGAATACAACAGTCACCATGCGCACTTTCCTCCATGGGAGTAATGTCTCCAACAGTCTACGATTTGATCGTTCCCAGGAAGACCTGTAGTAGTTTCTGATGCACATCTGGAGGAATTCTGTATTCTGT
The DNA here is from genome assembly GCF_023897955.1 of Schistocerca gregaria. Lineage (NCBI taxonomy): Eukaryota > Metazoa > Arthropoda > Insecta > Orthoptera > Acrididae > Schistocerca > Schistocerca gregaria. Next base: position 7,931,165 of record NC_064921.1, read on the forward strand.
GGAGTATCAAAGTGTTGATGAAACACAGAAATTGCATCGGGATTGAATTCAACAGTCACCATGCGCACTTTCCTCCATGGGAGTAACGTTTCAAAGAGTTTACGCTTTGATCGTCCCCTGGAAGACCAGTAGCAGTTTCCGATGCACATCTGGAGGCATTCTGTAATCTGTGGACTATCAGAGTGTCAATGAAACACAGAAATTGCATGGGGATTGAATACAACAGTCACCATGCGCACATTCCTCCATAAAAGTAATGTCTCACACAGTCTACGCTTTGATCTTTCCCTGGAAGACCAGTAGTAGTTTCCGATGCACATCTGAAGGCTTTCCGTCATCTGTGGACTATCAGAGTGTTGATGAAACACAGAAATTGCATCGGGATAGAATACAACAGTCACCATGCGCACTTTCCTCCACGGGAGGTATGTCTCAAACGGTCTACGCTTTGATCGTTCCCTGGAAGACCAGTAGTAGTTTCCGATGCACATCTGGTGGCATTCTGTAATCTGTGGACTATCAGAGTGTTGATGAAACACAGAAATTGCATCGGGATTGAATACAACAGTCACCATCCGCACTTTCCTCCATGGGAGTAATGTCGCAAACAGTCTACGATTTGATCGTTCCCTGGAAGACCAGTAGTAGTTTCCGATTAACATCTGGAGGCATTCTGTAATCTGTGGAGTATCAGAGTGTTGATGAAACACAAAATTGCATCGGGATTTAATACAACTGTCACCATGCGCACTTTCCTCCATGGGAGTAACGTTTCAAAGAGTTTACGCTTTGATCGTCCCCTGGAAGACCAGTAGCAGTTTCCGATGCACATCTGGAGGCATTCTGTAATCTGTGGACTATCAGAGTGTCAATGAAACACAGAAATTGCATGGGGATTGAATACAACAGTCACCATGCGCACTTTCCTCCATGGGAGTAATGTTTCTAACAGTCTACGCTTTGATCGTTCCCTGGAAGACCAGTAGTAGTTTCCGATGCACATCTGGAGGCTTTCTGTAATCTGTGGACTATCAGAGTGTTGATGAAACACAGAAATTGCATCGGGATTGAATACAACAGTCACCATGCGCGTTTTCCTCCATCGGAGTAATGTCTCAAACAGCCTACGCTTCGATCGTTCCCTGGAAGACCAGTAGTAGTTTCCGATGCACATCTGGAGGCATTCTGTAATCTGTGGAGTATCAGAGTGTTGATGAAACACAGAAATTGCATCGGGATTGAATACAACAGTCACCATGCGCACATTCCTCCGTAAAAGTAATGTCTCAAACTGTCTACACTTTGATCGTTCCCTGGAAGACCAGTTGTAGTTTCCGATTAACATTTGGAGGCATTCTGTAATCTGTGGACTATCAGAGTGTTGATGAAACAAAGAAATTGCATCGGGATTGAATACAACAGACACCATGCGCACTTTGCTCCACAGTAGTAATGTCTCAAACATTCTACGATTTGATCGTTCCCTGGAAGACCAGTAGTAGTTTCCGATGTGCATCTGGAGGCATTCAGTAATCTGTGGACTATTAGAGTGTTGATGAAACACAGAAATTGCATCGGGATTGAATACAACAGTCACCATGCGTACTTTCCTCCATGGGAGTAACGTTTCTAACAGTCTACGCTTTGACCGTTCCCTGGAAGACCAGTAGTAGTTTCCGATGCACATCTGGAGGCTTTCTGTACTCGGTGGACTATGAGAGTGTTGATGAAACACAGAAATTGCATCGGGATTGAATACAACAGTCTCCATGCGCACTTTCCTCCAAGGGAGTAATGTTTCTAACAGTCTACGCTTTGATCGTTCCCTGGAAGACCAGTAGTAGTTTCCGATGCACATCTGGAGGCTTTCTGTACTCTGTGGACTATCAGAGTGTTGATGAAACACAGAAATTGCATCGGGATTGAATACAACAGTCACCATGCGCACTTTCCTCCATGGGAGTAATGTCTCACACAGTCTACGCTTTGATCGTTCCCTGGAAGACCAGTATTAGATTCCGATGCACATCTGGTGGCATTCTGAAATCTGTGGACCATCAGAGTGTTGATGAAACCCAAAATTGCATCGGGATTGGATACAACAGTCACCACGCGCACTTTCTTCCCCTGGAGTAATGTCTCAAACAGTCTACGCTTTGATCGTTCCCTGGAAGACCAGTAGTAGTTTCCGATGCACATCGGGAGGCATTCTGTAATCTGTGGACTATCAGAGTGTTGATGAAACACAGAAATAGCATCGGGATTGAATATAACAGTCACCATGCGCACTTTCCTCCATGGGTGTAATGTTTCAAAGAGTTTACGCTTTGATCGTTCAATGAAAAACCAGTAGCAGTTTCCGTTGCTCATCTGGAGGCATTCTGTAATCTGTGGACTATCAGAGTGTTAATAAAACACATATGTTGCATCGGGATTGAATACAACAGTCACCATGCGCACTTTCCTCCATGGGAGTAATGTCTCTAACAGTCTACGCTTTGATCGTTCCCTGGAAGCCCAGCAGTAGTTTCCGATGCACATCTGGTGGCTTTCCGTAATCTGTGGACTATCAGGGTGTTGATGAAACACAGAAATTTCATCCGGATTGAATATAACAGTCACCATCCGCACTTTCCTGCATGGGAGTAATGTCTGAAACAGTCTACGCGTTGATCGTTCCCTGGAAGACCAGTAGTAGTTTCTGATACACATCTAGTGGCATTCTGTAATCTGTGGACTATCAGAGTGTTGATGACACACAGAAAATGAAACGGGATTGAATACAACAGTTACCATGCACACTTTCCTCCATGGGAGTAATGTCTTAAAGAGTTTACGCTTTGATCGTTCCCTGAAAGACCAGTAGTAGTTTCCGATGCACATCTGGAGGCATTCTGTAATCTGTGGACTATAAGAGTGTTGATGAAACACAGAAATTGCATCGGGATTGAATACAACAGTCACCATGAGCACATTCCTCCATAAAAGTAATGTCTCAAACAGTCTACGCTTTAACCGTTCCCTGGAAGACCAGTAGTAGTTTCCGATGCACATCTGTTGGCATTCTGTAGTCTGTGGACTATCAGAGTGTTGATGAAACACAGAGAATGTATCGGGATTGATTACGACAGTTACCATCCGCACTTTCATGCATGGGAGTAATGTCTGAAACAGTCTACGCTTTGATCGTTCCCTGGAAGACCAGTAGTAGTTTCGGATGCAATTAGGGAGGCATTCTGTAATCTGCCGTCTGTCAGAGTGTTGATGAAACACAGAAGTCGCATCGGGATTGAATACAACATTCACCATGCGCACTTTCCTCCATGGGAGTAATGTCTCAAACAGTCTACGATTTGATCGTTCCCTGGAAGACCAGTAGTGGTTTCCGATGCACTTCTGGAGGCATTCTGTAATCTGTGGAGTATGAGAGTGTTGATGAAACACAGAAATTGCATCGGGATTAAATACAACAGTCACCATGCGCACTTTCCTCCATGGGAGTAATTCTCAAACAGTCTAGGCTTTGATCATTCCCTGGAAAACCAGTAGTATTTTCCGATGCACATCTGGTTTCATTCTGTAATCTGTGGACTATCAGAGTGTTGATGAAGCACAGAAATTGCATCGGGATTGAATACAACAGTCACCATCCGCTTTTTCCTGCATGGGAGTAATGTCTGAAACAGTCTACGCTTTGATCATTCCCTGCAAGACCAGTAGTATTTTCCGATGCACATCTGGAGGCTTTCCGTTATCTGTGGACTTGTAGAGTGTTGATGAAACACAGAAATTGCATCGGGATTGAATACAACAGTCACCATGCGCACTTTCCTCCATGAGAGTTATGTCCCAAACAGTCTACGCTTTGATCGCTCCCTGGAAGACCAGTAGTAGTTTCCGATTAACATCTGGATACATTCTGTAATCTGTGGACTATCTGAGTGTTGATGAAACACAGAAATTGCATCGGGATTGAATACAACAGTCACCATGAGCACGTTCCTCCATAAAAGTAATGTCTCAAACAGTCTACGCTTTGATCGTTCCCTGGAGGACCAGTAGTAGTTTCCGATGCACACCTGGAGGCATTCTGTAATCTGTGGACTGTTAGAGTGTTGATGAAACACAGAAATTGCATCGGGATTGAATACAACAGCCACCATACGCGCTTTCCTCCATGGGAGTAATTCTCAAACAGTCTACGCTTTAATCGTTCCCTGGAAGACCAGTAGTAGTTTCCGATGCACATCTGGTGTCATTCTGTAATTTGTGGAGTATCAGAGTGTTGATGAAACACAGAAATTGCATCGGGATTAAATACAACAGTCACCATGCGCATATTCCTTCATTAAAGTAATATCTCAAACAGTCTACGCTTTGATCGTTCCCTGGAAGACCAGTAGTAGTTTCGGATGCATTTAGGGAGGCATTCTGTAATCTGTGGGCTATCAGAGTGTTGATGAAACACAGAAGTCGTTTCGGGATTGAATACAACATTCACCATGCGCACTTTCCTCCATGGGAGTAATATCTCAAACAGTCTACGATTTGATCGTTCCCTGGAAGACCAGTAGTAGTTTCCGATGCACTTGTGGAGGCATTCTGTAATCTGTGGAGTATGAGAGTGTTGATGAAACACAGGAATTGCATCGGGATTAAATACAACAGTCACCATACGCATATTCCCTCATAAAAGTAATATCTCAAACAGTCTACGCTTTGATCGTTCCCTGGAAGCCCAGTAGAAGCTTCCGATGCACATCTGGAGGCATTCTGTAATCTGTGGACTATCAGAGTGTTGATGAAACACAGAAATTGCATCGGGATTGAATACAACAGTCACCATCCGCACTTTACTCCATGGCAGTAATGTCTGAAACAGTCTACGACTGGATCGTTCCTAGGAAGACCAGTAGTAGTTTCCGATGCACATCTCGTGGCATTCTGTAATCTGTGGACTATCAGAGTGTTGATGAAACACAGAAAATGCATCGGGATTGAATACAACAGTCACCATGCCCACTTTCCTCCATGGGAGTAATTCTCAAACAGTCTACGCTTTGATCGTTCCCTGGAAGACTAGTAGTAGTTTCCGATGCACATCTGGAGGCATTCTGTAGTCTGTGGACTATCAGAGTGTTGATGAAACACAGAAAATGCAACGGGATTGAATACAACAGTTACCATGCGCACTTTCCTCCATGGGAGTAATGTCTTAAAGATACTACACTTTGATCGTTCCCTTAAAGACCAGTAGTAGTTTCCGATGCACATCTGGAGGCATTCTGTAATCTGTGGATTATCAGAGTGTTGATGAAACACAGAAATTTCATCGGGATTGAATACAACAGTCACCATGCGCATATTCCTCCATAAAAGTAATATCTCAAACAGTCGACGCTTTGATCGTTCCCTGGAAGACCAGTAGAAGTTTCCGATGCACATCTGGAGGCTTTCCGTAATCTGTGGACTATCAGAGTGTTGATGAAACACAGAAATTGCATCGGGATTGAATACAACAGTTACCATGCGAACTTTCCTCCATGGGAGTAATGTCTCAAACAGTCTACGATCTGATCTTTCCCTGGAAGACCAGTAGAAGTTTCCGATGCACATCTGGGTGCTTTCCGTAATCTGTGGACTTGTAGAGTGTTGATGAAAAACAGAAATTGCATCGGGATTGAATACAACAGTCACCATGCGCACTTTCCTCCATGGGAGTTATGTCCCAAACAGTCTACGCTTTGATCGTTCCCTGGAAGACCAGTAGAAGTTTCCGATGCACATCTGGAGGCTTTCCGTAATCTGTGGACTATCAGAGTGTTGATGAAACACAGAAATTGCATCGGGATTGAATACAACAGTTACCATGCGAACTTTCCTCCATGGGAGTAATGTCTCAAACAGTCTACGATCTGATCTTTCCCTGGAAGACCAGTAGAAGTTTCCGATGGACATCTGGAGGCATTCTGTAATCGGTGGACTATCAGAGTGTTGATGAAACACAGAAATTACATCGGGATTGAATGCAACAGTCACCATGCGCACTTTCCTCCATGGGAGTAATGTCTCTAACAGTCTACGCTTTGAACGTTCCCTGGAAGACCAGTAGTAGTTCCCGATGCGCATCTGGAGGCTTTCCGTAATCTGTGGACTATCAGTGTGTTGATGAAACACAGAAATTGCATGGGGATTGAATACAACAGTCACCATGCGCACTTTCCTCCATGGGAGTAATGTCTCAAACAGTCTACGCTTTGATCGTTCCCTGGAAGCCCAGTAGTAGTTTCCGATTAACATCTGGAGGCATTCTGTAATCTGTGGACTATCAGAGTGTTGATGAAACACAGAGATTGCATCGGGATTGAATACAACAGTTAACCATGCGCACTTTCCTCCATGGGAGTAATGTCCCAAACAGTCTACGCTTTGATCGTTCCTTGGAAGACCAGTAGTAATTTCCGATGCACATCGAGAGCCATTCTGTAATCTGTGGACTATCAGAGTGTTGATGAAACAGAAATTGCATCGGGATTTAATACAACGTTCACCATGCGAACTTTCCTCCATGGGAGTAATGTCTCAAACAGTCTACCATTTGATCCTTCCCTGGAAGACCAGTAGTAGTTTCCGATGCACTTCTGGAGGCATTCTGTAATCTGTGGAGTATCAGAGTGTTGATGAAACACAGAAATTGCATCGGGATTGAATACAACTGTCACCATGCGCACTTTCCTCCATGAGAGTAATTCTCAAACAGTCTACGCTTTGATCGTTCCCTGAAAGACCAGTAGTAGTTTCCGATGCACATCTGGTGGCATTCTGTAATCTGTGGACTATCAGAGTGTTGATGAAACACAGAAATTGCATCGGGATTGAATACAACAGTCACCTACCGCACTTTCCTCCTTCGAAGTAATGTCTGAAACAGTCTACGCCTGGATCGTTCCCAGGAAGACCAGTAGTAGTTTCCGATGCACATCTCGTGGCATTCTGTAATCTGTGGACTATCAGAGTGTTGATGAAACACAGAAAATGCATCGGGATTGAATACAACAGTCACCATGCGCACTTTCCACCATGGGAGTAATTCTCAAACGGTCTACGCTTTGATCGTTCCCTGGAAGACGAGTAGTAGTTTCCGATGCACATCTGGAGGCATTCTGTAATCTGTGGACTATCAGAGTGTTGATGAAACACAGAAATTGCATCGGGATTGAATACAACAGTCACCATGAGCCCATTCCTCCATAAAAGTAATGTCTCTAACAGTCTACGCTTTGATCGTTCCCTGGAAGACCAGTAGTAGTTTCCGATGCGCATCTGGAGGCATTCTGCAATCTGTGGACTATCAGAGTGTTGATGAAACACAGAAATTGCATCGGGATTGAATGCAACAGTCACCATGAGCACATTCCTCCACAAAACTAATGTCTCTAACAGTCTACGCTTTGATCGTTCCCAGGAAGACCAGTAGTAGTTTCCGATGCACATCTGGAGGCATTATGTAATCTGTGGAGTATCCGAGTGTTGATGAAACACAGAAATTGCATCGGGTTTTGAATACAACAGTTACCATGCACACTTTCCTCCATGGGACTAATGTCTCTAACAGTCTACGCTTTGATCGTTCCCTGGAAGAGCAGTAGTAGTTTCCGATGCACATGGGGAGGCATTCTCTAATCTGTGGACTTTTCAGAGTGTTGATGAAACACAGAAATTGCATCGGGATTGAATACAACATTCACCATGCGCATTTTCCTCCATGGGAAAAATTTCTCAAACAGTCTACGATTTGATAGTTCATTGGAACACCAGTAGTAGTATCCAATGCACTTCTGGAGGCATTCTGTAATCTGTGGAGTATCAGAGTGTTGATGAAACACAGAAATTGAATCGGGATTGAATACAACAGTCACCATGAGCACTCTCCTCCATGGGAGTAATTCTCAAACAGTCTACGCTTTGATCGTTCCCTGGAAGTCTAGTAGTAGTTTCCGATGCACATCTGGTGGCATTCTGTAATCTGTGGACTATCAGAGTGTTGATGAAACACAGAAATTGCATCGGGTATGTATACAACAGTGACCATCCGCACTGTCCTCCATGGGAGTAATGTCTGAAACAGTCTACGCCTGGATCGTTCCCAGGAAGACCAGTAGTAGTTTCCGATGCACATCTCGTGGCATTCTGTAATCTGTGGACTATCAGAGTGTTGATGAAACACAGAAATTGCATCGGGATTGAATACAACAGTCACCATGCGCACTTTCCTCCATGGGATTATTTCTCAAACAGTCTACGCTTTGATCGTTCCCTGGAAGACCAGTAGTAGTTTCCGACGCACATCTGGTGGCATTCTGTAATCTGCGGACTTTCAGAGTGTTGACGAAACACAGAAATTGCATCGGGATTGAATACAACAGTCTCCATGCGCAGTTTCCTCAATGGGAGTAATGTCTCAAACATTCTACGCTTTGATCGTTCCCTGGATGACCAGTAGTAGTTTCAATTGCACATCTGGAGGCATTCTGTATTCTGTGGACTATAAGAGTGTTGATGAAACACAGAAATTGCATCGGGATTGAATACAACAGTATCCATGCGCACTTTCCTAAATGGGAGTAATGTCTCTAACAGTCTACGCTTAGATCGTTCCCTGAAGACCAGTAGTAGTTTCCGATGCACACCTGGAGGCTTTCCGTTATCTGTGGACTATCAGAGTGTTGATGAAACACAGAAAATGCGTCGGGATTGAATACAACAGTCACCATGCGCACTTTCCTCCATGGGAATAATGTACCAAACAGTCTACGCTTTGATCGTTCTCTCGAAGACCAGTAGTAGTTTCCGATGCACATCTGGAGGCATTCTGAAATCTGTAGACTATCAGTGTGTTGATGAAACACAGAAATTGCATCGGGATTGAATACAACAGTCACCATGCGCACTTTCCTCCATGGGAGTAATGTCTGAAACAGTCTTGGCTTTGATCGTTCTTTGGAAGACCAAAAGTAGTTTCTGATGCACATCTCGTGGCATTCTGTAATCTGCGGACTATCAGAGCGTTGATGAAACACAGAAAATGCATCGGGATTGAATACAACAGTCACCTTACGCACCTTCCTCCATGGGAGTAATGTCTCAAGGAGTTTACGATTTGATCGTTCCCTGGAAGACCAGTAGTAGTTTCCGATGAACATCAGTTTGCACTCTGTAATCTGTGGACTATCAGAGTGTTGATGAAACACGGAAATTGCAACGGGATTGAATACAACATTCACCATGCGCACTTTCCTCCACGGGAGGTATGTCTCAAACTGTCTACGCTTTGATCGTTCCCTGGAAGACCAGTAGTAGTTGCCGATGCACATCTGGAGGCATTCTGTAATCTGGGGACTATCAGAGTGTTGATGAAACACAGAAATTGCATCGGGATTGAATACAACAGTCACCATCCGCACTTTCCTCCATCGAAGTTATGTCTGAAACAGTCTACGCCTGGATCGTTCCCAGGAAGACCAGTAGTAGTTTCCGATGCACATCTCGTGGCATTCTGTAATCTGTGGACTATCAGAGTGTCACATGAAACACAGAAAATGCATCGGGATTGAATACAACAGTCACCATGCGCACTTTCCTCCATGGGAGTAATTCTCAAACAGTCTACGCTTTGATCGTTTCCTGGAAGACCAGTAGTAGTTTGTGATGTACATCTGGCGGCATTCTATAATCTGTGGACTATCAGAGTGTTGATGAAACACATAAATTGCATCGGGATTGAATACAACAGTCACAATGCGTACTCTCCTCCACGGGAGGTATGTCTCAAACAGTCTACGCTTTGATCTTTCCCTGGAAGACCAATAGTAGTTTCCGATGCACATCTGGAGGCATTCTGTAATTTTTCGACTATCAGAGTGTTGATGAAACACAGAAATTGCATCGGGATTGAATACAACAGTCACCATCCGCACTTTCCTCCTTGGGAGTAATGTCTGAAACAGTCTTGGCTTTGATCGTTCTTTGGAAGACCAGAAGTAGTTTCTGATGCACATCTCGTGGCATTCTGTAATCTATGGACTATCAGAGCGTTGATGAAACACAGAAAATGCATCGGGATTGAATACAACAGTCACCTTACGCACTTTCCTCCATGGGAGTAATTCTCAAACAGTCTATGCTTTGATCGTTCCCTGGAAGACCAGTAGTAGTTTCCGATGAACATCTGGTGGCATTCTGTAATCTGTGGACTATCAGAGTGTTGATGAAACACAGAAATTGCAACGGGATTGAATACAACATTCACCATGCGCACTTTCCTCCACGGGAGGTATGTCTCAAACTGTCTACGCTTTGATCGTTCCCTGGAAGACCAGTAGTGGTTGCCGATGCACATCTGGAGGCATTCTGTAATCTGGGGACTATCAGAGTGTTGATGAAACACAGAAATAGCATCGGGATTGAATACAACAGTCACCATGAGCGCATTCCGCCATAAAAGTAATGTCTCTAACAGTCTACGCTTTGATCGTTCCCTGGAAGACCAGTAGTAGTTTCCGATGCACTTCTGGAGGCATTCTGTAATCTGTGGAGTATCCGAGTGTTGATGAAACACAGAAATTGCATAGGGTGTTGAATACAACAGCTACCATGCACACTTTCCTCCATGGGAGTAATGTCTCTAACAGTCTACGCTTTGATCGTTCCCTGGAAGACCAGTAGTAGTTTCCGATGCACATCTGGAGGCTTTCCGTAATCTGTGGACTATCAGAGTGTTGATGAAACACAGAAATTGCATCGGGATTGAATACAACAGTCACCATGCGCACTTTCCTCCATGGGAGTAATGTCTCTAAAAGACCACGCTTTGATCTTTCCCTGGAAGACCAGTAGTAGTTTCCGATGCACATCTGGAGGCTTTCTGTAATCTGTGGACTATCAGAGTGTTCATGAAACACAGAAATTGCACCGGGATTGAATACAACAGTCTCCATGCGCAGTTTCCTCAATGGGAGCAATGTCTCAAACATTCTACGCTTTGATCGTTCCCTGGATGACCAGTAGTAGTTTCAATTGCACATCTGGAGGCATTCTGTATTCTGTGGACTATCAGAGTGTTGATGAAACACAGAAATTGCATCGGGATTGAATACAACAGTCAGAATGCACAATTTCCTCCATTGGAGTAATGTCTCTAACAGTCTACGCTTTGATCGTTCCTGGAAGACGAGTAGTAGTTTCCGATGCACATCTGAAAGCTTTCCGTCATCTGTGGACTATCAGAGTGTTGATGAAACACAGAAATTGCATCGGGATTGAATACAACAGTCACCATGCGCACTTTCCTCCATGGGAGTAATTCTCAAACAGTCTATGCTTTGATCGTTCCCTGGAAGACCAGTAGTAGTTTCCGATGCACATCTGGTGGCATTCTGTATTCTGTGGACTATAAGAGTGTGGATGAAACACAGAAATTGCATCGGGAATGAATACAACAGTCAACATGCGCACTTTCCTCCTCGGGAGGTATGTCTCTAACAGTCTACGCTTTGATCGTTCCCTGGAAGACCAGTAGTAGTTTCCGATGCACATCTGGTGGCATTCTGTAATCTGTGGATTATAAGAGTGTTGATGAAACACAGAAATTGCATCGGGATTGAACACAACAGTCACCATCCGCACTTTCCTTCATGGGAGTAATGTCTGAAACAGTCTACGCTTTGATCGTTCCCTGGAAGACCATTAGTAGTTTCCGATGCACATCTCGTGGCATTCTGTAATCTTTGGACTATCACAGTGTTGATGAAACACTAAAAATGCATCGGGATTGAATACAACAGTCACCATGCCCACATTCCTCCATGGGAGTAATGTCGCCAAGTGTTTATGCTTTGATCGATGCCTGGAACACCAGCAGTAGTTTACGATGCACATCTGGAGGCATTCTGTAATCTGTGGACTATTAGAGTGCTGATGAAACACAGAAATTGCAATTGGATTGAATACTACAGTTACCATGCGCACTTTCCTCCTTGGGAGTAATGTCTCAAACAGTCTACCCTTTGATCGTTAGCTGGAAGACCAGTAGTAGTTTCCGATTCACATCTTGAAACATTCTGTAATCTGTGGACTATCAGAGTGTTGATGAAACACAGAAAATGCATCGAGATTGAATACAAAAATCACCATGCGCACTTTCCTCCATGGGAGTAATTCTCAAACGGTCTACGCTTTGATCGTTCCCTGGAAGACGAGTAGTAGTTTCCGATGCACATCTGGAGGCATTCAGTAATCTGTGGACTATCAGAGTGTTGATGAAACACAGAAATTGCATCGGGATTGAATACAACAGTCACCATGAGCACATTCCTCCATAAAAGTAAAGTCTCTAACAGTCTACGCTTTGATCGTTCCCTGGAAGACCAGTAGTAGTTTCCGATGCGCATCTGGAGGCATTCTGTAATCTGTGGACTATCAGAGTGTTGATGAAACACAGAAATTGCATCGGGATTGAATATAACAGTCACCATGAGCACATTCCTCCATAAAACTAATGTCTCTAACAGTCTACGCTTTGATCGTTCCCAGGAAGACCAGTAGTTGTTTCCGATGCACATCTGGAGGCATTCTGTAATCTGTGGAGTATCCGAGTGTTGATGAAACACAGAAATTGCATCGGGTGTTGAATACAAAAGTTACCATGCACACTTTCCTCCATGGGAGTAATGTCTCTAACAGTCTACGCTTTGATCGTTCCCTGGAAGACCAGTAGTAGTTTCCGATGCACATCTGGAGGCTTTCCGTAATCTGTGGACTATCAGAGTGTTGATGAAACACAGAAATTGCATCGGGATTGAATACAACAGTCACCATGCGCACTTTCCTCCATGGGAGTAATGTCTCTAAAAGTCTACGCTTTGATCTTTCCCTGGAAGACCAGTAGTAGTTTCCGATGCACATCTGGAGGCTTTGTGTAATCTGTGGACTATCAGAGTGTTCATGAAACACAGAAATTGCATCGGGATTGAATACAACAGTCTCCATGCGCAGTTTCCTCAATGGGAGCAATGTCTCAAACATTCTACGCTTTGATCGTTCCCTGGATGACCAGTAGTAGTTTCAATTGCACATCTGGAGGCATTCTGTATTCTGTGGACTATCAGAGTGTTGATGAAACACAGAAATTGCATCGGGATTGAATACAACAGTCACCATGCACACTTTCCTCCATTGGAGTAATGTCTCTAACAGTCTACGCTTTGATCGTTCTCTGGAAGACCAGTAGTAGTTTCCGATGCACATCTGAAGGCTTTCCGTCATCTGTGGACTATCAGAGTGTTGATGAAACACAGAAATTGCATCGGGATTGAATACAACAGTCACCATGTGCACTTTCCTAAATGGGAGTAATGTCTCTAACAGTCTACGCTTTGATCGTTCCCTGGAAGATCAGTAGTAGTTTCCGATGCACATCGGGAGGCATTCTCTAATCTGTGGACTATCAGAGTGTTGATGAAACACAGAAATTGCAGCGGGATTGAATACAACATTCACCATGCGCATTTTCCTCCATGGGAGTAATGTCTCAAACAGTCTACGATTTGATCGTTCCCTGGAAGACCAGTAGTAGTTTCCGATGCACTTCTGGAGGCATTCTGTAATCTGTGGACTATCAGAGTGTTGATGAAACACAGAAATTGAATCGGGATTGAATACAACAGTCACCATGCGCACTTTCCTCCATGGGAGTAATTCTAAACAGTCTACGCTTTGATCGTTCCCTGGAAGACCAGTAGTAGTTTCCGATGCACATCTGGTGGCATTCTGTAATCTGTGGACTATCAGAGTAGTGATGAAACACAGAAATTGCATCGGGATTGAATACAACTGTCACCTTCCGCACTTTCCTCCATGGGAGTAATGTCTGAACAGTCTACGCCTGGATCGTTCCCAGGAAGACCAGTAGTAGTTTCCGATGCACATCTCGTGGCATTCTGTAATCTGTGGACTATCAGAGTGTTGATGAAACACAGAAATTGCATCGGGATTGAATACAACAGTCACCATGCGCACTTTCCTCCATGGGAGTAATTCTCAAACAGTCTACGCTTTGCTCGTTCCCTGGAAGACCAGTAGTAGATTCCGATGCACATCTGGTGGCATTCTGAATTCTGTGGACTATAAGAGTGTGGATGAAACACAGAAATTGCATCGGGAATGAATACAACAGTCATTATGCGCACTTTCCTCCTCGGGAGGTGTGTCTCTAACAGTCTACGCTTTGATCGTTCCCTGGAAGACCAGTAGTAGTTTCCGATGCACATCTGGTGGCATTCTGTAATCTGTGGATTATCAGAGTGTTGATGAAACACAGAAATTGCATCGGGATTGAACACAACAGTCACCATCCGCACTTTCCTTCATGGGAGTAATGTCTGAAACAGTCTACGCTTTGATCGTTCCCTGGAAGACCATTAGTAGTTTCCGATGCACATCTCGTGGCATTCTGTAATCTTTGGACTATCAGAGTGTTGATGAAACACTGGAAATGCATCGAGATTGAATACAACAGTCACCATGCGCACATTCCTCCATGGGAGTAATGTCTCAAAGAGTTTATGCTTTGATCGATGCCTGGAACACCAGTAGTAGTTTCCGATGCACATCTGGTGGCATTCTGTAATCTGTGGACTATCAGAGTAGTGATGAAACACAGAAATTGCATCGGGATTGAATACAACAGTCACCATGCGCACTTTCCTAAATGGGAGTAATGTCTCTAACAGTCTACGCTTTGATCGTTCCCTGCAAGACCAGTAGTATTTTCCGATGCACATCTGGAGGCTTTCCGTAATCTGTGGACTATCAGAGTGATGATGAAACACAGAAATTACATCGAGATTGAATACAACAGTCACCATGAGCACTTTCCTCCATGGGAATAATGTCTCAAACAGTCTACGCTTAGATCGTTCCCTGGGAGACCAGTAGTAGTTTCCGATGCACACCTGGACGCTTTCCGTTATCTGTGGACTATCAGAGTGTTGATGAAACACAGAAATTGCATCGGGATTGAATACATCAGTCACCATGCTCACTTTCCTCCATGGGAGTAATTCTCAAACAGTCTACTGCTTTGATCGTTGCCTGGAATACCAGTAGTAGTTTCCGATGCACATCTGGTGGCATTCTGTAATCTGCGGACTATCAGAGTGTTGATGAAACACAGATATTGCATCGGGATTGAATACAACAGTCACCATCCGCAGTTTCCTCCATCGAAGTAATGTCTGAAACAGTCTACGTTTGGACCGTGCCCAGGCAGACCAGTAGTAGTTTCCGATGCACATCTCGTGGCATTCTGTAATCTGTGAACTATCAGAGTGTTGATGAAACACAGAAAATGCATCGGGATTGAATGCAACAGTCACCATGCGCACATTCCTCCATGGGAGTAATGTCTCAAAGAGTTTACGCCTTGATCGATCCCTGGAAGACCAGCAGTAGTTTACGATGCACATCTGGAGGCATTCTGTAATCTGTGGAATATTAGAGTGCTGATGAAACACAGAAATTGCAATTGGATTGAATACTACAGTTACCATGCGCACTTTCCTCCATGGGAGTAATGTCTCAAACAGTCTACGCTTTGATCGTTAGCTGGAAGACCAGTAGTAGCTTCCGATGCACATCTTGAAACATTCAATAATCTGTGGACTATCAGAGTGTTGATGAAACACAGAAATTGCATCGGGATTGAATACAACAGTCACCATGCGCACTTTCCTCCACGGGAGTAATGTCTCAAACTATCTACGCTTTGATCTTTCCCTGGAAGCAAGTAGAAGTTTCCGATGCACATCTGGAGGCATTCTGTAATCTGTAGACTATCAGAGTGTTGATGAAACACAGATATTGCATCGGGATTGAATACAACAGTGACCATGCGCACTTTCCTCCATGGGAGTAATGTCTCTAAAAGTCTACGCTTTGATCGTTCCCTGGAAGACCAGTAGTAGTTTCCGATGCACACCTGGAGGCTTTCCGTTATCTGTGGACTATCAGAGTGTTGATGAAACACAGAAATTGCATCGGGATTGAATACAACAGTCAACATGCGCACTTTCCTCCATGGGAATAATGTACCAAACAATCTACGCTTTGATCGTTCTCTCGAAGACCAGTAGTAGTTTCCGATGCACATCTGGAGGCATTCTGAATTCTGTGGACTATCAGTGTGTTGATGAAACACAGAAATTGCATCGGGATTGAATACAACAGTCACCATGCGCACTTTCCTCCATAAAAGTAATGTCTCTAACAGTCTACGCTTTGATCGTTCCCTGGAAGAACAGTAGTAGTTTCCGATGCACATCTGGAGGCATTCTGCAATCTGTGGACTATCAGAGTGTTGATGAAACACAGAAATTGCATCGGGATTGAATACAACAGTCACCATGAGCACATTCCTCCATAAAACTAATGTCCCTAACAGTCTATGCTTTGATCGTTCCCAGGAAGACCAGTAGTAGTTTCCGATGCACATCTGGAGGCTTTGTGTAATCTGTGGACTATCAGAGTGTTCATGAAACACAGAAATTGCATCGGGATTGAATACAACAGTCTCCATGCGCAGTTCCTCCATGGGAGTAATGTCTCTAACAGTCTATGCTTTGATCGTTCCCTGGAAGACCAGTAGTAGTTTCCGATGCACTTCTGGAGGCATTCTGTAATCTGTGGACTATCAGAGTGTTGATGAAACACAGAATTTGAATCGGGATTGAATACAACAGTCACCATGCGCACTTTCCTCCATGGGAGTAATTCTAAACAGTCTACGCTTTGATCGTTCCCTGGAAGACCAGTAGTAGTTTCCGATGCACATCTGGTGGCATTCTGTAATCTGTGGACTATCAGAGTAGTGATAAAACACAGAAATTGCATCGGGATTGAATACAACTGTCACCATCCGCACTTTCCTCCATGGGAGTAATGTCTGAACAGTCTACGCCTGGATCGTTCCCAGGAAGACCAGTAGTAGTTTCCGATGCACATCTCGTGGCATTCTGTAATCTGTGGACTATCAGAGTGTTGATGAAACACAGAAATTGCATCGGGATTGAATACAACAGTAACCATGCGCACTTTCCTCCATGGGAGTAATTCTCAAACAGTCTATGCTTTGATCGTTCCCTGGAAGACCAGTAGTAGATTCCGATGCACATCTGGTGGCATTCTGTATTCTGTGGACTATAAGAGTGTGGATGAAACACAGAAATTGCATCGGGAATGAATACAACAGTCAACATGCGCACTTTCCTCCTCGGGAGGTGTGTCTCTAACAGTCTACGCTTTGATCGTTCCCTGGAAGACCAGTAGTAGTTTCCGATGCACATCTGGTGGCATTCTGTAATCTGTGGATTATCAGAGAGTTGATGAAACACAGAAATTGCATCGGGATTGAACACAACAGTCACCATCCGCACTTTACTTCACGGGAGTAATGTCTGAAACAGTCTATGCTTTGATCGTTCCCTGGAAGACCATTAGTAGTTTCCGATGCACATCTCGTGGCATTCTGTAATCTTTGGACTATCAGAGTGTTGATGAAACACTGGAAATGCATCGGGATTGAATACAACAGTCACCATGCGCACATTCCTCCATGGGAGTAATGTCTCAAAGAGTTTATGCTTTGATCGATGCCTGGAACACCAGTAGTAGTTTCCGATGCACATCTGGTGGCATTCTGTAATCTGTGGACTATCAGAGTAGTGATGAAACACAGAAATTGCATCGGGATTGAATACAACAGTCACCATGCGCACTTTCCTAAATGGGAGTAATGTCTCTAACAGTCTACGCTTTGATCGTTCCCTGCAAGACCAGTAGTATTTTCCGATGCACATCTGGAGGCTTTCCGTAATCTGTGGACTATCGGAGTGATGATGAAACACAGAAATTACATCGAGATTGAATACAACAGTCACCATGAGCACTTTCCTCCATGGGAATAATGTCTCAAACAGTCTACGCTTAGATCGTTCCCTGGGAGACCAGTAGTAGTTTCCGATGCACACCTGGACGCTTTCCGTTATCTGTGGACTATCAGAGTGTTGATGAAACACAGAAATTGCATCGGGATTGAATACAACAGTAACCATGCGCACTTTCCTCCATGGGAGTAATTTTCAAACAGTCTACTGCTTTGATCGTTGCCTGGAATACCAGTAGTAGTTTCCGATGCACATCTGGTGGCATTCTGTAATCTGCTGACTATCAGAGTGTTGATGAAACACAGAAATTGCATCGGGATTGAATACAACAGTCACCATCCGCAGTTTCCTTCATCGAAGTAATGTCTGAAACAGTCTACGTTTGGACCGTGCCCAGGCAGACCAGTAGTAGTTTCCGATGCACATCTCGTGGCATTCTGTAATCTGTGAACTATCAGAGTGTTGATGAAACACAGAAAATGCATAGGGATTGAATACAACAGTCACCATGCGCACTTTCCTCCGTGGGAGTAATTCTCAAACGGTCTACGCTTTGATCGTTCCCTGGAAGACGAGTAGTAGTTTCCGATGCACATCTGGAGGCATTCTGTAATCTGTGGACTATCAGAGTGTTGATGAAACACAGAAAATGCATCGGGATTGAATGCAACAGTCACCATGCGCACATTCCTCCATGGGAGTAATGTCTCAAAGAGTTTACGCTTTGATCGATCCCTGGAAGACCAGCAGTAGTTTACGATGCACATCTGGAGGCATTCTGTAATCTGTGGAATATTAGAGTGCTGATGAAACACAGAAATTGCAATTGGATTGAATACTACAGTTACCATGCGCACTTTCCTCCATGGGAGTAATGTCTCAAACAGTCTACGCTTTGATCGTTAGCTGGAAGACCAGTAGTAGCTTCCGATGCGCATCTTGAAACAGTCAATAATCTGTGGACTATCAGAGTGTTGATGAAACACAGAAATTGCATCGGGATTGAATACAACAGTCACCATGCGCACTTTCCTCCACGGGAGTAATGTCTCAAACTATCTACGCTTTGATCTTTCCCTGGAAGCAAGTAGAAGTTTCCGATGCACATCTGGAGGCATTCTGTAATCTGTGGACTATCAGAGTGTTGATGAAACACAGAAATTGCTTCGGGATTGAATACAACAGTGACCATGCGCACTTTCCTCCATGGGAGTAATGTCTCTAAAAGTCTACGCTTTGATCGTTCCCTGGAAGACCAGTAGTAGTTTCCGATGCACACCTGGAGGCTTTCCGTTATCTGTGGACTGTCAGAGTGTTGATGAAACACAGAAATTGCATCGGGATTGAATACAACAGTCAACATGCGCACTTTCCTCCATGGGAATAATGTACCAAACAATCTACGCTTTGATCTTTCTCTCGAAGACCAGTAGTAGTTTCCGATGCACATCTGGAGGCATTCTGAAATCTGTGGACTATCAGTGTGTTGATGAAACACAGAAATTGCATCGGGATTGAATACAACAGTCACCATGCGCACTTTCCTCCATGGGAGTAATGTCTCAAACAGTCTACGCTTTGATCGTTCCCTGGAAGACCAGTAGTAGTTTGTGATGTACCTCTGGAGGCATTCTATAATCAGTGGACTATCAGAGTGTTGATGAAACACAGAAATTGCATCGGGATTGAATACAACAGTCACCATGAGCACATTCCTCCATAAAAGTAATGTCTCTAACAGTCTACGCTTTGATCGTTCCCTGGAAGAACAGTAGTAGTTTCCGATGCACATCTGGAGGCATTCTGTAATCTGTGGACTATCAGAGTGTTGATGAAACACAGAAATTACATCGTGATTGAATACAACAGTCACCATGCGCACTTTCCTCCATGGGAATAATGTCTCAAACAGTCTACCCTTAGATCGTTCCCTGGAAGACCAGTAGTAGTTTCCGATGCACACCTGGAGGCTTTCCGTTATCTGTGGACTATCAGAGTGTTGATGAAACACAGAAATTGCATCGGGATTGAATACAACAGTCACCATGCGCACTTTCCTCCATGGGAGTAATGGCTCAAACAGTCTACACTTTGATCGTTCCCTGGAAGGCCAGTAGTAGTTTGTGATGTACATCTGGTGGCATTCTATAATCTGTGGACTATCAGAGTGTTGATGAAACACAGAAATTGCATCGGGATTGAATACAACAGTCACAATGCGTACTCTCCTCCACGGGAGGTATGTCTCAAACAGTCTACGCTTTGCTCGTTCCCTGGAAGACCAATAGTAGTTTCCGATGCACATCTGGAGGCATTCTGTAATTTTTCGACTATCAGAGTGTTGATGAAACACAGATATTGCATCGGGATTGAATACAACAGTCACCATCCGCACTTTCCTCCTTGGGAGTAATGTCTGAAACAGTCTTGGCTTTGATCGTTCTTTGGAAGACCAGAAGAAGTATCTGATGCACATCTCGTGGCATTCTGTAATCTGTGGACTATCAGAGTGTTGATGAAACACAGAAATTGCAACGGGATTGAATACAACATTCATCATGCGCACTTTCCTCCACGCGAGGTATGTCTCAAACAGTCTACGCTTTGATCGTTCCCTGGAAGACCAGTAGTAGTTGCCGATGCACATCTGGAGGCATTCTGTAATCTGGGGACTATCAGAATGTTGATGAAACACAGAAATTGCATCGGGATTGAATACAACAGTCACCATGCGCACTTTCCTCCATGGGAGTAATTTTCAAAAGTCTACGCTTTTATCGTTCCCTGGAAGACCAGTAGTAGTTTCCGATGCACATCCTGTGGCATTCTGTAATCTGTGGACTATCAGAGTGTTGATGAAACACAGAAAATGCATTGGGATTGAATACAACAGTCACCATGCGCACTTTCCTCCATGGGAGTAATTCTCAAACGGTCTACGCTTTGATCGATCCCTGGAAAACGAGTAGTAGTTTCCGATGCACATCTGGAGGCATTCTGTAATCTGTGGACTATCAGAGTGTTGATGAAACACAGAAATTGCATCGGGATTGAATACAACAGTCACCATGAGCACATTCCTCCATAAAAGTAATGTCTCTAACAGTCTACGCTTTGATCGTTCCCTGGAAGACCAGTAGTAGTTTCCGATGCACATCAGGAGGCATTCTGTAATCTGTGGACTATCAGAGTGTTGATGAAACACAGAAATTGCATCGGGATTGAATACAACAGTTAACCATGCGCAGTTTCCTCCATGGGAGTAATGTCACAGTCTACGCTTTGATCGTTCCCTGGAAGACCAGTAGTAGTTTCCGATGCACATCGAGAGGCATTCTGTAATCTGTGGACTATCAGAGTGTTGATTAAACACAGAAATTGCATCGCGATTGAATACAACATTCACCGTGCTCATTTTCCTCCATGGGAGTAATGTCTCAAAGAGTCTACGATTTGATCGTTCCCTGGAAGACCAGTAGTAGCTTCCGATGCACATCTGGTGGCATTCTGTATTCTGTGGACTATCAGAGTGTTGATGAAACACAGAAATTGCATCGGGATTGAATACAACATTCACCATCCGCACTTTCCTCCATGGGAGTAATGTCTGAAACAGTCTACGCCAGGATCGTTCCCAGGAAGACCAGTAGTAGTTTCCGATGCACATTTCGTGGCATTCTGTAATCTGTGGACTATCAGAGTGTTGATGAAACACAGAAACTGCATCGGGATTGAATACAACAGTCACCATGCGCACATTCCTGCATAATAGTAAAGTCTCAAACAGTCTGCGCTTTGATCGTTACCTCGAAGACCAGTAGAAATTTCCGATGAACATCTGGAGGCATTCTGTAATCTGTGGACTATCAGAGTGTTGATGAAACACAGAAATTGCATCGGGATTGAATACAACAGACACCATGCGCACTTTCCTCCATGGGAGTAATTCTCAAACAGTCTATGCTTTGATCGTTCCCTGGAAGACCAGTAGTAGTTTCCGATGCACATCTGGTGGCATTCTGTAATCTGAGGACTATCAGAGTGTTGATGAAAGAACAGAAATTGCATCGGGAATGAATACAACAGTCAAAATGCGCACTTTCCTCCTCGGGAGGTATGTTTCTAACAGTCTACGCTTTGATCGTTCCCTGGAAGACCAGTAGTAGTTTCCGATGCACATCTGGTGGCATTCTGTAATCTGTGGACTATCAGAGTGTTGATGAAACACAGAAATTGCATCGGGATTGAACACAACAGTCACCATCCGAACTTTCCTTCATGGGAGTAATGTCAGAAACAGTCTACGCTTTGATCGTTCCGTGGAAGACCATTAGTAGTTTGCGATGCACATCTCGTGGCATTCTGTAATCTTTGGACTATCAGAGTGTTGATGAAACACATGAAATGCATCGGGATTGAATACACACAGTCACCATGCGCACTTTCCTCCATGGGAGTAATGTCTCAAAGAGTTTACGCTTTGATCGATCCCTGGAAGACCAGCAGTAGTTTACGATGCACATCTGGAGGCATTCTGTATTCTGTGGACTATTATAGTGCTGATGAAACACAGAAATTGCAATTGGATTGAATACTACAGTTACCATGCGCACTTTCCTCCATGGGAGTAATGTCTCAAACAGTCTACGCTTTGATCGTTAGCTGGAAGACCAGTAGTAGTTTCCGATGCACATCTTGAAACATTCTGTAATCTGTGGACTATCAGAGTGTTGATGAAACACAGAAATTGCATCGGGATTGAATACAACAGTCACAATGCGCACTTTAATCCACGGGAGTAATGTCTCAAACAATCTACGCTTTGATCTTTCCCTGGAAGACCAGTAGAAGTTTCCGATGCACATCTGGAGGCATTCTGTAATGTGTGGACTATCAGAGTGTTGATGAAACACAGAAATTGCATCGGGAGTGAATACAACAGTCACCATGCGCACTTTCCTCCACGGGAGGTATGTCTCAAACAGTCTACGATTTGATCGTTCCGTGGAAGACCATTAGTAGTTTCCGATGCACATCTCGTGGCATTCTGTAATCTTTGGACTATCAGAGTGTTGATGAAGCACAGAAATTGCATCGGGATTGAATACAACAGTCACAATGCGCACTTTCCTCCACGGGAGTAATGTCTCAAACAATCTTCGCTTTTGATCTTTCCCTGGAAGACCAGTAGAAGTTTCCGATGCACATCTGGAGGCATTCTGTAATGTGTGGACTATCATAGTGTTGATGAAACACAGAAATTGCATCGGGATTGAATACAACAGTCACCATGCGCACTTTCCTCCATGGGAGTAATGTCTCTAACAGTCTACGCTTTGATCGTTCCCTTGAAGACCAGTAGTAGTTTCCGATGCACATCTGAAGGCTTTCCGTCATCTGTGGACTATCAGAGTGTTGATGAAACACAGAAATTGCATCGGGATTGAATAAAACAGTCACCATGCGCACTTTCCTAAATGGGAGTAATGTCTCTAACAGTCTACGCTTTGATCGTTCCCTGCAAGCCCAGTAATATTTTCCGGTGCACATCTGGAGGCTTTCCGTAATCTGTGGACTATCAGAGTAATGATGAAACACGGAAATTACATCGTGATTGAATACAACAGTCACAATGCGTACTCTCCTCCACGGGAGGTATGTCTCAAACAGTCTACGCTTTGATCGTTCCCTGGAAGACGAATAGTAGTTTCCGAGGCACATCTGGAGGCATTCTGTAATTTTTCGACTATCAGAGTGTTGATGAAACACAGAAATTGCATCGGGATTGAATACAACAGTCACCATGCGCACTTTCCTCCATCGGACTAATGTCTCAAACAGTCTACGCTTTGATCGTTCCCTGGAAGACCAGTAGTAGTTTGT
Organism: Schistocerca gregaria; assembly: GCF_023897955.1. Classification (NCBI taxonomy): domain Eukaryota; kingdom Metazoa; phylum Arthropoda; class Insecta; order Orthoptera; family Acrididae; genus Schistocerca; species Schistocerca gregaria. The sequence goes on from NC_064921.1 coordinate 7,955,047, forward strand.
GATGTACATCTGGTAGCATTCTATAATCTGTGGACTATCAAAGTGTTGATGATACACAGAAATTGCATCGGGATTGAATACAACAGTCACAATGCGTACTCTCCTCCACGGGAGGTATGTCTCAAAGAGTCTACGCTTTGATCGTTCCCTGGAAGACCAATAGTAGTTTCCGATGCACATCTGGAGGCATTCTGTAATTTTTCGACTATCAGAGTGTTGATGAAACACAGAAACTGCATCGGGATTGAATACAACAGTCACCATCCGCACTTTCCTCCTTGGGAGTAATGTCTGAAACAGTCTTGGCCTTGATCGTTCTTTGGAAGACCAGAAGTAGTTTCTGATGCACATCTCGTGGCATTCTGTAATCTGTGGACTATCAGAGCGTTGATGAAACACAGAAAATGCATCGGGATTGAATTCAACAGTCACCTTGCGCACTTTCCTCCATGGGAGTAATGTCTCAAGGAGTTTACGATTTGATCGTTCCCTGGAAGACCAGTAGTAGTTTCCGATGCACATCTGGTGGCATTCTGTAATCTGTGGACTATCAGAGTGTTGATGAAACACAGAAATTGCATCGGGATTGAATACAGCAGTCACCATGCGCACTTTCCTCCATGGGAGTAATTCTCAAACAGTCTATGCTTTGATCGTTCCCTGGAAGACCAGTAGTAGTTTCCGATGCACATCTGGTGGCATTCTGTAATCTGTGGACTATCAGAGTGTTGATGAAAGAACAGAAATTGCATCGGGAATGAATACAACAGTCACCATGCGCACTTTCCTCCATGGGAGTAATGTCTCTAACAGTCTACGCTTTGATCGTTCCCTGGAAGACCAGTAGTAGTTTCCGATGCACATCTGGTGGCATTCTGTAATCTGTGGACTATCAGAGTGTTGATGAAAGAACAGAAATTGCATCGGGAATGAATACAACAGTCAAAATGCGCACTTTCCTCCTCGGGAGGTATGTTTCTAACAGTCTACGCTTTGATCGTTCCCTGGAAGACCAGTAGTAGTTTCCGATGCACATCTGGTGGCATTCTGTAACCTGTGGACTATCAGAGTGTTGATGAAACACAGAAATTGCATCGGGATTGAACACAACAGTCACCATCCGAACTTTCCTTCATGGGAGTAATGTCTGAAACAGTCTACGCTTTGATCGTTCCGTGGAAGACCATTAGTAGTTTCCGATGCACATCTCGTGGCATTCTGTAATCTTTGGACTATCAGAGTGTTGATGAAACACAGGAAATGCATCGGGATTAAATACACACAGTCACCATGCGCACTTTCCTCCATGGGAGTAATGTCTCAAAGAATTTACGCTTTGATCGATCCCTGGAAGACCAGCAGTAGTTTACGATGCACATCTGGAGGCATTCTGTATTCTGTGGACTATTAGAGTGCTGATGAAACACAGAAATTGCAATTGGATTGAATACTACAGTTACCATGCGCACTTTCCTCCATGGGAGTAATGTCTCAAACAGTCTACGCTTTGATCGTTAGCTGGAAGACCAGTAGTAGTTTCCGCTGCAGTTCTTGAAACATTCTGTAATCTGTGGACTATCAGAGTGTTGATGAAACACAGAAATTGCATCGGGATTGAATACAACAGTCACAATGCGCACTTTCCTCCACGGGAGTAATGTCTCAAACAATCTACGCTTTGATCTTTCCCTGGAAGACCAGTAGAAGTTTCCGATGCACATCAGGAGGTATTCTGTAATGTGTGGACTATCAGAGTGTTGATGAAACACAGAAATTGCATCGGGATTGAACACAACAGTCACCATCCGAACTTTCCTTCATGGGAGTAATGTCTGAAACAGTCTACGCTTTGATCGTTCCGTGGAAGACCATTAGTAGTTTCCGATGCACATCTCGTGGCATTCTGTAATCTTTGGACTATCAGAGTGTTGATGAAACACAGAAATTGCATCGGGATTGAATACAACAGTCACAATGCGCACTTTCCTCCACGGGAGTAATGTCTCAAACAATCTAGGCTTTGATCTTTCCCTGGAAGACCAGTAGAAGTTTCCGATGCACATCTGGAGGCATTCTGTAATGTGTGGACTATCAGAGTGTTGATGAAACACAGAAATTGCATCGGGATTGAATACAACAGTCACCATGCGCACTTTCCTCCATGGGAGTAATGTCTCTAACAGTCTACGCTTTGATCGTTCCCTGGAAGACCAGTAGTAGTTTCCGATGCACATCTGAAGGCTTTCCGTCAACTGTGGACTATCAGAGTGTTGATGAAACACAGAAATTGCATCGGGATTGAATAAAACAGTCACCATGCGCACTTTCCTAAAATGGGAGTAATGTCTCTAACAGTCTACGCTTTGATCGTTCCCTGCAAGACCAGTAATATTTTCCGATGCACATCTGGAGGCTTTCCGTAATCTGTGGACTATCAGAGTGATGATGAAACACAGAAATTACATCGTGATTGAATACAACAGTCACAATGCGTACTCTCCTCCACGGGAGGTATGTCTCAAACAGTCTACGCTTTGATCGTTCCCTGGAAGACGAATAGTAGTTTCCGATGCACATCCGGAGGCATTCTGTAATTTTTCGACTATCAGAGTGTTGATGAAACACAGATATTGCAACGGGATTGAATACAACAGTCACCATGCGCACTTTCCTCCATCGGACTAATGTCTCAAACAGTCTACGCTTTGATCGTTCGCTGGAAGACCAGTAGTAGTTTGTGATGTACATCTGGTAGCATTCTATAATCTGTGGACTATCAAAGTGTTGATGAAACACAGAAATTGCATCGGGATTGAATACAACAGTCACAATGCGTACTCTCCTCCACGGGAGGTATGTCTCAAAGAGTCTACGCTTTGATCGTTCCCTGGAAGACCAATAGTAGTTTCCGATGCACATCTGGAGGCATTCTGTAATTTTTCGACTATCAGAGTGTTGATGAAACACAAAAATTGCATCGGGATTGAATACAACAGTCACCATCCGCACTTTCCTCCTTGGGAGTAATGTCTGAAACAGTCTTGGCCTTGATCGTTCTTTGGAAGACCAGAAGTAGTTTCTGATGCACATCTCGTGGCATTCTGTAATCTGTGGACTATCAGAGCGTTGATGAAACACAGAAAATGCATCGGGATTGTATTGAACAGTCACCTTGCGCACTTTCCTCCATGGGAGTAATGTCTCAAGGAGTTTACGATTTGATCGTTACCTGGAAGACCAGTAGTAGTTTCCGATGTACATCTGGTGGCATTCTGTAATCTGTGGACTATCAGAGTGTTGATGAAACACAGAAATTGCATCGGGTTTGAATACAACAGTCACCATGCGCACTTTCCTCCTTGGGAGTAATGTGTCTAACAGTCTTCGCTTTGATCGTTCCCTGGAAGACCAGTAGTAGTTTCCGATGCACATCTGGACGCTTTCTGTAATCTGTGGACTATCAGAGTGCTGATGAGACACAGAAATAGAATCGGGATTGAATACAACAGTTACCATGCGCACTTTCCTCCATGGGAGTAATTCTCAAACAGTCTACGATTTGATTGTTCCCTGGAAGACCAGTAGTAGTTCCCGATGCACATCTGGTGGCATTCTGTAATCTGTGGACTATCAGAGTGTTGATGAAACACAGAAATTGATTCGGGATTAAATACAACAGTCACCATGCGCACTTTCCTCCACGGAAGGTATATCTAAAACAGTCGACGCTTTGATCGTTCCCTGGAAGACCAGTTGTAGTTTCCGATGCACATCTGGTGGCATCCTGTAATCTGTGGACTATCAGAGTGTTGATGAAACACAGAAATTGCATCGGGATTGAATACAACAGCCACCATGCGCACTTTCCTCCATGGGAGTAATTCTCAAACGGTCTACGCTTTGATCGTTCCCTGGAAGACGAGTAGTAGTTTCCGATGCACATCTGGAGGCATTCTGTAATCTGTGGACTATCAGAGTGTTGATGAAACACAGAAATTGCATCGGGATTGAATACAACAGTCACCATGAGCACATTCCTCCATAAAAGTAATGTCTCTAACAGTCTACGATTTGTTCGTTCCCTGGAAGACCAGTAGTAGTTTCCGATGCACATCTGGAGGCATTCTGTAATCTGTGGACTATCAGAGTGTTGATGAAACACAGAAATTGCATCGGGATTGAATACAACAGTCACCATGAGCACTTTCCTCCATAAAACTAATGTCCCTAACAGTCTACGCTTTGATCGTTCCCTGGAAGACCAGTAGTAGTTTCCGATGCACATCTGGAGGCATTCTGTAATCTGTGGAGTATCTGAGTGTTGATGAAACACAGAAATTGCATCGGGTTTTGAAAACAACAGTTACCATGCACACTTTCCTCCATGGGAGTAATGTCTCTAACAGTCTACGCTTTGATCGTTCCCTGGAAGCCCAGTAGTAGTTTCCGATTAACATCTGGAGGCATTCTGTAATCTGTGGGCTATCAGAGTGTTGATGAAACACAGAAATTGCATCGGGATTGAATACAACAGTTAACCATGTGCACTTTCCTCCATGGGAGTAATGTCACAAACTGTCTACGCTTTGATCGTTCCCTGGAGGACCAGTAGTAGTTTCCGATGCACATCGGGAGGCATTCTGTAATATGTGGACTATCAGAGTGTTGATGAAACACAGAAATTGCATCGCGGTTGAATACAACATTCACCATGCGCATTTTCCTCCATGGGAGTAATGTCTCAAAGAGTCTACGATTTGATCGTTCCACGGAAGACCAGTAGTAGTTTCCGATGCACTTCTGGAGGCATTCTGTAATCTGTGGAGTATCAGAGTGTTGATGAAACACAGAAATTGAATCGGAATTGAATACAACAGTCACCATGCGCACTTTCCTCCACTGCAGTAATGTCTCAAACAGTCTATGCTTTGATCGTTCCCTGGAAGACCAGTAGTAGTTTCCGATGAACATCTGGTGGCATTCTGTAATCTGTGGACTATCAGAGTGTTGATGAAACACAGAAATTGCATCGCGATTGAATACAACAGTCACCATGCGCACTTTCCTCCATGGGAGTAATTCTCAAACAGTCTATGCTTTGATCGTTCCCTGGAAGACCAGTAGTAGTTTCCGATGCACATCTGGTGGCATTCTGTAATCTGTGGACTATCAGAGTGTTGATGAAACAACAGAAATTGCATCGGGAATGTATACAACAGTCAACATGCGCACTTTCCTCCTCGGGAGGTATGCCTCTAACAGTCTACGCTTTGATCGTTCCCTGGAAGACCAGTAGTAGTTTCCGATGCACATATGGTGGCATTCTGTAATCTGTGGACTATCAGAGTGTTGATGAAACACAGAAATTGCATCGGGATTGAACACAACAGTCACCATCCGCACTTTCCTTCATGGGAGTAATGTCTGAAACAGTCTACGCTTTGATCGTTCCCTGGAAGACCATTAGTAGTTTCCGATGCACATCTTGTGGCATTATGTAATCTTTGGACTATCAGAGTGTTGATGAAACACAGGAAATGCATCGGGATTGAATACAACAGTCACCATGCGCACTTTCCTCCATGGGAGTAATGTCTCAAAGAGTTTACGCTTTGATCGATCCCTGGAAGACCAGCAGTAGTTTACGATGCACATCTGGAGGCATTCTGTATTCTGTGGACTATTAGAGTGCTGATGAAACACAGAAATTGCAATTGGATTGAATACTACAGTTACCATGCGCACTTTCCTCCATGGGAGTAATGTCTCAAACAGTCTACGCTTTGATCGTTAGCTGGAAGACCAGTAGTAGTTTCCGATGCACACCTTGAAACATTCTGTAATCTGTGGACTATCAGAGTGTTGATGAAACACAGAAATTGCATCGCGATTGAATACAACAGTCACAATGCGCACTTTCCTCCACGGGAGTAATGTCTCAAACAATCTACGTTTTGATCTTTCCCTGGAAGACCAGTAGAAGTTTCCGATGCACATCTGGAGGCATTCTGTAATGTGTGGACTATCAGAGTGTTGATGAAACACAGAAATTGATCGGGATTGAATACAACAGTCACCATGCGCACTTTCCTCCATGGGAGTAATGTCTCTAACAGTCTACGCTTTGATCGTTCCCTGCAAGACCAGTAGTATTTTCCGATGCACATCTGGAGGCTTTCCGTAATCTGTGGACTATCAGAGTGATGATGAAACACAGAAATTACATCGTGATTGAATACAACAGTCACAATGCGTACTCTCCTCCACGGGATGTATGTCTAAAAGAGTCTACGCTTTGATCGTTCCCTGGAAGACCAATAGTAGTTTCCGATGCACATCTGGAGGCATTCTGTAATCTGTGGAGTATCCGAGTGTTGATGAAACACAGAAATTGCATCGGGATTGAATACAACAGTCACCATCCGCACATTCCTCCTTGGGAGTAATGTCTGAAACTGTCTTGGCTTTGATCGTTCTTTGGAAGACCAGAAGTAGTTTCTGATGCACATCTCGTGGCATTCTGTAATCTGTGGACTATCAGAGCGTTGATGAAACACAGAAAATGCATCGGGATTGAATTCAACACTCACCTTGCGCACTTTCCTCCATGGGAGTAATGTCTCAAGGAGTTTACGATTTGATCGTTCCCTGGAAGACCAGTAGAAGTTTCCGATGTACATCTGGTGGCATTCTGTAATCTGTGGACTATCAGAGTGTTGATGAAACACAGAAATTGCAGCGGGTTTGAATACAACAGTCACCATGCGCACTTTCCTCCTTGGGAGTAATGTGTCTAACAGTCTTCGCTTTGATCGTTCCCTGGAAGACCAGTAGTAGTTTCCGATTCACATCTGGACGCTTTCTGTAATCTGTGGACTATCAGAGTGTTGATGAAACACAGAAATAGCATCGGGATTGAATACAACAGTTACCATGCGCACTTTCCTCCATGGGAGTAATTCTCAAACAGTCTACGATTTGATTGTTCCCTGGAAGACCAGTAGTAGTTCCCGATGCACATCTGGTGGCATTCTGTAATCTGTGGACTATCAGAGTGTTGATGAAACACAGAAATTGATTCGGGATTAAATACAACAGTCACCATGCGCACTTTCCTCCACGGAAGGTATATCTCAAACAGTCGACGCTTTGATCGTTCCCTGGAAGACCAGTAGTAGTTTCCGATGCACATCTGGTGGCATCCTGTAATCTGTGGACTATCAGAGTGTTGATGAAACACAGAAATTGCATCCTGATTGAATATAACAGTCACCATCCGCACTCTCCTGCATGGGAGTAATGTCTCAAAGAGTTTACGCTTTGATCGTTCCCTGAAAGACCAGTAGTAGATTCCGATGCACATCTGGAGGCATTCTGTAAGCTGTGGACTATCAGAGTGTTGATGAAACACAGAAATTGCATCGGGAATGAATACAACAGTCACCATGCGCACTTTCCTCTACGGGAGTAATGTCCCAAACAGTCTACAGTTTGATCGTTCCCTGGAAGACCAGTAGTAGTTTCCGATGCACATCGGGAGGCATTCTGTAATCTGTGGACTATCAGAGTGTTGATGAAACACAGAAATTGCATCGCGATTGAATACAACATTCACCATGCGCATTTTCCTCCATGGGAGTAATGTCTCAAAGAGTCTACGATTTGATTGTTCCACGGAAGACCAGTAGTAGTTTCCGATGCACTTCTGGAAGCATTCTGTAATCTGTGGAGTATCAGAGTGTTGATGAAACACAGAAATTGAATCGGAATTGAATACAACAGTCACCATGCGCACTTTCCTCCACTGCAGTAATGTCTCAAACAGTCTATGCTTTGATCGTTCTTTGGAAGACCAGTAGTAGTTTCCGATGAACATCTGGTGGCATTCTATAATCTGTGGACTATCAGAGTGTTGATGAAACACAGAAATTGCATCGGGATTGAATACAACAGTCACCATGCGCACTTTCCTCCATGGGAGTAATTCTCAAACAGTCTATGCTTTGATCGTTCCCTGGAAGACCAGTAGTAGTTTCCGATGCACATCTGGTGGCATTCTGTAATCTGTGGTCTATCAGAGTGTTGATGAAACAACAGAAATTGCATCGGGAATGAATACAACAGTCAACATGCGCACTTTCCTCCTCGGGAGGTATGTCTCTAACAGTCTACGCTTTGATCGTTCCCTGGAAGACCAGTAGTAGTTTCCGATGCACATATGGTGGCATTCTGTAATCTGTGGACTATCAGAGTGTTGATGAAACACAGAAATTGCATCGGGATTGAACACAACAGTCACCATCCGCACTTTCCTTCATGGGAGTAATGTCTGAAACAGTGTACGCTTTGATCGTTCCCTGGAAGACCATTAGTAGTTTCCGATGCACATCTCGTGGCATTATGTAATCTTTGGACTATCAGAGTGTTGATGAAACACAGGAAATGCATCGGGATTGAATACAACAGTCACCATGCGCACTTTCCTCCATGGAAGTAATGTCTCAAAGAGTTTACGCTTTGATCGATCCCTGGAAGACCAGCAGTAGTTTACGATGCACATCTGGAGGCATTCTGTATTCTGTGGACTATTAGAGTGCTGATGAAACACAGAAATTGCAATTGGATTGAATACTACAGTTACCATGCGCACTTTCCTCCATGGGAGTAATGTCTCAAACAGTCTACGCTTTGATCGTTAGCTGGAAGACCAGTAGTAGTTTCCGATGCACACCTTGAAACATTCTGTAATCTGTGGACTATCAGAGTGTTGATGAAACACAGAAATTGCATCGCGATTGAATACAACAGTCACAATGCGCACTTTCCTCCACGGGAGTAATGTCTCAAACAATCTACGTTTTGATCTTTTCCTGGAAGACCAGTAGAAGTTTCCGATGCACATCTGGAGGCATTCTGTAATGTGTGGACTATCAGAGTGATGATGAAACACAGAAATTACATCGTGATTGAATACAACAGTCACAATGCGAACTCTCCTCCAGGGGAGGTATGTCTCAAACAGTCTACGCTTTGATCGTTCCCTGGAAGACCAATAGTAGTTTCCGATGCACATCTGGAGGCATTCTGTAATTTTTCGACTATCAGAGTGTTGATGAAACACAGAAATTGCATCGGGATTGAATACAACATTCACCATGCGCACTTTCCTCCATGAGGACTAATGTCTCAAACAGTCTACGCTTTGATCGTTCCCAGGAAGACCAGTAGTAGTTTGTGATGTACATCTGGTGGCATTCTATAATCTGTGGACTATCAGAGAGTTGATGAAACACAGAAATTGCATCGGGATTGAATACAACAGTCACAATGCGTACTCTCCTCCACGGGATGTATGTCTAAAAGAGTCTACGCTTTGATCGTTCCCTGGAAGACCAATAGTAGTTTCCGATGCACATCTGGAGGCATTCTGTAATCTGTGGAGTATCCGAGTGTTGATGAAACACAGAAATTGCATCGGGATTGAATACAACAGTCACCATCCGCACTTTCCTCCTTGGGAGTAATGTCTGAAACAGTCTTGGCTATGATCGTTCTTTGGAAGACCAGAAGTAGTTTCTGATGCACATCTCGTGGCATTCTGTAATCTGTGGACTATCAGAGCGTTGATGAAACACAGAAAATGCATCGGGATTGAATTCAACACTCACCTTGCGCACTTTCCTCCATGGGAGTAATGTCTCAAGGAGTTTACGATTTGATCGTTCCCTGGAAGACCAGTAGAAGTTTCCGATGTACATCTGGTGGCATTCTGTAATCTGTGGACTATCAGAGTGTTGATGAAACACAGAAATTGCATCGGGTTTGAATACAACAGTCACCATGCGCACTTTCCTCCTTGGGAGTAATGTGTCTAACAGTCTTCGCTTTGATCGTTCCCTGGAAGACCAGTAGTAGTTTCCGATTCACATCTGGACGCTTTCTGTAATCTGTGGACTATCAGAGTGTTGATGAAACACAGAAATAGCATCGGGATTGAATACAACAGTTACCATGCGCACTTTCCTCCATGGGAGTAATTCTCAAACAGTCTACGATTTGATCGTTCCCTGGAAGACCAGTAGTAGTTCCCGATGCACATCTGGTGGCATTCTGTAATCTGTGGACTATCAGAGTGTTGATGAAACACAGAAATTGATTCGGGATTAAATACAACAGTCACCATGCGCACTTTCCTCCACGGAAGGTATATCTCAAACAGTCGACGCTTTGATCGTTCCCTGGAAGACCAGTAGTAGTTTCCGATGCACATCGGGAGGCATTCTGTAATCTGTGGACTATCAGAGTGTTGATGAAACACAGAAATTGCATCGCGATTGAATACAACATTCACCATGCGCATTTTCCTCCATGGGAGTAATGTCTCAAAGAGTCTACGATTTGATCGTTCCACGGAAGACCAGTAGTAGTTTCCGATGCACTTCTGGAGGCATTCTGTAATCTGTGGAGTATCAGAGTGTTGATGAAACACAGAAATTGCATCGGGATTGAATACAACAGTCACCATGCGCACTTTCCTCCATGGGAGTAATTCGCAAACAGTCTATGCTTTGATCGTTCCCTGGAAGACCAGTAGTAGTTTCCGATGCACATCTGGTGGCATTCTGTAATCTGTGGACTATCAGAGTGTTGATGAAACAACAGAAATTGCATCGGGAATGAATACAACAGTCAACATGCGCACTTTCCTCCTCGGGAGGTATGTCTCTAACAGTCTACGCTTTGATCGTTCCCTGGAAGACCAGTAGTAGTTTCCGATGCACATATGGTGGCATTCTGTAATCTGTGGACTATCAGAGTGTTGATGAAACACAGAAATTGCATCGGGATTGAACACAACAGTCACCATCCGCACTTTCCTTCATGGGAGTAATGTCTGAAACAGTCTACGCTTTGATCGTTCCCTGGAAGACCATTAGTAGTTTCCGATGCACATCTCGTGGCATTATTTATCTTTGGACTATCAGAGTGTTGATGAAACACAGGAAATGCATCGGGATTGAATACAACAGTCACCATGCGCACTTTCCTCCATGGGAGTAATGTCTCAAAGAGTTTACGGTTTGATCGATCCCTAGAAGACCAGCAGTAGTTTACGATGCACATCTGGAGGCATTCTGTATTCTGTGGACTATTAGAGTGCTGATGAAACACAGAAATTGCAATTGGATTGAATAATACAGTTACCATGCGCACTTTCCTCCATGGGAGTAATGTCTCAAACAGTCTACGCTTTGATCGTTAGCTGGAAGACCAGTAGTAGTTTCCGATGCACACCTTGAAACATTCTGTAATCTGTGGACTATCAGAGTGTTGATGAAACACAGAAATTGCTTCGCGATTGAATACAACAGTCACAATGCGCACTTTCCTCCACGGGAGTAATGTCTCAAACAATCTACGTTTTGATCTTTCCCTGGAAGACCAGTAGAAGTTTCCGATGCACATCTGGAGGCATTCAGTAATGTGTGGACTATCAGAGTGTTGATGAAACACAGAAATTGATCGGGATTGAATACAACAGTCACCATGCGCACTTTCCTCCATGGGAGTAATGTCTCTAACAGTCTACGCTTTGATCGTTCCCTGCAAGACTAGTAGTATTTTCCGATGCACATCTGGAGGCTTTCCGTAATCTGTGGAGTATCAGAGTGTTGATGAAACACAGAAATTGCATCGGGATTGAATACAACAGTCACCATGCGCACTTTCCTCCATGGGAGTAATTCGCAAACAGTCTATGCTTTGATCGTTCCCTGGAAGACCAGTAGTAGTTTCCGATGCACATCTGGTGGCATTCTGTAATCTGTGGACTATCAGAGTGTTGATGAAACAACAGAAATTGCATCGGGAATGAATACAACAGTCAACATGCGCACTTTCCTCCTCGGGAGGTATGTCTCTAACAGTCTACGCTTTGATCGTTCCCTGGAAGACCAGTAGTAGTTTCCGATGCACATATGGTGGCATTCTGTAATCTGTGGACTATCAGAGTGTTGATGAAACACAGAAATTGCATCGGGATTGAACACAACAGTCACCATCCGCACTTTCCTTCATGGGAGTAATGTCTGAAACAGTCTACGCTTTGATCGTTCCCTGGAAGACCATTAGTAGTTTCCGATGCACATCTCGTGGCATTATTTATCTTTGGACTATCAGAGTGTTGATGAAACACAGGAAATGCATCGGGATTGAATACAACAGTCACCATGCGCACTTTCCTCCATGGGAGTAATGTCTCAAAGAGTTTACGGTTTGATCGATCCCTAGAAGACCAGCAGTAGTTTACGATGCACATCTGGAGGCATTCTGTATTCTGTGGACTATTAGAGTGCTGATGAAACACAGAAATTGCAATTGGATTGAATAATACAGTTACCATGCGCACTTTCCTCCATGGGAGTAATGTCTCAAACAGTCTACGCTTTGATCGTTAGCTGGAAGACCAGTAGTAGTTTCCGATGCACACCTTGAAACATTCTGTAATCTGTGGACTATCAGAGTGTTGATGAAACACAGAAATTGCTTCGCGATTGAATACAACAGTCACAATGCGCACTTTCCTCCACGGGAGTAATGTCTCAAACAATCTACGTTTTGATCTTTCCCTGGAAGACCAGTAGAAGTTTCCGATGCACATCTGGAGGCATTCAGTAATGTGTGGACTATCAGAGTGTTGATGAAACACAGAAATTGATCGGGATTGAATACAACAGTCACCATGCGCACTTTCCTCCATGGGAGTAATGTCTCTAACAGTCTACGCTTTGATCGTTCCCTGCAAGACTAGTAGTATTTTCCGATGCACATCTGGAGGCTTTCCGTAATCTGTGGACTATCAGAGTGATGATGAAACACAGAAATTAAATCGTGATTGAATACAACAGTCACAATGCGAACTCTCCTCCAGGGGAGGTATGTCTCAAACAGTCTACGCTTTGATCGTTCCCTGGAAGACCAATAGTAGTTTCCGATGCACATCTGGAGGCATTCTGTAATTTTTCGACTATCAGAGTGTTGATGAAACACAGAAATTGCATCGGGATTGAATACAACATTCACCATGCGCACTTTGCTCCATGGGACTAATGTCTCAAACAGTCTACGCTTTGATCGTTCCCAGGAAGACCAGTAGTAGTTTGTGATGTACATCTGGTGGCATTCTATAATCTGTGGACTATCAGAGAGTTGATGAAACACAGAAATTGCATCGGGATTGAATACAACAGTCACAATGCGTACTCTCCTCCACGGGATGTATGTCTAAAAGAGTCTACGCTTTGATCGTTCCCTGGAAGACCAATAGTAGTTTCCGATGCACATCTGGAGGCATTCTGTAATCTGTGGAGTATCCGAGTGTTGATGAAACACAGAAATTGCATCGGGATTGAATACAACAGTCACCATCCGCACTTTCCTCCTTGGGAGTAATGTCTGAAACAGTCTTGGCTTTGATCGTTCTTTGGAAGACCAGAAGTAGTTTCTGATGCACATCTCGTGGCATTCTGTAATCTGTGGACTATCAGAGCGTTAATGAAACACAGAAAATGCATCGGGATTGAATTCAACACTCACCTTGCGCACTTTCCTCCATGGGAGTAATGTCTCAAGGAGTTTACGATTTGATCGTTCCCTGGAAGACCAGTAGAAGTTTCCGATGTACATCTGGTGGCATTCTGTAATCTGTGGACTATCAGAGTGTTGATGAAACACAGAAATTGCATCGGGTTTGAATACAACAGTCACCATGCGCACTTTCCTCCTTGGGAGTAATGTGTCTAACAGTCTTCGCTTTGATCGCTCCCTGGAAGACCAGTAGTAGTTTACGATTCACATCTGGACGCTTTCTGTAATCTGTGGACTATCAGAGTGTTGATGAAACACAGAAATAGCATCGGGATTGAATACAACAGTTACCATGCGCACTTTCCTCCATGGGAGTAATTCTCAAACAGTCTACGATTTGATCGTTCCCTGGAAGACCAGTAGTAGTTCCCGATGCACATCTGGTGGCATTCTGTAATCTGTGGACTATCAGAGTGTTGATGAAACACAGAAATTGATTCGGGATTAAATACAACAGTCACCATGCGCACTTTCCTCCACGGAAGGTATATCTCAAACAGTCGACGCTTTGATCGTTCCCTGGATGACCAGTAGTAGTTTCCGATGCACATCTGGTGGCATCCTGTAATCTGTGGACTATCAGAGTGTTGATGAAACACAGAAATTGCATCCTGATTGAATACAACAGTCACCATCCGCACTCTCCTGCATGGGAGTAATGTCTCAAAGAGTTTACGCTTTGATCGTTCCCTGAAAGACCAGTAGTAGATTCCGATGCACATCTGGAGGCATTCTGTAAGCTGTGGACTATCAGAGTGTTGATGAAACACAGAAATTGCATCGGGAATGAATACAACAGTCACCATGCGCACTTTCCTCTACGGGAGTAATGTCCCAAACAGTCTACAGTTTGATCGTTCCCTGGAAGACCAGTAGTAGTTTCCGATGCACATCGGGAGGCATTCTGTAATCTGTGGACTATCAGAGTGTTGATGAAACACAGAAATAGCATCGGGATTGAATACAAAAGTCACCATGCGCACTTTCCTCCATGGGAGTAATGTCTCAAACAGTCTACGCTTTGATCGTTCCCTGGATGACCAGTAGTAGTTTCCGATGCTCATCTGGAGGCATTCTGTAATCTGTGGAGTATCAGAGTGTTGATGAAACCCAGAAATTGCATCGGGTTTTGAATACAACAGTTACCATGCACACTTTCCTCCATGGGAGTAATGTCTCTAACAGTCTACGCTTTGATCGTTCCCTGGAAGCGCAGTAGTAGTTTCCGATTAACATCTGGAGGCATTCTGTAATCTGTGGACTATCAGAGTGTTGATGAAACACAGAAATAGCATCGGGATTGAATAGAAGAGTCAGCATGCGCACTTTCCTCCATGGGAGTAATGTCTCAAACAGTCTACGCTTTGATCGTTCCCTGGATGACCAGTAGTAGTTTCCGATGCTCATCTGGAGGCATTCTGTAATCTGTGGACTATCAGAGTGTTGATGAAACACAGAAATTGCATCCTGATTGAATACAACAGTCACCATCCGCACTTTCCTGCATGGGAGTAATGTCTCAAAGAGTTTACGCTTTGATCGTTCCCTGAAAGACCAGTAGTAGATTTCGATGCACATCTGGAGGCATCCTGGAAGCTGTGGACTATCAGAGTGTTGATGAAACACAGAAATTGCATCGGGTTTTGAAAACAACAGTTACCATGCACACTTTCCTCCATGGGAGTAATGTCTCTAACAGTCTACGCTTTGATCGTTCCCTGGAAGCCCAGTAGTAGTTTCCGATTAACATCTGGAGGCATTCTGTAATCTGTGGACTATCAGAGTGTTGATGAAACACAGAAATTGCATCGGGATTGAATACAACAGTTAACCATGCGCACTTGCCTCCATGGGAGTAATGTCACAAACTGTCTACGCTTTGATCGTTCCCTGGAAGACCAGTAGTAGTTTCCGATGCACATCGGGAGGCATTCTGTAATCTGTGGACTATCAGAGTGTTGATGAAACACAGAAATTGCATCGCGATTGAATACAACATTCACCATGCGCATTTTCCTCCATGGGAGTAATGTCTCAAAGAGTCTACGATTTGATCGTTACCTGGAAGACCAGTAGTAGTTTCCGATGCACTTCTGGAGGCATTCTGTAATCTGTGGAGTATCAGAGTGTTGATGAAACACAGAAATTGAATCGGAATTGAATACAACAGTCACCATGCGCACTTTCCTCCACTGCAGTAATGTCTCAAACAGTCTATGCTTTGATCGTTCCCTGGAAGACCAGTAGTAGTTTCCGATGAACATCTGGTGGCATTCTGTAATCTGTGGACTATCAGAGTGTTGATGAAACACAGAAATTGCATCGGGATTGAATACAACAGTCACCATGCGCACTTTCCTCCATGGGAGTAATTCTCAAACAGTCTATGCTTTGATCGTTCCCTGGAAGACCAGTAGTAGTTTCCGATGCACATCTGGTGGCATTCTGTAATCTGTGGACTATCAGAGTGTTGATGAAACAACAGAAATTGCATCGGGAATGAACACAACAGTCAACATGCGCACTTTCCTCCTCGGGAGGTATGTCTCTAACAGTCTACGCTTTGATCGTTCCCTGGAAGACCAGTAGTAGTTTCCGATGCACATCTGGTGGCATTCTGTAATCTGTGGACAATCAGAGTGTTGATGAAACACAGAAATTGCATCGGGATTGAACACAACAGTCACCATGCGCACTTTCCTCCATGGGAGTAATGTCTCAAAGAGTTTACGGTTTGATCGATCCCTGGAAGACCAGCAGTAGTTTACGATGCACATCTGGAGTCATTCTGTATTCTGTGGACTATTAGAGTGCTGATGAAACACAGAAATTGCAATTGGATTGAATACTACAGTTACCATGCGCACTTTCCTCCATGGGAGTAATGTCTCAAACAGTCTACGCTTTGATCGTTAGCTGGAAGACCAGTAGTAGTTTCCGATGCACACCTTGAAACATTCTGTAATCTGTGGACTATCAGAGTGTTGATGAAACACAGAAATTGCTTCGCGATTGAATACAACAGTCACAATGCGCACTTTCCTCCACGGGAGTAATGTCTCAAACAATCTACGTTTTGATCTTTCCCTGGAAGACCAGTAGAAGTTTCCGATGCACATCTGGAGGCATTCTGTAATGTGTGGACTATCAGAGTGTTGATGAAACACAGAAATTGATCGGGATTGAATACAACAGTCACCATGCGCACTTTCCTCCATGGGAGTAATGTCTCTAACAGTCTACGCTTTGATCGTTCCCTGCAAGACTAGTAGTATTTTCCGATGCACATCTGGAGGCTTTCCGTAATCTGTGGACTATCAGAGTGATGATGAAACACAGAAATTAAATCGTGATTGAATACAACAGTCACAATGCGAACTCTCCTCCAGGGGAGGTATGTCTCAAACAGTCTACGCTTTGATCGTTCCCTGGAAGACCAATAGTAGTTTCCGATTCACATCTGGAGGCATTCTGTAATTTTTCGACTATCAGAGTGTTGATGAAACACAGAAATTGCATCGGGATTGAATACAACATTCACCATGCGCACTTTGCTCCATGGGACTAATGTCTCAAACAGTCTACGCTTTGATCGTTCCCAGGAAGACCAGTAGTAGTTTGTGATGTACATCTGGTGGCATTCTATAATCTGTGGACTATCAGAGAGTTGATGAAACACAGAAATTGCATCGGGATTGAATACAACAGTCACAATGCGTACTCTCCTCCACGGGATGTATGTCTAAAAGAGTCTACGCTTTGATCGTTCCCTGGAAGACCAATAGTAGTTTCCGATGCACATCTGGAGGCATTCTGTAATCTGTGGAGTATCCGAGTGTTGATGAAACACAGAAATTGCATCGGGATTGAATACAACAGTCACCATCCGCACTTTCCTCCTTGGGAGTAATGTCTGAAACAGTCTTGGCTTTGATCGTTCTTTGGAAGACCAGAAGTAGTTTCTGATGCACATCTCGTGGCATTCTGTAATCTGTGGACTATCAGAGCGTTGATGAAACACAGAAAATGCATCGGGATTGAATTCAACACTCACCTTGCGCACTTTCCTCCATGGGAGTAATGTCTCAAGGAGTTTACGATTTGATCGTTCCCTGGAAGACCAGTAGAAGTTTCCGATGTACATCTGGTGGCATTCTGTAATCTGTGGACTATCAGAGTGTTGATGAAACACAGAAATTGCATCGGGTTTGAATACAACAGTCACCATGCGCACTTTCCTCCTTGGGAGTAATGTGTCTAACAGTCTTCGCTTTCATCGTTCCCTGGAAGACCAGTAGTAGTTTCCGATTCACATCTGGACGCTTTCTGTAATCTGTGGACTATCAGAGTGTTGATGAAACACAGAAATAGCATCAGGATTGAATACAACAGTTACCATGCGCACTTTCCTCCATGGGAGTAATTCTCAAACAGTCTACGATTTGATCGTTCCCTGGAGGACCAGTAGTAGTTCCCGATGCACATCTGGTGGCATTCTGTAATCTGTGGACTATCAGAGTGTTGATGAAACACAGAAATTGATTCGGGATTAAATACAACAGTCACCATGCGCACTTTCCTCCACGGAAGGTATATCTCAAACAGTCGACGCTTTGATCGTTCCCTGGAAGACCAGTAGTAGTTTCCGATGCACATCTGGTGGCATCCTGTAATCTGTGGACTATCAGAGTGTTGATGAAACACAGAAATTGCATCCTGATTGAATACAACAGTCACCATCCGCACTCTCCTGCATGGGAGTAATGTCTCAAAGAGTTTACGCTTTGATCGTTCCCTGAAAGACCAGTAGTAGATTCCGATGCACATCTGGAGGCATTCTGTAAGCTGTGGACTATCAGAGTGTTGATGAAACACAGAAATTGCATCGGGAATGAATACAACAGTCACCATGCGCACTTTCCTCTACGGGAGTAATGTCCCAAACAGTCTACAGTTTGATCGTTCCCTGGAAGACCAGTAGTAGTTTCCGATGCACATCGGGAGGCATTCTGTAATCTGTGGACTATCAGAGTGTTGATGAAACACAGAAATAGCATCGGGATTGAATACAACAGTCACCATGCGCACTTTCCTCCATGGGAGTAATGTCTCAAAGAGTCTACGCTTTGATCGTTCCCTGGATGACCAGTAGTAGTTTCCGATGCTCATCTGGAGGCATTCTGCAATCTGTGGAGTATCAGAGTGTTGATGAAACCCAGAAATTGCATCGGGTTTTGAATACAACAGTTACCATGCACACTTTCCTCCATGGGAGTAATGTCTCTAACAGTCTACGCTTTGATCGTTCCCTGGAAGCGCAGTAGTAGTTTCCGATTAACATCTGGAGGCATTCTGTAATCTGTGGACTATCAGAGTGTTGATGAAACACAGAAATAGCATCGGGATTGAATAGAAGAGTCACCATGAGCACTTTCCTCCATGGGAGTAATGTCTCAAACAGTCTACGCTTTGATCGTTCCCTGGATGACCAGTAGTAGTTTCCGATGCTCATCTGGAGGCATTCTGTAATCTGTGGACTATCAGAGTGTTGATGAAACACAGAAATTGCATCCTGATTGAATACAACAGTCACCATCCGCACTTTCCTGCATGGGAGTAATGTCTCAAAGAGTTTACGCTTTGATCGTTCCCTGAAAGACCAGTAGTAGATTTCGATGCACATCTGGAGGCATCCTGGAAGCTGTGGACTATCAGAGTGTTGATGAAACACAGAAATTGCATCGGGTTTTGAAAACAACAGTTACCATGCACACTTTCCTCCATGGGAGTAATGTCTCTAACAGTCTACGCTTTGATCGTTCCCTGGAAGCCCAGTAGTAGTTTCCGATTAACATCTGGAGGCATTCTGTAATCTGTGGACTATCAGAGTGTTGATGAAACACAGAAATTGCATCGGGATTGAATACAACAGTTAACCATGCGCACTTTCCTCCATGGGAGTAATGTCACAAACTGTCTACGCTTTGATCGTTCCCTGGAAGACCAGTAGTAGTTTCCGATGCACATCGGGAGGCATTCTGTAATCTGTGGACTATCAGAGTGTTGATGAAACACAGAAATTGCATCGCGATTGAATACAACATTCACCATGCGCATTTTCCTCCATGGGAGTAATGTCTCAAAGAGTCTACGATTTGATCGTTCCCTGGAAGACCAGTAGTAGTTTTCGATGCACTTCTGGAGGCATTCTGTAATCTGTGGAGTATCAGAGTGTTGATGAAACACAGAAATTGAATCGGAATTGAATACAACAGTCACCATGCGCACTTTCCTCCACTGCAGTAATGTCTCAAACAGTCTATGCTTTGATCGTTCCCTGGAAGACCAGTAGTAGTTTCCGATGAACATCTGGTGGCATTCTGTAATCTGTGGACTATCAGAGTGTTGATGAAACACAGAAATTGCATCGGGATTGAATACAACAGTCACCATGCGCACTTTCCTCCATGGGAGTAATTCTCAAACAGTCTATGCTTTGATCGTTCCCTGGAAGACCAGTAGTAGTTTCCGATGCACATCTGGTGGCATTCTGTAATCTGTGGACTATCAGAGTGTTGATGAAACAACAGAAATTGCATCGGGAATGAATACAACAGTCAACATGCGCACTTTCCTCCTCGGGAGGTATGTCTCTAACAGTCTACGCTTTGATCGTTCCCTGGAAGACCAGTAGTAGTTTCCGATGCACATCTGGTGGCATTCTGTAATCTGTGGACAATCAGAGTGTTGATGAAACACAGAAATTGCATCGGGATTGAACACAACAGTCACCATCCGCACTTTCCTTCATGGGAGTAATGTCTGAAACAGTCTACGCTTTGATCGTTCCCTGGAAGACCATTAGTAGTTTCCGATGCACATCTCGTGGCATTATGTAATCTTTGGACTATCAGAGTGTTGATGAAACACAGGAAATGCATCGGGATTGAATACAACAGTCACCATGCGCACTTTCCTCCATGGGAGTAATGTCTCAAAGAGTTTACGCTTTGATCGATCCCTGGAAGACCAGCAGTAGTTTACGATGCACATCTGGAGGCATTCTGTATTCTGTGGACTATTAGAGTGCTGATGAAACACAGAAATTGCAATTGGATTGAATACTACAGTTACCATGCGCACTTTCCTCCATGGGAGTAATGTCTCAAACAGTCTACGATTTGATCGTTAGCTGGAAGACCAGTAGTAGTTTCCGATGCACACCTTGAAACATTCTGTAATCTGTGGACTATCAGAGTGTTGATGAAACACAGAAATTGCATCGCGATTGAATACAACAGTCACAATGCGCACTTTCCTCCACGGGAGTAATGTCTCAAACAATCTACGCTTTGATCTTTCCCTGAAAGACCAGTAGAAGTTTCCGATGCACATCTGGAGGCATTCTGTAATGTGTGGACTATCAGAGTGTTGATGAAACACAGAAATTGATCGGGATTGAATACAACAGTCACCATGCGCACTTTCCTCCATGGGAGTAATGTCTCTAACAGTCTACGCTTTGATCGTTCCCTGCAAGACCAGTAGTATTTTTCGATGCACATCTGGAGGCTTTTCGTAATCTGTGGACTATCAGAGTGATGATGAAACACAGAAATTACATCGTGATTGAATACAACAGTCACAATGCGTACTCTCCTCCAGGGGAGGTATGTCTCAAACAGTCTACGCTTTGATCGTTCCCTGGAAGACCAATAGTAGTTTCCGATGCACATCTGGAGGCATTCTGTAATTTTTCGACTATCAGAGTGTTGATGAAACACAGAAATTGCATCGGGATTGAATACAACATTCACCATGCGCACTTTCCTCCATGGGACTAATGTCTCAAACAGTCTACGCTTTGATCGTTCCCTGGAAGACCAGTAGTAGTTTGTGATGTACATCTGGTGGCATTCTATAATCTGTGGACTATCAGAGTGTTGATGAAACACAGAAATTGCATCGGGATTGAATACAACAGTCACAATGCGTACTCTCCTCCACGGGATGTATGTCTAAAAGAGTCTATGCTTTGATCGTTCCCTGGAAGACCAATAGTAGTTTCTGATGCACATCTGGAGGCATTCTGTAATCTGTGGAGTATCCGAGTGTTGATGAAACACAGAAATTGCATCGGGATTGAATACAACAGTCACCATCCGCACTTTCTTCCTTGGGAGTAATGTCTGAAACAGTCTTGGCTTTGATCATTCTTTGGAAGACCAGAAGTAGTTTCTGATGCACATCTCGTGGCATTCTGTAATCTGTGGTTTATCAGAGCGTTGATGAAACACAGAAAATGCATCGGGATTGAATTCAACACTCACCTTGCGCACTTTCCTCCATGGGAGTAATGTCTCAAGGAGTTTACGATTTGATCGTTCCCTGGAAGACCAGTAGAAGTTTCCGATGTACATCTGGTGGCATTCTGTAATCTGTGGACTATCAGAGTGTTGATGAAACACAGAAATTGCATCGGGTTTGAATACAACAGTCACCATGCGCACTTTCCTCCTTGGGAGTAATGTGTCTAACAGTCTTCGCTTTGATCGTTCCCTGGAAGACCAGTAGTAGTTTCCGATTCACATCTGGACGCTTTCTGTAATCTGTGGACTATCAGAGTGTTGATGAAACACAGAAATAGCATCGGGATTGAATACAACAGTTACCATGCGCACTTTCCTCCATGGGAGTAATTCTCAAACAGTCTACGATTTGATCGTTCCCTGGAAGACCAGTAGTAGTTCCCGATGCACATCTGGTGGCATTCTGTAGTCTGTGGACTATCAGAGTGTTGATGAAACACAGAAATTGATTCGGGATTAAATACAACAGTCACCATGCGCACTTTCCTCCACGGAAGGTATATCTCAAACAGTCGACGCTTTGATCGTTCCCTGGAAGGCCAGTAGTAGTTTCCAATGCACATCTGGAGGCATTCTGTAATGTGTGGACTATCAGAGTGTTGATGAAACACAGAAATTGATCGGGATTGAATACAACAGTCACCATGCGCACTTTCCTCCATGGGAGTAATGTCTCAAACAGTCTACGCTTTGATCGTTCCCTGGATGACCAGTAGTAGTTTCCAATGCTCATCTGGAGGCATTCTGTAATCTGTGGACTATCAGAGTGTTGATGAAACACAGAAATTGCATCCTGATTGAATACAACAGTCACAATCCGCACTTTCCTGCATGGGAGTAATTTCTCAAAGAGTTTACGCTTTGATCGTTCCCTGAAAGACCAGTAGTAGATTCCGATGCACATCTGGAGGCATCCTGGAAGCTGTGGACTATCAGAGTGTTGATGAAACACAGAAATTGCATCGGGATTGAATACAACAGTCACCATGCGCACTTTCCTCCATGGGAGTAATGTCCCAAACAGTCTACAGTTTGATCGGTCTCTGGAAGACCAGTAGTAGTTTCCGATGCACATCGGGAGGCATTCTGTAATCTGTGGACTATCAGAGTGTTGATGTAACACAGAAATTGATTCGGGATTAAATACAACAGTCACCATGCGCACTTTCCTCCACGGAAGGTATATCTCAAACAGTCGACGCTTTGATCGTTCCCTGGAAGACCAGTAGTAGTTTCCGATGCACATCTGGTGGCATCCTGTAATCTGTGGACTATCAGAGTGTTGATGAAACACAGAAATTGCATCCTGATTGAATACAACAGTCACCATCCGCACTTTCCTGCATGGGAGTAATGTCTCAAGGAGTTTACGCTTTGATCGTTCCCTGAAAGATCAGTAGTAGATTCCGATGCACATCTGGAGGCATTCTGTAATCTGTGGACTATCAGAGTGTTGATGAAACACAGAAAATGCATTGGGATTGAATACAACAGTCACCATGCGCACTTTCCTCCATGGGAGTAATTCTCAAACGGTCTACGCTTTGATAGTTCCCTGGAAGACGAGTAGTAGTTTCCGATGCACATCTGGAGGCATTCTGTAATCTGTGGACTATCAGAGTGTTGATGAAACACAGAAATTGCATCGTTATTGAATACAACAGTCACCATGAGCACATTCCTCCATAAAAGTAATGTCTCTAACAGTCTACGCTTTGATCGTTCTCTGGAAGACCAGTAGTCGTTTCCGATGCACATCTGGAGGCATTCTGTAATCTGTGGACTATCAGAGTGTTGATGATACACAGAAATAGCATCGGGATTGAATACAACAGTTACCATGCGCACTTTCCTCCATGGGAGTAATTCTCAAACAGTCTACGATTTGATCGTTCCCTGGAAGACCAGTAGTAGTTCCCGATGCACATCTGGTGGCATTCTGTAATCTGTGGACTATCAGAGTGTTGATGTAACACAGAAATTGATTCGGGATTAAATACAACAGTCACCATGCGCACTTTCCTCCACGGAAGGTATATCTCAAACAGTCGACGCTTTGATCGTTCCCTGGAAGACCAGTAGTAGTTTCCGATGCACATCTGGTGGCATTATGTAATCTGTGGACTATCAGAGTGTTGATGAAACACAGAAATTGCATCCTGATTGAATACAACAGTCACCATCCGCACTTTCCTGCATGGGAGTAATGTCTCAAAGAGTTTACGCTTTGATCGTTCCCTGAAAGACCAGTAGTAGATTCCGATGCACATCTGGAGGCATTCTGTAAGCTGTGGACTATCAGAGTGTTGATGAAACACAGAAATTGCATCGGGATTGAATACAACAGTCACCATGCGCACTTTCCTCTATGGGAGTAATGTCCCAAACAGTCTACACTTTGATCGTTCCCTGGAAGACCAGTAGTAGTTTCCGATGCACATCGGGAGGCATTCTGTAATCTGTGGACTATCAGAGTGTTGATGAAACACAGAAATAGCATCGGGATTGAATACAACAGTCACCATGCGTTCTTTCCTCCATGGGAGTAATGTCTCAAACAGTCTACGCTTTGATCGTTCCCTGGATGACCAGTAGTAGTTTCCGATGCTCATCTGGAGGCATTCTGTAATCTGTGGACTATCAGAGTGTTGATGAAACACAGAAATAGCATCGGGATTGAATAGAAGAGTCACCATGCGCACTTTCCTCCATGGGAGTAATGTCTCAAACAGTCTACGCTTTGATCGTTCCCTGGATGACCAGTAGTAGTTTCCGATGCTCATCTGGAGGCATTCTGTAATCTGTGGACTATCAGAGTGTTGATGAAACACAGAAATTGCATCCTGATTGAATACAACAGTCACCATCCGCACTTTCCTGCATGGGAGTAATGTCTCAAAGAGTATACGCTTTGATCGTTCCCTGAAAGACCAGTAGTAGATTCCGATGCACATCTGGAGGCATCCTGGAAGCTGTGGACTATCAGAGTGTTGATGAAACACAGAAATTGCATCGGGATTGAATACAACAGTCACCATGCGCACTTTCCTCCATGGGAGTAATGTCCCAAACAGTCTACAGTTTGATCGGTCTCTGGAAGACCAGTAGTAGTTTCCGATGCACATCTGGAGGCATTCTGTAATCTGTGGACTATCAGAGTGTTGATGAGACACAGAAATTCCATCGGGATTGAATACAACAGTCACCATGGGCACATTCCTCCATAAAACTAATGTCCCTAACAGTCTACGCTTTGATCGTTCCCAGGAAGACCAGTAGTAGTTTCCGATGCACATCTGGAGGCATTCTGTAATCTGTGGACTATCAGAGTGTTGATGAAACACAGAAATTGCATCGGGATTGAATACAACAGTCACCATCCGCACTTTCCTCCATCGAAGTAATGTCTGGAACAGTCTACGCCTGGATCGTTCCCAGGAAGACCAGTAGTAGTTTCCGATGCACATCCTGTGGCATTCTGTAATCTGTGGACTATCAGAGTGTTGATGTAACACAGAAAATGCATTGAAATTGAATACAACAGTCACCATGCGCACTTTCCTCCATGGGAGTAATTCGCAAACGGTCTACGCTTTGATCGTTCCGTGGAAGACGAGTAGTAGTTTCCGATGCACATCTGGAGGCATTCTGTAATCTGTGGACTATCAGAGTGTTGATGAAACACAGAAATTGCATCGGGATTGAATACAACAGTCACCATGAGCACATTCCTCCATAAAGGTAATGTCTCTAACAGTCTACGCTTTGATCGTTCCCTGGAAGACCAGTAGTAGTTTCCGATGCACATCTGGAGGCATTCTGTAATCTGTGGACTATCACGGTGTTGATGAAACACAGAAATTGCATCGGGATTGAATACAACAGTCACCATGAGCACATTCCTCCATAAAGGTAATGTCTCTAACAGTCTACGCTTTGATCGTTCCCTGGAAGACCAGTAGTAGTTTCCGATGCACATCTGGAGGCATTCTGTAATCTGTGGAGTATCCGAGTGTTGATGAAACACAGAAATTGCATCGGGTTTTGAATACAACAGTTACCATGCACACTTTCCTCCTTGGGAGTAATGTCTCTAACAGTCTACGCTTTGATCGTTCCCTGGAAGCCCAGTAGTAGTTTCCGATTATCATCTGGAGGCATTCTGTAATCTGTGGACTATCAGAGTGTTGATGAAACACAGAAATTGCTTCGGGATTGAATACAACAGTTAACCATGCGCACTTTCCTCCATGGGAGTAATGTCACACACAGTCTACGCTTTGATCGTTCCCTGGAAGACCAGTAGTAGTTTCCGATGCACATCGGGAGGCATTCTGTAATCTGTGGACTATCAGAGAGTTGATGAAACACAGAAATTGCATCGCGATTGAATACAAGATTCACCATGCGCACTTTCCTCCATGGGAGTAATGTCTCTAACAGTCTACGCTTTGATCGTTCCCTGGAAGACCAGTAGTAGTTTCCGATGCACATCTGGAGGCTTTCTGTAATCTGTGGACTATCAGAGTGTTGATGAAACACAGAAATTGCATCGGGATTGAATACAACAGTCACCATGCGCACTTTACTCCATGGGAGTAATGTCTCTAACAGTCTACGCTTTGATCGTTCCCTGGAATACGAGTAGTAGTTTCCGATTCACATCTGGAGGCTTTCCGTAATCTTTGGACTATCAGAGTGTTGATGAAACACAGAAATTGCTTCGGGATTGAATACAACAGTCACCATGCGCACTTTCCTGCAAGGGAGTAATGTCTGAAACAGTCTACGCTTCGATCGTTCCCTGTAAGACCAGTAGTAGTTTCCGATGCACATCTGGAGAAATTATGTAATCTGTGGACTATCAGAGTGTTGATGAAACACAGAAATTGGATCGGGATTGAATACAACAGTCACCATGCGCACTTCCCTCCATAGGAATAATGTCTCATACAGTCTACGCTTTGATCGTTCTCTGGAAGACCAGTAGTAGTCTCCGATGCTCATCTGGAGGCATTCTGTAATCTGTGGACTATCAGAGTGTTGATGTAACACAGAAAATGCATTGGGATTGAATACAACAGTCACCATGAGCACATTCCTCCATAAAGGTAATGTCTCTAACAGTCTACGCTTTGATCGTTCCCAGGAAGACCAGTAGTAGTTTCCGATGCACTTCTGGAGGCATTCTGTAATCTGTGGACTATCACGGTGTTGATGAAACACAGAAATTGCATCGGGATTGAATACAACAGTCACCATGAGCACATTCCTCCATAAAACTAATGTCCCTAACAGTCTACTCTTTGATCGTTCCCAGGAAGACCAGTAGTAGTTTCCGATGCACTTCTGGAGGCATTCTGTAATCTGTGGAGTATCCGAGTGTTGATGAAACACAGAAATTACATCGGGTTTTGAATACAACAGTTACCATGCACACTTTCCTCCTTGGGAGTAATGTCTCTAACAGTCTACGCTTTGATCGTTCCCTGGAAGCCCAGTAGTAGTTTCCGATTAACATCTGGAGGCATTCTGTAATCTGTGGACTATCAGAGTGTTGATGAAACACAGAAATTGCATCGGGATTGAATACAACAGTTAACCATGCGCACTTTCCTCCATGGGAGTAATGTCACACACAGTCTACGCTTTGATCGTTCCCTGGAAGACCAGTAGTAGTTTCCGATGCACATCGGGAGGCATTCTGTAATCTGTGGACTATCAGAGTGTTGATGAAACACAGAAATTGCATCGCGATTGAATTCAAGATTCACCATGCGCACTTTCCTCCATGGGAGTAATGTCTCTAACAGTCTACGCTTTGATCGTTCCCTGGAAGACCAGTAGTAGTTTCCGATGCACATCTGGAGGCTTTCTGTAATCTGTGGACTATGAGAGTGTTCATGAAACACAGAAATTGCATCGGGATTGAATACAACAGTCTCCATGCGCAGTTTCCTCAATGGGAGTAATGTCTCAAACATTCTACGCTTTGATCGTTCCCTGGAAGACCAGTAGTAGTTTCAATTGCACATCTGGAGGCTTTCTGTATTCTGTGGACTATCAGATTGTTGATGAAACACAGAAATTGCATCGGAATTGAATACAAAATTCACCATGCACACTTTCCTCCCTTGGAGTAATGTCTCTAACAGTCTACGGTTTGATAGTTTCCTGGAAGACCAGTAGTAGTTTCAGATGCACATCTGAAGGCTTTCCGTCATCTGTGCACTATCAGAGTGTTGATGAAACACAGAAATTGCATCGGGATTGAATAAAACAGTCACCATGCGAACTTTCCTCCATGGGAGTAATGTCTCAAGGAGTTTAGGATTTGATCGTTCCCTGGAAGACCAGTAGTAGTTTCCGATGTACATCTGGTGGCATTCTGTAATCTGTGGGCTATCAGAGTGTTGATGAAACACAGAAATTGCATCGGGTTTGAATACAACAGTCACCATGCGCACTTTCCTCCATGGGAGTAATGTCCCAAACAGTCTACACTTTGATCGTTCCGTGGAAGACCAGTAGTAGTTTCCGATGCACATCGGGAGGCATTCTGTAGTCTGTGGACTATCAGAGTGTTGATGAAACACAGAAATAGCATCGGGATTGAATACAACAGTCACCATGAGCACTTTCCTCCATGGGAGTAATGTCTCAAACAGTCTATGCTTTGATCGTTCCCTGGATGACCAGTAGTAGTTTCCGATGCTCATCTGGAGGCATTCAGTAGTCTGTGGAGTATCAGAGTGTTGATGAAACCCAGAAATTGCATCGGGTTTTGAATACAACAGTTACCATGCCCACTTTCCTCCATGGGAGTAATGTCTCTAACAGTCTACGCTTTGATCGTTCTCCGGAAGACAAGTAGTAGTTTCCGATGCACATCTGGAGGCATTCTGTAATCTGTGGAGAATCAGAGTATTGATGAAACACTGAAATTGCATCGGGATTGAATACAACTTTTACCATGCGCACTTTCCTCCATGGGAGTAATGTCTCTAACAGTCTACGCTTTGATCGTTCCCTGGAAGACCAGTAGTAGTTTCCGATGCACATCTGGAGGCTTTCTGTAATCTGTGGACTATCAGAGTGTTGATGAAACACAGAAATTGCATCGGGATTGAATACAACAGTCACCATGCGCACTTTACTCCATGGGAGTAATGTCTCTAACAGTCTACGCTTTGATCGTTCCCTGGAATACGAGTAGTAGTTTCCGATTCACATCTGGAGGCTTTCCGTAATCTTTGGACTATCAGAGTGTTGATGAAACACAGAAATTGCTTCGGGATTGAATACAACAGTCACCATGCGCACTTTCCTGCAAGGGAGTAATGTCTGAAACAGTCTACGCTTCGATCGTTCCCTGTAAGACCAGTAGTAGTTTCCGATGCACATCTGGAGAAATTATGTAATCTGTGGACTATCAGAGTGTTGATGAAACACAGAAATTGGATCGGGATTGAATACAACAGTCACCATGCGCACTTCCCTCCATAGGAGTAATGTCTCATACAGTCTACGCTTTGATCGTTCTCTGGAAGACCAGTAGTAGTCTCCGATGCTCATCTGGAGGCATTCTGTAATCTGTGGAGTATCAGAGTGTTGATAAAACACAGATATTGCATCGGGTTTTGGATACAACAGTTACCATGCGCACTTTCCTCCATGGGAGTAATGTCTCTAACAGTCTACGCTTTGATCGTTCTCCTGAAGACAAGTAGTAGTTTCCGATGCACATCTGGAGGCACTCTGTAAACTGTGGAGAATCAGAGTGTTGATGAAACACTGAAATTGCATCGGAATTGAATACAACATTTACCATGCCCACTTTCCTCCATGGGAGTAATGTCTTTAACAGTCTACGCTTTGATCGTTCCCTGGAAGACCAGTAGTAGTTTCCGATGCACATCTGGAGGCTTTCTGTAATCTGTGGACTATCAGAGTGTTGATGAAACACAGAAATTGCATCGGGATTGAATACAACAGTCACGATGCGCACTTTCCTCCATGGGAGTAATGTCTCAAACAGTCTACGCTTTGATCGTTCCCTGGAAGACCAGTAGTAGTTTCCGATGCATATCTGGAGGCATTCTGTAATCTATGGGGTATCAGAGTGTTGATGAAACACAGAAATTGCATCGGGATTGAATACAACAGTTACCATGCGCACTTTCCTCCATGGGAGTAATGTCTCTAACAGTCTACGCTTTGATCGTTCCCTGGAAGACCAGTAGTAGTTTGCGATGCACATCTGGAGGCTTTCTGTAATCTGTGGACTATCAAAGTGTTGATGAAACACAGAAATTGCTTCGGGATTAAATACAACAGTCACCATGCGCACTTTCCTCCACATGAGGTATGTCTCAAACAGTCGACGTTTTGATCGATCCCTGGAAGACCAGTAGTAGTTTCCGATGCACCTTGGGGGGCATTCTGTAATCTGTGGACTATGAGAGTGTTGATGAAACACAGAAATTGCATCCTGATTGAATACAACAGTCACCATCCGCACTTTCCTCCATCGAAGTAATGTCTGAAACAGTCTACGCCTGGATCGTTCCCAGGAAGACCAGTAGTAGTTTCCGATGCACATCCTGTGGCATTCTGTAATCTGTGGACTATCAGAGTGTTGATGGAACACAGAAAATGCATTGGGATTGAATACAACAGTCACCATGCGCACTTTCCTCCATGGGAGTAATTCTCAAACGGTCTACGCTTTGATCGTTCCCTGGAAGACGAGTAGTAGTTTCCGATGCACATCTGGAGGCATTCTGTAATCTGTGGAGTATTCGAGTGTTGATGAAACACAGAAATTGCATTGGGATTGAATACAACAGTCACCATCCGCACTTTCCTCCTTGGGAGTAATGTCTGAAACAGTCTTGGCTTTGATCGTTCTTTGGAAGACCAGAAGTAGTTTCTGATGCACATCTCGTGGCATTCTGTAATCTGTGGTTTATCAGAGCGTTGATGAAACACAGAAAATGCATCGGGATTGAATTCAACACTCACCTTGCGCACTTTCCTCCATGGGAGTAATGTCTCAAGGAGTTTACGATTTGATCGTTCCCTGGAAGACCAGTAGAAGTTTCCGATGTACATCTGGTGGCATTCTGTAATCTGTGGACTATCAGAGTGTTGATGAAACACAGAAATTGCATCGGGTTTGAATACAACAGTCACCATGCGCACTTTCCTCCTTGGGAGTAATGTGTCTAACAGTCTTCGCTTTGATCGTTCCCTGGAAGACCAGTAGTAGTTTCAGATTCACATCTGGACGCTTTCTGTAATCTGTGGACTATCAGAGTGTTGATGAAACACAGAAATAGCATCGGGATTGAATACAACAGTTACCATGCGCACTTTCCTCCATGGGAGTTATTCTCAAACAGTCTACGATTTGATCGTTCCCTGGAAGACCAGTAGTAGTTCCCGATGCACATCTGGTGGCATTCTGTAATCTGTGGACTATCAGAGTGTTGATGAAACACAGAAATTGATTCGGGATTAAATACAACAGTCACCATGCGCACTTTCCTCCACGGAAGGTATATCTCAAACAGTCGACGCTTTGATCGTTCCCTGGAAGACTAGTAGTAGTTTCCGATGCACATCTGGTGGCATCCTGTAATCTGTGGACTATCAGAGTGTTGATGAAACACAGAAATTGCATCCTGACTGAATACAACAGTCACCATCCGCACTTTCCTGCATGGGAGTAATGTCTCAAAGAGTTTACGCTTTGATCGTTCCCTGAAAGACCAGTAGTAGATTCCGGTGCACATCTGGAGGCATTCTGAAATCTGTGTACTATCAGAGTGTTGATGAAACACAGAAATTGCATCGGGATTGAATACAACAGTCACCATGCGCACTTTCCTCTATGGGAGTAATGTCCCAAACAGTCTACACTTTGATCGTTCCCTGGAAGACCAGTAGTAGTTTCCGATGCACATCGGGAGGCATTCTGTAATCTGTGGACTATCAGAGTGTTGATGAAACACAGAAATAGCATCGGGATTGAATACAACAGTCACCATGCCTACTTTCCTCCATGGGAGTAATGTCTCAAACAGTCTACGCTTTGATCGTTCCCTGGATGAACAGTAGTAGTTTCCGATGCTCATCTGGAGGCATTCTGAAATCTGTGGAGTATCAGAGTGTTGATGAAACCCAGAAATTGCATCGGGTTTTGAATACAACAGTTACCATGCACACTTTCCTCCATGGGAGTAATGTCTCTAACAGTCTACGCTTTGATCGTTCCCTGGAAGCCCAGTAGTAGTTTCCGATTAACATCTGGAGGCATTCTATAATCTGTGGACTATCAGAGTGTTGATGAAACACAGAAATAGCATCGGGATTGAATAGAAGAGTCACCATGCGCACTTTCCTCCATGGGAGTAATGTCTCAAACAGTCTACGCTTTGATCGTTCTCTGGATGACCAGTAGTAGTTTCCGATGCTCATCTGGAGGCATTCTGTAATCTGTGGACTATCAGAGTGATGATGAAACACAGAAATTGCATCCTGATTGAATACAACAGTCACCATCCGCACTTTCCTGCATGGGAGTAATGTCTCAAAGAGTTTACGCTTTGATCGTTCCCTGAAAGACCAGTAGTAGATTCCGATGCACATCTGGACGCATCCTGGAAGCTGTGGACTATCAGAGTGTTGATGAAACACAGAAATTGCATCGGGATTGAATACAACAGTCACCATGCGCACTTTCCTCCATGGGAGTAATGTCCCAAACAGTCTACAGTTTGATCGGTCTCTGGAAGACCAGTAGTAGTTTCCGATGCACATCGGGAGGCATTCTGTAATCTGCGGACTATCAGAGTGTTGATGAAACACAGAAATTGCATCGGGATTGAATACAACAGTCACCATCCGCACTTTCCTCCATCGAAGTAATGTCTGAAACAGTCAGCGCCTGGATCGTTCCCAGGAAGACCAGTAGCAGTTTCCAATGCACATCCTGTGGCATTCTGTAATCTGTGGACTATCAGAGTGTTGATGAAACACAGAAAATGCATTGGGATTGAATACAACAGTCACCATGCGCACTTTCCTCCATGGGAGTAATTCTCAAACGGTGTACGCTTTTATCGTTCCCTGGAAGACGAGTAGTAGTTTCCGATGCACATCTGGAGGCATTCTGTAATCTGTGGACTATCAGAGTGTTGATGAAACACAGATATTCCATCGTTATTGAATACAACAGTCACCATGAGCACATTCCTCAATAAAACTAATGTCCCTAACAGTCTACGCTTTGATCGTTCCCAGGAAGACCAGTAGTAGTTTCCGATGCACATCTGGAGGCATTCTGTAATCTGTGGAGTATCCGAGTGTTGATGAAACACAGAAATTGCATCGGGTTTTGAATACAACAGTTACCATGCACACTTTCCTCCATGGGAGTAATGTCTCTAACAGTCTACGCTTTGATCGTTCCCTGGAAGCCTAGTAGTAGTTTCCGATTAACATCTGGAGGCATTCTGTAATCTGTGGACTATCAGAGTGTTGATGAAACACAGAAATTGCATCGGGATTGAATACAACAGTCACCATCCGCACTTTCCTCCATCGAAGTAATGTCTGGAACAGTCTACGCCTGGATCGTTCCCAGGAATACCAGTAGTAGTTTCCGATGCACATCCTGTATCATTCTGTAATCTGTGAACTATCAGAGTGTTGATGTAACACAGAAAATGCATTGGGATTGAATACAACAGTCACCATGCGCACTTTCCTCCATGGGAGTAATGTCCCAAACAGTCTACACTTTGATCGTTCCCTGGAAGACCAGTAGTAGTTCCCGATGCACATCTGGTGGCATTCTGCAATCTGTGGACTATCAGAGTGTTGATGAAACACAGAAATTGATTCGGGATTAAATACAACAGTCACCATGCGTACATTCCTCCACGGAAGGAATATCTCAAACAGTCGACGCTTTGATCGTTCCCTGGAAGACCAGTAGTAGTTTCCGATGCTCATCTGGTGGCATCCTGTTATCTGTGGACTATCAGAGTGTTGATGAAACACAGAAATTGCATCCTGACTGAATACAACAGTTACCATCCGCACTTTCCTGCATGGGAGTAATGTCTCAAAGAGTTTACGCTTTGATCGTTCCCTGAAAGACCAGTAGTAGATTCCGATGCACATCTGGAGGCATTCTGTAATCTGTGTACTATCAGAGTGTTGATGAAACACAGAAATTGCATCGGGATTGAATACAACAGTCACCATGCGCACTTTCCTCTATGGGAGTAATGTCCCAAACAGTCTACACTTTGATCGTTCCCTGGAAGACCAGTAGTAGTTTCCGATGCACATCGGGAGGCATTCTGTAATCTGTGGACTATCAGAGTGTTGATGAAACACAGAAATAGCATCGGGATTGAATACAACAGTCACCATGCGCACTTTCCTCCATGGGAGTAATGTCTCAAACAGTCTACGCTTTGATCGTTCCCTGGATGAACAGTAGTAGTTTCCGATGCTCATCTGGAGGCATTCTGAAATCTGTGGAGTATCAGAGTGTTGATGAAACCCAGAAATTGCATCGGGTTTTGAATACAACAGTTACCATGCACACTTTCCTCCATGGGAGTAATGTCTCTAACAGTCTACGCTTTGATCGTTCCCTGGAAGCCCAGTAGTAGTTTCCGATTAACATCTGGAGGCATTCTATAATCTGTGGACTATCAGAGTGTTGATGAAACACAGAAATAGCATCGGGATTGAATAGAAGAGTCACCATGCGCACTTTCCTCCATGGGAGTAATGTCTCAAACAGTCTACGCTTTGATCGTTCTCTGGATGACCAGTAGTAGTTTCCGATGCTCATCTGGAGGCATTCTGTAATCTGTGGACTATCAGAGTGATGATGAAACACAGAAATTGCATCCTGATTGAATACAACAGTCACCATCCGCACTTTCCTGCATGGGAGTAATGTCTCAAAGAGTTTACGCTTTGATCGTTCCCTGAAAGACCAGTAGTAGATTCCGATGCACATCTGGACGCATCCTGGAAGCTGTGGACTATCAGAGTGTTGATGAAACACAGAAATTGCATCGGGATTGAATACAACAGTCACCATGCGCACTTTCCTCCATGGGAGTAATGTCCCAAACAGTCTACAGTTTGATCGGTCTCTGGAAGACCAGTAGTAGTTTCCGATGCACATCGGGAGGCATTCTGTAATCTGCGGACTATCAGAGTGTTGATGAAACACAGAAATTGCATCGGGATTGAATACAACAGTCACCATCCGCACTTTCCTCCATCGAAGTAATGTCTGAAACAGTCTACGCCTGGATCGTTCCCAGGAAGACCAGTAGCAGTTTCCGATGCACATCCTGTGGCATTCTGTAATCTGTGGACTATCAGAGTGTTGATGAAACACAGAAAATGCATTGGGATTGAATACAACAGTCACCATCCGCACTTTCCTCCATGGGAGTAATTCTCAAACGGTGTACGCTTTGATCGTTCCCTGGAAGACGAGTAGTAGTTTCCGATGCACATCTGGAGGCATTCTGTAATCTGTGGACTATCAGAGTGTTGATGAAACACAGAAATTCCATCGTTATTGAATACAACAGTCACCATGAGCACATTCCTCCATAAAAGTAATGTCTCTAACAGTCTACGCTTTGATCGTTCCCTGGAAGACCAGTAGTAATTTCCGATGCACAGCTGGAGGCATTCTGTAATCTGTGGACTATCAGAGTGTTGATGAAACACAGAAATTGCATCGGGATTGAATACAACAGTCACCATGAGCACATTCCTCAATAAAACTAATGTCCCTAACAGTCTACGCTTTGATCGTTCCCAGGAAGACCTGTAGTAGTTTCCGATGCACATCTGGAGGCATTCTGTAATCTGTGGAGTATCCGAGTGTTGATGAAACACAGAAATTGCATCGGGTTTTGAATACAACAGTTACCATGCACACTTTCCTCCATGGGAGTAATGTCTCTAACAGTCTACGCTTTGATCGTTCCCTGGAAGCCCAGTAGTAGTTTCCGATTAACATCTGGAGGCATTCTGTAATCTGTGGACTATCAGAGTGTTGATGAAACACAGAAATTGCATCGGGATTGAATACAACAGTCACCATCCGCACTTTCCTCCATCGAAGTAATGTCTGGAACAGTCTACGCCTGGATCGTTCCCAGGAAGACCAGTAGTAGTTTCCGATGCACATCCTGTGGCATTCTGTAATCTGTGAACTATCAGAGTGTTGATGTAACACAGAAAATGCATTGGGATTGAATACAACAGTCACCATGCGCACTTTCCTCCATGGGAGTAATTCGCAAACCGTCTACGCTTTGATCGTTCCGTGGAAGACGAGTAGTAGTTTCCGATGCACATCTGGAGGCATTCTGTAATCTGTGGACTATCAGAGTGTTGATGAAACACAGAAATTGCATCGGGATTGAATACAACAGTCACCATGAGCACATTCCTCCATAAAGGTAATGTCTCTAACAGTCTACGCTTTGATCGTTCCCTGGAAGACCAGTAGTAGTTTCCGATGCACATCTGGAGGCATTCTGTAATCTGTGGACTATCACAGTGTTGATGAAACACAGAAATTGCATCGGGATTGAATACAACAGTCACCATGAGCACATTCCTCCATAAAACTTATGTCCCTAACAGTCTACGCTTTGATCGTTCCCAGGAAGACCAGTAGTAGTTTCTGATGCACATCTGGAGGCATTCTGTAATCTGTGGAGTATCCGAGTGTTGATGAAACACAGAAATTGCATCGGGTTTTGAATACAACAGTTACCATGCACACTTTCCTCCATGGGAGTAATGTCTCTAACAGTCTACGCTTTGATCGTTCCCTGGAAGACCAGTAGTAGTTTCCGATTAACATCTGGAGGCATTCTGTAATCTGTGGACTATCAGAGTGTTGATGAAACACAGAAATTGCATCGGGATTGAATACAACAGTTAACCATGCGCACTTTCCTCCATGGGAGTAATGTCACACACAGTCTACGCTTTGATCGTTCCCTGGAAGACCAGTAGTAGTTTCCGATGCACATCGGGAGGCAGTCTGTAATCTGTGGACTATCAGAGTGTTGATGAAACACAGAAATTGCATCGCGATTGAATACAAGATTCACCATGCGCACTTTCCTCCATGGGAGTAATGTCTCTAACAGTCTACGCTTTGATCGTTCCCTGGAAGACCAGTAGTAGTTTCCGATGCACATCGGGAGGCATTCTGTAATCTGTGGACTATCAGAGTGTTGATGAAACACAGAAATTGCATCGCGATTGAATACAAGATTCACCATGCGCACTTTCCTCCATGGGAGTAATGTCTCTAACAGTCTACGTTTTGATCGTTCCCTGGAAGACCAGTAGTAGTTTCCGATGCACATCTGGAGGCTTTCTGTAATCTGTGGACTATCAGAGTGTTCATGAAACACAGAAATTGCATCGGGATTGAATACAACAGTCTCCATGCGCAGTTTCTTCACTGGGAGTAATGTCTCAAACATTCTACGCTTTGATCGTTCCCTGGAAGACCAGTAGTAGTTTCAATTGAACATCTGGAGGCATTCTGTATTCTGTGGACTATCAGAGTGTTGATGAAACACAGAAATTGCATCGGAATTGAATACCAAAGTCACCATGCACACTTTCCTCCATTGGAGTATTGTCTCTAAGAGTCTACGCTTTGATAGTTCCCTGGAAGACCAGTAGTAGTTTCCGATGCACATCTGAAGGCTTTCCGTCATCTGTGCACTATCAGAGTGTTGATGAAACACAGAAATTGCATCGGGATTGAATAAAACAGTCACCATGCGCACTTTCCTCCATGGGAGTAATGTCTCAAGGAGTTTAGGATTTGATCGTTCCCTGGAAGACCAGTAGTAGTTTCCGATGTACATCTGGTGGCATTCTGTAATCTGTGGGCTATCAGAGTGTTGATGAAACACAGAAATTGCATCGGGTTTGAATACAACAGTCACCATGCGCACTTTCCTCCATTGGAGTAATGTCCCAAACAGTCTACACTTTGATCGTTCCCTGGAAGACCAGTAGTAGTTTCCGATGCACATCGGGAGGCATTCTGTAGTCTGTGGACTATCAGAGTGTTGATGAAACACAGATATAGCATCGGGATTGAATACAACAGTCACCATGCGCACCATGGGAGTAATGTCTTAAACAGTCTACGCTTTGATCGTTCCCTGGATGACCAGTAGTAGTTTCCGATGCTCATCTGCAGGCATTCTGTAATCTGTGGAGTATCAGAGTGTTGATGAAACCCAGAAATTGCATCGGGTTTTGAATACAACAGTTACCATGCCCACTTTCCTCCATGGGAGTAATGTCTCTAACAGTCTACGCTTTGATCGTTCTCCGGAAGACAAGTAGTAGTTTCCGATGCACATCTGGAGGCATTCTGTAATCTGTGGAGAATCAGAGTATTGATGAAACACTGAAATTGCATCGGGATTGAATACAACAGTTAACCATGCGCACTTTCCTCCATGGGAGTAATGTCACACACAGTCTACGCTTTGATCGTTCCCTGGAAGACTAGTAGTAGTTTCCGATGCACATCGGGAGGCATTCTGTAATCTGTGGACTATCAGAGTGTTGATGAAACACAGAAATTGCATCGGGATTGAATACAACAGTCACCATCCGCACTTTCCTCCATCGAAGTAATGTCTGGAACAGTCTACGCCTGGATCGTTCCCAGGAAGACCAGTAGTAGTTTCCGATGCACATCTGGAGGCATTCTGTAATCTGTGGAGTATCCGAGTGTTGATGAAACACAGAAATTGCATCGGGTTTTGAATACAACAGTTACCATGCACACTTTCCTCCATGGGAGTAATGTCTCTAACAGTCTACGCTTTGATCGTTCCCTGGAAGCCCAGTAGTAGTTTCCGATTAACATCTGGAGGCATTCTGTAATCTGTGGACTATCAGAGTGTTGATGAAACACAGAAATTGCATCGGGATTGAATACAACAGTCACCATCCGCACTTTCCTCCATCGAAGTAATGTCTGGAACAGTCTACGCCTGGATCGTTCCCAGGAAGACCAGTAGTAGTTTCCGATGCACATCCTGTGGCATTCTGTAATCTGTGAACTATCAGAGTGTTGATGTAACACAGAAAATGCATTGGGATTGAATACAACAGTCACCATGCGCACTTTCCTCCATGGGAGTAATTCGCAAACCGTCTACGCTTTGATCGTTCCGTGGAAGACGAGTAGTAGTTTCCGATGCACATCTGGAGGCATTCTGTAATCTGTGGACTATCAGAGTGTTGATGAAACACAGAAATTGCATCGGGATTGAATACAACAGTCACCATGAGCACATTCCTCCATAAAGGTAATGTCTCTAACAGTCTACGCTTTGATCGTTCCCTGGAAGACCAGTAGTAGTTTCCGATGCACATCTGGAGGCATTCTGTAATCTGTGGACTATCACAGTGTTGATGAAACACAGAAATTGCATCGGGATTGAATACAACAGTCACCATGAGCACATTCCTCCATAAAACTTATGTCCCTAACAGTCTACGCTTTGATCGTTCCCAGGAAGACCAGTAGTAGTTTCTGATGCACATCTGGAGGCATTCTGTAATCTGTGGAGTATCCGAGTGTTGATGAAACACAGAAATTGCATCGGGTTTTGAATACAACAGTTACCATGCACACTTTCCTCCATGGGAGTAATGTCTCTAACAGTCTACGCTTTGATCGTTCCCTGGAAGACCAGTAGTAGTTTCCGATTAACATCTGGAGGCATTCTGTAATCTGTGGACTATCAGAGTGTTGATGAAACACAGAAATTGCATCGGGATTGAATACAACAGTTAACCATGCGCACTTTCCTCCATGGGAGTAATGTCACACACAGTCTACGCTTTGATCGTTCCCTGGAAGACCAGTAGTAGTTTCCGATGCACATCGGGAGGCAGTCTGTAATCTGTGGACTATCAGAGTGTTGATGAAACACAGAAATTGCATCGCGATTGAATACAAGATTCACCATGCGCACTTTCCTCCATGGGAGTAATGTCTCTAACAGTCTACGCTTTGATCGTTCCCTGGAAGACCAGTAGTAGTTTCCGATGCACATCGGGAGGCATTCTGTAATCTGTGGACTATCAGAGTGTTGATGAAACACAGAAATTGCATCGCGATTGAATACAAGATTCACCATGCGCACTTTCCTCCATGGGAGTAATGTCTCTAACAGTCTACGTTTTGATCGTTCCCTGGAAGACCAGTAGTAGTTTCCGATGCACATCTGGAGGCTTTCTGTAATCTGTGGACTATCAGAGTGTTCATGAAACACAGAAATTGCATCGGGATTGAATACAACAGTCTCCATGCGCAGTTTCTTCAC
Organism: Schistocerca gregaria; assembly: GCF_023897955.1. Taxonomy (NCBI): domain Eukaryota; kingdom Metazoa; phylum Arthropoda; class Insecta; order Orthoptera; family Acrididae; genus Schistocerca; species Schistocerca gregaria. The sequence continues at coordinate 7,995,509 of NC_064921.1, forward strand.
TGGGAGTAATGTCTCAAACATTCTACGCTTTGATCGTTCCCTGGAAGACCAGTAGTAGTTTCAATTGAACATCTGGAGGCATTCTGTATTCTGTGGACTATCAGAGTGTTGATGAAACACAGAAATTGCATCGGAATTGAATACCAAAGTCACCATGCACACTTTCCTCCATTGGAGTATTGTCTCTAAGAGTCTACGCTTTGATAGTTCCCTGGAAGACCAGTAGTAGTTTCCGATGCACATCTGAAGGCTTTCCGTCATCTGTGCACTATCAGAGTGTTGATGAAACACAGAAATTGCATCGGGATTGAATAAAACAGTCACCATGCGCACTTTCCTCCATGGGAGTAATGTCTCAAGGAGTTTAGGATTTGATCGTTCCCTGGAAGACCAGTAGTAGTTTCCGATGTACATCTGGTGGCATTCTGTAATCTGTGGGCTATCAGAGTGTTGATGAAACACAGAAATTGCATCGGGTTTGAATACAACAGTCACCATGCGCACTTTCCTCCATTGGAGTAATGTCCCAAACAGTCTACACTTTGATCGTTCCCTGGAAGACCAGTAGTAGTTTCCGATGCACATCGGGAGGCATTCTGTAGTCTGTGGACTATCAGAGTGTTGATGAAACACAGATATAGCATCGGGATTGAATACAACAGTCACCATGCGCACCATGTAAGTAATGTCTTAAACAGTCTACGCTTTGATCGTTCCCTGGATGACCAGTAGTAGTTTCCGATGCTCATCTGCAGGCATTCTGTAATCTGTGGAGTATCAGAGTGTTGATGAAACCCAGAAATTGCATCGGGTTTTGAATACAACAGTTACCATGCCCACTTTCCTCCATGGGAGTAATGTCTCTAACAGTCTACGCTTTGATCGTTCTCCGGAAGACAAGTAGTAGTTTCCGATGCACATCTGGAGGCATTCTGTAATCTGTGGAGAATCAGAGTATTGATGAAACACTGAAATTGCATCGGGATTGAATACAACAGTTAACCATGCGCACTTTCCTCCATGGGAGTAATGTCACACACAGTCTACGCTTTGATCGTTCCCTGGAAGACTAGTAGTAGTTTCCGATGCACATCGGGAGGCATTCTGTAATCTGTGGACTATCAGAGTGTTGATGAAACACAGAAATTGCATCGGGATTGAATACAACAGTCACCATCCGCACTTTCCTCCATCGAAGTAATGTCTGGAACAGTCTACGCCTGGATCGTTCCCAGGAAGACCAGTAGTAGTTTCCGATGCACATCCTGTGGCATTCTGTAATCTGTGAACTATCAGAGTGTTGATGTAACACAGAAAATGCATTGGGATTGAATACAACAGTCACCATGCGCACTTTCCTCCATGGGAGTAATTCGCAAACGGTCTACGATTTGATCGTTCCGTGGAAGACGAGTAGTAGTTTCCGATGCACATCTGGAGGCATTCTGTAATCTGTGGACTATCAGAGTGTTGATGAAACACAGAAATTGCATCGGGATTGAATACAACAGTCACCATGAGCACATTCCTCCATAAAGGTAATGTCTCTAACAGTCTACGCTTTGATCGTTCCCTGGAAGACCAGTAGTAGTTTCCGATGCACATCTGGAGGCATTCTGTAATCTGTGGACTATCACAGTGTTGATGAAACACAGAAATTGCATCGGGATTGAATACAACAGTCACCATGAGCACATTCCTCCATAAAACTTATGTCCCTAACAGTCTACGCTTTGATCGTTCCCAGGAAGACCAGTAGTAGTTTCCGATGCACATCTGGAGGCATTCTGTAATCTGTGGAGTATCCGAGTGTTGATGAAACACAGAAATTGCATCGGGTTTTGAATACAACAGTTACCATGCACACTTTCCTCCATGGGAGGAATGTCTCTAACAGTCTACGCTTTGATCGTTCCCTGGAAGACCAGTAGTAGTTTCCGATGCACATCGGGAGGCATTCTGTAATCTGTGGACTATCAGAGTGTTGATGAAACACAGAAATTGCATCGCGATTGAATACAAGATTCACCATGCGCACTTTCCTCCATGGGAGTTATGTCTCTAACAGTCTACGCTTTGATCGTTCCCTGGAAGACCAGTAGTAGTTTCCGATGCACATCGGGAGGCATTCTGTAATCTGTGGACTATCAGAGTGTTGATGAAACACAGAAATTGCATCGCGATTGAATACAAGATTCACCATGCGCACTTTCCTCCATGGGAGTAATGTCTCTAACAGTCTACGCTTTGATCGTTCCCTGGAAGACCAGTAGTAGTTTCCGATGCACATCTGGAGGCTTTCTGTAATCTGTGGACTATCAGAGTGTTCATGAAACACAGAAATTGCATCGGGATTGAATACAACAGTCTCCATACGCAGTTTCTTCACTGGGAGTAATGTCTCAAACATTCTACGCTTTGATCGTTCCCTGGAAGACCAGTAGTAGTTTCAATTGCACATCTGGAGGCATTCTGTATTCTGTGGACTATCAGAGTGTTGATGAAACACAGAAATTGCATCGGAATTGAATACAAAAGTCACCATGCACACTTTCCTCCATTGGAGTATTGTCTCTAAGAGTCTACGCTTTGATAGTTCCCTGGAAGACCAGTAGTAGTTTCCGATGCACATCTGAAGGCTTTCCGTCATCTGTGCACTATCAGAGTGTTGATGAAACACAGAAATTGCATCGGGATTGAATAAAACAGTCACCATGCGCACTTTCCTCCATGGGAGTAATGTCTCTAACAGTCTACGCTTTGATCGTTCCCTGGAAGACCAGTAGTAGTTTCCGATGAACATCTGGTGGCATTCTGTAGTCTGTGGACTATCAGAGTGTTGATGAAACACAGAAATAGCATCGGGATTGAATACAACAGTCACCATGCGCACCATGGGAGTAATGTCTCAAACAGTCTACGCTTTGATCGTTCTCCGGAAGACAAGTAGTAGTTTCCGATGCACATCTGGAGGCATTCTGTAATCTGTGGAGAATCAGAGTATTGATGAAACACTGAAATTGCATCGGGATTGAATACAACATTTACCATGCGCACTTTCCTCCATGGGAGTAATGTCTCTAACAGTCTACGCTTTGATCGTTCCCTGGAAGACCAGTAGTAGTTTCCGATGCACATCTGGAGGCTTTCTGTAATCTGTGGACTATCAGAGTGTTGATGAAACACAGAAATTGCATCGGGATTGAATACAACAGTCACCATGCGCACTTTACTCCATGGGAGTAATGTCTCTAACAGTCTACGCTTTGATCGTTCCCTGGAATACGAGTAGTAGTTTCCGATTCACATCTGGAGGCTTTCCGTAATCTTTGGACTATCAGAGTGTTGATGAAACACAGAAATTGCATCGGGTTTGAATACAACAGTCACCATGCGCACTTTCCTGCAAGGGAGTAATGTCTGAAACAGTCTACGCTTCGATCGTTCCCTGTAAGACCAGTAGTAGTTTCCGATGCACATCTGGAGAAATTATGTAATCTGTGGACTATCAGAGTGTTGATGAAACACAGAAATTGGATCGGGATTGAATACAACAATCACCATGCGCACTTCCCTCCATAGGAGTAATGTCTCATACAGTCTACGCTTTGATCGTTCTCTGGAAGACCAGTAGTAGTCTCCGATGCTCATCTGGAGGCATTCTGTAATCTGTGGAGTATCAGAGTGTTGATGAAACACAGATATTGCATCGGGTTTTGGATACAACAGTTACCATGCGCACTTTCCTCCATGGGAGTAATGTCTCTAACAGTCTACGCTTTGATCGTTCTCCTGAAGACAAGTAGTAGTTTCCGATGCACATCTGGAGGCACTCTGTAATCTGTGGAGAATCAGAGTGTTGATGAAACACTGAAATTGCATCGGAATTGAATACAACATTTACCATGCGCACTTTCCTCCATGGGAGAAATGTCTTTAACAGTCTACGCTTTGATCGTTCCCTGGAAGACCAGTAGTAGTTTCCGATGCACATCTGGAGGTTTTCTGTAATCTGTGGACTATCAGAGTGTTGATGAAACACAGAAATTGCATCGGGATTGAATACAACAGTCACGATGCGCACTTTCCTCCATGGGAGTAATGTCTCAAACAGTCTACGCTTTGATCGTTCCCTGGAAGACCAGTAGTAGTTTCCGATGCATATCTGGAGGCATTCTGTAATCTGTGGAGTATCAGAGTGTTGATGAAACACAGAAATTGCATCGGGATTGAATACAACAGTTACCATGCGCACTTTCCTCCATGGGAGTAATGTCTCTAACAGTCTACGCTTTGATCGTTCCCTGGAAGACCAGTAGTAGTTTGCGATGCACATCTGGAGGCTTTCTGTAATCTGTGGACTATCAGAGTGTTGATGAAACACAGAAATTGCTTCGGGATTAAATACAACAGTCACCATGCGCACTTTCCTCCACGGGAGGTATGTCTCAAACAGTCGACGCTTTGATCGATCCCTGGAAGACCAGTAGTAGTTTCCGATGCACATCTGGTGGCATCCTGTAATCTGAGGACTATCAGAGTGTTGATGAAACACAGAAATTGCATCGGGATAGAATACAACAGTCACCATCCGCACTTTCCTGCATTGGAGTAATGTCTGAAACAGTCTACGCTTTGATCGTTCCCGGGAAGACCAGTAGTAGTTTCTGATGCACATCTCGTGGCATTCTGTAATCTGTGGACTATCAGGGTGTTGATGAAACACAGAAATTGCATCGGGATTGAATACAACAGTCATCATGCGCACTTTACTCCATGGGAGTAATGTCTCTAACAGTCTAGGCTTTGATCGTTCCCTGGAAGACCAGTAGTAGTTTCCGATGCACATCTGGAGGCTTTCCGTAATCTTTGGACTATCAGAGTGTTGATGAAACACAGAAATTGCATCGGGATTGAATACAACAGTCACCATGCGCACTTTACTCCATGGGAGTAATGTCTCTAACAGTCTACGCTTTGATCGTTCCCTGGAAGACCAATAGTAGTTTCCGGTGCACATCTGGAGGCTTTCCGTAATCTTTGGACTATTAGAGTGTTGATGAAACACAGAAATTGCATCGGGATTGAATACAACAGTCACCATGCCCACTTTCCTCCATGGGAGTAATGTCTCTAACAGTCTACGCTTTGATCGTTCTCCTGAAGACAAGTAGTAGTTTCCGGTGCACATCTGGAGGCATTCTGTAATCTGTGGACTATCAGAGTGTTGATGAAACACAGAAATTGCATCGGAATTGAATACAACAGTCACCATGAGCACATTCCTCCATAAAAGTAATGTCTCAAACAGTCTACGATTTGATCGTTCCCTGGAAGACCAGTAGTAGCTTCCGATGCACATCTGGAGGCATTCTGTAATCTGTGGAGTATCAGAGTGTTGATGAAACACAGAAATTGCATCGGGATTTAATACAACAGTCACGATGCGCACGTTCCTCCATGGGAGTAATGTCTCAAACAGTCTACGCTTTGATCGTTCCATGGAAGACCAGTAGTAGTTTCCGATGCATATCTGGTGCCATTCTGTAATCTGTGGACTATCAGAGTGTTGATGAAACACAGAAATAGCATCGGGATTGAATACAACAGTCACCATGCGCACTTTCCTCCATGGGAGTAATGTCTCACACAGTCTACGCTTTGATCGTTCCCTGGATGACCAGTAGTAGTTTCCGATGCTCATCTGGAGGCATTCTGTAATCTGTGGACTATCAGAGTGTTGATGAAACAGAGAAATTGCATCGGGATTGAATACAACAGTCACCATGAGCACATTCCACCATAAAAGTAATGTCTCTAACAGTCTACGCTTTGATCGTTCTCTTGAAGACCAGTAGTAGTTTCCGATGCACATCTGGAGGCATTCTGTAATCTGTGGACTATCAGAGTGTTGATGAAACACAGAAATTGCATCGGGATTGAATACAACAGTCACCATGATCACATTCCTCCATAAAACTAATGTCCCTAACAGTCTACGCTTTGATCGTTCCCAGGAAGGCTAGTAGTAGTTTCCGATGCACATCTGGAGGCATTCTGTAATCTGTGGAGTATCCGAGTGTTGATGAAACACAGAAATTGCATCGGGTTTTGAATACAACAGTTACCATGCACACTTTCCTCCATGGGAGTAATGTCTCTAACAGTCTACGCTTTGATCGTCCATGGAAGCCCAGTAGTAGTTTCGGATTAACATCTGGAGGCATTCTGTAATCTGTGGACTATCAGAGTATTGATGAAACACAGAAATTGCATCGGGATTGAATACAACAGTTAACCATGTGCACTTTCCTCCATGGGAGTAATGTCACAAACAGTCTACGCTTTGATAGTTCCCTGGAAGACCAGTAGTAGTTTCCGATGCACATCGGGAGGCATTCTGTAATCTGTGGACTATCAGAGTGTTGATGAAACACAGAAATTACATCGCGATTGAATACAACATTCACCATGCGCATTTTCCTCCATGGGAGTAATGTCTCAAAGAGTCTACGATTTGATCGTTCCCTGGAAGACCAGTAGTAGTTTCCGATGCACTTCTGGAGGCATTCTGTAATCTGTGGAGTATCAGAGTGTTGATGAAACACAGAATTTGAATCGGGATTGAATACAACAGTCACCATGCGCACTTTCCTCCATGGGAGTAATTCTCAAACAGTCTACGATTTGATCGTTCCCTGGAAGACCAGTAGTAGTTTCCGATGCACTTCTGGAGGCATTCTGTAATCTGTGGAGTATCAGAGTGTTGATGAAACACAGAATTTGAATCGGGATTGAATACAACATTCACCATCCGCACTTTCCTCCATGGGAGTAATGTCTGAAACAGTCTACGCCTGGATCGTTCCCAGGAAGACCAGTTGTAGTTTCCGATGCACATCTCGTGGCAATCTGTAATCTGTGGACTATCAGAGTGTTGATGAAACACAGAAATTGAATCGGGATTGAATACAACAGTCACCATGCGCACATTCCTGCATAATAGTAATGTCTCAAACAGTCTGCGCTTTGATCGTTACCTCGAAGACCAGTAGAAATTTCCGATGAACATCTGGAGGCATTCTGTAATCTGTGGACTATCAGAGTGTTGATGAAACACAGAAATTGTATCGGGATTGAATACAACAGTCACCATGCGCAGTTTCCTCCACTGCAGTAATGTCTCAAACAGTCTATGCTTTGATCGTTCCCTGGAAGACCAGTAGTAGTTTCCGATGAACATCTGGTGGCATTCTGTAATCTGTGGACTATCAGAGTGTTGATGAAACACAGAAATTGCATCGGGATTGAATACAACAGTCACCATGCGCACTTTCCTCCATGGGAGTAATTCTCAAACAGTCTATGCTTTGATCGTTCCCTGGAAGACCAGTAGTAGTTTCCGATGCACATCTGGTGGCATTCTGTAATCTGTGGACTATCAGAGTGTTGATGAAACAATAGAAATTGCATCGGGATTGAATACAACAGTCACCATGCGCACTTTCCTCCATGGGAGTAATGTCTCAAAGGGTTTACGCTTTGATCGATCCCTGGAAGACCAGCAGTAGTTTACGATGCACATCTGGAGGCATTCTGTATTCTGTGGACTATTAGAGTGCTGATGAAACACAGAAATGGCAATTGGATTGAATACTACAGTTACCATGCGCACTTTCCTCCATGGGATTAATGTCTCAAACAGTCTACGCTTTGATCGTTAGCTGGAAGACCAGTAGTAGTTTCCGATGCACATCCTGAAACATTCTGTAATCTGTGGACTATCAGAGTGTTGATGAAACACAGAAATTGCATCGGGATTGAATACAACAGTCACAATGCGCACTTTCCTCCACGGGAGTAATGTCTCAAACAATCTACGCTTTGATCTTTCCCTGGAAGACCAGTAGAAGTTTCAGATGCACATCTGGAGGCATTCTGTAATCTGTGGACTATCAGAGTGTTGATGACACACAGAAATTGCCACAGGATTGAATACAACAGTCACCATGCGCACTTTCCTCCCTGGGAGTAATGTCTCTAACAGTCTACGCTTTGATCGTTCCCTAGAAGACCAGTAGTAGTTTCCGATGCACATCTGGAGGCTTTCTGTAATCTGTGGACTATCAGAGTGTTCATGAAACACAGAAATTGCATCGGGATTGAATACAACAGCCTCCATGCGCAGTTTCCTCAATGGGAGTATGTCTCAAACATTCTACGCTATGATCGTTCCCTGAAAGATCAGTAGTAGTTTCAAGACACATCTGGAGGCGTTCTGTATTCTGTGGACTATCAGAGTGTTGATGAAACACAGAAAATGCATCGGAATTGAATACAACTGTCACCATGCACACTTTCCTCCATTGGAGTAATGTCTCTAACAGTCTACGCTTTGATAGTTCCCTGGAAGACCAGTAGTAGTTTCCGATGCACATCTGAAGGCTTTATGTCATCTGTGGACTATCAGAGTGTTGATGAAACACAGAAATTGCATCCGGATTGAATAAAACAGTCACCATGCGCACTTTCCTAAATGGGCGTAATGTCTCTAACAGTCTACGCTTTGATCGTTCCCTGCAAGACCAGTAGTATTTTCCGATGCACATCTGGAGGCTTTCCGTAATCTGTGGACTATCAGAGTGATGATGAAACACAGAAATTACATCGTGATTGAATACAACAGTCACAATGCGTACTCTCCTCCACGGGAGGTATGTCTCAAACAGTCTACGCTTTGATCGTTCCCTGGAAGACCAATAGTAGTGTCCGATGCACATCTGGAGGCATTCTGTAATTTTTCGACTATCAGAGTGTTGATGAAACACAGAAATTGCATCGGGATTGAATACAACAGTCACCATGCAAACTTTCCTCCATGGGACTAATGTCTCAAACAGTCTACGCTTTGATCGTTCCCTGGAAGACCAGTAGTAGTTTGTGATGTACATCTAGTGGCATTCTATAATCTGTGGACTATCAGAGTGTTGATGAAACACAGAAATTGCATCGGGATTGAATACAACAGTCACAATGCGTACTCTCCTCCACGGGAGGTATGTCTCAAAGAGTCTACGCTTTGATCGTTCCCTGGAAGACCAATAGTAGTTTCCGATGCACATCTGGAGGCATTCTGTAATTTTTCGACTATCAGAGTGTTAATGAAACACAGATATTGCATCGGGATTGAATACAACAGTCACCATGCGCACCATGGGAGTAATGTCTCAAACAGTCTACGCTTTGATCGTTCTCCGGAAGACAAGTAGTAGTTTCCGATGCACATCTGGAGGCATTCTGTAATCTGTGGAGAATCAGAGTATTGATGAAACACTGAAATTGCATCGGGATTGAATACAACATTTACCATGCGCACTTTCCTCCATGGGAGTAATGTCTCTAACAGTCTACGCTTTGATCGTTCCCTGGAAGACCAGTAGTAGTTTCCGATGCACATCTGGAGGCTTTCTGTAATCTGTGGACTATCAGAGTGTTGATGAAACACAGAAATTGCATCGGGATTGAATACAACAGTCACCATGCGCACTTTACTCCATGGGAGTAATGTCTCTAACAGTCTACCCTTTGATCGTTCCCTGGAATACGAGTAGTAGTTTCCGATTCACATCTGGAGGCTTTCCGTAATCTTTGGACTATCAGAGTGTTGATGAAACACAGAAATTGCATCGGGTTTGAATACAACAGTCACCATGCGCACTTTCCTGCAAGGGAGTAATGTCTGAAACAGTCTACGCTTCGATCGTTCCCTGTAAGACCAGTAGTAGTTTCCGATGCACATCTGGAGAAATTATGTAATCTGTGGACTATCAGAGTGTTGATGAAACACAGAAATTGGATCGGGATTGAATACAACAGTCACCATGCGCACTTCCCTCCATAGGAGTAATGTCTCATACAGTCTACGCTTTGATCGTTCTCTGGAAGACCAGTAGTAGTCTCCGATGCTCATCTGGAGGCATTCTGTAAACTGTGGAGTATCAGAGTGTTGATGAAACACAGATTTTGCATCGGGTTTTGGATACAACAGTTACCATGCGCACTTTCCTCCATGGGAGTAATGTCTCTAACAGTCTACGCTTTGATCGTTCTCCTGAAGACAAGTAGTAGTTTCCGATGCACATCTGGAGGCACTCTGTAATCTGTGGAGAATCAGAGTGTTGATGAAACACTGAAATTGCATCGGAATTGAATACAACATTTACCATGCGCACTTTCCTCCATGGGAGTAATGTCTTTAACAGTCTACGCTTTGATCGTTCCCTGGAAGACCAGTAGTAGTTTCCGATGCACATCTGGAGGCTTTTTGTAATCTGTGGACTATCAGAGTGTTGATGAAACACTGAAATTGCATCGGGATTGAATACAACAGTCACGATGCGCACTTTCCTCCATGGGAGTAATGTCTCAAACAGTCTACGCTTTGATCGTTCCCTGGAAGACCAGTAGTAGTTTCCGATGAACATCTGGTGGCATTCTGTAATCTGTGGACTATCAGAGTGTTGATGAAACACAGAAATTGCATCGGGATTGAATACAACAGTCACCATGCGCACTTTCCTCCATGGGAGTAATTCTCAAACAGTCTATGCTTTGATCGTTCCCTGGAAGACCAGTAGTAGTTTCCGATGCACATCTGGTGGCATTCTGTAATCTGTGGACTATCAGAGTGTTGATGAAACAATAGAAATTGCATCGGGATTGAATACAACAGTCACCATGCGCACTTTCCTCCATGGGAGTAATGTCTCAAAGGGTTTACGCTTTGATCGATCCCTGGAAGACCAGCAGTAGTTTACGATGCACATCTGGAGGCATTCTGTATTCTGTGGACTATTAGAGTGCTGATGAAACACAGAAATGGCAATTGGATTGAATACTACAGTTACCATGCGCACTTTCCTCCATGGGATTAATGTCTCAAACAGTCTACGCTTTGATCGTTAGCTGGAAGACCAGTAGTAGTTTCCGATGCACATCCTGAAACATTCTGTAATCTGTGGACTATCAGAGTGTTGATGAAACACAGAAATTGCATCGGGATTGAATACAACAGTCACAATGCGCACTTTCCTCCACGGGAGTAATGTCTCAAACAATCTACGCTTTGATCTTTCCCTGGAAGACCAGTAGAAGTTTCAGATGCACATCTGGAGGCATTCTGTAATCTGTGGACTATCAGAGTGTTGATGACACACAGAAATTGCCACAGGATTGAATACAACAGTCACCATGCGCACTTTCCTCCCTGGGAGTAATGTCTCTAACAGTCTACGCTTTGATCGTTCCCTAGAAGACCAGTAGTAGTTTCCGATGCACATCTGGAGGCTTTCTGTAATCTGTGGACTATCAGAGTGTTCATGAAACACAGAAATTGCATCGGGATTGAATACAACAGCCTCCATGCGCAGTTTCCTCAATGGGAGTATGTCTCAAACATTCTACGCTATGATCGTTCCCTGAAAGATCAGTAGTAGTTTCAAGACACATCTGGAGGCGTTCTGTATTCTGTGGACTATCAGAGTGTTGATGAAACACAGAAAATGCATCGGAATTGAATACAACTGTCACCATGCACACTTTCCTCCATTGGAGTAATGTCTCTAACAGTCTACGCTTTGATAGTTCCCTGGAAGACCAGTAGTAGTTTCCGATGCACATCTGAAGGCTTTATGTCATCTGTGGACTATCAGAGTGTTGATGAAACACAGAAATTGCATCCGGATTGAATAAAACAGTCACCATGCGCACTTTCCTAAATGGGCGTAATGTCTCTAACAGTCTACGCTTTGATCGTTCCCTGCAAGACCAGTAGTATTTTCCGATGCACATCTGGAGGCTTTCCGTAATCTGTGGACTATCAGAGTGATGATGAAACACAGAAATTACATCGTGATTGAATACAACAGTCACAATGCGTACTCTCCTCCACGGGAGGTATGTCTCAAACAGTCTACGCTTTGATCGTTCCCTGGAAGACCAATAGTAGTGTCCGATGCACATCTGGAGGCATTCTGTAATTTTTCGACTATCAGAGTGTTGATGAAACACAGAAATTGCATCGGGATTGAATACAACAGTCACCATGCAAACTTTCCTCCATGGGACTAATGTCTCAAACAGTCTACGCTTTGATCGTTCCCTGGAAGACCAGTAGTAGTTTGTGATGTACATCTAGTGGCATTCTATAATCTGTGGACTATCAGAGTGTTGATGAAACACAGAAATTGCATCGGGATTGAATACAACAGTCACAATGCGTACTCTCCTCCACGGGAGGTATGTCTCAAAGAGTCTACGCTTTGATCGTTCCCTGGAAGACCAATAGTAGTTTCCGATGCACATCTGGAGGCATTCTGTAATTTTTCGACTATCAGAGTGTTAATGAAACACAGATATTGCATCGGGATTGAATACAACAGTCACCATGCGCACCATGGGAGTAATGTCTCAAACAGTCTACGCTTTGATCGTTCTCCGGAAGACAAGTAGTAGTTTCCGATGCACATCTGGAGGCATTCTGTAATCTGTGGAGAATCAGAGTATTGATGAAACACTGAAATTGCATCGGGATTGAATACAACATTTACCATGCGCACTTTCCTCCATGGGAGTAATGTCTCTAACAGTCTACGCTTTGATCGTTCCCTGGAAGACCAGTAGTAGTTTCCGATGCACATCTGGAGGCTTTCTGTAATCTGTGGACTATCAGAGTGTTGATGAAACACAGAAATTGCATCGGGATTGAATACAACAGTCACCATGCGCACTTTACTCCATGGGAGTAATGTCTCTAACAGTCTACCCTTTGATCGTTCCCTGGAATACGAGTAGTAGTTTCCGATTCACATCTGGAGGCTTTCCGTAATCTTTGGACTATCAGAGTGTTGATGAAACACAGAAATTGCATCGGGTTTGAATACAACAGTCACCATGCGCACTTTCCTGCAAGGGAGTAATGTCTGAAACAGTCTACGCTTCGATCGTTCCCTGTAAGACCAGTAGTAGTTTCCGATGCACATCTGGAGAAATTATGTAATCTGTGGACTATCAGAGTGTTGATGAAACACAGAAATTGGATCGGGATTGAATACAACAGTCACCATGCGCACTTCCCTCCATAGGAGTAATGTCTCATACAGTCTACGCTTTGATCGTTCTCTGGAAGACCAGTAGTAGTCTCCGATGCTCATCTGGAGGCATTCTGTAAACTGTGGAGTATCAGAGTGTTGATGAAACACAGATTTTGCATCGGGTTTTGGATACAACAGTTACCATGCGCACTTTCCTCCATGGGAGTAATGTCTCTAACAGTCTACGCTTTGATCGTTCTCCTGAAGACAAGTAGTAGTTTCCGATGCACATCTGGAGGCACTCTGTAATCTGTGGAGAATCAGAGTGTTGATGAAACACTGAAATTGCATCGGAATTGAATACAACATTTACCATGCGCACTTTCCTCCATGGGAGTAATGTCTTTAACAGTCTACGCTTTGATCGTTCCCTGGAAGACCAGTAGTAGTTTCCGATGCACATCTGGAGGCTTTTTGTAATCTGTGGACTATCAGAGTGTTGATGAAACACTGAAATTGCATCGGGATTGAATACAACAGTCACGATGCGCACTTTCCTCCATGGGAGTAATGTCTCAAACAGTCTACGCTTTGATCGTTCCCTGGAAGACCAGTAGTAGTTTCCGATGCATATCTGGAGGCATTCTGTAATCTGTGGAGTATCAGAGTGTTGATGAAACACAGAAATTGCATCGGGATTGAATACAACAGTTACCATGCGCACTTTCCTCCATGGGAGTAATGTCTCTAACAGTCTACGCTTTGATCGTTCCCTGGAAGACCAGTAGTAGTTTGCGATGCACATCTGGAGGCTTTCTGTAATCTGTGGACTATCAGAGTGTTGATGAAACACAGAAATTGCTTCGGGATTAAATACAACAGTCACCATGCGCACTTTCCTCCACGGGAGGTATGTCTCAAACAGTCGACGCTTTGATCGATCCCTGGAAGACCAGTAGTAGTTTCCGATGCACATCTGGTGGCATCCTGTAATCTGAGGACTATCAGAGTGTTGATGAAACACAGAAATTGCATCGGGATAGAATACAACAGTCACCATCCGCACTTTCCTGCATTGGAGTAATGTCTGAAACAGTCTACGCTTTGATCGTTCCCGGGAAGACCAGTAGTAGTTTCAGATGCACATCTCGTGGTATTCTGTAATCTGTGGACTATCAGGGTGTTGATGAAACACAGAAATTGCATCGGGATTGAATACAACAGTCATCATGCGCACTTTACTCCATGGGAGTAATGTCTCTAACAGTCTAGGCTTTGATCGTTCCCTGGAAGACCAGTAGTAGTTTCCGATGCACATCTGGAGGCTTTCCGTAATCTTTGGACTATCAGAGTGTTGATGAAACACAGAAATTGCATCGTGATTGAATACAACAGTCACCATGCGCACTTTACTCCATGGGAGTAATGTCTCTAACAGTCTACGCTTTGATCGTTCCCTGGAAGACCAATAGTAGTTTCCGGTGCACATCTGGAGGCTTTCCGTAATCTTTGGACTATTAGAGTGTTGATGAAACACAGAAATTGCATCGGGATTGAATACAACAGTCACCATGCCCACTTTCCTCCATGGGAGTAATGTCTCTAACAGTCTACGCTTTGATCGTTCTCCTGAAGACAAGTAGTAGTTTCCGGTGCACATCTGGAGGCATTCTGTAATCTGTGGACTATCAGAGTGTTGATGAAACACAGAAATTGCTTCGGAATTGAATACAACAGTCACCATGAGCACATTCCTCCATAAAAGTAATGTCTCAAACAGTCTACGATTTGATCGTTCCCTGGAAGACCAGTAGTAGCTTCCGATGCACATCTGGAGGCATTCTGTAATCTGTGGAGTATCAGAGTGTTGATGAAACACAGAAATTGCATCGGGATTTAATACAACAGTCACGATGCGCACGTTCCTCCATGGGAGTAATGTCTCAAACAGTCTACGCTTTGATCGTTCCATGGAAGACCAGTAGTAGTTTCCGATGCATATCTGGTGCCATTCTGTAATCTGTGGACTATCAGAGTGTTCATGAAACACAGAAATTGCATCGGGAATGAATACAACAGTCACCATGTGCACTTTCCTCCACGGGAGGTATGTCTCAAACAGTCTACGCTTTGATCGTTCCCCGGAAGACAAGTAGTAGTTTCCGATGCACATCTGGAGGCATTCTGTAATCTGTGGAGAATCAGAGTGTTGATGAAACACTGAAATTGCATCGGGATTAAATACAACAGTCAACCATGCGCACTTTCCTCCATGGGAGTAATGTCTCAAACAGTCTACGCTTTGATCGTTACCTGGAAGACCAGTAGTAGTTTCCGATGCACATCTGGAGGCATTCTGTAATCTGTGGAGTATCAGAGTGTTGATGAAACACAGAAATTGCATCGGGATTGAATTCAACAGTGACGATGCGCACTTTCCTCCATGGGAGTAATGTATCAAACAGTCTACGCTTTGATCGTTACCTGGAAGACCAGTAGTAGTTTCCGATGCATATCTGGAGGCATTCTGTAATCTGTGGAGTATCAGAATGTTGATGAACACAGAAATTGCATCGGGATTGAATACAACAGTTACCAAGCGAACTTTCCTCCATGGGAGAAATGTCTCTAACAGTCTACGATTTGATCGTTCCCTGGAAGACCAGTAGTAGTTTCTGATGCACATCTGGAGGCTTTCTGTAATCTGTGGACTATCAGAGTGTTGATGAAACACAGAAATTGATCCGGGATTAAATACAACACTCACCATGCGCACTTTCCTCCATGGGAGTAATTCTCAAACAGTCTACGATTTGATCGTTCCCTGGAAGACCAGTAGTTGTTTCCGATTACACATCTGGTGGCATTCAGTAATCTGTGGACTATCAGAGTGTTGATGAAACACAGACAATGCATCGGGATTGATTACAACAGTTACCATGCGCACTTTCCTCCATGGGTGTTATGTCTCAAAGAGTTTACTCTTTGATCGTTCCCTGGAAGACCAGTAGTAGTTTCCGATGCACATCTGGAGGCATTCTGTAATCTGTGGACTATCAGAGTGTTGATGAAACACAGAAATTGCATCGGGTTTGAATACAACAGTCACCATGCGCACTTTCCTCCTTGGGAGTAACGTGTCTAACAGTCTTCGCTTTGATCGTCACCTGGAAGACCAGTAGTAGTTTCCGATGCACATCTGGACGCTTTCTGTAATCTGTGGACTATGAGAGTGTTGATGAAACACAGAAATAGCATCGGGATTGAATACAACAGTTACCATGCGCACATTCCTCCATGGGAGTAATTCTCAAACAGTCTACGATTTGATCGTTCCATGGAAGACTAGTAGTAGTTCCCGATCCACATCTGGTGGCATTCTGTAATCTGTGGACTATCAGAGTGTTGATGAAACACAGAAATTGATTCGGGATTAAATACAACAGTCACCATGCGCACTTTCCTCCACGGAAGGTATATCTCAAACAGTCGACGCTTTGATCGTTCCCTGGAAGACCAGTAGTAGTTTCCGATGCACATCTGGTGTCATCCTGTAATCTGTGGACTATCAGAGTGTTGATGAAACACAGAAATTGCATCGGGATTGAATACAACAGTCACCATGCGCACTTTCCTGCATGGGAGTAATGTCTCAAAGAGTTTACGCTTTGATCGTTCCCTGAAAGACCAGTAGTAGATTCCGATGCACATCTGGAGGCATTCTGTAAGCTGTGGACTATCAGAGTGTTGATGAAACACAGAAATTGCATCGTGATTGAATACAACAGTCAACATGCGCACTTTCCTCCATCGGAGTAATGTCCCAAACAGTCTACACTTTGATCGTTCCCTGGAAGACCAGTAGTAGTTTCCGATGCACCTTGGGGGGCATTCTGTAATCTGTGGACTATCAGAGTTTTGATGAAACACAGAAATAGCATCGGGATTGAATACAACAGTCACCATGCGCATTTATCCTCCATGGGAGTAATGTCTCAAACAGTCTACGCTTTGATCGTTCCCTGGATGACCAGTAGTGGTTTCCGATGCTCATCTGGATTCATTCTGTAATCTGTGGGGTATCAGAGTGTTGATGAAACCCAGAAATTGCATCGGGTTTTGAATACAACAGTTACCATGCACACTTTCCTCCATGGGAGTAATGTCTCTATCAGCCTACGCTTTGATCGTCCCTGGAAGCCCAGTAGTAGTTTCCGATTAACATCTGGAAGCATTCTGTAAACTGTGGACTATCAGAGTGTTGATGAAACACAGAAATAGCATCGGGATTGAATACAACAGTCACCATGCGCACTTTCCTCCATGGGAGTAATGTCTCACACAGTCTACGCTTTGATCGTTCCCTGGATGACCAGTAGTAGTTTCCAATGCTCATCTGGAGGCATTCTGTAATCTGTGGACTATCAGAGTGTTGATGAAACACAGAAATTGCATCGGGATTAAATACAACAGTCACCATGCGCACTTTCCTCCACGGGAGGTATGTCTCAAACAGTCGACGCTTTGATCGATCCCTGGAAGACCAGTAGTAGTTTCCGATGCACATCTGGTGGCATCCTGTAATCTGAGGACTATCAGAGTGTTGATGAAACACAGAAATTGCATCGGGATAGAATACAACAGTCACCATCCGCACTTTCCTGCATTGGAGTAATGTCTGAAACAGTCTACGCTTTGATCGTTCCCGGGAAGACCAGTAGTAGTTTCAGATGCACATCTCGTGGTATTCTGTAATCTGTGGACTATCAGGGTGTTGATGAAACACAGAAATTGCATCGGGATTGAATACAACAGTCATCATGCGCACTTTACTCCATGGGAGTAATGTCTCTAACAGTCTAGGCTTTGATCGTTCCCTGGAAGACCAGTAGTAGTTTCCGATGCACATCTGGAGGCTTTCCGTAATCTTTGGACTATCAGAGTGTTGATGAAACACAGAAATTGCATCGTGATTGAATACAACAGTCACCATGCGCACTTTACTCCATGGGAGTAATGTCTCTAACAGTCTACGCTTTGATCGTTCCCTGGAAGACCAATAGTAGTTTCCGGTGCACATCTGGAGGCTTTCCGTAATCTTTGGACTATTAGAGTGTTGATGAAACACAGAAATTGCATCGGGATTGAATACAACAGTCACCATGCCCACTTTCCTCCATGGGAGTAATGTCTCTAACAGTCTACGCTTTGATCGTTCTCCTGAAGACAAGTAGTAGTTTCCGGTGCACATCTGGAGGCATTCTGTAATCTGTGGACTATCAGAGTGTTGATGAAACACAGAAATTGCTTCGGAATTGAATACAACAGTCACCATGAGCACATTCCTCCATAAAAGTAATGTCTCAAACAGTCTACGATTTGATCGTTCCCTGGAAGACCAGTAGTAGCTTCCGATGCACATCTGGAGGCATTCTGTAATCTGTGGAGTATCAGAGTGTTGATGAAACACAGAAATTGCATCGGGATTTAATACAACAGTCACGATGCGCACGTTCCTCCATGGGAGTAATGTCTCAAACAGTCTACGCTTTGATCGTTCCATGGAAGACCAGTAGTAGTTTCCGATGCATATCTGGTGCCATTCTGTAATCTGTGGACTATCAGAGTGTTCATGAAACACAGAAATTGCATCGGGAATGAATACAACAGTCACCATGTGCACTTTCCTCCACGGGAGGTATGTCTCAAACAGTCTACGCTTTGATCGTTCCCCGGAAGACAAGTAGTAGTTTCCGATGCACATCTGGAGGCATTCTGTAATCTGTGGAGAATCAGAGTGTTGATGAAACACTGAAATTGCATCGGGATTAAATACAACAGTCAACCATGCGCACTTTCCTCCATGGGAGTAATGTCTCAAACAGTCTACGCTTTGATCGTTACCTGGAAGACCAGTAGTAGTTTCCGATGCACATCTGGAGGCATTCTGTAATCTGTGGAGTATCAGAGTGTTGATGAAACACAGAAATTGCATCGGGATTGAATTCAACAGTGACGATGCGCACTTTCCTCCATGGGAGTAATGTATCAAACAGTCTACGCTTTGATCGTTACCTGGAAGACCAGTAGTAGTTTCCGATGCATATCTGGAGGCATTCTGTAATCTGTGGAGTATCAGAATGTTGATGAACACAGAAATTGCATCGGGATTGAATACAACAGTTACCAAGCGAACTTTCCTCCATGGGAGAAATGTCTCTAACAGTCTACGATTTGATCGTTCCCTGGAAGACCAGTAGTAGTTTCTGATGCACATCTGGAGGCTTTCTGTAATCTGTGGACTATCAGAGTGTTGATGAAACACAGAAATTGATCCGGGATTAAATACAACACTCACCATGCGCACTTTCCTCCATGGGAGTAATTCTCAAACAGTCTACGATTTGATCGTTCCCTGGAAGACCAGTAGTTGTTTCCGATTACACATCTGGTGGCATTCAGTAATCTGTGGACTATCAGAGTGTTGATGAAACACAGACAATGCATCGGGATTGATTACAACAGTTACCATGCGCACTTTCCTCCATGGGTGTTATGTCTCAAAGAGTTTACTCTTTGATCGTTCCCTGGAAGACCAGTAGTAGTTTCCGATGCACATCTGGAGGCATTCTGTAATCTGTGGACTATCAGAGTGTTGATGAAACACAGAAATTGCATCGGGTTTGAATACAACAGTCACCATGCGCACTTTCCTCCTTGGGAGTAACGTGTCTAACAGTCTTCGCTTTGATCGTCACCTGGAAGACCAGTAGTAGTTTCCGATGCACATCTGGACGCTTTCTGTAATCTGTGGACTATGAGAGTGTTGATGAAACACAGAAATAGCATCGGGATTGAATACAACAGTTACCATGCGCACATTCCTCCATGGGAGTAATTCTCAAACAGTCTACGATTTGATCGTTCCATGGAAGACTAGTAGTAGTTCCCGATCCACATCTGGTGGCATTCTGTAATCTGTGGACTATCAGAGTGTTGATGAAACACAGAAATTGATTCGGGATTAAATACAACAGTCACCATGCGCACTTTCCTCCACGGAAGGTATATCTCAAACAGTCGACGCTTTGATCGTTCCCTGGAAGACCAGTAGTAGTTTCCGATGCACATCTGGTGTCATCCTGTAATCTGTGGACTATCAGAGTGTTGATGAAACACAGAAATTGCATCGGGATTGAATACAACAGTCACCATGCGCACTTTCCTGCATGGGAGTAATGTCTCAAAGAGTTTACGCTTTGATCGTTCCCTGAAAGACCAGTAGTAGATTCCGATGCACATCTGGAGGCATTCTGTAAGCTGTGGACTATCAGAGTGTTGATGAAACACAGAAATTGCATCGTGATTGAATACAACAGTCAACATGCGCACTTTCCTCCATCGGAGTAATGTCCCAAACAGTCTACACTTTGATCGTTCCCTGGAAGACCAGTAGTAGTTTCCGATGCACCTTGGGGGGCATTCTGTAATCTGTGGACTATCAGAGTTTTGATGAAACACAGAAATAGCATCGGGATTGAATACAACAGTCACCATGCGCATTTATCCTCCATGGGAGTAATGTCTCAAACAGTCTACGCTTTGATCGTTCCCTGGATGACCAGTAGTGGTTTCCGATGCTCATCTGGATTCATTCTGTAATCTGTGGGGTATCAGAGTGTTGATGAAACCCAGAAATTGCATCGGGTTTTGAATACAACAGTTACCATGCACACTTTCCTCCATGGGAGTAATGTCTCTATCAGCCTACGCTTTGATCGTCCCTGGAAGCCCAGTAGTAGTTTCCGATTAACATCTGGAAGCATTCTGTAAACTGTGGACTATCAGAGTGTTGATGAAACACAGAAATAGCATCGGGATTGAATACAACAGTCACCATGCGCACTTTCCTCCATGGGAGTAATGTCTCACACAGTCTACGCTTTGATCGTTCCCTGGATGACCAGTAGTAGTTTCCGATGCTCATCTGGAGGCATTCTGTAATCTGTGGACTATCAGAGTGTTGATGAAACAGAGAAATTGCATCGGGATTGAATACAACAGTCACCATGAGCACATTCCACCATAAAAGTAATGTCTCTAACAGTCTACGCTTTGATCGTTCTCTTGAAGACCAGTAGTAGTTTCCGATGCACATCTGGAGGCATTCTGTAATCTGTGGACTATCAGAGTGTTGATGAAACACAGAAATTGCATCGGGATTGAATACAACAGTCACCATGATCACATTCCTCCATAAAACTAATGTCCCTAACAGTCTACGCTTTGATCGTTCCCAGGAAGGCTAGTAGTAGTTTCCGATGCACATCTGGAGGCATTCTGTAATCTGTGGAGTATCCGAGTGTTGATGAAACACAGAAATTGCATCGGGTTTTGAATACAACAGTTACCATGCACACTTTCCTCCATGGGAGTAATGTCTCTAACAGTCTACGCTTTGATCGTCCCTGGAAGCCCAGTAGTAGTTTCGGATTAACATCTGGAGGCATTCTGTAATCTGTGGACTATCAGAGTATTGATGAAACACAGAAATTGCATCGGGATTGAATACAACAGTTAACCATGTGCACTTTCCTCCATGGGAGTAATGTCACAAACAGTCTACGCTTTGATCGTTCCCTGGAAGACCAGTAGTAGTTTCCGATGCACATCGGGAGGCATTCTGTAATCTGTGGACTATCAGAGTGTTGATGAAACACAGAAATTACATCGCGATTGAATACAACATTCACCATGCGCATTTTCTTCCATGGGAGTAATGTCTCAAAGAGTCTACGATTTGATCGTTCCCTGGAAGACCAGTAGTAGTTACCGATGCACTTCTGGAGGCATTCTGTAATCTGTGGAGTATCAGAGTGTTGATGAAACACAGAATTTGAATCGGGATTGAATACAACAGTCACCATGCGCACTTTCCTCCATGGGAGTAATTCTCAAACAGTCTACGCTTTGATCGTTTCCTGGAAGACCAGTAGTAGCTTCCGATGCACATCTGGTGGCATTCTGTAATCAGTGGACTATCAGAGTGTTTATGAAACCCAGAAATTGCATCGGGATTGAATACAACATTCACCATCCGCACTTTCCTCCATGGGAGTAATGTCTGAAACAGTCTACGTCTGGATCGTTCCCAGGAAGACCAGTAGTAGTTTCCGATGCACATCTCGTGTCAATCTGTAATCTGTGGACTATCAGAGTGTTGATGAAACACAGATATTGCATCGGGATTGAATACAACAGTCACCATGCGCACTTTCCTCCACTGCAGTAATGTCTCAAACAGTCTGCGCTTTGATCGTTACCTCGAAGACCAGTAGAAATTTCCGATGAACATCTGGAGGCATTCTGTAATCTGTGGACTACCAGAGTGTTGATGAAACACAGAAATAGTATCGGGATTGAATACAACAGTCACCATGCGCACTTTCCTCCACTGCAGTAATGTCTCAAACAGTCTATGCTTTGATCGTTCCCTGGAAGACCAGTAGTAGTTTCCGATGAACATCTGGTGGCATTCTGTAATCTGTGGACTATCAGAGTGTTGATGAAACACAGAAATTGCATCGGGATTGAATACAACAGTCACCATGCGCACCTTCCTCCATGGGAGTAATTCTCAAACAGTCTAT
Organism: Schistocerca gregaria; assembly: GCF_023897955.1. NCBI lineage: Eukaryota > Metazoa > Arthropoda > Insecta > Orthoptera > Acrididae > Schistocerca > Schistocerca gregaria. The sequence continues at coordinate 8,018,250 of NC_064921.1, forward strand.
GCTTTGATCGTTCCCTGGAAGACCAGTAGTAGTTTCCGATGCACATCTGGTGGCATTCTGTAATCTGTGGACTATCAGAGTGTTGATGAAACAATAGAAATTGCATCGGGATTGAATACAACAGTCACCATGCGCACTTTCCTCCATGGGAGTAATGTCTCAAAGGGTTTACGCTTTGATCGATCCCTGGAAGACCAGCAGTAGTTTACGATGCACATCTGGAGGCATTCTGTATTCTGTGGACTATTAGAGTGCTGATGAAACACAGAAATGGCAATTGGATTGAATACTACAGTTACCATGCGCACTTTCCTCCATGGGATTAATGTCTCAAACAGTCTACGCTTTGATCGTTAGCTGGAAGACCAGTAGTAGTTTCCGATGCACATCCTGAAACATTCTGTAATCTGTGGACTATCAGAGTGTTGATGAAACACAGAAATTGCATCGGGATTGAATACAACAGTCACAATGCGCACTTTCCTCCCTGGGAGTAATGTCTCTAACAGTCTACGCTTTGATCGTTCCCTGGAAGACCAGTAGTAGTTTCCGATGCACATCTGGAGGCTTTCTGTAATCTGTGGACTATCAGAGTGTTCATGAAACACAGAAATTGCATCGGGATTGAATACAACAGCCTCCATGCGCAGTTTCCTCAATGGGAGTAATGTCTCAAACATTCTACGCTATGATCGTTCCCTGAAAGATCAGTAGTAGTTTCAAGACACATCTGGAGGCATTCTGTATTCTGTGGACTATCGGAGTGTTGATGAAACACAGAAATTGCATCGGAATTGAATACAACTGTCACCATGCACACTTTCCTCCATTGGAGTAATGTCTCTAACAGTCTACGCTTTGATAGTTCCCTGGAAGACCAGTAGTAGTTTCCGATGCACATCTGAAGGCTTTCCGTCATCTGTGGACTATCAGAGTGTTGATGAAACACAGAAATTGCATCCGGATTGAATAAAACAGTCACCATGCGCACTTTCCTAAATGGGCGTAATGTCTCTAACAGTCTACGCTTTGATCGTTCCCTGCAAGACCAGTATTATTTTCCGATGCACATCTGGAGGCTTTCAGTAATCTGTGGACTATCAGAGTGATGATGAAACACAGAAATTACATCGTGATTGAATACAACAGTCACAATGCGTACTCTCCTCCACGGGAGGTATGTCTCAAACAGTCTACGCTTTGATCGTTCCCTGGAAGACCAATAGTAGTGTCCGATGCACATCTGGAGGCATTCTGTAATTTTTCGACTATCAGAGTGTTGATGAAACACAGAAATTGCATCGGGATTGAATACAACAGTCACCATGCGCACTTTCCTCCATGGGACTAATGTCTCAAACAGTCTACGCTTTGATCGTTCCCTGGAAGACCAGTAGTAGTTTGTGATGTACATCTAGTGGCATTCTATAATCTGTGGACTATCAGAGTGTTGATGAAACACAGAAATTGCATCGGGATTGAATACAACTGTCACAATGCGTACTCTCCTCCACGGGAGGTATGTCTCAAAGAGTCTACGCTTTGATCGTTCCCTGGAAGACCAATAGTAGTTTCCGATGCACATCTGGAGGCATTCTGTAATTTTTCGACTATCAGAGTGTTAATGAAACACAGAAATTGCATCGGGATTGAATACAACAGTCACCATCCGCACTTTCCTCCTTGGGAGTAATGTCTGAAACAGTCTTGGCTTTGAGTTCTTTGGAAGACCAGAAGTAGTTTCTGATGCACATCTCGTGGCATTCTGTAATCTGTGGACTATCAGAGCGTTGATGAAACACAGAAAGTGCATCGGGATTGAATTCAACAGTCACCTTGCGCACTTTCCTCCATGGGTGTAATGTCTCAAGGAGTTTACGATTTGATCGTTCCCTGGAAGACCAGTAGTAGTTTCCGATGTACATCTGGTGGCATTCTGTAATCTGTGGACTATCAGAGTGTTGATGAAACACAGAAATTGCATCGGGTTTGAATAAAACAGTCACCATGCGCACTTTCCTCCTTGGGAGTAATGTGTCTAACAGTCTTCGCTTTGATCGTTCCCTGGAAGACCAGTAGTAGTTTCCGGTGCACATCTGGACGCTTTCTGTAATCTGTGGACTATCAGAGTGTTGATGAAACACAGAAATAGCATCGGGATTGAATACAACAGTTACCATGCGCACTTTCCTCCATGGGAGTAATTCTCAAACAGTCTACGATTTTATCGTTCCCTGGAAGACCAGTAGTAGCTCCCGATGCACATCTGGTGGCATTCTGTAATCTGTGGACTATCAGAGTGTTGATGAAACACAGAAATTGATTCGGGAATAAATACAACAGTCACCATGCGCACTTTCCTCCACGGAAGGTATATCTCAAACAGTCGACGCTTTGATCGTTCCCTGGAAGACCAGTAGTAGTTTCCGATGCACATCTGGTGGCATCCTGTAATCTGTGGACTATCAGAGTGTTGATGAAACACAGAAATTGCATCCTGATTGAATACAACAGTCACCACCCGCACTTTCCTGCATGGGAGTAATGTCTCAAAGAGTTTACGCTTTGATCGTTCCTTGAAAGACCTGTAGTAGATTCCGATGCACATCTGGAGGCATTCTGTAAGCTGTGGACTATCAGAGTGTTGATGAAACACAGAAATTGCATCGGGATTGAATACAACAGTCACCATGCGCACTTTCCTCCATGGGAGTAATGTCCCAAACAGTCTACACTTTGAGCGTTCCCTGGAAGATCAGTAGTAGTTTCCGATGCACATTGGGAGGCATTCTGTAATCTGTGGACTATCAGAGTGTTGATGAAACACAGAAATAGCATCGGGATTAAATACAAAAGTCACCATGCGCACTTTCCTCCATGGGAGTAATGTCTCAAACAGTCTACGCTTTGATCTTTCCCTGGATGACCAGTAGTAGTTTCCGATGCTCATCTGGAGGCATTCTGTAATCTGTGGAGTATCAGAGTGTTGATGAAACCCAGAAATTGCATCGGGTTTTGAATACAACAGTTACCATGCCCACTTTCCTCCATGGAGTAATGTCTCTAACAGTCTACGCTTTGATCGTTCTCCGGAAGACAAGTAGTAGTTTCCGATGCACATCTGGAGGCATTCTGTAATCTGTGGAGAATCAGAGTGTTGATGAAACACTGAAATTGCATCGGGATTGAATACAACATTTACCATGCGCACTTTCCTCCATGGGAGTAATGTCTCTAACAGTCTACGCTTTGATCTTTCCCTGGAAGACCAATAGTAGTTTCCGATGCACATCTGGAGGCTTTCCGTAATCTTTGGACTATCAGAGTGTTGATGAAACACAGAAATTGCATCGGGATTGAATACAACAGTCACCATGCGCACTTTCCTCCATGGGAGTAATGTCCCTAACAGTCTACGATTTGATCGTAGCCTGGAAGACCAGTAGTAGTTTCCGATGCACATCGGGAGGCATTCTGTAATCTGTGGACTATAAGAGTTTTGATGAAACACAGAAATTGCATCGGGATAGAATACAACAGTCACCATCCGCACTTTCCTGCATTGGAGTAATGTCTGAAACAGTCTACGCTTTGATCGTTCCCGGGAAGACCAGTAGTTGCTTCTGATGCACATCTCGTGGCATTCTGTAATCTGTGGACTATCAGAGTGTTGATGAAACACAGAAATTGCATCGGGATTGAACACAACCGTCTCCATGCGCAGTTTCCTCCATGGGGGTAATGTCTTAAACAGTCTACGATTTGATCGCTCCCTGGAAGAGCTGAAGTAGTTTCAATTGCACATCTGGAGGCATTCTGTAATCTGTGGACTATCAGAGTGTTGATGAAACACAGAATTTGCATCGGGATTGAATACAACAGTCACCATGCGCACTTTACTCCATGGGAGTAACGTCTCTAACAGTCTACGCTTTGATCGTTCCCTGGAAGACCAGTAGTAGTTTCCGATGCACATCGGGAGGCATTCTGTAATCTGTGGACTATAAGAGTTTTGATGAAACACAGAAATTGAATCGGGATTGAATACAACAGTCACGATGCGCACTTTCCTCCATGGGAGTAATGTCTCAAATATTCTACGCTTTGATCGTTCCCTGGAAGACCAGTAGTAGTTTCCGATGCATATCTGGTGCCATTCTGTAATCTGTGGACTATCAGAGTGTTCATGAAACACAGAAATTGCATCGGGAATGAATACAACAGTAACCATGTGCACTTTCCTCCACGGGAGGTATGTCTCAAACAGTCTACGTTTTGATCGTTCCCCGGAAGACAAGTAGTAGTTTCCGATGCACATCTGGAGGCATTCTGTAATCTGTGGACTATCAGAGTGTTGATGAAACACATAAATTGCATCGGGATTGAATACAACAGTTACCATGCGCACTTTCCTCCATGGGAGTAATGTCCCAAACAGTCTACACTTTGATCGTTCCCTGGAAGACCAGTAGTAGTTTCCGATGCACATCGGGAGGCATTCTGTAATCTGTGGACTATCAGAGTGTTGATGAAACACAGAAATAGCATCGGGATTGAATACAACAGTCACCATGCGCACTTTCCTCCATGGGAGTAATGTCTCAAACAGTCTACGCTTTGATCTTTCCCTGGATGACCAGTAGTAGTTTCCGATGCTCATCTGGAGGCATTCTGTAATCTGTGGAGTATCAGAGTGTTGATGAAACCCAGAAATTGCATCGGGTTTTGAATACAACAATTACCATGCCCACTTTCCTCCATGGGAGTAATGTCTCTAACACTCTACGGTTTGATCGTTCTCCTGAAGACAAGTAGTAGTTTCCGATGCACATCTGGAGGCATTCTGTAATCTGTGGAGAATCAGAGTGTTGATGAAACACTGAAATTGCATCGGGATTGAATACAACATTTACCATGCGCACTTTTCTCCATAAGGGTAATGTCTCTAACAGTCTACGCTTTGATCGTTCCCTGGAAGACCAGTAGTAGTTTCCGATGCACATCTGGAGGCTTTCTGTAATCTGTGGACTATCAGAGTGTTGATGAAACACAGAAATTGCATCGGGATTGAATACAACAGTCACCATGCGCACTTTACTCCATTGGAGTAATGTCTGTAACAGTCTACGATTTGATCGTTCCCTGGAAGACGAATAGTAGTTTCCGATGCACATCTGGAGGCTTTCCGTAATCTTTGGACTATCAGAGTGTTGATGAAACACAGAAATTGCATCGGGATTGAATACAACAGTCACCATGCGCACTTTCCTGCAAGGGAGTAATGTCTGAAACAGTCTACGCTTTGATCGTTCCCTGTAAGACCAGTAGTAGTTTCCGGTGCACATCTGGAGAAATTATGTAATCTGTGGACTATCAGAGTGTTGATGAAACACAGAAATTGGATCGGGATTGAATACAACAGTCACCATGCGCACTTTCCTCCATAGGAGTAATGTCTCATACAGTCTACGCTTTGATCGTTCCCTGGAAGACCAGTAGTAGTCTCCGATGCTCATCTGGAGGCATTCTGTAATCTGTGGAGTATCAGAGTGTTGATGAAACACAGAAATTGCATCGGGATTAAATACAACAGTCACCATGCGCACTTTCCTCCATGGGAGTAATGTCTCAAACAGTCCTCGCTTTGATCGTTCCCTAGAAGACCAGTAGCAGTTTCCGATGCACATCTGGAGGAATTCTGTAATCTGTGGACTATCAGAGTGTTGATGAAACATAGAAATGGCATCGGGATTGAATACAACAGTCACCATGAGCACATTCCTCCATAAAATTAATGTCTCAAACAGTCTACGCTTTGATCGTTCCCTGGAAGACCTGTAGTAGTTTCCGATGCACATCTGGAGGCATTCTGTAATCTCTGGACTATCAGAGTGTTGATGAAACACAGAAATTGCATCGGGATTGAATACAACAGTCACGATGCGCACTTTCCTCCGTGGGAGTAATGTCTCAAACAGTCCTCGCTTTGATCGTTCCCTGGAAGACCAGTAGTAGTTTCCGATGCATATCTGGAGGCATTCTGTAATCTGTGGAGTATCAGAGTGTTAATGAAACACAGAAATTGCATCGGGATTGAATACAACAGTTACCATGCGCACTTTCCTCCATGGGTGTAATGTCTCTAACAGTCTACGCTTTGAACGTTCCCTGGAAGACCAGTAGTAGTTTCCGATGCACATCTGGAGGCTTTCTGTAATCTGTGGACTATCAGAGTGTTGATGAAACACAGAAATTGCATCGGGATTGAATACAACAGTTACCATGCGCAGTTTCCTCCATGGGGGTAATGTCTTAAACAGTCTACGATTTGATCGTTCCCTGGAAGACCTGAAGTAGTTTCAATTGCACATCTGGAGGCATTCTGTAATCTGTGGACTATCAGAGTGTAGATGAAACACAGAAATTGCATCGGGATTGAATACAACAGTCACCATGCGCACTTTACTCCATGGGAGTAATGTCTCTAACAGTCTAGGATTTGATCGTTCCCTGGAAGACCAGTAGTAGTTTCCGATGCACATCTGGAGGCTTTCCGTAATCTTTGGACTATCAGAGTGTTGATGAAACACAGAAATTGCATCGGGATTGAATACAACAGTCACCATGCGCACTTTACTCCATGGGAGTAATGACTCTAACAGTCTACGCTTTGATCTTTCCCTGGAAGACCAATAGTAGTTTCCGATGCACATCTGGAGGCTTTCCGTAATCTTTGGACTATCAGAGTGTTGATGAAACACAGAAATTGCATCGGGATTAAATACAACAGTCACCATGCGCACTTTCCTCCATGGGAGTAATGTCCCTAACAGTCTACGATTTGATCGTAGCCTGGAAGACCAGTAGTAGTTTCCGATGCACATCGGGAGGCATTCTGTAACCTGTGGGCTATAAGAGTTTTGATGAAACACAGAAATTGCATCGGGATTGTATACAACAGTCACCATGCGCACTTTACTCCATGGGAGTAATGTCTCTAACAGTCTACGCTTTGATCGTTCCCTGGAATACTAGTAGTAGTGTCCGATGCACATCTGGAGGCATTCTGTAATCTGTGGACTATCAGAGTATTGATGAAACATAGAAATTGCATCGGGATTGAATACAACAGTCACCATCCGCACTTTCCTCCGTGGGAGTAATGTCTGAAACAGTCTACGCTTTGATCGTTCCCTGGAAGACCAGTAGTAGTTTCCGATGCACATCTGTTGGCATTCTATAATCTGTGGACTATCAGAGTGTTGATGAAACACAGAAATTGCATCGGGATTGAATACAACAGTCACCATGCGCACTTTCCTCCATGGTACTAATGTCCCAAATAGTCTACGCTTTGATCGTTCCCTGGAAGACCAGTAGTAGTTTCCGATGCACATCAGGAAGCATTCTGTAATCTGTGGACTATCAGAGTGTTGATGAAACACAGAAATTGCATCGGGATTGAATACAACAGTCACCATGCGCACTTTCCTCAATGGGAGTAATGTCCCTAACAGTCTACGATTTGATCGTAGCCTGGAAGACCAGTAGTAGTTTCCGATGAACATCGGGAGGCATTCTGTAATCTGTGGACTATAAGAGTGTTGATGAAACACAGAAATTGCATCGGGATGAATACAACAGTTACCATGCGCACTTTACTCCATGGGAGTAATGTCTCTAACAGTCTACGCTTTGATCGTTCCCTGGAATACCAGTAGTAGTGTCCGATGCACATCTGGAGGCATTCTGTAATCTGTGGACTATCAGAGTGTTGATGAAACATAGAAATTGCATCGGGATTGAATACAACAGTCACCATGAGCACATTCCTCCATAAAAGTAATGTCTCAAACAGTCTACGATTTGATCGTTCATTGGAAGACCAGTAGTAGCTTCCGATGCACATCTGGAGGCATTCTGTAATCTGTGGAGTATCAGAGTGTTGATGAAACACAGAAATTGCATCGGGATTGAATACAACAGTCACCATGCGCACTTTCCTCCATGGTACTAATGTCCCAAATAGTCTACGCTTTGATCGTTCCCTGGAAGACCAGTAGTAGTTTCCGATGCATATCAGGAAGCATTCTGTAATCTGTGGAGTATCAGAGTGTTGATGAAACACAGAAATTGCATCGGGATTGAATACAACAGTCACCATGCGCACTTTCCTCAATGGGAGTAATGTCCCTAACAGTCTACGATTTGATCGTAGCCTGGAAGACCAGTAGTAGTTTCCGATGCACATCGGGAGGCATTCTGTAATCTGTGGACTATAAGAGTGTTGATGAAACACAGAAATTGCATCGGGATTGAATACAACAGTTACCATGCGCACTTTACTCCATGGGAGTAATGTCTCTAACAGTCTACGCTTTGATCGTTCCCTGGAATACCAGTAGTAGTGTCCGATGCAGATCTGGAGGCATTCTGTAATCTGTGGACTATCAGAGTGTTGATGAAACATAGAAATTGCATCGGGATTGAATACAACAGTCACCATGAGCACATTCCTCCATAAAAGTAATGTCTCAAACAGTCTACGCTTTGATCGTTCCCCGGAAGTCAAGTAGTAGTTTCCGATGCACATCTGGAGGCATTCTGTAATCTGTGGAAAATCAGAGTGTTGATGAAACACTGAAATTGCATCGGGATTGAATACAACAGTCACCATGCGCACTTTCCTCCATCGGAGTAATGTCTCAAACAGTCTACGCTTTGATCGTTCCCTGGAAGACCTGTAGTAGTTTCCAATGCACATCTGGAGGCATTCTGTAATCTGTGGACTATCAGAGTGTTGATGAAACACAGAAATTGCATCAGGATTGAATACAACAGTCACGATGCGCACTTTCCTCCATGGGAGTAATGTATCAAACAGTCAACGCTTTGATCGTTCCCTGGAAGATGAGTAGTAGTTTCCGATTCACATCTGGAGGCTTTCCGTAATCTTTGGACTAACAGAGTGTTGATGAAACACAGAAATTGCATCGGGATTGAATACAACAGTCACCATGCGCACTTTCCTCCATGGGAGTAATGTCTCTAACAGTCTACGCTTTGATCGTTCCCCGGAAGACAAGTAGTAGTTTCCGGTGCACATCTGGAGGCTTTCCGTAATCTGTGGACTATCAGAGTGTTGATGAAACACAGAAATTGCATCGGGATTGAATACAACAGCCTCCATGCGCACTTTCCTCCATGGGGGTAATGTCATAAACAGTCTACGCTTTGATCGTTCCCTGGAAGACCACAAGTAGTTTCAATTGCACATCTGGAGGCATTCTGTAATCTGTGGACTATCAGAGTGTTGATGAAACACAGAAATTGCATCGGGATTGAATACAACAGTCACCATGCGCAATTTACTCCATGGGAGTAATGTCTCTAACAGTCTACGCTTTGATCGTTCCCTGGAAGACCAGTAGTAGTTTCCGATGCACATCTGGAGGCTTTCCGTAATCTTTGGACTATCAGAGTGTTGATGAAACACAGAAATTGCATCGGGATTGAATACAACAGTCACCATGCGCACTTTCCTCCATGGGAGTAATGTCTCTAACAGTCTACGCTTTGATCGTTCCCCGGAAGACAAGTAGTAGTTTCCGATGCACATCTGGAGGCATTCTGTAATCTGTGGAGAATCAGAGTGTTGATGAAACACTGAAATTGCATCGGGATTGAATACAACAGTCACCATGCGCACTTTCCTCCATGGGAGTAATGTGACCAACAGTCTACGCTTTGATCGTTCCCTGGAAGACCAGTACTGGTTTCCGATGCATATCTGGAGGCTTTCTGTAATCTGTGGACTATCAGAGTGTTGATGAAACACAGAAATTGCCTCGGCATTGAAAACTACATTCACTATGCGCACTTTCCTCCATGGGAGTAATTATCAAACAGTCTATGCTTGGATCGTTCTCTGGAAGACCAGTAGTAGTTTCCGATGCATATCTGGTGCCATTCTGTAATCTGTGGACTATCAGAGTGTTCATGAAACACTGAAATTGCATCGGGAATGAATACAACAGTCACCATGTGCACTTTCCTCCACGGGAGGTATGTCTCAAACAGCCTACGGTTTGATCGTTCCCTGGAAGACCAATAGTAGTTTCCGATGCACATCTGGAGGCATTCTGTAATCTGTGGACTATCAGAGTGTTGATGAAACACAGAAATTGCATCGGGATTTAATACAACAGACTCCATGCGCAGTTTTCTCCATGTGGGTAATGTCTTAAACAGTCTACGCTTTGATCGTTCCCTGGAAGACCAGAAGTAGTTTCAATTACACATCAGGAGGCATTCTGTAATCTGTGGACAATCAGAGTGTTGATGAAACACAGAAATTGCATCGGGATTGAATACAACAGTCACCCTGCGCACTTTCCTCCATGGGAGTAATGTCACACACAGTCTACGCTTTGATGGTTCCCCAGAAGCCAAGTAGTAGTTTCCGGTGCACATCTGGAGAATTTCCGTAATCTGTGGACTATCAGAGTGTTGATGAAACACAGAAATTGCATCGGGATTGAATACAACAGTCTCCATGCGCACTCTCCTCCATGGGGGTAATGTCTTAAACAGTCTACGCTTTGATCGTTCCTTGGATGACGACAAGTAGTTTCAATTGCACATCTGGAGGCATTCTGTAATCTGTAAACTATCAGAGTGTTGATGAAACACAGAAATTGCATCGGGATTGATTACAACAGTCACCATGCGCACTTTACTCCATGGGAGTAATGTCTCTAACAGTCTACGCTTTGATCGTTCCCTGGAAGACCAGTAGTAGTTTCCGATGCACATCTGGAGGCTTTCCGTAATCTTTCTACTATCAGAGTGTTGATGAAACACAGAAATTGCATCGGGATTGAATACAACAGTCACCATGCGCACTTTCCTCCATGGGAGTAATGTCTCTAACAGTCTACGCTTTGATCGTTCCCCGGAAGACAAGTAGTAGTTTCCGATGCACATCTGGAGGCATTCTGTAATCTGTGGAGAATCAGAGTGTTGATGAAACACTGAAATTGCATCGGGATTGAGTACAACAGTCACCATGCGCACTTTCCTCCATGGGAGTAATGTGTCCAACAGTCTTCGCTTTGATCGTTCCCTGGAAGACCAGTAGTAGTTTCCGATGCATATCTGGAGGCTTTCTGTAATCTGTGTACTATCAGAGTGTTGATGAAACACAGAAATTGCCTCGGGATTGAAAACTACATTCACCATGCGCACTTTCCTCCATGGGAGTAATTATCAAACAGTCTATGCTTGAATCGTTCTCTGGAAGACCAGTAGTAGTTTCCGATGCATATCTGGTGCCATTCTGTAATCTGTGGACTATCAGAGTGTTCATGAAACACTGAAATTGCATCGGGAATGAATACAACAGTCACCATGTGCACTTTCCTCCACGGGAGGTATGTCTCAAACAGTTTACGGTTTGATCGTTCCCTGGAAGACCAATAGTAGTTTCCGATGCACATCTGGTGGCATTCTGTAATCTGTGGACTATCAGACTGTTGATGCAACACAGAAATAGCATCGGGATTGAATACAACAGTCACCATCCGCACTTTCCTCCGTGGGAGTAATGTCTGAAACAGTCTACGTTTTGATCGTTCCCTGGAAGACCAGTAGTAGTTTCCGATGCACATCTGTTGGCATTCTATAATCTGTGGACTATCAGAGTGTTGATGAAACACAGAAATTGCATCGGGATTGAATACAACATTCACCATGCGCACTTTCCTCCATGGTACTAATGTCCCAAACAGTCTACGCTTTGATCGTTCCCTGGAAGACCAGTAGTAGTTTCCGATGCACATCGGGAAGCATTCTGTAATCTGTGAACTATCAGAGTGTTGATGAAACATAGAAATTGCATCGGGATTGAATACAACAGTCACCATGCGCCCTTTCCTCCATGGGAGTAATGTCCCTAACAGTCTACGCTTTGATCGTAGCCTGGAAGACCAGTAGTAGTTTCCGATGCACATCGGGAGGCATTCTGTAATCTGTGGACTATAAGAGTGTTGATGAAACACAGAAATTGCATCGGGATTGAATACAACAGTCACCATGCGCACTTTACTCCATGGGAGTAATGTCTCTAACAGTCTACGCTTTGATCGTTCCCTGGAATACCAGTAGTAGTGTCCGATGCACATCTGGAGGCATTCTGTAATCTGTGGACTATCAGAGTGTTGATGAAACATAGAAATTGCATCGGGATTGAATACAACAGTCACCATGAGCACATTCCTCCATAAAAGTAATGTCTCAAACAGTCTACGATTTGATCGTTCATTGGAAGACCAGTAGTAGCTTCCGATGCACATCTGGAGGCATTCTGTAATCTGTGGAGTATCAGAGTGTTGATGAAACACTGAAACTGCATCGGGATTGAATACAACAGTCACGATGCGCACTTTCCTCCATGGGAGTAATGTCTCAAACAGTCTACGCTTTGATCGTTCCCTGGAAGACCAGTAGTAGTTTCCGATGCATATCTGGTGACATTCTGTAATCTGTGGACTATCAGAGTGTTCATGAAACACAGAAATTGCATCGGGAATGAATACAACAGTCACCATGTGCACTTCCCTCCACGGGTGGTATGTCTCAAACAGTCTACGCTTTGATCGTTCCCCGGAAGTCAAGTAGTAGTTTCCGATGCACATCTGGAGGCATTCTGTAATCTGTGGAAAATCAGAGTGTTGATGAAACACTGAAATTGCATCGGGATTGAATACAACAGTCACCATGCGCACTTTCCTCCATCGGAGTAATGTCTCAAACAGTCTACGCTTTGATCGTTCCCTGGAAGACCTGTAGTAGTTTCCGATGCACATCTGGAGGCTTTCTGTAATCTTTGGACTAACAGAGTGTTGATGAAACACAGAAATTGCATCGGGATTGAATACAACAGTCACCATGCGCACTTTCCTCCATTAGAGTAATGTCTCTAACAGTCTACGCTTTGATCGTTCCCCGGAAGACAAGTAGTAGTTTCCGGTGCACATCTGGAGGCTTTCCGTAATCTGTGGACTATCAGAGTGTTGATGAAACACAGAAATTGCATCGGGATTGAATACAACAGCCTCCATGCGCACTTTCCTCCATGGGGGTAATGTCTTAAACAGTCTACGCTTTGATCGTTCCCTGGAAGACCACAAGTAGTTTCAATTGCACATCTGGAGGCATTCTGTAATCTGTGGACTATCAGAGTGTTGATGAAACACAGAAATTGCATCGGGATTGAATACAACAGTCACCATGCGCAATTTACTCCATGGGAGTAATGTCTCTAACAGTCTACGTTTTGATCGTTCCCTGGAAGACCAGTAGTAGTTTCCGATGCACATCTGGAGGCTTTCCGTAATCTTTGGACTATCAGAGTGTTGATGAAACACAGAAATTGGATCGGGATTGAATACAACAGTCACCATGCGCACTTTCCTCCATGGGAGTAATGTCTCTAACAGTCTACGCTTTCATCGTTCCCCGGAAGACAAGTAGTAGTTTCCGATGCACATCTGGAGGCATTCTGTAATCTGTGGAGAATCGGAGTGTTGATGAAACACTGAAATTGCATCGGGATTGAATACAACAGTCACCATGCGCACTTTCCTCCATGGGAGTAATGTGTCCAACAGTCTACGCTTTGATCGTTCCCTGGAAGACCAGTACTGGTTTCCGATGCATATCTGGAGGCTTTCTGTAATCTGTGGACTATCAGAGTGTTGATGAAACACAGAAATTGCCTCGGCATTGAAAACTACATTCACTATGCGCACTTTCCTCCATGGGAGTAATTATCAAACAGTCTATGCTTGGATCGTTCTCTGGAAGACCAGTAGTAGTTTCCGATGCATATCTGGTGCCATTCTGTAATCTGTGGACTATCAGAGTGTTCATGAAACACTGAAATTGCATCGGGAATGAATACAACAGTCACCATGTGCACATTCCTCCACGGGAGGTATGTCTCAAACAGTCTACGGTTTGATCGTTCCCTGGAAGACCAATAGTAGTTTCCGATGCACATCTGGTGGCATTCTGTAATCTGTGGACTATCAGAGTGTTGATGCAACACAGAAATAGCATCGGGATTGAATACAAAAGTCACCATCCGCACTTTCTTCCGTGGGAGTTATGTCTGAAACAGTCTACGCTTTGATCGTACCCTGGATGACCAGTAGTAGTTTCCGATGCACATTTTGTGGTATTCTGCAATCTGTGGACTATCAGGGTGTTGATAAAAACCCAGAAATTGCATCGGGATTTAATACAACAGTCACCATGAGCACATTCCTCCATAAAAGTAATGTCTCAAACAGTCTACGATTTGATCGTTCATTGGAAGACCAGTAGTAGCTTCCGATGCACATCTGGAGGCATTCTGTATTCTGTGGAGTCTCAGAGTGTTGATGAAACACAGAAATTGCATCTGGATTGAATACAACAGTCACGATGCGCACTTTCCTCCATGGGAGTAATGTTTCAAACAGTCTACGCTTTGATCGTTCCCTGGAAGACCAGTAGTAGTTTCCGATGCATATCTGGTGCCATTCTGTAATCTGTGGACTATCAGAGTGTTCATGAAACACAGAAATTGCATCGGGAATGAATACAACAGTCACCATGTGCACTTTCCTCCACGGGAGGTATGTCTCAAACAGTCTACGCTTTGATCGTTCCCCGGAAGACAAGTAGTAGTTTCCGATGCACATCTGGAGACATTCTGTAGTCTGTGGAGAATCAGTGTGTTGATGAAACACTGAAATTGCATCGGGATTGAATACAACAGTCACCAGGCGCTTTCCTCCATGGGAGTAATGTCTCAAACAGTCTACGCTTTGATCGTTCCCTGGAAGACCAGTAGTAGTTTCCGATGCACATCTGGAGGCATTCTGTAATCTGTGGACTATCAGAGTGTTGATGAAACACAGAAATTGCATCAGGATTGAATACAACAGTCACGATGCGCACTTTCCTCCATGGGAGTAATGTATCAAACAGTCTACGCTTTGATCGTTCCCTGGAAGACCAGTAGTAGTTTCCGATGCATATCTGGAGGCATTCTGTAATCTGTGGAGTATCAGAGTGTTGATGAACACAGAAATTGCATCGGGATTGAATACAACAGTTACTAAGCGCACTTTCCTCCATGGGAGGAATGTGTCTAACAGTCTACGATTTGATCGTTCCCTGGAAGACCAGTAGTAGTTTCCGATGCACATCTGGAGGCTTTCTGTAATCTGTGGACTATCAGAGTGTTGATGAAACACAGAAATTGCGTCGGGATTGAATACAACAGTTACCATGCGCACTTTCCTCCATGGGAGTAATTCTCAAACAGTCTACGATTTGATCGTTCCCTGGAAGACCAGTAGTTGTTTCCGATGCATATCTGGTGGCATTCTGTAATCTGTGGACAATCAGAGTGTTGATGAAACACAGAAATTGCTTCGGGATTAAATACAACATTCACCATGCGCACTTTCCTCCACGGGAGGTTTGTCTCAAACAGTCGACGCTTTGATCGTTCCCTGGAAGTCCAGTAGTAGTTTCCGATGCACGTCTGGTGGCATCCTGTAATCTGTGGACTATCAGAGTGTTGATGAACCACAGAAATAGCATCGGGATTGAATACAACAGTCACCATCCGCACTTTCCTGCATGGGAGTAATGTCTGAAACAGTCTACGCTTTGATCGTTCCCGGGAAGACCAGTAGTAGTTTCTGATGCACATCTCGTGGCATTCTGTAATCTGTGGACTATCAGAGTGTTGATGAAACACAGAAAATGCATCGGGATTGATTACAACAGTTACCATGCGCACTTTCCTCCATGGGTGTAATGTCTCAAAGAGTTTACTATTTGATCGTTCCCTGAAAGACCAGTAGTAGTTTCCGATGCACATATGGAGCCATTCTGTAATCTGTGGACTATCTGAGTGTTGATGAAACACAGAAATTGCAACGGGATTGAATACAACAGTCTCCATGCGCAGTTTCATCCATGGGGGTAATGTCTTAAACAGTCTACGCTTTGATCGTTCCCTGGAAGACCAGAAGTAGTTTCAATTGCAAATCTGGAGGCATTCTGTAATCTGTGGACTATCAGAGTTTTGATGAAACACAGAAATTGCATCGGGATTGAATACAACAGTCACCATCCGCACTTTCCTGCATGGGAGTAATGTCTCAAACAGTCTACGCTTTGATCGTTCCCGGGAAGACCAGTAGTAGTTTCTGATGCACATCTCGTGGCATTCTGTAATCTGTGGACTATCAGAGTGTTGATGAAACACAGAAAATGCATCGGGATTGATTACAACAGTTACCATGCGCACTTTCCTCCATGGGTGTAATGTCTCAAAGAGTTTACTCTTTGATCGTTCCCTGAAAGACCAGTAGTAGTTTCCGATTCACATCTAAATGCTTTCCGTAATCTTTGGACTAACAGAGTGTTGATGAAACACAGAAATTGCATCGGGATTGAATACAACAGTCTCCATGCGCAGTTTCCTCCATGGGGGTAATGTCTTAAACAGTCTACGCTTTGATCGTTCCCTGGAAGACCAGAAGTAGTTTCAATTGCACATCTGGAGACATTCTGTAATCTGTGGACTATTAGAGTGTTGATGAAACACAGAACTTGCATCGGGATTGAATACAACAGTCACCATGCGCACTTTACTCCATGGGAGTAATGTCTCTAACAGTCTACGCTTTGATCGATCCCAGGAAGACCAGTAGTAGTTTCCGATTCACATCTGGAGGCTTTCCGTAATCTTTGGACTAACAGAGTGTTGATGAAACACAGAAATTGCATCGGGATTGAATACAACAGTCACCATGCGCTCTTTCCTCCATGGGAGTAATGTCTCTAACAGTCTACGCTTTGATCGTTCCCCGGAAGACAAGTAGTAGTTTCCGGTGCACATCTGGAGGCTCTCCGTAATCTGTGGATTATCAGAGTGTTGATGAAACACAGAAATTGCATCGGGATTGAATACAACAGTCTCCATGCGCACTTTTCTCAATGGGGGTAATGTCTTAAACAGTCTACGCTTTGATCGTTCCCTGGAAGACCAGAAGTAGTTTCAATTGCACATCTGGAGGCATTCTGTAATCTGTGGACTATCAGAGTGTTGATGAAACACAGAAATTGCATCGTGATTGAATACAACAGTCACCATGCGCACTTTACTCCATGGGAGTAATGTCTCTAACAGTCTACGCTTTGATCGTTCCCTGGAAGACCAGTAGTAGTTTCCGATGCACATCTGGAGGCTTTCCGTAATCTTTGGACTATCAGAGTGTTGATGAAACACAATAACTGCATCGGGATTGAATACAACAGTCACCATGCGCACTTTCCTCCATGGGAGTAATTCTCAAACAGTCTATGCTTTGATCATTCTCTGGAAGACCAGTAGTAGTTTCCGATGCATATCTGGTGCCATTCTGTAATCTGTGGACTATCAGAGTGTTCATGAAACACAGAAATTGCATCGGGAATGAATACAACAGTCACCATGTGCACTTTCCTCCACGGGAGGTATGTCTCAAACAGTCTACGGTTTGATCGTTCCCTGGAAGACCAGTAGTAGTTTCCGATGTACATCTCTTGGCATTCTGTAATCTGTGGACTATCAGAGTGTTGATGAAACACAGAAATTGCATCGGGATTGAATACAACAGTCACCTTGCGCAGTTTCCTCCATGGGAGTAATGTCCCAAACAGTCTACGCTTTGATCGTTCCCTGGAAGACCAGTAGTAGTTTCCGATGCACATCGGGAGGCATTCTGTAATCTGTGGACTATCAGAGTGTTGATGAAACACAGAAATTGCATCGGGATTGAATACAACACCAACCATGCGCACTTTCCTCCATGGGAGTAATGTCTCTAACAGTCTACGCTTTGATCGTTATCTGGAAGACCAGTAGTAGTTTCCGATGCACATCTGGAGGCTTTCCGTAATCTTTGGACCATCAGAGTGTTGATGAAACACAGAAATTGCATCGGGATTGAATACAACAGTCACCATGCGCACTTTCCTCCATGGGAGTAATGTCTCTAACAGTCTAATCTTTGATCGTTATCCGGAGGACAAGTAGTAGTTTGTGATGCACATCTGGAGGCATTCTGTAATCTGTGGAGAATCAGAGTGTTGATGAAACACTGAAATTGCATCGGGATTGAGTACAACAGTCACCATGCGCACTTTCCTCCATGGGAGTAATGTGTCCAAAAGTCTTCGCTTTGATCGTTCCCTGGAAGACCAGTAGTAGTTTCCGATGCATATCTGGATACTTTCTGTAAACTGAGGACTATCAGAGTGTTGATGAAACACAGAAATTGCCTCGGGATTGAAAACAACATTCACCATGCGCACTTTCCTCCATGGGAGTAATTCTCAAAGAGTCTATGCTTTGATCGTTCTCTGGAAGACCAGTAGTAGTTTCCGATGCATATCTGGTGCCATTCTGTAATCTGTGGACTATCAGAGTGTTCATGAAACAAAGAAATTGCATCAGGAATGAATACAACAGTCACCATGTGCACTTTCCTCCACGGGAGGTATGTCTCAAACAGTCTACGGTTTGATCGTTCCCTGGAAGACCAGTAGTAGTTTCCGATGCACATCTCTTGGCATTCTGTAATCTGTGGACTATCAGAGTGTTGATGAAACACAGAAATTGCATCGGGATTGAATACAACAGTCACCATGCGCACTTTCCTCCATGGGAGTAATGTCCCAAACAGTCTACGCTTTGATCGTTCCCTGGAAGACCAGTAAGAGTTTTCGATGCACATCGGGATACAATCTGTAATCTGTAGACTATCAGAGTGTTGATGAAACACAGAAATTGCATCGGGATTGAATACAACAGTCACCATGCGCACTTTCCTCCATGGGAGTAATGTCCCAAACACTCTACGCTTTGATCGTAGCCTTGAAGACCAGTAGTAGTTTCCGATGCACATCGGGAGGCATTCTGTTATCTGTGGACTATAAGAGTGTTGATGAAACACAGAAATTGCATCGGGATTGAATACAACAGTCACCATGCGCACTTTCCACCATGGGAGTAATGTTTCATAGTATTTACGCTTTGATCATTCCCTGGAAGACCAGTAGCAGATTCCGATGCACATCTGGAGGCATTCTGTAATCTGTGGACTATCAGAGTGTTGATGAAACATAGAAATTGCATCGGGATTGAATACAACAGTCACCATGAGCACATTCCTCCATAAAAGTAACGTCTCAAAGAGTCTACGCTTTGATCGTTCCCTGGAAGACCAGTAGTAGTTTCCGATGCACATCTGGAGGCATTCTGTAATCTGTGGAGTATCAGAGTGTTGATGAAACACAGAAATTGCATCGGAATTGAATACAACAGATACCATGCGCACTTTCCTCCATGGGAGTAATGTATCTAACAGTCTACGCTTTGATCGTTCCCTGGAAGACCAGTAGTAGTATCCGATGCACATCTGGAGGCTATCTGTAATCTGTGGACTATCAGAGTGTTGATGAAACACAGAAATTGCATCAGGATTGAATATAACAGTTACCATGCGCACTTTCCTCCATGGGAGTAATGTCTCTAACAGTCTACGCTTTGATCGTTCCCCGGAAGACAAGTAGTAGTTTCCGATGCAAATCTGGAGGCATTCTGTAATCTGTGGACTATCAGAGTGTTGATGAAACACAGAAATTGCATCGGGATTGAATACAACAGTCACCATGCGCACTTTCCTCCATGGGAGTAATGTCTCTAACAGTCTACGCTTTGATCGTTCCCTGGAAGACCAGTAGTAGTTTCCGATGCATATCTGGTGCCATTCTGTAATCTGTGGACTATCAGAGTGTTCATGAAACACAGAAATTGCATCGGGAATGAATACAACAGTCACCATGTGCACTTTCCTCCACAGGAGGTATGTCTCAAACAGTCTACGCTTTGATCGTTTCCCGGAAGACAAGTAGTAGTTTCCGATGCACATCTGGAGGCATTCTGTAGTCTGTGGAGAATCAGAGTGTTGATGAAACACTGAAAATGCATCGGGATTGAATACAACAGTCACCATGCGCACTTTCCTCCATGGGAGTAATGTCTCAAACAGTCTACGCTTTGATCGTTCCCTGGAAGACCAGTAGTAGTTTCCGATGCACATCTGGAGGCATCCTGTAATCTGTGGACTATCAGAGTGTTGATGAAACACAGAAATTGCATCAGGATTGAATACAACAGTCACGATGCGCACTTTCCTCCATGGGAGTAATGTATCAAACAGTCTACGCTTTGATCGTTCCCTGGAAGACCAGTAGTAGCTTCCGATGCATATCTGGAGGCATTCTGTAATCTGTGGAGTATCAGAGTGTTGATGAACACAGAAATTGCATCGGGATTGAATACAACAGTTACTAAGCGCACTTTCCTCCATGGGAGAAATGTGTCTAACAGTCTACGATTTGATCGTTCCCTGGAAGACCAGTAGTAGTTTCCGATGCACATCTGGAGGCTTTCTGTAATCTGTGGACTATCAGAGTGTTGATGAAACACAGAAATTGAATCGGGATTGAATACAACAGTAACCATGCGCACTTTCCTCCATGGGAGTAATTCTCAAACAGTCTACGATTTGATCGTTCCCTGAAGACCAGTAGTTGTTTCCGATGCACATCTGGTGGCATTCTGTAATCTGTGGACAATCAGAGTGTTGATGAAACACAGAAATTGCTTCGGGATTAAATACAACATTCACCATGCGCACTTTCGTCCACGGGAGGTTTGTCTCAAACAGTCGACGCTTTGATCGTTCCCTGGAAGACCAGTAGTAGTTTCCGATGCACATCTGGAGGCATTCTGTAATCTGTGGACTATCAGAGTGTTGATGAAACACAGAAATTGCATCGGGATTGAATACAACAGTCTCCATGCGCAGTTTCATCCATGGGGGTAATGTCTTAAACAGTCTACGCTTTGATCGTTCCCTGGAAGACCAGAAGTAGTTTCAATTGCAAATCTGGAGGCATTCTGTAATCTGTGGACTATCAGAGTGTTGATGAAACACAGAAATTGCATCGGGATTGAATACAACAGTCACCATCCGCACTTTCCTGCATGGGAGTAATGTCTGAAACAGTCTACGCTTTGATCGTTCCCGGGAAGACCAGTAGTAGTTTCTGATGCACATCTCGTGGCATTCTGTAATCTGTGGACTATCAGAGTGTTGATGAAACACAGAAAATGCATCGGCATTGATTACAACAGTTACCATGCGCACTTTCCTCCATGGGTGTAATGTCTCAAAGAGTTTACTCTTTGATCGTTCCCTGAAAGACCAGTAGTAGTTTCCGATTCACATCTAAATGCTTTCCGTAATCTTTGGACTAACAGAGTGTTGATGAAACACAGAAATTGCATCGGGATTGAATACAACAGTCTCCATGCGCAGTTTCCTCCATGGGGGTAATGTCTTAAACAGTCTACGCTTTGATCGTTCCCTGGAAGACCAGAAGTAGTTTCAATTGCACATCTGGAGACATTCTGTAATCTGTGGACTATCAGAGTGTTCATGAAACACAGAAATTGCATCGGGAATGAATACAACAGTCACCATGTGCACTTTCCTCCACGGGAGGTATGTCTCAAACAGTCTACGGTTTGATCGTTCCCTGGAAGACCAGTAGTAGTTTCCGATGCACATCTCTTGGCATTCTGTAATCTGTGGACTATCAGAGAGTTGATGAAACACAGAAATTGCATCGGGATTGAAATCAACAGTCACCTTGCGCACTTTCCTCCATGGGAGTAATGTCCCAAACAGTCTACGCTTTGATCGTTCCCTGGAAGACCAGTAGTAGTTTCCGATGCACATCGGGAGGCATTCTGTAATCTGTGGACTATCAGAGTGTTGATGAAACACAGAAATTGCATCGGGATTGAATACAACACCAACCATGCGCACTTTCCTCCATGGGAGTAATGTCTCTAACAGTCTACGCTTTGATCGTTATCTGGAAGACCAGTAGTAGTTTCCGATGCACATCTGGAGGCTTTCCGTAATCTTTGGACTATCAGAGTGTTGATGAAACACAGAAATTGCATCGGGATTGAATACAACAGTCACCATGCGCACTTTCCTCCATGGGAGTAATGTCTCTAACAGTCTACGCTTTGATCGTTATCCGGAGGACAAGTAGTAGTTTCCGATGCACATCTGGAGGCATTCTGTAATCTGTGGAAAATCAGAGTGTTAAAGAAACACTGAAATTGCATCGGGATTGAATACAACAGTCACCATGCGCACTTTCCTCCATGGGAGTAATGTGTCCAAAAGTCTTCGCTTTGATCGTTCCCTGGAAGACCAGTAGTAGTTTCCGATGCATATCTGGAGGCTTTCTGTAAACTGAGGACTATCAGAGTGTTGATGAAACACAGAAATTGCCTCGGGATTGAAAACAACATTCACCATGCGCACTTTCCTCCATGGGAGTAATTCTCAAAGAGTCTATGCTTTGATCGTTCTCTGGAAGACCAGTAATAGTTTCTGATGCATATCTGGTGCCATTCTGTAATCTGTGGACTATCAGAGTGTTCATGAAACACAGAAATTGCATCAGGAATGAATACAACAGTCACCATGTGCACTTTCCTCCACAGGAGGTATGTCTCAAACAGTCTACGGTTTGATCGTTCCCTGGAAGACCAGTAGTAGTTTCCGATGCACATCTGGAGGCATTCTGTAATCTGTGGACTATCAGAGTGTTGAAGAAACACAGAAATTGCATCGGGATTGAATACAACAGTCACCATGCGCATTTTCCTCCATGGGAGTAATGTCCCAAACAGTCTACGTTTTGATCGGTCCCTGGAAGACCAGTAAGAGTTTCCGATGCACATCGGGATACAATCTGTAATCTGTGGACTATCAGAGTGTTGATGAAACACAGAAATTGCATCGGGATTGAATACAACAGTCACCATGCGCACTTTCCTCCATTTGAGTAATGTCCCAAACACTCTACGCTTTGATCGTAGCCTGGAAGACCAGTAGTAGTTTCCGATGCACATCGGGAGGCATTCTGTTATCTGTGGACTATAAGAGTGTTGATGAAACACAGAAATTGCATCGGGATTGAATACAACAGTCACCATGCGCACTTTCCACCATGGGAGTAATGTTTCATAGTATTTACGCTTTGATCATTCCCTGGAAGACCAGTAGCAGTTTCCGATGCACATCTGGAGGCATTCTGTAATCTGTGGACTATCAGAGTGTTGATGAAACATAGAAATTGCATCGGGATTGAATACAACAGTCACCATGAGCACATTCCTCCATAAAAGGATTGTCTCAAAGAGTCTACGCTTTGATCGTTCCCTGGAAGACCAGTAGTAGATTCCGATGCACATCTGGAGGCATTCTGTAATCTGGGGAGTATCAGAGTGTTGATGAAACACAGAAATTGCATCGGAATTTAATACAACAGTTACCATGCGCACTTTCCTCCATGGGAGTAATGTATCTAAAAGTCTACGCTTTGATCGTTCCCTGGAAGACCAGTAGTAGTATCCGATGCACATCTGGAGGCTATCTGTAATCTGTGGACTATCACAGTGTTGATGAAACACAGAAATTGCATCGGGATTGAATATAACAGTTACCATGCGCACTTTCCTCCATGGGAGTAATTCTCAAACAGTCTACGATTTGATCGTTCCCTGGAAGACCAGTAGTTGTTTCCGATGCACATCTGGTGGCATTCTGTAATCTGTGAACAATCAGAGTGTTGATGAAACACAGAAATTGCTTCGGGATTAAATACAACATTCACCATGCGCACTTTGCTCCACGGGAGGTTTGTCTCAAACAGTCTACGCTTTGATCGTTCCCTGGAAGACCAGAAGTAGTTTCAATTGCAAATCTGGAGGCATTCTGTAATCTGTGGACTATCAGAGTGTAGATGAAACACAGAAATTGCATCGGGATTGAATACAACAGTCACCATCCGCACTTTCCTGCATGGGAGTAATGTCTGAAACAGTCTACGCTTTGATCGTTCCCGGGAAGACCAGTAGTAGTTTCTGATGCACATCTCGTGGTATTCTGTAATCTGTGGACTATCAGAGTGTTGATGAAACACAGAAAATGCATCGGGATTGATTACAACAGTTACCATGCGCACTTTCCTCCATGGGAGTAATGTATCTAAAAGTCTACGCTTTGATCGTTCCCTGGAAGACCAGTAGTAGTATCCGATGCACATCTGGAGGCTATCTGTAATCTGTGGACTATCACAGTGTTGATGAAACACAGAAATTGCATCGGGATTGAATATAACAGTTACCATGCGCACTATCCTCCATGGGAGTAATTCTCAAACAGTCTACGATTTGATCGTTCCCTGGAAGACCAGTAGTTGTTTCCGATGCACATCTGGTGGCATTCTGTAATCTGTGAACAATCAGAGTGTTGATGAAACACAGAAATTGCTTCGGGATTAAATACAACATTCACCATGCGCACTTTGCCCCACGGGAGGTTTGTCTCAAACAGTCTACGCTTTGATCGTTCCCTGGAAGACCAGAAGTAGTTTCAATTGCAAATCTGGAGGCATTCTGTAATCTGTGGACTATCAGAGTGTAGATGAAACACAGAAATTGCATCGGGATTGAATACAACAGTCACCATCCGCACTTTCCTGCATGGGAGTAATGTCTGAAACAGTCTACGCTTTGATCGTTCCCGGGAAGACCAGTAGTAGTTTCTGATGCACATCTCGTGGTATTCTGTAATCTGTGGACTATCAGAGTGTTGATGAAACACAGAAAATGCATCGGGATTGATTACAACAGTTACCATGCGCACTTTCCTCCATGGGTGTAATGTCTCAAAGAGTTTACTCTTTGATCGTTCCCTGAAAGACCAGTAGTAGTTTCCGATTCACATCTAAATGCTTTCCGTAATCTTTGGACTAACAGAGTGTTGATGAAACACAGAAATTGCATCGGGATTGAATACAACAGTCTCCATGCGCAGTTTCCTCCATGGGGGTAATGTCTTAAACAGTCTACGCTTTGATCGTTCCCTGGAAGACCAGAAGTAGTTTCAATTGCACATCTGGAGACATTCTGTAAACTGTGGACTATCAGAGTGTTGATGAAACACAGAAATTGCATCGGGATTAAATACAACAGTCACTATGCGCACTTTACTCCATGGGAGTAATGTCTCTAACAGTCTACGCTTTGATCGTTCCCTGGAAGACCAGTAGTAGTTTCCGATTCACATCTGGAGGCTTTCCGTAATCTTTGGACTAACAGAGTGTTGATGAAACACAGAAATTGCATCGGGATTGAATACAACAGTCACCATGTGCACTTTACTCCATGGGAGTAATGTCTCTAACAGTCTACGGTTTGATCGTTCCCTGGAAGACCAGTAGTAGTTTCCGATGCACATCTGGAGGCTTTCCGTAATCTTTGGACTATCAGAGTGTTGATGAAACACAAAAACTGCATCGGGATTGAATACAACAGTCACCATGCGCACTTTCCTCCATGGGAGTAATTCTCAAACAGTCTATGCTTTGATCATTCTCTGGAAGACCAGTAGTAGTTTCCGATGCATATCTGGTGCCATTCTGTAATCTGTGGACTATCAGCGTGTTCATGAAACACAGAAATTGCATCGGGAATGAATACAACAGTCACCATGTGCACTTTCCTCCACGGGAGGTATGTCTCAAACAGTCTACGGTTTGATCCTTCCCTGGAAGACCAGTAGTAGTTTCCGATGCACATCTCTTGGCATTCTGTAATCTGTGGACTATCAGAGTGTTGATGAAACACAGTAATTGCATTGGGATTGAATACAATAGTCACTATGCGCACTTTCCTCCATGGGAGTAATGTCCCAAACAGTCTACGCTTTGATCGTACCCTGGAAGACCAGTAGTAGTATCCGATGCACATCTGGAGGCTATCTGTAATCTGTGGACTATCAGAGTGTTGATGAAACACAGAAATTGCATTGGGATTGAATATAACAGTCACCATGCGCACTTTCCTCCATGGGAGTAATGTCCCAAACACTCTACGCTTTGATCGTAGCCTGGAAGACCAGTAGTAGTTTCCGATGCACATCGGGAGGCATTCTGTAATCTGTGGACTATAAGAGTGTTGATGAAACACAGAAATTGCATCGGGATTGAATACAACAGTCACCATGCGCACTTTCCACCATGGGAGTAATGTTTCATAGTATTTACGCTTTGATCATTCCCTGGAAGACCAGTAGCAGTTTCCGATGCACATCTGGAGGCATTCTGTAATCTGTGGACTATCAGAGTGTTGATGAAACATAGAAATTGCATCGGGATTGAATACAACAGTCACCATGAGCACATTCCTCCCTAAAAGTATTGTCTCAAAGAGTCTAAGGTTTGATCGTTCCCTGGAAGACCAGTAGTAGTTTCCGATGCACATCTGGAGGCATTCTGTAATCTGTGGAGTATCAGAGTGTTGATGAAACACAGAAATTGCATCGGAATTGAATACAACAGTTACCATGCGCACTTTCCTCCATGGGAGTAATGTATCTAACAGTCTACGCTTTGATCGTTCCCTGGAAGACCAGTAGTAGTATCCGATGCACATCTGGAGGCTATCTGTAATCTGTGGACTATCAGAGTATTGATGAAACACAGAAATTGCATCGGGATTGAATATAACAGTTACCATGCGCACATTCCTCCATGGGAGTAATGTCTCTAACAGTCTACGCTTTGATCGTTCCCCGGAAGACAAGTAGTAGTTTCCGATGCAAATCTGGAGGCATTCTGTAATCTGTGGACTATCAGAGTGTTGATGAAACACAGAAATTGCATCGGGATTGAATACAACAGTCACCATGCGCACTGTCCTCCATGGGAGTAATGTCCCTAACAGTCTACGCTTTGATCGTTCCCTGGAAGACCAGTAGTAGTTTCCGATGCACATCAGGAGGCTTTCCGTAATCTTTGGACTATCAGAGTGTTGATGAAACAGAGAAATTGCATCGGGATTGAATACAACAGTCACCATGCGCACGTTCCTCCATGGGAGTAATGTGTCTAACAGTCTACGCTTTGATCGTTCCCCGGAAGACAAGTAGTAGTTTCCGATGCACATCTGGAGGCACTCTGTAATCTGTGGAGAATCAGAGTGTTGATGAAACGCTGAAATTGCATCGGGATTGAATACAACAGTCACCATGCGCACTTTCCTCGATGGGAGTAATGTGTCCAACAGTCTTCGCTTTGATCGTTCCCTGGAAGACCAGTAGTAGTTTCCGATGCATATCTGGAGGCTTTCTGTAATCTGTGGAATATCAGAGTGTTGATGAAACACAGAAATTGCATCGGGAATGAATACAACAGTCACCATGTGCACTTTCCTCCACGGGAGGTATGTCTCAAATAGTCTACGGTTTGATCGTACCTGGTAGACCAGTAGTTGTTTCCGATGCACATCTGGTGGAATTCTGTAATCTGTGGACTATCAGAGTGTTGATAAAACACAGAAATTGCTTCGGGATTAAATACAACATTCACCATGTGCACTTTCCTCCACGGGAGGTTTGTCTCAAACAGTCGACGCTTTGATCGTTCCGTGGAACACCAGTAGTAGTTTCCGATGCACATCTGGTGGCATCCTGTAATCTGTGGACTATCAGAGTGTTGATGAAACACAGAAAATGCATCGGGATTGATTACCACAGTTACCATGCGCACTTTCCTCCATGGGTGTAATATCTCAAAGAGTTTACTCTTTGATCGTTCCCTGAAAGACCAGTAGTAGTTTCCGATGCACATCTGGAGGCATTCTGTAATCTGTGGACTATCAGAGTGTTGATGAAACACAGAAATTGCCTCGGGATTGAAAACAACATTCACCATGCGCACTTTCCTCCATGGGAGTAATTCTCAAAGAGTCTATGCTTTGATCGTTCTCTGGAAGACCAGTAGTAGTTTCCGATGCATATCTGGTGCCATTCTGTAATCTGTGGACTATCAGAGTGTTCATGCAACACAGAAATAGCATCGGGATTGAATACAACAGTCACCATGCGCACTTTACTCCATGGGAGTTATGTCTCTAACAGTCTGCGCATTGATCGTTCCCTGGAAGACCAGTAGTAGTTTCCGATGCACATCAGGAGGCTTTCCGTAATCTTTGGACTATCAGAGTGTTGATGAAACACACAAATTGCATCGGGATTGAATACAACAGTCACCATGCGCACTTTCCTCCATGGAAGTAATGTCTCTAATAGTCTACGCTTTGATCGTTATCCGGAGGACAAGTAGTAGTTTCCGATGCACATCTGGAGGCATTCTGTAATCTGTGGAGAATCAGAGTGTTGATGAAACACTGAAATTGCATCGGGATTGAATACAACAGTCACCATGCCCACTTTCCTCCATGGGAGTAATGTGTCCAAAAGTCTTCGCTTTGATCGTTCCCTGGAAGACCAGTAGTAGTTTCCGATGCATATCTGGAGGCTTTCTCTAATCTGAGAACTATCAGAGTGTTGATGAAACACAGAAATTGCCTCGGGATTGAAAACAACATTCACCATGCGCACTTTCCTCCATGGGAGTAATTCTCAAAGAGTCTATGCTTTGATCGTTCTCTGGAAGACCTGTAGTAGTTTCCGATGCATATATGGTGCCATTCTGTAATCTGTGGACTATCAGAGTGTTCATGCAACACAGAAGTAGCATCGGGATTGAATACAACAGTCACCATCCGCACTTTCCTCCGTGGGAGTAATGTCTGAAACAGTCTACGCTTTGATCGTTCCCTGGAAGAGCAGTAGTAGTTTCCGATGCACATCTCTTGGCATTCTGTAATCTGTGGACTATCAGAGTGTTGATGAAACACAGAAATTGCATCGGGATTGAATACAACAGTCACCATGCGCACTTTCCTCCATGGGAGTAATGTCCCAAACAGTCTACGCTTTGATCGTTCCCTGGAAGACCAGTAGTAGTTTCCGATGCACATCGGGATACAATCTGTAATCTGTGGACTATCAGAGTGTTGATGAAACACAGAAATTGCATAGGGATTGAATACAACAGTCACCATGCGCACTTTCCTCCATGGGAGTAATGTCCCAAACACTCTACGCTTTGATCGTGGCCTGGAAGACCAGTAGTAGTTTCCGATGCACATCGGGAGGCATTCTGTAATCTGTGGACTATAAGAGTGTTGATGAAACACAGAAATTGCATCGGGATTGAATACAACAGTCACCATGCGCACTTTCCACCATGGGAGTAATGTTTCATAGTATTTACGCTTTGATCATTCCCTGGAAGACCAGTAGCAGTTTCCGATGCACATCTGGAGGCATTCTGTAATCTGTGGACTATCAGAGTGTTGATGAAACATAGAAATTGCATCGGGATTGAATACAACAGTCACCATGAGCACATTCCTCCATAAAAGTAATGTCTCAAAGAGTCTACGCTTTGATCGTTCCCTGGAAGACCAGTAGTAGTTTCCGATGCACATCTGGAGGCATTCTGTAATCTGTGGAGTATCAGAGTGTTGATGAAACACAGAAATTGCATCGGGATTGAATACAACAGTTACCATGCGCACTTTCCTCCATGGGAGTAATGTCTCTAACAGTCTACGCTTAGATCGTACCCTGGAAGACCAGTAGTAGTATCCGATGCACATCTGGAGGCTATCTGTAATCTGTGGACTATCAGAGTGTTGATGAAACACAGAAATTGCATTGGGATTGAATATAACAGTTACCATGCGCACTTTCCTCCATGGGAGTAATGTCTCTAACAGTCTACGCTTTGATCGTTCCCCGGAAGACAAGTAGTAGTTTCCGATGCACATCTGGAGGCATTCTGTAATCTGAGGACTATCAGAGTGTTGATGAAACACAGAAATTGCCTCGGGATTGAAAACAACATTCACCATGCGCACTTTCCTCCATGGGAGTAATTCTCAAAGAGTCTATGCTTTGATCGTTCTCTGAAAGACCAGTAGTAGTTTCCGATGCATATCTGGTGCCATTCTGTAATCTGTGGATTATCAGAGTTTTCATGAAACACAGAAATTGCATCGGGAATGAATACAATAGTCACCATGTGCACTTTCCTCCGCGGGAGGTATGTCTCAAACAGTCTACGGTTTGATCGTTTCCTGGAAGACCAGTAGTAGTTTCCGATGCACATCTCTTGGCATTCTGTAATCTGTGGACTATCAGAGTGTTGATGAAACACAAAAAATGGCATCGGGATTGAATACAACAGTCAACATGCGCACTTTCCTCCATGGGAGTAATGTCCCAAACAGTCTACGCTTTGATCGTTCCCTGGAAGACCAGTAGTAGTTTCCGATGCAAATCTGGAGGCATTCTGTAATCTGTGGACTATCAGAGTGTTGATGAAACACAGAAATTGCATCGGGATTGAATGCAACAGTCACCATGCGCACTTTCCTCCATGGGAGTAATGTCTCTAACAGTCTACGCTTTGATCGTTCCTGGAAGACCAGTAGTAGTTTCCGATGCACATCAGGAGGCTTTCCGTAATCTTTGGACTATCAGAGTGTTGATGAAACACAGAAATTGCATCGGGATTGAATACAACAGTCACCATGCGCACGTTCCTCCATGGGAGTAATGTCTCTAACAGTCTACGCTTTGATCATTCCCCGGAAGACAAGTAGTAGTTTCCGATGCATATCTGGAGGCATTCTGTAATCTGTGGAGAATCAGAGTGTTGATGAAACACTGAAATTGCATCGGGATTGAATACAACAGTCACCATGCGCACTTTCCTCGATGGGAGTAATGTGTCCAACAGTCTTCGCTTTGATCGTTCCCTGGAAGACCAGTAGTAGTTTCCGATGCATATCTGGAGGCTTTCTGTAATCTGTGGACTATCAGAGTGTTGATGAAACACAGAAATTGCATCGGGATTAAATACAACATTCACCATGTGCACTTTCCTCCACGGGAGGTTTGTCTCAAACAGTCGACGCTTTGATCGTTCCGTGGAAGACCAGTAGTAGTTTCCGATGCACATCTGGTGGCATCCTGTAATCTGTTGACTATCAGAGTGTTGATGAAACACAGAAATTGCATCGGGATTGAATACAACAGTCACCATCCGCTCTTTCCTGCATGGGAGTAATGTCTGAAACAGTCTACGCTTTGATCGTTCCTGGGAAGACCAATAGTAGTTTCTGATGCACATCTGGAGGCATTCTGTAATCTGTGGACTATCAGAGTGTTGATGAAACTCAGAAAATGCATCGGGATTGATTACAACAGTTACCATGCGCACTTTCCTGCATGGGTGTAATGTCTCAAAGAGTTTACTCTTTGATCGTTCCCTGAAAGACCAGTAGTAGTTTCCGATGCACATCTGGAGGCATTCTGTAATCTGTGGACTATCAGAGTGTTGATGAAACACAGAAATTGCCTCGGGATTGAAAACAACATTCAGCATGCGCACTTTCCTCCATGGGAGTAATTCTCAAAGAGTCTATGCTTTGATCGTTCTCTGGAAGACCAGTAGTAGTTTCCGATGCATATCTGGTGCCATTCTGAAAATCTGTGGACTATCAGAGTGTTCATGCAACACAGAAATAGCATCGGGATTGAATACAACAGTCACCATGCGCACTTTACTCCATGGGAGTAATGTCTCTAACAGTCTACGCTTTGATCGTTCCCTGGAAGACCAGTAGTACTTTCCG
Organism: Schistocerca gregaria; assembly: GCF_023897955.1. Lineage (NCBI taxonomy): Eukaryota > Metazoa > Arthropoda > Insecta > Orthoptera > Acrididae > Schistocerca > Schistocerca gregaria. Next base: position 8,050,072 of record NC_064921.1, read on the forward strand.
ATGCACATCAGGAGGCTTTCCGTAATCTTTTGACTATCAGAGTGTTGATGAAACACAGAAATTGCATCGGGATTGAATACAACAGTCACCATGCGCACTTTCCACCATGGGAGTAATGTTTCATAGTATTTACGCTTTGATCATTCCCTGGAAGACCAGTAGCAGTTTCCGATGCACATCTGGAGACATTCTGTAATCTGTGGACTATCAGAGTGTTGATGAAACATAGAAATTGCATCGGGATTGAATACAACAGTCACCATGAGCACATTCCTCCATAAAAGTAATGTCTCAAAGAGTCTACGCTTTGATCGTTCCCTGGAAGACAAGTAGTAGTTTCCGATGCAAATCTGGAGGCATTCTGTAAACTGTGGAGTATCAGAGTGTTGATGAAACACAGAAATTGCATCGGGATTGAATACAACAGTTACCATGCGCACTTTCCTCCATGGTAGTAATGTCTCTAACAGTCTACGCTTTGATCGTTCCCTGGAAGACCAGTAGTAGTATCCGATGCACATCTGGAGGCTATCTGTAATCTGTTAACTATCAGAGAGTTGATGAAACACAGATATTGCATCGGGATTGAATATAACAGTTACCATGCGCACTTTCCTCCATGGGAGTAATGTCTCTAACAGTCTACGCTTTGATCGTTCCCCGAAGACAAGTAGTAGTTTCCGATGCAAAACTGGAGGCATTCTGTAATCTGTGGACTATCAGAGTGTTGATGAAACACAGAAATTGCATCGGGATTGAATACAACAGTCACCATGCGCACGTTCCTCCATGGGAGTAATGTCTCTAACAGTCTACGCTTTGATCGTTCCCCGGAAGACAAGTAGTAGTTTCCGATGCACATCTGGAGGCATTCTGTAATCTGTGGAGAATCAGAGTGTTGATGAAACACTGAAATTGCATCGGGATTGAATACAACAGTCACCATGCGCACTTTCCACGATGGGAGTAATGTGTCCATCAGTCTTCGCTTTGATCGTTCCCTGGAAGACCAGTAGTAGTTTCCGATGCATATCTGGAGGCTTTCTGTAATCTGTGGACTATCAGAGTGTTGATGAAACACAGAAATTGCATCGGGAATGAATACAACAGTCACCATGTGCACTTTCCTCCACGGGAGGTATGTCTCAAACAGTCTACGGTTTGATCGTACCTGGTAGACCAGTAGTTGTTTCCGATGCACATCTGGTGGCATTCTGTAATCTGTGGACTATCAGAGTGTTGATGAAACGCAGAAATTGCTTCGGGATTAAATACAACATTCACCATGCGCACTTTCCTCCATGGGAGTAAAGTTCCAAACACTCTACGCTTTGATCGTAGCCTGGAAGACCAGTAGTAGTATCCGATGCACATCTGGAGGCTATCCGTAATCTGTGGACTATCAGAGTGTTGTTGAAACACAGAAATTGCATCGGGATTGAATATAACAGTTACCATGCGCACTTTCCTCCATGGGAGTAATGTCTCTAACAGTCTACGCTTTGATCGTTCCCCGGAAGACAAGTAGTAGTTTCCGATGCACATCTGGAGGCATTCTGTAATCTGAGGACTATCAGAGTGTTGATGAAACACAGAAATTGCCTCGGGATTGAAAACAACATTCACCATGCGCACTTTCCTCCATGGGAGTAATTCTCAAAGAGTCTATGCTTTGATCGTTCTCTGGAAGACCAGTAGTAGTTTCCGATGCATATCTGGTGCCATTCTGTAATCTGTGGACTATCAGAGTGTTAATGAAACACAGAAATTGCATCGGGAATGAATACAACAGTCACCATGTGCACTTTCCTCCACGGGAGGTATGTCTCAAACAGTCTACGGTTTGATCGTTACCTGGAAGACCAGTAGTAGTTTCCGATGCACATCTCTTGGCATTCTGTAATCTGTGGGGTATCAGAGTGTTGATGAAACACAGAAATTGCATCGGGATTGAATACAACAGTCACCATGCGCACTTTCCTCCATGGGAGTAATGTCCCAAACAGTCTGCGCTTTGATCGTTCCCTGGAAGACCAGTAAGAGTTTCCGATGCACATCGGGATACAATCTGTAATCTGTGGACTATCAGAGTGTTGATGAAACACAGAAAATGCATCGGGATTGATTACAACAGTTACCATGCGCACTTTCCTGCATGGGTGTAATGTCTCAAAGAGTTTACTCTTTGATCGTTCCCTGAAAGACCAGTAGTAGTTTCCGATGCACATCTGGAGGCATTCTGTAATTTGTGGACTATCAGAGTGTTGATGAAACACAGAAATTGCCTCGGGATTGAAAACAACATTCAGCATGCGCACTTTCCTCCATGGGAGTAATTCTCAAAGAGTCTATGCTTTGATCGTTCTCTGGAAGACCAGTAGTAGTTTCCGATGCATATCAGGTGCCATTCTGTAATCTGTGGACTATCAGAGTGTTGATGAAACACAGAAAATGCATCGGGATTGATTACAACAGTCAACATGCGCACTTTCCTCCATGGGAGTAATGTCCCAAACAGTCTACGCTTTGATCGTTCCCTGGAAGACCAGTAGTAGTTTCCGATGCAAATCTGGAGGCATTCTGTAATCTGTGGACTATCAGAGTGTTGATGAAACACAGAAAATGCATCGGGATTGATTACAACAGTCAACATGCGCACTTTCCTCCATGGGAGTAATGTCCCAAACAGTCTACGTTTTGATCGTTCCCTGGAAGACCAGTAGTAGTTTCCGATGCATATCTGGAGGCTTTCTGTAATCTGTGGACTATCAGAGTGTTGATGAAACACAGAAATTGCATCGGGATTAAATACAACATTCACCATGTGCACTTTCCTCCACGGGAGGTTTGTCTCAAACAGTCGACGCTTTGATCGTTCCGTGGAAGACCAGTAGTAGTTTCCGATGCACATCTGGTGGCATCCTGTAATCTGTGGACTATCAGAGTGTTGATGAAACACAGAAATTGCATCGGGATTGAATACAACAGTCACCATCCGCTCTTTCCTGCATGGGAGTAATGTCTGAAACAGTCTACGCTTTGATCGTTCCTGGGAAGACCAATAGTAGTTTCTGATGCACATCTGGAGGCATTCTGTAATCTGTGGACTATCAGAGTGTTGATGAAACACAGAAAATGCATCGGGATTGATTACAACAGTTACCATGCGCACTTTCCTGCATGGGTGTAATGTCTCAAAGAGTTTATTCTTTGATCGTTCCCTGAAAGACCAGTAGTAGTTTCCGATGCACATCTGGAGGCATTCTGTAATCTGTGGACTATCAGAGTGTTGATGAAACACAGAAATTGCCTCGGGATTGAAAACAACATTCAGCATGCGCACATTCCTCCATGGGAGTAATTCTCAAAGAGTCTATGCTTTGATCGTTCTCTGGAAGACCAGTAGTAGTTTTCGATGCATATCTGGTGCCATTCTGTAATCTGTGGACTATCAGAGTGTTCATGCAACACAGAAATAGCATTGGGATTGAATACAACAGTCACCATGCGCACTTTACTCCATGGGAGTAATGTCTCTAACAGTCTACGCTTTGATCGTTCCCTGGAAGACCAGTAGTACTTTCCGATGCACATCAGGAGGCTTTCCGTAATCTTTTGACTATCAGAGTGTTGATGAAACACAGAAATTGCATTGGGATTGAATACAACAGTCACCATGCGCACTTTCCACCATGGGAGTAATGTTTCATAGTATTTACGCTTTGATCATTCCCTGGAAGACCAGTAGCAGTTTCCGATGCACATCTGGTGGCATTCTGTAATCTGCGGACTATCAGAGTGTTGATGAAACGCAGAAATTGCTTCGGGATTAAATACAACATTCACCATGCGCACTTTCCTCCATGGGAGTAAAGTTCCAAACACTCTACGCTTTGATCGTAGCCTGGAAGACCAGTAGTAGTATCCGATGCACATCTGGAGGCTATCCGTAATCTGTGGACTATCAGGGTGTTGATGAAACACAGAAATTGCATCGGGATTGAATATAACAGTTACCATGCGCACTTTCCTCCGTGGGAGTAATGTCTCTAACAGTCTACGCTTTGATCGTTCCCCGGAAGACAAGTAGTAGTTTCCGATGCACATCTGGAGGCATTCTGTAATCTGAGGACTATCAGAGTGTTGATGAAACACAGAAATTGCCTCGGGATTGAAAACAACATTCACCATGCGCACTTTCCTCCATGGGAGTAATTCTCAAAGAGTCTATGCTTTGATCGTTCTCTGGAAGACCAGTAGTAGTTTCCGATGCATATCTGGTGGCATTCTGTAATCTGTGGACTATCAGAGTGTTAATGAAACACAGAAATTGCATCGGGAATGAATACAACAGTCACCATGTGCACTTTCCTCCACGGGAGGTATGTCTCAAACAGTCTACGGTTTGAACGTTACCTGGAAGACCAGTAGTAGTTTCCGATGCACATCTCTTGGCATTCTGTAATCTGTAGACTATCAGAGTGTTGATGAAACACAGAAATTGCATCGGGATTGAATACAACAGTCACCATGCGCACTTTCCTCCATGGGAGTAATGTCCCAAACAGTCTGCGCTTTGATCGTTCCCTGGAAGACCAGTAAGAGTTTCCGATGCACATCGGGATACAATCTGTAATCTGTGGACTATCAGAGTGTTGATGAAACACAGAAATTGCATCGGGATTGAATACAACAGTCACCATGCGCACTTTCCTCCATGGGAGTAATGTCCCATACACTCTACGCTTTGATCGTAGCCTGGAAGACCAGTAGTAGTTTCCGATGCACATCGGGAGGCATTCTGTAATCTGTGGACTATAAGAGTGTTGATGAAACACAGAAATTGCATCGGGATTGAATACAACAGTCACCATGCGCACTTTCCACCATGGGAGTAATGTTTCATAGTATTTACGCTTTGATCATTCCCTGGAAGACCAGTAGCAGTTTCCGATGCACATCTGGAGGCATTCTGTAATCTGTGGACTATCAGAGTGTTGATGAAACACAGAAATTGCCTCGGGATTGAAAACAACATTCACCATGCGCACTTTCCTCCATGGGAGTAATTCTCAAAGAGTCTATGCTTTGATCGTTCTCTGGAAGAGCAGTAGTAGTTTCCGATGCATATCTGGTGCCATTCTGTAATCTGTGGACTATCAGAGTGTTCATGCAACACAGAAATAGCATCGGGATTGAATACAACAGTCACCATGCGCACTTTACTCCATGGGAGTAATGTCTCTAACAGTCTACGCTTTGATCGTTCCCTGGAAGACCAGTAGTAGTTTCCGATGCACATCATTAGGCTTTCCGTAATCTTTGGACTATCAGAGTGTTGATGAAACACAGAAATTGCATCGGGATTGAATACAATAGTCACCATGCGCACTTTCCACCATGGGAGTAATGTTTCATAGTATTTACGCTTTGATCATTCCCTGGAAGACCAGTAGCAGTTTCCGATGCACATCTGGAGGCATTCTGTAATCTGTGGACTATCAGAGTGTTGAAGAAACATAGAAATTGCATCGGGATTGAATACAACAGTCACCATGAGCACATTCCTCCATAAAAGTAATGTCTCAAAGAGTCTACGCTTTGATCGTTCCCTGGAAGACCAGTAGTAGTTTCCGATGCACATCTGGAGGCATTCTGTAATCTGTGGAGTATCAGAGTGTTGATGAAACACAGAAATTGCATCGGGATTGAATACAACTGTTACCATGCGTACTTTCCTCCATGGGAGTAATGTCTCTAACAGTCTACGCTTTGATCGTTTCCTGGAAGACCAGTAGTAGTATCCGATGCACATCTGGAGGCTATCTGTAATCTGTGGACTATCAGAGTGTTGATGAAACACAGAAATTGCATCGGGATTGAATATAACAGTTACCATGCGCACTTTCCTCCATGGGAGTAATGTCTCTAACAGTCTACGCTTTGATCGTTCCCCGGAAGACAAGTAGCAGTTTCCGATGCAAATCTGGAGGCATTCTGTAATCTGTGGACTATCAGAGTGTTGATGAAACACAGAAATTGCATCGGGATTGATTACAACAGTCACCATGCGCACTTTCCTCCATGGGAGTAATGTCTCTAACAGTCTACGCTTTGATCGTTCCCTGGAAGACCAGTAGTAGTTTCCGATGCACATCAGGAGGCTTTCCGTAATCTTTGGACTATCAGAGTGTTGATGAAACACAGAAATTGCATCGGGATTGAATACAACAGTCACCATGCGCACGTTCCTCCATGGGAGTAATGTCTCTAACAGTCTACGCTTTGATCGTTCCCCGGAAGACAAGTAGTAGTTTCCGATGCACATCTGGAGGCATTCTGTAATCTGTGGAGAATCAGAGTGTTGATGAAACACTGAAACTGCATCGGGAATGAATACAACAGTCACCATGCGCACTTTCCTCGGTGGGAGTAATGTGTCCAACAGTCTTCGCTTTGATCGTTCCCTGGAAGACCAGTAGTAGTTTCCGATGCATATCTAGAGGCTTTCTGTAATCTGTGGTCTATCAGAGTGTTGATGAAACACAGAAATTGCATCGGGAATGAATACAACAGTCACCATGTGCACTTTCCTCTACGGGAGGTATGTCTCAAACAGTCTACGGTTTGATCGTACCTGGTAGACCAGTAGTTGTTTCCGATGCACATCTGGTGGCATTCTGTAATCTGTGGACTATCAGAGTGTTGATGAAACATAGAAATTGCTTCGGGATTAAATACAACATTCACCATGCGCACTTTCCTCCATGGGAGTAATGTCCCAAACACTCTACGCTTTGATCGTAGCCTGGAAGACCAGTAGTAGTTTCCGATGCACATCGGGAGGCATTCTGTAATCTGTGGACTATCAGAGTGTTGATGAAACACAGAAATTGCCTCGGAATTGAATATAACAGTTACCATGCGCACTTTCCTCCATGGGAGTAATGTCTCTAACAGTCTACGCTTTGATCGTTCCCCGGAAGACAAGTAGTAGTTTCCGATGCAAATCTGGAGGCATTCTGTAATCTGTGGACTATCAGAGTGTTGATGAAACACAGAAATTGCATCGGGATTGAATACAACAGTCACCATGCGCACTTTCCTCCATGGGAGTAATGTCTCTAACAGTCTACGCTTTGATAGTTCCCTGGAAGACCTGTAGTAGTTTCCGATGCACATCAGGAGGCTTTCCGTAATCTTTGGTCTATCAGAGTGTTGATGAAACACAGAAATTGCATCGGGATTGAATACAACAGTCACCATCCGCTCTTTCCTGCATGGGAGTAATGTCTCAAACAGTCTACGCTCTGATCGTTTTCGGAAGACAATTAGTAGTTTCCGATGCACATCTGGAGGCATTCTGTAATCTGTGGACTATCAGAGTGTTGATGAAAAACTGAAATTGCATCGGGATTGAATACAACAGTCACCATGCGCACTTTACTCCATGGGAGTAATGTCTCTAACAGTCTACGCTTTGATCGTTCCCTGGAAGACCAGTAGTAGTTTCCGATGCATATCTGGAGGCTTTCTGTAATCTGTGGACTATCAGTGTGTTGATGAAACACAGAAATTGCATCGGGAATGAATACAACAGTCACCATGTGCACTTTCCTCCAAGGGAGGTATGTCTCAAACAGTCTACGGTTTGATCGTACCTGGTAGACCAGTAGTTCTTTCCGATGCACATCTGGTGGCATTCTGTAATCTGTGGACTATCAGAGTGTTGATGAAACACAGAAATTGCTTCGGGATTAAATACAAGATTCACCATGTGCACTTTCCTCCACGGGAGGTTTGTCTCAAACAGTCGACGCTTTGATCGTTCCGTGGAAGACCAGTAGTAGTTTCCGATGCACATCTGGTGGCATCCTGTATTCTGTGGACTATCAGAGTGTTGATGAAACACAGAAATTGCATCGGGATTGAATACAACAGTCACCATCCGCCCTTTCCTGCATGGGAGTAATGTCTGAAACAGTCTACGCTTTGATCGTTCCTGGGAAGACCAGTAGTAGTTTCTGATGCTCATCTGGAGGCATTCTGTAATCTGTGGACTATCAGAGTGTTGATGAAACACAGAAAATGCATCGGGATTGATTACAACAGTTACCATGCGCACATTCCTCCATGGGTGTCATGTCTCAAAGAGTTTACTCTTTGATCGTTCCCTGAAAGACCAGTAGTAGCTTCCGATGCACATCTGGAGGCATTCTGTAATCTGTGGACTATCAGAGTGTTGATGAAACACAGATATTGCCTCGGGATTGAAAACAACATTCACCATGCGCACTTTCCTCCATGGGAGTAATTCTCAAAGAGTCTATGCTTTGATCGTTCTCTGGAAGACCAGTAGTAGTTTCCGATGCATATCTGGTGCCATTCTGTAATCTGTGGACTATCAGAGTGTTCATGCAACACAGAAATAGCATCGGGATTGAATACAACAGTCACCATGCGCACTTTACTCCATGGGAGTAATGTCTCTAACAGTCTACGCTTTGATCGTTCCCTGGAAGACCAGTAGTAGTTTCCGATGCACATCAGGAGGCTTTCCGTAATCTTTGGACCTTCAGAGTGTTGATGAAACATAGAAATTGCATCGGGATTGAATACAACGGTCACCATCCACACTTTCCTCCATAAAAGTAATGTCTCAAACAGTCAACGCTTTGATCGTTCCCAGGAAGACCAGTAGTAGTTTCCGATGCATATCTGGAGGCTTTCTGTAATCTGAGGACTATCAGAGTGTTGATGAAACACAGAAATTGCATCGGGATTAAATACAACAGTCACGATGCGCACTTTCCTCCATGGGAGTAATTCTCAAAGAGTCTATGCTTTGATCGTTCTCGGGAAGACCAGTAGTAGTTTCCGATGCATATCTGGTGCCATTCCGTAGTCTGTGGACTATCAGAGTGTTCATGCAACACAGAAGTAGCATCGGGATTAAATACAACAGTCACCATCCTCACTTTCCTCCGTGGGAGTAATGCCTGAAACAGTCTACGCTTTGATCGTTCCCTGGAAGACCAGTAGTAGTTTCCGATGCACATCTCTTGGCATTCTGTAATCTGTGGACTATCAGAGTGTTGATGAAACACAGAAATTGCATCGGGATTGAATACAACAGTCACCATGAGCACTTTCCTACATGGGAGTAATGTCCCAAACACTCTACGCTTTGATCGTAACCTGGAAGACCAGTAGTAGTTTCCGATGCACATCGGGAGGCATTCTGTAATCTGTGGACTATCAGAGTGTTGATGAAACACAGAAATTGCATCGGGATTGAATACAACAGTCACCATGCGCACTTTCCACCATGGGAGTAATGTTTCATAGTATTTACGCTTTGAACATTCCCTGGAAGACCAGTAGCAGTTTCCGATGCACATCTGGAGGCATTCTGTAATCTGTGGACTATCAGAGTGTTGATGAAACATAGAAATTGCATCGGGATTGAATACAACAGTCACCATGAGCACATTCCCCCATAAAAGTAATGTCTCAAAGAGTCTACGCTTTGATCGTTCCCTGGAAGACCAGTAGTAGTTTCCGATGCACATCTGGAGGCATCCTGTAATCTGTGGAGTATCAGAGTGTTGATGAAACACAGAAATTGCATCGGGATTGAATACAACAGTTACCATGCGCACTTTCCTCCATGGGAGTAATGTCTCTAACAGTCTACGCTTTGATCGTTCCGTGGAAGACCAGTAGTAGTTTCCGATGCACATCTGCTGGCATCCTGTAATCTGTGGACTATCAGAGTGTTGATGAAACACAGAAATTGCATCGGGATTGAATACAACAGTCACCATCCGCTCTTTCCTGCATGGGAGTAATGTCTGAAACAGTCTACGCTTTGATCGTTCCTGGAAGACAAGTACTAGTTTCCGATGCACATCTGGAGGCATTCTGTAATCTGTGGAGAATCCGAGTGTTGATGAAACACTGAAATTGCATCGGGATTGAATACAACAGTCACCATGCGCACTTTCCTCGATGGGAGTAATGTGTCCAACAGTCTTCGCTTTGATCGTTCCCTGGAAGACCAGTAGTAGTTTCCGATGCATATCTGGAGGCTTTCTGTAATCTGTGGACTATCAGAGTGTTGATGAAACACAGAAATTGCATCGGGAATGAATACAACAGTCACAATGTGCACTTTCCTCCACGGGAGGTATGTCTCTAACAGTCTACGGTTTGATCGTACCTGGTAGAAGAGTAGTTGTTTCCGATGCACATCTGGTGGCATTCTGTAATCTGTGGACTATCAGAGTGTTGATGAAACACAGAAATTGCTTCGGGATTAAATACAACATTCACCATGTGCACTTTCCTCCACGGTAGGTTTGTCTCAAACAGTCAACGCTTTGATCGTTCCGTAGAAGACCAGTAGTAGTTTCCGATGCACATCTGGTGGCATCCGGTAGTCTGTGGACTATCAAGAGTGTTGATGAAACACAGAAATTGCATCGGGATTGAATACAACAGTCACCATCCGCTCTTTCCTGCATGGGAGTAACGTCTGAAACAGTCTACGCTTTGATCGTTCCCGGGAAGACCAGTAGTAGTTTCTGATGCACATATGGAGGCATTCTGTAATCTGTGGACTATCAGAGTGTTGATGAAACACAGAAAATGCATCGGGATTGATTACAACAGTTACCATGCGCACTTTCCTCCATGGGTGTAGTGTCTCAAAGAGTTTACTCTTTGAACGTTCCCTGAAAGACCAGTAGTAGTTTCCGATGCACATCTGGAGGCATTCTGTAATCTGTGGACTATCAGAGTGTTGATGAAACACAGAAATTGCATCGGGATTGAATACAACAGTCACCATGCGCACTTTACTCCATGGGATTAATGTCTCTAACTGTCTACGATTTGATCGTTCCCTGGAAGACCAGTTGTAGTTTCCGATGCTCATCTGGAGGCTTTCTGTAATCTTTGGACTATCAGAGTGCTGATGAAACACAGAAATTGCATCGGGATTGAATACAACAGTCACCATGCGCACTTTCCTCCATGGGAGTAATGTCTCTAACAGTCTACGCTTTGATCGTTCCCCCGAAGACAAGTAGTAGTTTCCGATGCACATCTGGAGGCTCTCCGTAATCTGAGGACTATCAGAGTGTTGATGAAAGACAGAAATTGCATCGGGATTAAATACAACAGTCACCATGCGCACTTTACTCCATGGGATTAATGTCTCTAACTGTCTACGATTTGATCGTTCCCTGGAAGACCAGTTGTAGTTTCCGATGCTCATCTGGAGGCTTTCTGTAATCTTTGGACTATCAGAGTGCTGATGAAACACAGAAATTGCATCGGGATTGAATACAACAGTCTCCATGCGCACTTTCCTCCATGGGGGTAATGTCTTAAACATTCTACGCTTTGATCGTTCCCTGGAAGACCAGAAGTAGTTTCAATTGCAAATCTGGAGGCATTCTGTAATCTGTGGACTCTAAGAGTGTTGATGAAACACAGAAATTGCATCGGGATTGAATACAACAGTCACAATGCGCACTTTACTCCATGGCAGTAATGTCTCTAACAGTCTACGTTTTGATCGTACCCTGGAAGACCAGTAGTAGTTTCCGATGCACATCTGGAGGCTTTCCGTAATCTTTGGACTATCAGAGTGTTGATGAAACACAGAAATTGCATCGGGATTGTATACAACTGTCACCATGCGCACTTTCCTCCATGCGAGTAATTCTCAAACAGTCTATGCTTTGATCGTTCTCTGGAAGACCAGTAGTAGTTTCCGATGCATATCTGGTGCCATTCTGTAATCTGTGGACTATCAGAGTGTTCATGAAACACAGAAATTGCATCGGGAATGAATACAACAGTCACCATGTGCACTTTCCTCCACGGGAGGTATGTCTCAAACAGTCTACGGTTTGATCGTTACCTGGAAGACCTGTAGTAGTTTCCGATGCACATCTGGTGGCATTCTGTAATCTGTGGACAATCAGAGTGTTGATTGAACACAGAAATAGCATCGGGATTGAATACAACAGTCACCATCCGCACTTTCCTCCGTGGGAGTAATGTCTGAAACAGTCTACGCTTTGATCGTTCCCTGGAAGACCAGTAGTAGTTTCCGATGCACATCTCTTGGCATTCTGTAATCTGTGGACTATCAGAGTGTTGATGAGACACAGAAATTGCATCGGGATTGAATACAACAGTCACCATGCGCACTTTCCTCCATGGGAAAATGTCCCAAACAGTCTACGTTTTGATCATTCCCTGGAAGACCAGTAGCAGTTTCCGATGCACATCTGGAGGCATTCTGTAATCTGTGGACTATCAGAGTGTTGATGAAACACAGAAATTGCATCGGGATTGAATACAACAGTTACCATGCGCACTTTCCTCCATGGGAGTAATGTCTCTAAGAGTTTACGCTTTGATCGTTCCCTGGAAGACCAGTAGTAGTTTCCGATGCACATCTGGAGGCTTTCCGTAATCTTTGGACTATCAGAGTGTTGAAGAAACACAGAAATTGCATCGGGATTGAAAACAACATTCACCATGCGCACTTTCCACCATGGGTGTAATTCTCAAACAGTCTATGATTTGATCGTTCTGTGGAAGACCAGTAGTAGTTTCCGATGCATATCTGGTGCCATTCTGTAATCTGTGGACTATCAGAGTGTTCATGAAACACAGATATTTCATCGGGAATGAATACAACAGTCACCATGTGCAATTTCCTCCATGGGAGTAATGTCCCAAACAGTCTACGCTTTGATCGTAGCCTGGAAGACCAGTAGTAGTTTCCGATGCACATCGGGAGGCATTCTGTAATCTGTGGACTATAAGAGTGTTGATGAAACACAGAAATTGCATCGGGATTGAATACAACAGTCACGATGCGCACTTTCCTCCATGGGAGTAGTGTCTCAAACAGTCTACGCTTTAATCGTTCCCTGGAAGACCAGTAGTAGTTTCCGATGCACATCTGGAGGCATTCTGTAATCTGTGGAGTTTCAGAGTGTTGATGAAACACAGAAATTGCATCGGGATTGAATACAACAGTCACCATGCGCACTTTCCTCCATGGGAGTAATGTCCCAAACAGTCTACGCTTTGATCGTTCCCTGGAAGACCAGTAGTAGTTTCCGATGCACATCGGGAGGCATTCTGTATTCTGTGGACTATGAGAGTGTTGATGAAACACAGAAATTGCATCGGGATGAATACAACGGTCACCATGCGCACATTCTTCCACGGGAGTTATGTCTCAAGCAGTCTACGATTTGATCGTTCCCTGGAACACCAGTAGTAGTTTCCGATGCACATCTGGTGGCATTCTGTAATATGTAGACTATCAGAGTATTGATGAAACACAGAAATTGCATGGGGATTGAATACAGGATTCACCATGCGCACTTTCCTCCAAGGGGGTAATTCTCAAACAGTCTATGCTTTGATCGTTCCCTGGAAGACCAGTAGTAGTTTCCGATGCACATCTCGTGGCATTCTGTAATCTGTGGACTATCAGAGTGTTGATGAAACACAGAAATTGCATAGGGGTTGAATACAACAGTCACCATGCGCAGTTTCCTCCATTGGAGTAATTCTCAAACAGTCTATGCTTTGATCGTTCTATGGAAGACCAGTAGTAGTTTCCGATGCACATCTGGAGGCATTCTGTAATCTGTGGACTATCAGAGTGTTGATGAAACACAGAAATTGCCTCGGGATTGAAAACAACATTCACCATGCGCACTTTCCTCCATGGGAGTAATTCTCAAACAGTCTATGCTTTGATCGTTCTGTGGAAGACCAGTAGTAGTTTCCGATGCACATCTGGAGGCACTCTGTAATCTGTGGACTATCAGAGTGTTCATGAAACACAGAAATTGCATCGGGAATGAATACAACAGTCACCATGTGCAATCTCCTACACGGGAGGTATGTCTCAAACAGTCTTCGGTTTGATCGTTCCCTGGAAGACCAGTAGTAGTTTCCGATGCACATCTGGAGGCATTCTGTAATCTGTGGACTATCAGAGTGTTGATGAAACACTGAAATTGCATCGGGATTGAATACAACAGTCACCATGCGCACTTTACTCCATGGGAGTAATGTGTCCAACAGTGTCCGCTTTGATCGTTCCCTGGAAGACCAGTAGTAGTTTCCGATGCATATCTGGTGCCATTCTGTAATCTGTGGACTATCAGAGTGTTCATGAAACACAGAAATTGCATCGGGAATGAATACAACAGTCACCATGCGCACTTTCCTCCACGGGAGATGTGTCTCAAACAGTCTACGGTTTGATAGTTCCCTGGAAGACCAGTAGTAGTTTCCGATGCACATCTGGTGGCATTCTGTAATCTGTGGACTATCAGAGTGTTGATGCAACACAGAAATAGCATCGGGATTGAATACAACAGTGACCATCCGCACTTTCCTCCGTGGGAGTAATGTCTGAAACAGTCTACGCTTTGATCGTTCGCGGGAAGACCAGCAGTAGTTTCCGATGAACATCTGGAGGCACTCTGAAATCTGTGGACTATCAGTCTGTTGATGAAACACAGAATTTGCATCGGGATTGAATACAACAGTCACCATCCGCACTTTCCTCCATGGGAATAATGTCTGAAACAGTCTTGGCTTTGATCGTTCCCTGGAAAACCAGTAGTAGTTTCCGATGCACATTTTGTGGTATTCTGCAATCTACGGACTATCAGGGTGTTGATGAAACACAGAAAATGCATCGGGATTGAATACAACAGTCACCATGCGCACTTTTCTCCATGGGAGTAATGTCTCAAGGAGTTTACGATTTGATCGTTCCCTGGAAGACTACTAGTAGTTTCCGATGCACATCTGGAGGCATTCTGTAATCTGTGGACTATCAGAGTGTTGATGAAACACAGAAATTGCATCCTGATTGAATACAACAGTCACCATGCGCACTTTCCTCCATGGGAGTAATGTCTCAAACAGTCTGTGCTTTTATCGTTCCCTGGAAGACCAGTAGCAGTTTCCGATGAACATCTGGAGGCATTCTGTAACTTGTGGACTGTCAGAGCGTTGATGAAACACAGAAATAGCATCGGGATTGATTACAACAGTCACCATCCGCACTTCCCTCCATGGGAGTAATGTCTGAAACAGTCTATGCTTTAATCGTTCCCTGGAAGCCAGTAGTTGTTTCCGATGCACATCTGGAGGCATTCTGTAATCTGTGGACTATCAGTGTGTTGATGAATCACAGAATTTGCATCGGGATTGAATACAACAGTCACCATCCGCACTTTCCTCCGTGGGAGTAATGTCTGAAGCAGTCTACGCTTTCATCGTTCCCGGGAAGACCAGTAGTAGTTTCCGATGCACATCTCGTGGCATTCAGTAATCTGTGGACTATCAGAGTGTTGATGAAACACAGAAATTGCATCGGGATTGAATACAACATTCACCATCCGCACTTTCCTGCATGGGAGTAATGTCTGATACAGTCTACGCTTTGATCGTTCGCGGGAAGACCAGTAGTAGATTCCGATGCACATCTGGAGTCTTTCTGTAATTTTTGGACTATCAGAGTGTTGATGAAACACAGAAATTGCATCCTGATTGAATACAACAGTCAACATGCGCACTTTCCTCCATGGGAGTAATGTCTCAAACAGTCTGCGCTTTTATCGTTCCCTGGAAGACCAGTCGTACTTTCCGATGAACATCTGGAGGCATTCTGTAACATGCGGACTATCAGAGTGTTGATGAAACACAGAAATAGCATCGGGAATAAATACAACAGTCACCATCCGGACTTTCCTCCATGGGAGTAATGTCTGAAACAGTCTACGATTTGATCGTTTGCTGGAAGACCAGTAGTAGTTTCCGATGCACATCTCGTGGCATTCTGTAATCTGTGGACTATCAGAGTGTTGATGAAACACAGAAATTGCATCGGGATTGAATACAACAGTCACCATGCGCACTTTCCTCCATGGGAGTAATGACCCAAACAGTCTACGCTTTGATAATTCCCTGGAAGGCCAGTAGTAGTTTCCGATGCACATCGGGAGGCATTCTGTATTGTGTGGACTATCAGAGTGTCGATGAAAGACAGAAATTGCATCGGGATTGAATACAGGAGTCACCATGCGCACTTTCCTCCAAGGGAGTAATTCTCAAACAGTCTATGATTTGATCGTTCCCTGGAAGACCAGTAGATGTTTCCGATGCATATCTGGTGCCATTCTGTAGTCTGTGGACTATCAGAGTGTTGATGAAACACAGAAATTGCATCGGGAATGAAAACAACAGTCACCATGCGCACTTTCCTCCACGGGAGGTATGTCTCAAACAGTCTACGGTTTGATCGTTCCCTGGAAGATTAGTAGTAGTTTCCGATGCACATCTGGTGGTATTCTGTAATCTGTGGACTATCAGAATGTTGATGAAACACAGAAATAGCATCGGGACTGAATACAACAGTCACCATCCGAAATTTCCTCCATGGGAGTAATGTCTGAAACAGTATACGATTTGATCGTTTGCTGGAAGGCCAGTAGTAGTTTCCGATGCACATCTCGTGGCATTCTGTAATCTGTGGACTATCAGAGTGTTGATGAAACACAGAAAATGCATCGGGATTGATTACAACAGTTACCATGCGCACTTTCCTCCATGGGTGTAGTGTCTCAAAGAGTTTACTCTTTGTACGTTCCCTGAAAGACCAGTAGTAGTTTCCGATGCACATCTGGAGGCATTCTGTAATCTGTGGACTATCAGAGTGTTGATGAAACACAGAAATTGCATCGGGATTGAATACAACAGTCACCATGCGCACTTTCCTCCATGGGATTAATGTCTCTAACTGTCTACGATTTGATCGTTCCCTGGAAGACCAGTTGTAGTTTCCGATGCTCATCTGGAGGCTTTCTGTAATCTTTGGACTATCAGAGTGCTGATGAAACACAGAAATTGCATCGGGATTGAATACAACAGTCACCATGCGCACTTTCCTCCATGGGAGTAATGTCTCTAACAGTCTACGCTTTGATCGTTCCCCCGAAGACAAGTAGTAGTTTCCGATGCACATCTGGAGGCTCTCCGTAATCTGAGGACTATCAGAGTGTTGATGAAACACAGAAATTGCATCGGCATTGAATACAACAGTCTCCATGCGCACTTTCCTGAATGGGGGTAATGTCTTAAACATTCTACGCTTTGATCGTTCCCTGGAAGACCAGAAGTAGTTTCAATTGCAAATCTGGAGGCATTCTGTAATCTGTGGACTCTAAGAGTGTTGATGAAACACAGAAATTGCATCGGGATTGAATACAACAGTCACCATGCGCACTTTACTCCATGGCAGTAATGTCTCTAACAGTCTACGTTTTGATCGTACCCTGGAAGACCAGTAGTAGTTTCCGGTGCACATCTGGAGGCTTTCCGTAATCTTTGGACTATCAGAGTGTTGATGAAACACAGAAATTGCATCGGGATTGAATACAACTGTCACCATGCGCACTTTCCTCCATGGGAGTAATTCTCAAACAGTCTATGCTTTGATCGTTCTCTGGAAGACCAGTAGTAGTTTCCGATGCATATCTGGTGCCATTCTGTAATCTGTGGACTATCAGAGTGTTCATGAAACACAGAAATTGCATCGGGAATGAATACAACAGTCACCATGTGCACTTTCCTCCACGGGAGGTATGTCTCAAACAGTCTACGGTTTGATCGTTACCTGGAAGACCAGTAGTAGTTTCCGATGCACATCTGGTGGCATTCTGTAATCTGTGGACTATCAGAGTGTTGATTGAACACAGAAATAGCATCGGGATTGAATACAACAGTCACCATCCGCATTTTCCTCCGTGGGAGTAATGTCTGAAACAGTCTACGCTTTGATCGTTCCCTAGAAGACCAGTAGTAGTTTCCGATGCACATCTCTTGGCATTCTGTAATCTGTGGACTATCAGAGTGTTGATGAAACACACAAATTGCATCGGGATTGAATACAACAGTCACGATGCGCACTTTCCTCCATGGGAGTAGTGTCTCAAACAGTCTACGCTTTAATCGTTCCCTGGAAGACCAGTAGTAGTTTCCGATGCACATCTGGAGGCATTCTGTAATCTGTGGAGTTTCAGAGTGTTGATGAAACACAGAAATTGCATCGGGATTGAATACAACAGTCACCATGCGCACTTTCCTCCATGGGAGTAATGTCCCAAACAGTCTACGCTTTGATCGTTCCCTGGAAGACCAGTAATAGTTTCCGATGCACATCGGGAGGCATTCTGTATTCTGTGGACTATGAGAGTGTTGATGAAACACAGAAATTGCATCGGGATGAATACAACAGGCACCATGCGCACATTCTTCCACGGGAGTTATGTCTCAAGCAGTCTACGCTTTGATCGTTCCCCGGAACACCAGTAGTAGTTTCCGATGCACATCTGGTGGCATTCTGTAATATGTAGACTATCAGAGTATTGATGAAACACAGAAATTGCATGGGGATTGAATACAGGATTCACCATGCGCACTTTCCTCCAAGGGAGTAATTCTCAAACAGTCTATGCTTTGATCGTTCCCTGGAAGACCAGTAGTAGTTTCCGATGCACATCTCGTGGCATTCTGTAATCTGTGGACTATCAGAGTGTTGATGAAACACAGAAATTGCATAGGGGTTGAATACAACAGTCACCATGCGCAGTTTCCTCCATTGGAGTAATTCTCAAACAGTCTATGGTTTGATCGTTCTGTGGAAGACCAGTAGTAGTTTCCGATGCACATCTGGAGGCATTCTGTAATCTGTGGACTATCAGAGTGTTGATGAAACACAGAAATTGCCTCGGGATTGAAAACAACATTCACCATGCGCACTTTCCTCCATGGGAGTAATTCTCAAACAGTCTATGCTTTGATCGTTCTGTGGAAGACCAGTAGTAGTTTCCGATGCACATCTGGAGGCACTCTGTAATCTGTGGACTATCAGAGTGTTCATGAAACACAGAAATTGCATCGGGAATGAATACAACAGTCACCATGTGCACTCTCCTCCACGGGAGGTATGTCTCAAACAGTCTTCGGTTTGATCGTTCCCTGGAAGACCAGTAGTAGTTTCCGATGCACATCTGGTGGCATTCTGTAATCTGTGGACTATCAGAGTGTTGATGCAACACAGAAATAGCATCGGGATTGAATACAACTGTCACCATCCGCACTTTCCTCCGTGGGAGTAATGTCTGAAACAGTCTACGCTTTGATCGTTCCCTGGAAGATGCACATCTGGAGGCTTTCCGTAATCTTTGGACTATCAGAGTGTTGATGAAACACAGAAATTGCATCGGGTTTGAATACAACAGTCACCATGCGCACTTTCCTCCATGGGCGTAATGTCTCTAACAGTCTACGCTTTGATCGTTCCCCGGAAGACAAGTAGTAGTTTCCGATGCACATCTGGAGGCATTCTGTAATCTGTGGACTATCAGAGTGTTGATGAAACACTGAAATTGCATCGGGATTGAATACAACAGTCACCATGCGCACTTTACTCCATGGGAGTAATGTGTCCAACAGTGTCCGCTTTGATCGTTCCCTGGAAGACCAGTAGTAGTTTCCGATGCATATCTGGAGGCTTTCTGTAATCTGTGGACTATCAGAGTGTTGATGAAACACAGAGATTGCCTCGGGATTGAAAACAACATTCACCATGCGCACTTTCCTCCATGGGAGTAATTCTCAAACAGTCTATGCTTTGATCGTTCTCTGGAAGACGAGTAGTAGTTTCCGATGCATATCTGGTGCCATTCTGTAATCTGTGGACTATCAGAGTGTTCATGAAACACAGAAATTGCATCGGGAATGAATACAACAGTCACCATGCGCACTTTCCTCCACGGGAGATGTGACTCAAACAGTCTACGGTTTGATCGTTCCCTGGAAGACCAGTAGTAGTTTTCGATGAACATCTGGAGGCACTCTGAAATCTGTGGACTATCAGTCTGTTGATGAAACACAGAATTTGCATCGGGATTGAATACAACAGTCACCATGCGCACTTTCCTCCATGGGAGTAATGTCTCAAACAGTCTACGCTTTGATCGTTCCCTGGAAGACCAGTAGTAGTTTCCGATGCACATCTGGAGGCATTCTGTAATTTTTGGACTATCAGAGTGTTGATGAAACACAGAAATTGCATCGGGATTGAATACAACAGTCACCATCCGCACTTTCCTCCATGGGAATAATGTCTGAAACAGTCTTGGCTTTGATCGTTCCCTGGAAAACCAGTAGTAGTTTCCGATGCACATTTTGTGGTATTCTGCAATCTACGGACAATCAGGGTGTTGATGAAACACAGAAAATGCATCGGGATTGAATACAACAGTCACCATGCGCACTTTCCTCCATGGGAGTAATGTCTCAAACAGTCTGTGCTTTTATCGTTCCCTGGAAGACCAGTAGCAGTTTCCGATGAACATCTGGAGGCATTCTGTAACTTGTGGACTATCAGAGCGTTGATGAAACACAGAAATAGCATCGGGATTGAATACAACAGTCACCATCCGCACTTCTCTCCATGGGAGTAATGTCTGAAACAGTCTACGCTTTGATCGTTCCCTGGAAGCCAGTAGTAGTTTCCGATGCACATCTGGAGGCATTCTGTAATCTGTGGACTATCAGTGTGTTGATGAATCACAGAATTTGCATCGGGATTGAATACAACAGTCACCATCCGCACTTTCCTCCGTGGGAGTAATGTCTGAAGCAGTCTACGCTTTCATCGTTCCCGGGAAGACCAGTAGTAGTTTCCGATGCACATCTCGTGGCATTCAGTAATCTGTGGACTATCAGAGTGTTGATGAAACACAGAAATTGCATCGGGATTGAATACAACATTCACCATCCGCACTTTCCTGCATGGGAGTAATGTCTGATACAGTCTACGCTTTGATCGTTCGCGGGAAGACCAGTAGTAGATTCCGATGCACATCTGGAGTCATTCTGTAATTTTTGGACTATCAGAGTGTTGATGAAACACAGAAATTGCATCCTGATTGAATACAACAGTCAACATGCGCACTTTCCTCCATCGGAGTAATGTCTCAAACAGTCTGCGCTTTTATCGTTCCCTGGAAGACCAGTAGTACTTTCCGATGAACATCTGGAGGCATTCTGTAACATGCCGACTATCAGAGTGTTGATGAAACACAGAAATAGCATCGGGATTAAATACAACAGTCACAATCCGGACTTTCCTCCATGGGAGTAATGTCTGAAACAGTCTACGATTTGATCGTTTGCTGGAAGACCAGTAGTAGTTTCCGATGCACATCTCGTGGCATTCTGTAATCTGTGGACTATCAGAGTGTTGATGAAACACAGAAATTGCATCGGGATTGAATACAACAGTCACCATGCGCACTTTCCTCCATGGGAGTAATGACCCAAACAGTCTACGCTTTGATAATTCCCTGGAAGGCCAGTAGTAGTTTCCGATGCACATCGGGAGGCATTCTGTATTGTGTGGACTATCAGAGTGTCGATGAAAGACAGAAATTGCATCGGGATTGAATACAGGAGTCACCATGCGCACTTTCCTCCAAGGGAGTAATTCTCAAACAGTCTATGATTTGATCGTTCCCTGGAAGACCAGTAGTTGTTTCCGATGCATATCTGGTGCCATTCTGTAGTCTGTGGACTATCAGTGTGTTGATGAAACACAGAAATTGCATCGGGAATGAAAACAACAGTCACCATGCGCACTTTCCTCCACGGGAGGTATGTCTCAAACAGTCTACGGTTTGATCGTTCCCTGGAAGACCAGTAGTAGTTTCCGATGCACATCTGGTGGTATTCTGTAATCTGTGGACTATCAGAATGTTGATGAAACACAGAAATAGCATCGGGACTGAATACAACAGTCACCATCCGAAATTTCCTCCATGGGAGTAATGTCTGAAACAGTCTACGATTTGATCGTTTGCTGGAAGGCCAGTAGTAGTTTCCGATGCACATCTCGTGGCATTCTGTAATCTGTGGACTATCAGAGTGTTAATGAAACACAGAAATTGCCTCGTAATTGAAAACGACATTCACCATGCGCACTTTCCTCCATGGGAGTAATTCTCAAACAGTCTACGCTTTGATCGTTCCCTGGAACACCAGTAGTAGTTTCCGATGCACATCTGGTGGCATTCTGTAATATGTAGACTATCAGAGTATTGATGAAACACAGAAATTGCATGGGGATAGAATACAGGAGTCACCATGCGCACTTTCCTCCAAGGGAGTAATTCTCAAACAGTCTATGCTTTGATCGTTCCCTGGAAGACCAGTAGTAGTTTCCGATGCATATCTGGTGCCATTCTGTAATCTGTGGACTATCAGAGTGTTGATGAAACACTGAAATTGCATCGGGAATGAATACAACAGTCTCCATGCGCACTTTCCTCCATGGGAGTAATGTCCCAAACAGTCTACGCTTTGATCGTTCCCTGGAAGACCAGAAGTAGTTTCAATTGCACATCTGGAGGCATTCTGTAGTCTGTGGACTATCAGAGTGTTGATGAAACACAGAAATTGCATCGGGATGAATACAACAGTCACCATGCGCACATTCTTCCACGGGAGTAATGTCTCAAACAGTCTACACTTTGATCGTTCCCTGGAACACCAGTAGTAGTTTCCGATGCACATCTGGTGGCATTCTGTAATATGTAGACTATCAGAGTATTGATGAAACACAGAAATTGCATGGGGATAGAATACAGGAGTCACCATGCGCACTTTCCTCCAAGGGAGTAATTCTCAAACAGTCTATGCTTTGATCGTTCCCTGGAAGACCAGTAGTAGTTTCCGATTCATATCTGGTGCCATTCTGTAATCTGTGGACTATCAGAGTGTTGATGAAACACTGAAATTGCATCGGGAATGAATACAACAGTCACCATGTGCACTTTCCTCCACGGGAAGTATGTCTCAAACAGTCTACGGTTTGATCGTTCCCTGGAAGACCAGTAGTAGTTTCCGATGCACATCTGGTGGCATTCTGTAATCTGTGGACTATCAGAGTGTTGATGCAACACAGAAATAGCATCGGGATTGAATACAACAGTCACCATCCGCACTTTCCACCGTGGGAGTAATGTCTGAAACAGTCTACGCTTTGATCGTTCCCTGGAAGACCAGTAGTAGTTTCCGATGCACATCTCTTGGCATTCTGTAATCTGTGGACTATCAGTGTGTTGATGAATCACAGAATTTGTATCGGGATTGAATACAACAGTCACCATCCGCACATTCCTCCGTGGGAGTAATGTCTGAAGCAGTCTACGCTTTCATCGTTCCCGGGAAGACCAGTAGTAGTTTCCGATGCACATCTCGTGGCATTCTGTAACCTGTGGACTATCAGAGTGTTGATGAAACACAGAAA
The DNA here is from genome assembly GCF_023897955.1 of Schistocerca gregaria. NCBI lineage: Eukaryota > Metazoa > Arthropoda > Insecta > Orthoptera > Acrididae > Schistocerca > Schistocerca gregaria. The sequence continues at coordinate 8,073,509 of NC_064921.1, forward strand.
TTGCATCGGGATTGAATACAACAGTCACCATCCGCACTTTCCTGCATGGGAGTAATGTCTGATGCAGTCTACGCTTTGATCGTTCGCGGGAAGACCAGTAGTAGTTTCCGATGCACATCTGGAGGCATTCTGAAATCTGTGGACTATCAGAGTGATGATGAAACACAGAATTTGCATCGGGATTGAATACAACAGTCACCATGCGCACTTTCCTCCATGGGAGTAATGTCTCAAACAGTCTACGCTTTGATCGTTCGCGGGAAGACCAGTAGTAATTTCCGATGCACATCTGGAGGCATTCTGAAATCTGTGGACTATCAGAGTGATGATGAAACACAGAATTTGCATCGGGATTGAATACAACAGTCACCAAGCGCACTTTCCTCCATGGGAGTAATGTCCCAAACAGTCTACGCTTTGATCGTTCCCTGGAATACCAGTAGTAGTTTCCGATGCACATCTCGTGGCATTCTGTAATCTGTGGGCTATCAGAGTGTTGATGAAACACAGAAATTGCATCGGGATTGAATACAACAGTTACAATGCGCACTTCCCTCCATGGGAGTAATGACCCAAACAGTCTACGCTTTGATCGATCCCTCGAAGACCAGTAGTAGTTTCCGATGCACATCGGGAGGCATTCTGTAATCTGTGTACTATCAGAGTGTTGATGAAACACAGAAATTGCATCGGGATTGAATACAACAGTCACCATGCGCACTTTCCTCCATGGGAGTAATGTTTCATAGAGTTTACACTTTGATCGTTCCTTGGAAGGCCAGTAGCAGTTTCCGATGCACATCTGGAGGCATTCTGTAATCTGTGGACTATCAGAGTGCTGATGAAACACAGAAATTGCATCGGGATTAAATACAAGAGTCTCCATCCGCAGTTTCCTCCATGGGGGTAATGTCTTAAACAGTCTACGCTTTGATCGTTCCCTGGAAGTCCAGAAGTAGTTTCAATTGCACATCTGAAGGCATTCTGTAATCTGTGGACTATCACAGTGTTGATGAAACACAGAAATTGCATCGGGATTGAATACAACAGTCACCATGTGCACTTTACTCCATGGGAGTAATGTCTCTAACAGTCTACGGTTTGATCGTTCCCTGGAAGACCAGTAGTAGTTTCCGATGCTCATCTGGAGGCTTTCCGTAATCTTTGGCCTATCAGAGTGTTGATGAAACACAGAAATTGCATCGGGATTGAATACAACAGACACCATGCGCACTTTCCTCCATGGGAGTAATGTCTCTAACAGTCTACGCTTTGATCGTTCCCCGGAAGACAAGTAGTAGTTTCCGATGCAAATCTGGAGGCAATCTGTAATCTTTGGAGAATCAGAGTGTTGATGAAACACAGAAATTGCATCGGGATTGAATACAGGAGTCACCATGCGCACTTTCCTCCAAGGGAGTAATTCTCAAACAGTCTATGCTTTGATCGTTCCCTGGAAGACCAGTAGTTGTTTCCGATGCATATCTGGTGCCATTCTGTAGTCTGTGGACTATCAGAGTGTTGACGAAACACAGAAATTGCATCGGGAATGAATACAACAGTCACCATGCGCACTTTCCACCACGGGAGGTATGTCTCAAACAGTCTACGGTTTGATCGTTCCCTGGAAGACCAGTAGTAGTTTCCGATGCACATCTGGTGGTATTCTGTAATCTGTGGACTATCAGAATGTTGATGAAACACAGAAATAGCATCGGGACTGAATACAACAGTCACCATCCGAAATTTCCTCCATGGGATTAATGTCTGAAACAGTCTACGATTTGATCGTTCCCTGGAAGACCAGTAGTAGTTTCCGATGCACATATCGTGGCATTCTGTAATCTGTGGACTATCAGAGTGTTGATGAAACACAGAAATTGCATCGGTATTAAATACAACAGGTACAATGCGCACTTCCCTCCATGGGAGTAATGACCCAAACAGTCTACGCTTTGATCGATCCCTCGAAGACCAGTAGTAGTTTCCGATGCACATCGGGAGGCATTCTGTAATCTGTGGACTATCAGAGTGTTGATGAAACACAGAAATTGCATCGGGATTGAATACAACAGTCACCATGCGCACTTTCCTCCATGGGAGTAATGTTTCTTAGAGTTTACACTTTGATCGTTCCTTGGAAGGCCAGTAGCAGCTTCCGATGCACATCTCGAGGCATTCTGTAATCTGTGGACTATCAGAGTGCTGATGAAACACAGAAATTGCATCGGGATTAAATACAACAGTCTCCATGCGCAGTTTCCTCCATGGGGGTAATGTCTTAAACAGTCTACGCTTTGATCGTTCCCTGGAAGACCAGAAGTAGTTTCAATTGCACATCTGAAGGCATTCTGTAATCTGTGGACTATCACAGTGTTGATGAAACACAGAAATTGCATCGGGATTGAATACAACAGTCACCATGTGCACTTTACTCCATGGGAGTAATGTCTCTAACAGTCTACGGTTTGAACGTTCCCTGGAAGACCAGTAGTAGTTTCCGATGCTCATCTGGAGACTTTACGTAATCTTTGGCCTATCAGAGTGTTGATGAAACACAGAAATTGCATCGGGATTGAATACAGTAGACACCATGCGCACTTTCCTCCATGGGAGTAATGTCTCTAACAGTCTACGCTTTGATCGTTCCCCGGAAGACAAGTAGTAGTTTCCGATGCAAATCTGGAGGCAATCTGTAATCTGTGGAGAATCAGAGTGTCGATGAAACACTGATATTGCATCGGGATTGAATACAACGGTCACCATGCCCACTTTCCTTCATGGGAGTAATGTGTACAACAGTCTTCGCTTTAATCGTTCCCTGGAAGACCAGTAGTAGTTTCCGATGCATATCTGGAGGCTTTCTGTAATCTGTGGACTATCAGAGTGTTGATGAAACACAGAAATTGCCTCGGGATTGAAAACATCATTCACCATGCGCACTTTCCTCCATGGGAGTAATTCTCAAACAGTCTATGCTTTGATCGTTCTCTGGAAGACCAGTAATAGTTTCCGATGCATATCTGGTGCCATTCTGTAATCTGTGGACTATCAGAGTGTTCATGAAACACAGAAATTGCATCGGGAATGAATACAACAGTCACCATGTGCACTTTCCTCCACGGGAGGTGTGTCTCAAACAGTCTACGGTTTGATCGTTCCCTGGAAGACCAGTAGTAGTTTCCGATGCACATCTGGTGGCATTCTGTAATCTGTGGACTATCAGACTGTTGATGCAACACAGAAATAGCATCGGGATTGAATGCAACAGTCACCATCCGCACTTTCCTCCGTGGGAGTAATGTCTGAAACAGTCTACGCTTTGATCGTTCCCTGGAAGACCAGTAGTAGTTTCCGATGCACATCTCTTGGCATTCTGTAATCAGTGAACTATCAGTGTGTTATGAATCACAGAATTTGCATCGGGATTGAATACAACAGTCACCCTCCGCACAGTCCTCCGTGGGAGTAATGTCTGAAGCAGTCTACGCTTTCATCGTTCCCGGGAAGACCAGTAGTAGTTTCCGATGCACATCTCGTGGCATTCTGTAATCTGTGGACTATCAGAGTGTTGATGAAACACAGAAATTGCATCGGGATTGAATACAACAGTCACCATCCGCACTTTCCTGCATAGGAGTAATGTCTGATGCAGTCTACGCTTTGATCGTTCGCGGGAAGACCAGTAGTAGTTTCCGATGCACATCTGGAGGCATTCTGAAATCTGTGGACTATCAGAGTGATGATGAAACACAGAATTTGCATCGGGATTGAATACAACAGTCACCATGCGCACATTCCTCCATGGGAGTAATGTCTCAAACAGTCTACGCTTTGGTCGTTCCCTGGAAGACCAGTAGTAGTTTCCGATGCACATCTGGAGGCATTCAGTAATTTTTGGACTATCAGAGTGTTGATGAAACACAGAAATTGCATCGGGATTGAATACAACAGTCACCATCCGCACTTTCCTCCATGGGAATAATGTCTGAAACAGTCTTGGCTTTGATCGTTACCTGGAAAACCAGTAGTAGTTTCCGATGCACATTTTGTGGTATTCTGCAATCTGTGGACTATCAGGGTGTTGATAAAAACCCAGAAAATGCATCGGGATTGAATACAACAGTCACCATGCGCACTTTCCTCCATGGGAGTAATGTCTCAAGGAGTTTACGATTTGATCGTTCCCTGGAAGACAAGTAGTAGTTTCCGATGCACATCTGGAGGCATTCTGTAATCTGTGGACTATCAGAGTGTTGATGAAACACAGAAATTGCATCCTGATTGAATACAAGAGTCACCATGCGCACTTTCCTCCATGGGAGTAATGTCTCAAACAGTCTGCGCTTTTATCGTTCCCTGGAAGACTAGTAGTAGTTTCCGATGAACATCTGGAGGCATTCTGTAACATGTGGACTATCAGAGTGTTGATGAAACACAGAAATAGCATCGGGATTAAATACAACAGTCACCATCAGGACTTTCCTCCATGGGAGTAATGTCTGAAACAGTCTACGATTTGATCGTTTGATGGAAGACCAGTAGTAGTTTCCGATGCACATCTCGTGGCATTCTGTAATCTGTGGACTATCAGAGTGTTGATGAAACACAGAAATTGCATCGGGATTGAATACAACAGTCACCATGCGCACTTTCCTCCATGGGAGTAATGTCCCAAACAGTCTACGCTTTGATCGTTCCCCGGAAGACAAGTAGTAGTTTCCTATGCACATCTGGAGGCATTCTGTAATCTGTGGAGAATCAGAGTGTCGATGAAACACTGAAATTGCATCGGGATTGAATACAACAGTCACCATGCGCACTTTCCTCCATGGGAGTAATGTGTCCAACAGTCTTCGCTTTAATCGTTCCCTGGAAGACCAGTAGTAGTTTCCGATGCATATCTGGAGGCATTCTGTAATCTGTGGACTATCAGAGTGTTGATGAAACACAGAAATTGCCTCGGGATTGAAAATAACATTCACCATGCGCACTTTCCTCCATGGGAGCAATTCTCAAACAGTCTATGCTTTGATCGTTCTCTGGAAGACCAGTAATAGTTTCCGATGCATATCTGGTGCCATTCTGTAATCTGTGGACTATCAGAGTGTTCATGAAACACAGAAATTGCATAGGGAATGAATACAACAGTCACCATGCGCACTTTCCTCCACGGGAGGTATGTCTCAAACAGTCTACGGTTTAATCGTTCCCTGGAAGACCAGTAGTAGATTCCGATGCACATCTGGTGGCATTCTGTAATCTGTGGACTATCAGAGTGTTGATGCAACACAGAAATAGCATCGGGATTGAATACAACAGTCACCATCCGCACTCTCCTCCATGGGAGTAACGTCTGAAACAGTCTACGCTTTGGTGGTTCCCTGGAAGACCAGTAGTAGTTTCCGATGCACATCTCTTGGCATTCTGATATCTGTGGACTATCAGAGTGTTGATGACACACAGAAATTGCATCGGGATTGAATACAACAGTCTCCATGCGCACTTTCCTCCATGGGAGTAATGTCCCAAACAGTCTACGCTTTGATCGTTCCCTGGAAGACCAGAAGTAGTTTCAATTGCACATCTGGAGGCATTCTGTAATCTGTGGACTATCAGACTGTTGATGAAACACAGAAATTGCATCGGGATGAATACAACAGTCACCATGCGCACATTCTTCCACGGGAGTAATGTCTCAAACAGTCTACGCTTTGACCGTTCCCTGGAACACCAGTAGTAGTTTCCGATGCGCATCTGGTGGCATTCTTTAATATGTAGACTATCAGAGTATTGATGAACCACAGAAATTGCATGGGGATTGAATACAGGAGTCACCATGCGCACTTTCCTCCAAGGGAGTAATTCTCAAACAGTCTATGCTTTGATCGTTCCCTGGAAGACCAGAAGTAGTTTCAATTGCACATCTGGAGGCATTCTGTAATCTGTGGACTATCAGAGTGTTGATGAAACACAGAAATTGCATCGGGAATGAATACAACACTCACCATGCGCACTTTCCTCCACGGGAGGTATGTCTCAAACAGTCTACGGTTTGATCGTTCCCTGGAAGACCAGTAGTAGTTTCCGATGCCCATCTGGTGGCATTCAGTAATCTGTGGACTATCAGAGTGTTGATGAAACACAGAAATAGCAACGGGACTGAATACAACAGTCACCATCCGCACTTTCCTCCATGGGAGTAATGTCTGAAACAGTCTACGATTTGATCGTTTGCTGGAAGACCAGTAGTAGTTTCCGATGCACATCTCGTGGCATTCTGTAATCTGTGGACTATCAGAGTGTTGATGAAACACAGAAATTGCATCGGGATTGAATACAACAGTCACCATGCGCACTTTCCTCCATGGGAGTAATGTCCCAAACAGTCTACGCTTTGATCGTTCCCTGGAAGACCAGTAGTAGTTTCCGATGCACATCTCGTGGCATTCTGTAATCTGTGGACTATCAGAGTGTTGATGAAACACAGAAATTGCATCGGGATTGAATACAACAGTTACAATGCGCACTTCCCTCCATGGGAGTAATGTCTTAAACAGTCTACGCTTTGATCAATCCTTGGAAGACCAGTAGTAGTTTCCGATGCACATCGGGAGGCATTCTGTAATCTGTGGACAATCAGAGTGTTGATGAAACACAGAAATTGCTTCGGGAATGAATACAACAGTCACCATGCGCACTTTCCTCCACGCGAGGTATGTCTCAAACAGTCTACAGTTTGATCGTTCCCTGGAAGACCAGTAGTAGTTTCCGATGCACTTCTGGTGGCATTGTGTAATCTGCGGACTATCAGAGTGTTGAAGCAACACAGAAATAGCATCGGGATTGAATACAACAGTCACCATCCCACTTTCCTCCATGGGAGTAATGTCTGAAACAGTCTACGATTTGATCGTTTGCTGGAAGACCAGTAGTAGATTCCGATGCACATCTCGTGGCATTCTGTAATCTGTGGACTATCAGAGTGTTGATGAAACACAGAAATTGCATCGGGATTGAATACAACAGTCACCATGCGCACTTTCCTCCATGGGAGTAATGTCCCAAACAGTCTACGCTTTGATCGATCCTGGGAAGACCAGTAGTAGTTTCCGATGCACATCGGGAGGCATTCTGTAATCTGTGGACAATCAGAGTGTTGATGAAACACAGAAAGTGCATCGGGATTGAATACAACAGTCACCATGCGCACTTTCCTCCATGGGAGTAATGTTTCATAGCGTTTACACTTTGATCGTTCCCTGGAAGGCCAGTAGCAGTTTCCGATGCACATCTGGAGACATTCTGTAATCTGTGGACTATCAGAGTGCTGATGAAACACAGAAATTGCATCGGGATTGAATAGAACAGTCTGCATGCGCAGTTTCCTCTATGGGGGTAATGTCTTAAACAGTCTACGCTTTGATCGTTCCCTGGAAGACCAGAAGTAGTTTCAATTGCACATCTGGAGGCATTCTGTAATCTGTGGACTATCAGAGTGTTGATGAAACACAGAAATTGCATCGGGATTGAATACAACAGTCACCATGCGCACTTTACTCCATGGGAGTAATGTCTCTAACAGTCTACGCTTTGATCGTACCCTGGAAGACCAGTAGTAGGTTCCGATGCACATCTGGAGGCTTTCCGTAATCTTTGGACTATCAGAGTGTTGATGAAACACAGAAATTGCATCGGGATTGAATACAACAGACACCATGCGCACTTTCCTCCATGGGAGTAATGTCTCTAACAGTCTACGCTTTGATCGTTCCCCGGAAGACAAGTAGTAGTATCCGATGCACATCTGGAGGCATTCTGTAATCTGTGGAGAATCAGAGTGTCGATGAAACACTGAAATTGCATCGGGATTGAATACAACAGTCACCATGCGCACTTTCCTCCATGGGAGTAATGTGTCCAACAGTCTTCGCTTTAATCGTTCCCTGGAAGACCAGTAGTAGTTTCCGATGCATATCTGGAGACTTTCTGTAATCTGTGGACTATCAGAGTGTTGATGAAACACAGAAATTGCCTCGGGATTGAAAACAACAGACACCATGCGCACTTTCCTCCATGGGAGTAATGTCTCTAACAGTCTACGCTTTGATCGTTCCCTGGAAGACCAGAAGTAGTTTCAATTGCACATCTGGAGGCATTCTGTAATCTGTGGATTATCAGAGTGTTGATGAAACACAGAAATTGCATCGGGATGAATACAACAGTCACCATGCGCACATTCTTCCACGGGAGTAATGTCTCAAACAGTCTGCGCTTTGATCGTTCCCTGGAACACCAGTAGTAGTTTCCGATGCACATCTGGTGGCATTCTGTAATATGTAGACTATCAGAGTATTGATGAAACACAGAAATTGCATGGGGATTGAATACAGGAGTCACCAGGCGCACTTTCGTCCAAGGGAATAATTCTCAAACAGTCTATGCTTTGATCGTTCCCTGGAAGACCAGTAGTAGTTTCCGATGCATATCTGGTTCCATTCTGTAATCTGTGGACTATCAGAGTGTTGATGAAACACAGAAATTGCATCGGGAATGAATACAACAGTCACCATGCGCACTTTCCTCCACGGGAGGTATGTCTCAAACAGTCTACGGTTTGATCGTTCCCTGGAAGACCAGTAGTAGTATCCGATGCACATCTGGTGGCATTCAGTAATCTGTGGACTATCAGAGGGTTGATGAAAAACAGAAATAGCAAAGGGACTGAATACAACAGTCACCATCCGCACTTTCCTCCATGGGAGTAATGTCTGAAACAGTCTACGATTTGATCGTTTGCTGGAAGACCAGTAGTAGTTTCCGAAGCACATCTCGTGGCATTCTGTAATCTGTGGACTATCAGAGTGTTGATGAAACACAGAAATTGCTTCGGGATTGAATACAACAGTCACCATGCGCACTAACCTCCATGGGAGTAATGTCCCAAACAGTCTACGCTTTGATCGTTCCCTGGAAGACCAGTAGTAGTTTCCGATGCACATCTGGAGGCATTCTGTAATTTTTGGACTATCAGAGTGTTGATGAAACACAGAAATTGCATCGGGATTGAATACAACAGTCACCATCCGCACTTTCCCCCATGGGAATAATGTCTGAAACAGTCTTGGCTTTGATCGTTCCCTGGAAAACCAGTAGTAGTTTCCGATGCACATTTTGTGGTATTCTGCAATCTGTGGACTATCAGGGTGTTGATAAAAACCCAGAAAATGCATCGGGATTGAATACAACAGTCACCAAGCGCACTTTCCTCCATGGGAGTAATGTCTCAAGGAGTTTACGATATCATCGTTCCCTGGAAGACCAGTAGTAGTTTCCGATGCACTTCTGGAGGCATTCTGTAATCTGTGGACAATCAGAGTGTTGATGAAACACAGAAATTGCATCCTGATTGAATACAACAGTCACCATGCGCACTTTCCTCCATGGGAGTAATGTCTCAAACAGTCTGCGCTTTTATCGTTCCTTGGAAGACCAGTAGTAGTTTCCGATGAACATCTGGAGGCATTCTGTAACATGTGGACTATCAGAGTGTTGATGAAACACAGAAATAGCATCGGGATTAAATACAACAGTCACCATCCGGACTTTCCTCCATGGGAGTAATGTCTGAAAGAGTCTACGATTTGATCGTTTGATGGAAGACCAGTAGTAGTTTCCGATGCACATCTCGTGGCATTCTGTAATCTGTGGACCATCAGAGTGTTGATGAAACACAGAAATTGCATCGGGATTGAATACAACAATCACCATGCGCACTTTCCTCCATGGGAGTAATGTCCCAAACAGTCTACGCTTTGATCGTTCCCTGGAAGACCAGTAGTAGTTTCCGATGCACATCTCTTGGCATTCTGTAATCTGTGGACTATCAGTGTGTTGATGAATCACAGAATTTGCATCGGGATTGAATACAACAGTCACCATCCGCACTTTCCTCTGTGGGAGTAATGTCTGCAGCAGTCTACGCTTTCATCGTTCCCGGGAAGACCAGTAGTAGTTTCCGATGCACATCTCGTGGCATTCTGTAATCTGTGGACTATCAGAGTGTTGATGCAACACAGAAATAGCACCGGGATTGAATACAACAGTCACCATCCGCACTTTCCTCCATGGGAGTAATGTCTGAAACAGTCTACGCTTTGGTATTTCCCTGGAAGACCAGTAGTAGTTTCCGATGCACATCTCTTGGCATTCTGATATCTGTGGACTATCAGAGTGTTGATGAAACACAGATATTGCTTCGGGATTGAATACAAAAGTCACCACGCGCACTTTACTCCATGGCAGTAATGTCTCTAACAGTCTACGCTTTGATCGTTCCCTGGAAGACCAGTAGTAGTTTCCGATGCACATCTGGAGGCTTTCCGTAATCTTTGGACTATCAGAGTGTTGATGAAACACAGAAATTGCATCGGGATTGAATACAACAGTCTCCATGCGCACTTTCCTCCATGGGAGTAATGTCCCAAACAGTCTACGCTTTTATCGTTCCCTGGAAGACCAGAAGTAGTTTCAATTGCACATCTGGAGGCATTCTGTAATCTGTGGACTATCAGAGTGTTGATGAAACACAGAAATTGCATCGGGATGAATACAACAGTCACCATGCGCACATTCTTCCACGGGAGTAATGTCTCAAACAGTCTACGCTTTGATCGTTCCCTGGAACACCAGTAGTAGTTTCCGATGCGCATCTGGTGGCATTCTGTAATATGTAGACTATCAGAGTATTGATGAAACACAGAAATTGCATGGGGATTGAATACAGGAGTCACCATGCGCACTTTCCTCCAAGGGAGTAATTCTCAAACAGACTATGCTTTGATCGTTCCCTGGAAGACCAGAAGTAGTTTCAATTGCACATCTGGAGGCATTCTGTAATCTGTGGACTATCAGAGTGTTGATGAAACACAGAAATTGCATCGGGAATGAATACAACAGTCACCATGCGCACTTTCCTCCACGGGAGGTATGTCTCAAACAGTCTACGGTTTGATCGTTCCCTGGAAGACCAGTAGTAGTTTCCGATGCCCATCTGGTGGCATTCAGTAATCTGTGGACTATCAGAGTGTTGATGAAACACAGAAATAGCAACGGGACTGAATACAACAGTCACCATCCGCACTTTCCTCCATGGGAGAATTGTCTGAAACAGTCTACGATTTGATCGTTTGCTGGAAGACCAGTAGTAGTTTCCGATGCACATCTCGTGGCATTCTGTAATCTGTTGACTATCAGAGTGTTGATGAAACACAGAAATTGCATCGGGATTGAATACAACAGTCACCATGCGCACTTTTCTCCATGGGAGTAATGTCCCAAACAGTCTACGCTTTGATCGTTCCCTGGAAGACCAGTAGTAGTTTCCGATGCACATCTCGTGGCATTCTGTAATCTGTGGACTATCAGAGTGTTGATGAAACACAGAAATTGCATCGGGATTGAATACAACAGTTACAATGCGCACTTCCCTCCATGAGAGTAATGTCCCAAACAGTCTACGCTTTGATCGATCCTTGGAAGACCAGTAGTAGTTTCCGATGCACATCGGGAGCCATTCTGTAATCTGTGGACAATCAGAGTGTTGATGAAACACAGAAATTGCATCGGGAATGAATACAACAGTCACCATGCGCACTTTCCTCCACGGGAGGTATGTCTCAAACAGTCTACGGTTTGATCGTTCCCTGGAAGACCAGTAGTAGTTTCCGATGCCCATCTGGTGGCATTCAGTAATCTGTGGACTATCAGAGTGTTGATGAAACACAGAAATAGCAACGGGACTGAATACAACAGTCACCATCCGCACTTTCCTCCATGGGAGTAATGTCTGAAACAGTCTACGATTTGATCGTTTGCTGGAAGACCAGTAGTAGTTTCCGATGCACATCTCGTGGCATTCTGTAATCTGTTGACTATCAGAGTGTTGATGAAACACAGAAATTGCATCGGGATTGAATACAACAGTCACCATGCGCACTTTCCTCCATGGGAGTAATGTCCCAAACAGTCTACGCTTTGATCGTTCCCTGGAAGACCAGTAGTAGTTTCCGATGCACATCTCGTGGCATTCTGTAATCTGTGGACTATCAGAGTGTTGATGAAACACAGAAATTGCATCGGGATTGAATACAACAGTTACAATGCGCACTTCCCTCCATGGGAGTAATGTCCCAAAGAGTCTACGCTTTGATCGATCCTGGGAAGACCAGTAGTAGATTCCGATGCACATCGGGAGGCATTCTGTAATCTGTGGACAATCAGAGTGTTGATGAAACACAGAAATTGCATCGGGATTGAATACAACAGTCACCATGCGCACTTTCCTCCATGGGAGTAATGTTTCATAGAGTTTACACTTTGATCGTTCCCTGGAAGGCCAGTAGGAGTTTCCGATGCACATCTGGAGACATTCTGTAATCTGTGGACTATCAGAGTGCTGATGAAACACAGAAATTGCATCGGGATTGAATAGAACAGTCTCCATGCGCAGTTTCCTCTATGGGGGTAATGTCTTAAACAGTCTACGCTTTGATCGTTCCCTGGAAGACCAGAAGTAGTTTCAATTGCACATCTGGAGGCATTCTGTAATCTGTGGACTATCAGAGTGTTGATGAAACACAGAAATTGCATCGGGATTGAATACAACAGTCACCATGCGCACTTTACTCCATGGGAGTAATGTCTCTAACAGTCTACGCTTTGATCGTTCCCTGGAAGACCAGTAGTAGGTTCCGATGCACATCTGGAGGCTTTCCGTAATCTTTGGACTATCAGAGTGTTGATGAAACACAGAAATTGCATCGGGATTGAATACAACAGACACCATGCGCACTTCCCTCCATGGGAGTAATGTCTCTAACAGTCTAAGCTTTGATCGTTCCCCGGCTGACAAGTAGTAGTATCCGATGCACATCTGGAGGCATTCTGTAATCTGTGGAGAATCAGAGTGTCGATGAAACACTGAAATTGCATCGGGATTGAATACAACAGTCACCATGCGCACTTTCCTCCATGGGAGTAATGTGTCCAACAGTCTTCGCTTTAATCGTTCCATGGAAGACCAGTAGTAGTTTCCGATGCATATCTGGAGACTTTCTGTAATCTGTGGACTATCTGAGTGTTGATGAAACACAGAAATTGCCTCGGGATTCAAAACAACAGACACCATGCGCACTTTCCTCCATGGGAGTAATGTCTCTAACAGTCTACGCTTTGATCGTTCCCTGGAACACCAGTAGTAGTTTCCGATGCACATCTGGTGGCATTCTGTAATATGTAGACTATCAGAGTATTGATGAAACACAGAAATTGCATGGGGATTGAATACAGGAGTCACCAGACGCACTTTCCTCCAAGGGAGTAATTCTCAAACAGTCTATGCTTTGATCGTTCCCTGGAAGACCAGTAGTAGTTTCCGATGCACATCTGGTGGCATTCAGTAATCTGTGGACTATCAGAGTGTTGATGAAACACAGAAATTGCATCGGGATTGAATACAACAGTTACAATGCGCACTTCCCTCCATGGGAGTAATGTCCCAAACAGTCTACGCTTTGATCGATCCCTGGAAGACCAGTAGTAGTTTCCGATGCACATCTGGAGGCATTCTGTAATTTTTGGACTAACAGAGTGTTGATGAAACACAGAAATTGCATCGGGATTGAATACAACAGTCACCATCCGCAATTTCCCCCATGGGAATAATGTCTGAAACAGTCTTGGCTTTGATCGTTCCCTGGAAAACCAGTAGTAGTTTCCGATGTCCATTTTGTGGTATTCTGCAATCTGTGGACTATCAGGGTGTTGATAAAAACCCAGAAAATGCATCGGGATTGAATACAACAGTCACCATGCGCACTTTCCTCCATGGGAGTAATGTCTCAAGGAGTTTACGATTTGATCGTTCCCTGGAAGACCAGTAGTAGTTTCCGATGCACATCTGGAGGCATTCTGTAATCTGTGGACTATCAGAGTGTTGATGAAACACAGAAATTGCATCCTGATTGAATACAACAGTCACCATGCGCACTTTCCTCCATGGGAGTAATGTCTCAAACAGTCTGCGCTTTTATCGTTCCTTGGAAGACCAGTAGTAGTTTCCGATGAACATCTGGAGGCATTCTGTAACATGTGGACTATCAGAGTGTTGATGAAACACAGAAATAGCATCGGGATTAAATACAACAGTCACCATCCGGACTTTCCTCCATGGGAGTAATGTCCCAAACAGTCTACGCTTTGATCGTTCCCTGGAAGACCAGTAGTAGTTTCCGATGCACATCTCTTCACATTCTGTAATCTGTGGACTATCAGTGTGTTGATGAATCACAGAATTTGCATCGGGATTGAATACAACAGTCACCATCCGCACTTTCCTCCGTGGGAGTAATGTCTGATGCAGTCTACGCTTTCATCGTTCCCAGGAAGACCAGTAGTAGTTTCCGATGCACATCTCGTGGCATTCTGTAATCTGTGGACTATCAGAGTGTTGATGAAACACAGAAATTGCATCGGGATTGAATACAACAGTCACCATCCGCACTTTCCTGCATGGGAGTAATGTCTGATACAGTCTACGCTTTGATCGTTCGCGGGAATACCAGTAGTAGTTTCCGATGCACATCTGGAGGCATTCTGAAATCTGTGGACTATCAGAGTGATGATGAAACACAGAATTTGCATCGGGATTGAATACAACAGTCACCATGCGCACTTTCCTCCATTGGAGTAATGTCTCAAACAGTCTACGCTTTGATCGTTCCCTGGAAGACCAGTAGTAGTTTCCGATGCACATTTGGAGGCATTCTGTAATTTTTGGACTGTTAGAGTGTTGATGAAACACAGAAATTGCATCGGGATTGAATACAACAGTCACCATCCGCACTTTCCTCCATGGGAGTAATGTCTGAAATAGTCTTGGCTTTGATCGTTCCCTGGAATACCAGTAGTAGTTTCCGATGCACATTTTGTGGTATTCTGCAATCTGTGGACTATCAGGGTGTTGATAAAAACCCAGAAAATGCATCGGGATTGAATACAACAGTCACCATGCGCACTTTCCTCCATGGGAGTAATGTCTCAAGGTGTTTACGATTTGATCGTTCCCTGGAAGACCAGAAGTAGTTTCCGATGAACATCTGGAGGCATTCTGTAACGTGTGGACTATCAGAGTGTTGATGAAACACAGAAATAGCATCGGGATTAAATACAACAGTCACCATCCGGACTTTCCTGCATGGGAGTAATGTCTGAAACAGTCTACGATTTGATCGTTTGCTGGAAGACCAGTAGTAGTTTCCGATGCACATCTCGTGGCATTCTGTAATCTGTGGACTATCAGAGTGTTGATGAAACACAGAAATTGCATCGGGATTGAATACAACAGTCACCATTCGCACTTTCCTCCATGGGAGTAATGTCACAAACAGTCTACGCTTTGATCGTTCCCTGGAAGACAAGTAGTAGTTTCCGATGCACATCGGGAGGCATTCTGTATTCTGTGGACTATCAGAGTGTTGATGAAACACAGAAATTGCATCGGGATTGAATACAGGAGTCACCATGCGCACTTTCCTACAAGGGAGTAATTCTCAAACAGTCTATGCTTTGATCGTTCCCTGGAAGACCAGTAGTTGTTTCCGATGCATATCTGGTGCCATTCTGTTATCTGTGGACTATCAGAGTGTTGATGAAACACAGAAATTGCATCGGGAATGAATACAACAGTCACCATGCGCACTTTCCTCCACGGGAGGTATGTCTCAAACAGTCTACGGTTTGATCGTTCCCTGGAAGACCAGTAGTAGTTTCCGATGCACATCTGGTGGCATTCTGTAATCTGTGGACTATCAGAGTGTTGATGAAACACAGAAATAGCATCGGGACTGAATACAACAGTCACCATCCGAAATTTCCTCCATGGGAGTAATGTCTGAAACAGTCTACGATTTGATCGTTTGCTGGAAGACCAGTAGTAGTTTCCGATGCACATCTCGTGGCATTCTGTAATCTGTGGACTATCAGAGTGTTGATGAAACACAGAAATTGCATCGGGATTGAATACAACAGTCACCATGCGCACTTTCCTCTATGGGAGTAATGTCCCAAACAGTCTACGCTTTGATCGTTCCCTGGAAGACCAGTAGTAGTTTCCGATGCACATCTCGTGGCATTCTGTAATCTTTGGACTATCAGAGTGTTGATGAAACACAGAAATTACATCGGGATTGAATACAACAGTTACAATGCGCACTTCCCTCCATGGGAGTAATGACCCAAACAGTCTACGCTTTGATCGATCCCTGGAAGACCAGTAGTAGTTTCCGATGCACATCGGGAGGCATTCTGTAATCTGTGGACCCTCAGAGTGTTGATGAAACACAGAAATTGCATCGGGATTGAATACAACAGTCACCATGCGCACTTTACTCCATGGGAGTAATGTCTCTAACAGTCTACGCTTTGATCGTTCCCTGGAAGACCAGTAGTAGTTTCCGATGCACATCTGGAGGCTTTCCGTAATCTTTGGACTATCAGAGTGTTGATGAAACACAGAAATTGCATCGGGATTGAATACAACAGACACCATGCGCACTTTCCTCCATGGGAGTAATGTCTCTAACAGTCCACGCTTTGATCGTTCCCCGGAAGACAAGTAGTAGTTTCCGTTGCACATCTGGAGGCATTTTGTAATCTGTGGAGAATCAGAGTGTCGATGAAACACTGAAATTGCATCGGGATTGAATACAACAGTCACCATGCGCACTTTCCTCCATCTGAGTAATGTGTCCAACAGTCTTCGCTTTAATCGTTCCCTGGAAGACCAGTAGTAGATTCCGATGGACATCTGGTGGCATTCTGTAATCTGTGGACTATCAGAGTGTTGATGCAGCACAGAAATAGTATCCTGATTGAATACAACAGTCACCATCCGCACTTTCCTCCATGGGAGTAATGTCTGAAACTGTCTACGCTTTGGTGGTTCCCTGGAAGACCAGTAGTAGTTTCCGATGCACATCTCTTGGCATTCTGATATCTGTGGACTATCAGAGTGTTGATGAAACACAGATATTGCATCGTGATTGAATACAAAAGTCACCATGCCCACTTTACTCCATGGCAGTAATGTCTCTAACAGTCTACGCTTTGATCGTTCCCTGGAAGACCAGTAGTAGTTTCCGATGCACATCTGGAGGCTTTCCGTAATCTTTGGACTATCAGAGTGTTGACGAAACACAGAAATTGCATCGGGATTGAATACAACAGTCTCCATGCGCACTTTTCTCCATGGGAGTAATGTCCCAAACAGTCTACGCTTTGATCGTTCCCTGGAAGACCAGAAGTAGTTTCAATTGCACATCTGGAGGCATTCTGTAATCTGTGGACTATCAGAGTGTTGATGAAACACAGAAATTGCATCGGGATAAATACAACAGTCACCATGCGCACATTCTTCCACGGGAGTAATGTCTCAAACAGTCTACGCTTTGATCGTTCCCTGGAACACCAGTAGTAGTTTCCGATGCGCATCTGGTGGCATTCTGTAATATGTAGACTATCAGAGTATTAAAGAAACACAGAAATTGCATGGGGATTGAATACAGGAGTCACCATGCGCACTTTCCTCCAAGGGAGTAATTCTCAAACAGTCTATGCTTTGATCGTTCCCTGGAAGACCAGAAGTAGTTTCAATTGCACATCTGGAGGCATTCTGTAATCTGTGGACTATCAGAGAGTTGATGAAACACAGAAATTGCATCAGGAATGAATACAACAGTCACCATGTGCACTTTCGTCCACGGGAGGTATGTCTCAAACAGTCTACGGTTTGATCGTTCCCTGGAAGACCAGTAGTAGTTTCCGATGCCCATCTGGTGGCATTCAGTAATCTGTGGACTATCAGAGTGTTGATGAAACACAGAAATAACAACGGGACTGAATACAACAGTCACCATCCGAAATTTCCTCCATGCGAGTAATGTCCGAAACATTCTACGATTTGATCGTATGCTGGAAGACCAGTAGTAGTTTCCGATGCACATCTCGTGGCATTCTGTAATCTGTGGACTATCAGAGTGTTGATGAAACACAGAAATTGCATCGGGATTGAATACAACAGTCACCATGCGCACTTTCCTCCATGGGAGTAATGTCCCAAACAGTCTACGCTTTGATCGTTCCCTGGAAGACCAGTAGTAGTTTCCGATGCACATCTCGTGGCATTCTGTAATCTGTGGACTATCAGAGTGTTGATGAAACACAGAAATTGCATCGGGGTTGAATACAACAGTTACAATGCGCACTTCCCTCCATGGGAGTAATGTCCAAAACAGTCTACGCTTTGAACGATCCCTGGAAGACCAGTAGTAGTTTCCGATGCACATCGGGAGGCATTCTGTAATCTGTGGACTATCAAAGTGTTGATGAAACACAGAAATTGCATCGGGATTGAATGCAACAGTCACCATGCGCACTTTCCTCCATGGGAGTAATGTTTCATAGAGTTTACACTTTGATCGTTCCCTGGAAGGCCAGTAGCAGTTTCCGATGCACATCTGGAGATATTCTGTAATCTGTGGACTATCAGAGTGCTGATGAAACACAGATATTGCATCGGGATTGAATAGAACAGTCTCCATGCGCAGTTTCCTCTATGGGGGTAATGTCTTAAACAGTCTACGCTTTGATCGTTCCCTGGAAGACCAGAAGTAGTTTCAATTGCACATCTTGAGGCATTCTGTAATCTGTGGACTATAAGAGTGTTGATGAAACACAGAAATTGCATCGGGATTGAATACAACAGTCACCATGCGCACTTTACTCCATGGGAGTAATGTCTCTAACAGTCTACGCTTTGATCGTTCCCTGGAAGACCAGTAGTAGGTTCCGATGCACATGTGGAGGCTTTCCGTAATCTTTGGACTATCAGAGTGTTGATGAAACACAGAAATTGCATCGGGATTGAATACAACAGTCACCATTCGCACTTTCCTCCATGGGAGTAATGTCACAAACAGTCTACGCTTTGATCGTTCCCTGGAAGACAAGTAGTAGTTTCCGATGCACATCGGGAGGCATTCTGTATTCTGTGGACTATCAGAGTGTTGATGAAACACAGAAATTGCATCGGGATTGAATACAGGAGTCACCATGCGCACTTTCCTACAAGGGAGTAATTCTCAAACAGTCTATGCTTTGATCGTTCCCTGGAAGACCAGTAGTTGTTTCCGATGCATATCTGGTGCCATTCTGTTATCTGTGGACTATCAGAGTGTTGATGAAACACAGAAATTGCATCGGGAATGAATACAACAGTCACCATGCGCACTTTCCTCCACGGGAGGTATGTCTCAAACAGTCTACGGTTTGATCGTTCCCTGGAAGACCAGTAGTAGTTTCCGATGCACATCTGGTGGCATTCTGTAATCTGTGGACTATCAGAGTGTTGATGAAACACAGACATAGCATCGGGACTGAATACAACAGTCACCATCCGAAATTTCCTCCATGGGAGTAATGTCTGAAACAGTCTACGATTTGATCGTTTGCTGGAAGACCAGTAGTAGTTTCCGATGCACATCTCGTGGCATTCTGTAATCTGTGGACTATCAGAGTGTTGATGAAACACAGAAATTGCATCGGGATTGAATACAACAGTCACCATGCGCACTTTCCTCCATGGGAGTAATGTCCCAAACAGTCTACGCTTTGATCGTTCCCTGGAAGACCAGTAGTAGTTTCCGATGCACATCTCGTGGCATTCTGTAATCTTTGGACTATCAGAGTGTTGATGAAACACAGAAATTACATCGGGATTGAATACAACAGTTACAATGCGCACTTCCCTCCATGGGAGTAATGACCCAAACAGTCTACGCTTTGATCGATCCCTGGAAGACCAGTAGTAGTTTCCGATGCACATCGGGAGGCATTCTGTAATCTGTGGACTCTCAGAGTGTTGATGAAACACAGAAATTGCATCGGGATTGAATACAACAGTCACCATGCGCACTTTACTCCATGGGAGTAATGTCTCTAACAGTCTACGCTTTGATCGTTCCCTGGAAGACCAGTAGTAGTTTCCGATGCACATCTGGAGGCTTTCCGTAATCTTTGGACTATCAGAGTGTTGATGAAACACAGAAATTGCATCGGGATTGAATACAACAGACACCATGCGCACTTTCCTCCATGGGAGTAATGTCTCTAACAGTCCACGCTTTGATCGTTCCCCGGAAGACAAGTAGTAGTTTCCGTTGCACATCTGGAGGCATTTTGTAATCTGTGGAGAATCAGAGTGTCGATGAAATACTGAAATTGCATCGGGATTGAATACAACAGTCACCATGCGCACTTTCCTCCATCTGAGTAATGTGTCCAACAGTCTTCGCTTTAATCGTTCCCTGGAAGACCAGTAGTAGATTCCGATGGACATCTGGTGGCATTCTGTAATCTGTGGACTATCAGAGTGTTGATGCAGCACAGAAATAGTATCCTGATTGAATACAACAGTCACCATCCGCACTTTCCTCCATGGGAGTAATGTCTGAAACTGTCTACGCTTTGGTGGTTCCCTGGAAGACCAGTAGTAGTTTCCGATGCACATCTCTTGGCATTCTGATATCTGTGGACTATCAGAGTGTTGATGAAACACAGATATTGCATCGTGATTGAATACAAAAGTCACCATGCCCACTTTACTCCATGGCAGTAATGTCTCTAACAGTCTACGCTTTGATCGTTCCCTGGAAGACCAGTAGTAGTTTCCGATGCACATCTGGAGGCTTTCCGTAATCTTTGGACTATCAGAGTGTTGATGAAACACAGAAATTGCATCGGGATTGAATACAACAGTCTCCATGCGCACTTTTCTCCATGGGAGTAATGTCCCAAACAGTCTACGCTTTGATCGTTCCCTGGAAGACCAGAAGTAGTTTCAATTGCACATCTGGAGGCATTCTGTAATCTGTGGACTATCAGAGTGTTGATGAAACACAGAAATTGCATCGGGATGAATACAACAGTCACCATGCGCACATTCTTCCACGGGAGTAATGTCTCAAACAGTCTACGCTTTGATCGTTCCCTGGAACACCAGTAGTAGTTTCCGATGCCCATCTGGTGGCATTCTGTAATATGTAGACTATCAGAGTATTAAAGAAACACAGAAATTGCATGGGGATTGAATACAGGAGTCACCATGCGCACTTTCCTCCAAGGGAGTAATTCTCAAACAGTCTATGCTTTGATCGTTCCCTGGAAGACCAGAAGTAGTTTCAATTGCACATCTGGAGGCATTCTGTAATCTGTGGACTATCAGAGAGTTGATGAAACACAGAAATTGCATCAGGAATGAATACAACAGTCACCATGTGCACTTTCGTCCACGGGAGGTATGTCTCAAACAGTCTACGGTTTGATCGTTCCCTGGAAGACCAGTAGTAGTTTCCGATGCCCATCTGGTGGCATTCAGTAATCTGTGGACTATCAGAGTGTTGATGAAACACAGAAATAACAACGGGACTGAATACAACAGTCACCATCCGAAATTTCCTCCATGCGAGTAATGTCCGAAACATTCTACGATTTGATCGTATGCTGGAAGACCAGTAGTAGTTTCCGATGCACATCTCGTGGCATTCTGTAATCTGTGGACTATCAGAGTGTTGATGAAACACAGAAATTGCATCGGGATTGAATACAACAGTCACCATGCGCACTTTCCTCCATGGGAGTAATGTCCCAAACAGTCTACGCTTTGATCGTTCCCTGGAAGACCAGTAGTAGTTTCCGATGCACATCTCGTGGCATTCTGTAATCTGTGGACTATCAGAGTGTTGATGAAACACAGAAATTGCATCGGGGTTGAATACAACAGTTACAATGCGCACTTCCCTCCATGGGAGTAATGTCCTAAACAGTCTACGCTTTGAACGATCCCTGGAAGACCAGTAGTAGTTTCCGATGCACATCGGGAGGCATTCTGTAATCTGTGGACTATCAAAGTGTTGATGAAACACAGAAATTGCATCGGGATTGAATGCAACAGTCACCATGCGCACTTTCCTCCATGGGAGTAATGTTTCATAGAGTTTACACTTTGATCGTTCCCTGGAAGGCCAGTAGCAGTTTCCGATGCACATCTGGAGATATTCTGTAATCTGTGGACTATCAGAGTGCTGATGAAACACAGAAATTGCATCGGGATTGAATAGAACAGTCTCCATGCGCAGTTTCCTCTATGGGGGTAATGTCTTAAACAGTCTACGCTTTGATCGTTCCCTGGAAGACCAGAAGTAGTTTCAATTGCACATCTTGAGGCATTCTGTAATCTGTGGACTATAAGAGTGTTGATGAAACACAGAAATTGCATCGGGATTGAATACAACAGTCACCATGCGCACTTTACTCCATGGGAGTAATGTCTCTAACAGTCTACGCTTTGATCGTTCCCTGGAAGACCAGTAGTAGGTTCCGATGCACATGTGGAGGCTTTCCGTAATCTTTGGACTATCAGAGTGTTGATGAAACACAGAAATTGCATCGGGATTGAATACAACAGTCACCATTCGCACTTTCCTCCATGGGAGTAATGTCACAAACAGTCTACGCTTTGATCGTTCCCTGGAAGACAAGTAGTAGTTTCCGATGCACATCGGGAGGCATTCTGTATTCTGTGGACTATCAGAGTGTTGATGAAACACAGAAATTGCATCGGGATTGAATACAGGAGTCACCATGCGCACTTTCCTACAAGGGAGTAATTCTCAAACAGTCTATGCTTTGATCGTTCCCTGGAAGACCAGTAGTTGTTTCCGATGCATATCTGGTGCCATTCTGTTATCTGTGGACTATCAGAGTGTTGATGAAACACAGAAATTGCATCGGGAATGAATACAACAGTCACCATGCGCACTTTCCTCCACGGGAGGTATGTCTCAAACAGTCTACGGTTTGATCGTTCCCTGGAAGACCAGTAGTAGTTTCCGATGCACATCTGGTGGCATTCTGTAATCTGTGGACTATCAGAGTGTTGATGAAACACAGACATAGCATCGGGACTGAATACAACAGTCACCATCCGAAATTTCCTCCATGGGAGTAATGTCTGAAACAGTCTACGATTTGATCGTTTGCTGGAAGACCAGTAGTAGTTTCCGATGCACATCTCGTGGCATTCTGTAATCTGTGGACTATCAGAGTGTTGATGAAACACAGAAATTGCATCGGGATTGAATACAACAGTCACCATGCGCACTTTCCTCCATGGGAGTAATGTCCCAAACAGTCTACGCTTTGATCGTTCCCTGGAAGACCAGTAGTAGTTTCCGATGCACATCTCGTGGCATTCTGTAATCTTTGGACTATCAGAGTGTTGATGAAACACAGAAATTACATCGGGATTGAATACAACAGTTACAATGCGCACTTCCCTCCATGGGAGTAATGACCCAAACAGTCTACGCTTTGATCGATCCCTGGAAGACCAGTAGTAGTTTCCGATGCACATCGGGAGGCATTCTGTAATCTGTGGACTCTCAGAGTGTTGATGAAACACAGAAATTGCATCGGGATTGAATACAACAGTCACCATGCGCACTTTACTCCATGGGAGTAATGTCTCTAACAGTCTACGCTTTGATCGTTCCCTGGAAGACCAGTAGTAGTTTCCGATGCACATCTGGAGGCTTTCCGTAATCTTTGGACTATAAGAGTGTTGATGAAACACAGAAATTGCATCGGGATTGAATACAACAGACACCATGCGCACTTTCCTCCATGGGAGTAATGTCTCTAACAGTCCACGCTTTGATCGTTCCCCGGAAGACAAGTAGTAGTTTCCGTTGCACATCTGGAGGCATTTTGTAATCTGTGGAGAATCAGAGTGTCGATGAAACACTGAAATTGCATCGGGATTGAATACAACAGTCACCATGCGCACTTTCCTCCATCTGAGTAATGTGTCCAACAGTCTTCGCTTTAATCGTTCCCTGGAAGACCAGTAGTAGATTCCGATGGACATCTGGTGGCATTCTGTAATCTGTGGACTATCAGAGTGTTGATGCAGCACAGAAATAGTATCCTGATTGAATACAACAGTCACCATCCGCACTTTCCTCCATGGGAGTAATGTCTGAAACTGTCTACGCTTTGGTGGTTCCCTGGAAGACCAGTAGTAGTTTCCGATGCACATCTCTTGGCATTCTGATATCTGTGGACTATCAGAGTGTTGATGAAACACAGATATTGCATCGTGATTGAATACAAAAGTCACCATGCCCACTTTACTCCATGGCAGTAATGTCTCTAACAGTCTACGCTTTGATCGTTCCCTGGAAGACCAGTAGTAGTTTCCGATGCACATCTGGAGGCTTTCCGTAATCTTTGGACTATCAGAGTGTTGATGAAACACAGAAATTGCATCGGGATTGAATACAACAGTCTCCATGCGCACTTTTCTCCATGGGAGTAATGTCCCAAACAGTCTACGCTTTGATCGTTCCCTGGAAGACCAGAAGTAGTTTCAATTGCACATCTGGAGGCATTCTGTAATCTGTGGACTATCAGAGTGTTGATGAAACACAGAAATTGCATCGGGATGAATACAACAGTCACCATGCGCACATTCTTCCACGGGAGTAATGTCTCAAACAGTCTACGCTTTGATCGTTCCCTGGAACACCAGTAGTAGTTTCCGATGCGCATCTGGTGGCATTCTGTAATATGTAGACTATCAGAGTATTAAAGAAACACAGAAATTGCATGGGGATTGAATACAGGAGTCACCATGCGCACTTTCCTCCAAGGGAGTAATTCTCAAACAGTCTATGCTTTGATCGTTCCCTGGAAGACCAGAAGTAGTTTCAATTGCACATCTGGAGGCATTCTGTAATCTGTGGACTATCAGAGAGTTGATGAAACACAGAAATTGCATCAGGAATGAATACAACAGTCACCATGTGCACTTTCGTCCACGGGAGGTATGTCTCAAACAGTCTACGGTTTGATCGTTCCCTGGAAGACCAGTAGTAGTTTCCGATGCCCATCTGGTGGCATTCAGTAATCTGTGGACTATCAGAGTGTTGATGAAACACAGAAATAACAACGGGACTGAATACAACAGTCACCATCCGAAATTTCCTCCATGCGAGTAATGTCCGAAACATTCTACGATTTGATCGTATGCTGGAAGACCAGTAGTAGTTTCCGATGCACATCTCGTGGCATTCTGTAATCTGTGGACTATCAGAGTGTTGATGAAACACAGAAATTGCATCGGGATTGAATACAACAGTCACCATGCGCACTTTCCTCCATGGGAGTAATGTCCCAAACAGTCTACGCTTTGATCGTTCCCTGGAAGACCAGTAGTAGTTTCCGATGCACATCTCGTGGCATTCTGTAATCTGTAGACTATCAGAGTGTTGATGAAACACAGAAATTGCATCGGGGTTGAATACAACAGTTACAATGCGCACTTCCCTCCATGGGAGTAATGTCCTAAACAGTCTACGCTTTGATCGATCCCTGGAAGACCAGTAGTAGTTTCCGATGCACATCGGGAGGCATTCTGTAATCTGTGGACTATCAAAGTGTTGATGAAACACAGAAATTGCATCGGGATTGAATGCAACAGTCACCATGCGCACTTTCCTCCATGGGAGTAATGTTTCATAGAGTTTACACTTTGATCGTTCCCTGGAAGGCCAGTAGCAGTTTCCGATGCACATCTGGAGATATTCTGTAATCTGTGGACTATCAGAGTGCTGATGAAACACAGAAATTGCATCGGGATTGAATAGAACAGTCTCCATGCGCAGTTTCCTCTATGGGGGTAATGTCTTAAACAGTCTACGTTTTGATCGTTCCCTGGAAGACCAGAAGTAGTTTCAATTGCACATCTTGAGGCATTCTGTAATCTGTGGACTATAAGAGTGTTGATGAAACACAGAAATTGCATCAGGATTGAATACAACAGTCACCATGCGCACTTTACTCCATGGGAGTAATGTCTCTAACAGTCTACGCTTTGATCGTTCCCTGGAAGACCAGTAGTAGGTTCCGATGCACATGTGGAGGCTTTCCGTAATCTTTGGACTATCAGAGTGTTGATGAAACACAGAAATTGCATCGGGATTGAATACAACAGACACCATGCGCACTTTCCTCCATGGGAGTAATGTCTCTAACAGTCTACGCTTTGATCGTTCCCCGGAAGACAAGTAGTAGTTTCCGATGCACATCTGGAGGAATTCTGTAATCTGTGGACAATCAGAGTGTCGATGAAACACTGAAATTGCATCGGGATTGAATACAACAGTCACCATGCGCACTTTCCTCCATGGGAGTAATGTGTCCAACAGTCTTCGCTTTAATCGTTACCTGGAAGACCAGTAGTAGTTTCCGATGCATATCTGGAGGCTTTCTGTAATCTGTAGACTATCAGAGTGTTGATGAAACACAAAAATTGCCTCGGGATTGAAAACAACAGACACCATGCGCACTTTCCTCCATGGGAGTAATGTCTCTAACAGTCTACGCTTTGATCGTTCCCTGGAAGACCAGAAGTAGTCTCAATTGCACATCTGGAGACATTCTGTAATCTGTGGACTATCAGAGTGTTGATGAAACACAGAAATTGCATCGGGATGAATACAACAGTCACCATGCGCACATTCTTCCAAGGGAGTAATGTCTCAAACAGTCTACGCTTTGATCGTTCCCTGGAACACCAGTAGTAGTTTCCGATGCACATCTGGTGGCATTCTGTAACATGTAGACTATCAGAGTATTGATGAAACACAGAAATTGCATGGGGATTGAATACAGGAGTCACCATGCGCACTTTCCTCCAAGGGAGTTATTCTCAAACAGTCTATGCTTTGATCGTTCCCTGGAAGACCAGTAGTAGTTTCCGATGCATATCTGGTTCCATTCTGTAATCTGTGGACTATCAGAGTGTTGATGAAACACAGAAATTGCATCGGGAATGAATACAACAGTCACCATGCGCACTTTCCTCCACGGGAGGTATGTCTCAAACAGTCTACGGTTTGATCGTTACGTGGAAGACCAGTAGTAGTTTCCGATGCACATCTGGTGGCATTCAGTAATCTGTGGACTATCAGAGTGTTGATGAAACACAGAAATAGCAACGGGACTGAATACAACAGTCACCATCCGCACTTTCCTCCATGGGAGTAATGTCTGAAAAAGTCTACGATTTGATCGTTTGCTGGAAGACCAGTAGTAGTTTCCGATGCACATCTCGTGGCATTCTGTAATCTGTGGACTATCAGAGTGTTGATGAAACACAGAAATTGCATCGGGATTGAATACAACAGTCACCATGCGCACTTACCTCCATGGGAGTAATGTCCCAAACAGTCTACGCTTTGATCGTTCCCTGGAAGACCAGTAGTAGTTTCCGATGCACATCTCGTTGCATTCTGTAATCTGTGGACTATCCGAGTGTTGAAGAAACACAGAAATTCCATCGGGATTGAATAC
Source organism: Schistocerca gregaria (assembly GCF_023897955.1). NCBI lineage: Eukaryota > Metazoa > Arthropoda > Insecta > Orthoptera > Acrididae > Schistocerca > Schistocerca gregaria. Next base: position 8,101,040 of record NC_064921.1, read on the forward strand.
AACAGTTACAATGCGCACTTCCCTCCATGGGAGTAATGTCCCAAACAGTCTACGCTTTGATCGCTCCCTTGAAGACCAGTAGTAGTTTCCGATGCACATCGGGAGGCTTTCTGTAATCTGTGGACTTTCAGAGTGTTGATGAAACACAGAAATTGCATCGGGATTGAATACAACAGTCACCATGCGCACTTTCCTCCATGGGAGTAATGTTTCATAGAGTTTACGCTTTGATCGTTCCCTGGAAGGCCAGTAGCAGTTTCCGATGCACATCTGGAGGCATTCTGTAATCTGTGGACTATCAGAGTGCTGATGAAACACAGAAATTGCATCGGGATTGAATACAACAGTCTCCATGCGCAGTTTCCTCCATGGGGGAAATGTCTTAAACAGTCTACGCTTTGATCGTTCCCTGGAAGACCAGAAGTAGTTTCAATTGCACATCTGGAGGCATTCTGTAATCTGTGGACTATCAGAGTGTTGATGAAACACAGAAATTGCATCGGGATTGAATACAACATTCACCATGCGCACTTTACTCCATGGGAGTAATGTCTCCTACAGTCTACGCTTTGATCGTTCCCTGGAAGACCAGTAGTAGTTTCCGATGCACATCTGGAGGCTTTCCGTAATCTTTGGACTATCAGAGTGTTGATGAAACACAGAAATTGCATCGGGATTGAATACAACAGTCACCATGCGCACTTTCCTCCATGGGAGTTATGTCTCGAACAGTCTACGCCTTGATCGTTCCCTGGAAGACCAGTAGTAGTTTCCGATGCACATCTGGAGGCATTATGTAATCTGTGGAGATTTAGGGTGTTGATGAAACACTGAAATTGCATCGGGATTGAATACAACAGTCACCATGCGCACTTTCCTCCATGGGAGTAATGTGTCCAAAAGTCTTCGCTTTGATCGTTCCCTGGAAGACCAGTAGTAGTTTCCGATGCATATCTGGAGGCTTTCTGTAATCTGTGGACTATCAGAGTGTTGATGAAACACAGAAATTGCCTCGGGATTGAAAACAACATTCACCATGCGCACTTTCCTCCATGGGAGTAATTCTCAAACAATCTATGCTGTGATCGTTCTCTGGAAGACCAGTAGTAGTTTCCGATGCATATCTGGTGCCAATCTGTAATCTGTGGACTATCAGAGTGTTCATAAAACACAGAAATTGCATAGGGAATGAATACAACAGTCACCAAGCGCACTTTCCTCCACGGGAGGTATGTCTCAAACAGTCTACGGTTTGATCGTTCCCTGGAAGACCAGTAGTAGTTTCCGATGCACATCTGGTGGCATTCTGTAATCTGCGGACTATCAGAGTGTTGAAGCAACACAGAAATAGCATCGGGATTGAATACAACAGTCACCATCCGCACTTTCCTCCATGGGAGTAATGTCTGAAACAGTCTACGCTTTGATCGTTCCCTGGAAGACCAGTAGTAGTTTCCGATGCACATCTCTTGGCATTCTCTAATCTGTGGACTATCAGAGTGTTGATGAAACACAGAAATTGCATCGGGATTAAATACAACAGTCACCATGCGCACTTTACTCCATGGGAGTAATGTCTCTAACAGTCTACGCTTTGTCGTTCCCTGAAAGACCAGTAGTAGTTTCCGATGCACATCTGGAGGCTTTCCGTAATCTTTGGACTATCAGAGTGTTGATGAAACAGAGAAATTGCATCGGGATTGAATACAACAGTCTCCATGCGCACTTTCCTCCATGGGCGTAATGTCCCAAACAGTCTACGCTTTGATCGTTCCCTGGAAGACCAGTAGTAGTTTCCGATTAACATCTGGAGGCATTCTGTAATCGGTGGACTATCAGAGTATTGATGAAACACAGAAATTGCATCGGGATTGTATACAACAGTCACCATGCGCACTTTCCTCCATGGGAGTAATGTTTCATAGAATTCACGCTTTGATCGTTCCCTGGAAGACCAGTAGCAGTTTCCGATGCACATGTGGAGGCATTCTGTAATCTGTGTACTATCAGAGTGTTGATGAAACACAGAAATTGCATCGGGATTGAATACAACAGTCACCATGAGCACTTTCCTCCATGGGAGTAATGTCTCTAACAGTCTACGGTTTGATCGTTCCCTGGAAGACCAGTAGTAGTTTCCGATGCACATCTGGAGGCTTTCTGTAATCTGTGGACTATCAGAGTGTTGATGAAACACAGAAATTGCCTCGGGATAGAATACAACAGTTACCATGCGCACATTCTTCCAAGGGAGTAATGTCTCAAACAGTCTACGCTTTGATCGTTCCCTGGAACACCAGTAGTAGTTTCCGATGCACATCTGGTGGCATTCTGTAATATGTAGACTATCAGAGTATTGATGAAACACAGAAATTGCATGGGGATTGAATACAGGAGTCACCATGCGCACTTTCCTCCAAGGGAGTTATTCTCAAACAGTCTATGCTTTGATCGTTCCCTGGAAGACCAGTAGTAGTTTCCGATGTTATCTGGTTCCATTCTGTAATCTGTGGACTATCAGAGTGTTGATGAAACACAGAAATTGCATCGGGAATGAATACAACAGTCACCATGCGCACTTTCCTCCACGGGAGGTATGTCTCAAACAGTCTACGGTTTGATCGTTCCCTGGAAGACCAGTAGTAGTTTCCGATGCACATCTGGTGGCATTCAGTAATCTGTGGACTATCAGAGTGTTGATGAAACACAGAAATAGCAACGGGACTGAATACAACAGTCACCATCCGCACTTTCCTCCATGGGAGTAATGTCTGAAACAGTCTACGATTTGATCGTTTGCTGGAAGACCAGTAGTAGTTTCCGATGCACATCTCGTGGCATTCTGTAATCTGTGGACTATCAGAGTGTTGATGAAACACAGAAATTGCATCGGGATTGAATACAACAGTCACCATCCGCACTTACCTCTATGGGAGTAATATCCCAAACAGTCTACGCTTTGATCGTTCCCTGGAAGACCAGTAGTAGTTTCCGATGCACATCTCGTTGCATTCTGTAATCTGTGGACTATCAGAGTGTTGATGAAACACAGAAATTGCATCGGGATTGAATACAACAGTTACAATGCGCACTTCCCTCCATGGGAGTAATGTCCCAAACAGTCTACGCTTTGATCGATCCCTGGAAGACCAGTAGTAGTTTCCGATGCACATCGGGAGGCTTTCTGTAATCTGTGGACTTTCAGTGTGTTGATGAAACACAGAAATTGCATCGGGATTGAATACAACAGTTACAATGCGCACTTCCCTCCATGGGAGTAATGTCCCAAACAGTCTACGCTTTGATCGATCCCTGGAAGACCAGTAGTAGTTTCCGATGCACTTCTGGAGGCATTCTGTAATCGGTGGACTATCAGAGTGCTGATGAAACACAGAAATTGCATCGGGATTGAATACAACAGTCTCCATGCGCAGTTTCCTCCATGGGAGTAATGTCTTAAACAGTCTACGCTTTGATCGTTCCCTGGAAGACCAGAAGTAGTTTCAATTGCACATCTGGAGGCATTCTGTAATCTGTGGACTATCAGAGTGTTGATGAAACACAGAAATTGCATCGGGATTGAATACAACATTCACCATGCGCACTTTCCTCCACGGGAGATATGTCTCAAACAGTCTACGGTTTGATCGTTCCCAGGAAGACCAGTAGTAGTTTCCGATGCACATCTGGTGGCATTCTGTAATCTGCGGACTATCAGAGTGTTGAAGCAACACAGAAATAGCATCGGGATTGAATACAACAGTCACCATCCGCACTTTCCTCCATGGGAGTAATGTCTGAAACAGTCTACGCTTTGATCGTTCCCTGGAAGACCAGTAGTAGTTTCCGATGCACATCTCTTGGCATTCTGTAATCTGTGGACTATCAGAGTGTTGATGAAACACAGAAATTGCATCGGGATTAAATACAACAGTCACCATGCGCACTTTACTCCATGGCAGTAATGTTTCTAACAGTCTACGCTTTGTCGTTCCCTGAAAGACCAGTAGTAGTTTCCGATGCACATCTGTAGGCTTTCCGTAATCTTTGGACTATCAGAGTGTTGATGAAACAGAGAAAATGCATCGGGATTGAATACAACAGTCTTCATGCGCACTTTCCTCCATGGGAGTAATGTCCCAAACAGTCTACGCTTTGATCGTTCCCTGGAAGACCAGTAGTAGTTTCCGATTAACATCTGAAGGCATTCTGTAATCGGTGGACTATCAGAGTATTGATGAAACACAGAAATTGCATCGGGATTGTGTACAACAGTCACCATGCGCACTTTCCTCCATGGGAGTAATGTTTCAAAGAGTTCACGCTTTGATCGTTCCCTGGAAGACCAGTAGCAGTTTCCGATGCACATGTGGAGGCATTCTGTAATCTGTGTACTATCAGAGTGTTGATGAAACACAGAAATTGCATCGGGATTGAATACAACAGTCACCATGAGCACTTTCCTCCATGGGAGTAATGTCTCTAACAGTCTACGCTTTGATCGTTCCCTGGAAGACCAGTAGTAGTTTCCGATGCACATCTGGAGGCTTTCTTTAATCTGTGGACTATCAGAGTGTTGATGAAACACAGAAATTGCCTCGGGATAGAATACAACAGTTACCATGCGCACTTTCCTCCATGGGAGTAATTCTCAAACAGTCTATGCTTTGATCGTTCCCTGGAAGACCAGTAGTAGCTTCCGATGCACATCTGGTGGCATTCTGTAATCTGTGGACTATCAGAGTGTTGATGAAACACAGAAATTGCTTCGGGATTAAATACAACTGTCACCATGCGCACTTTCCACCAAGGGAGGTATGTCTCAAACAGTCTACGGTTTGATAGTTCCCTGGAAGACCAGTAGTAGTTTGCGATGCACATCTCGTGGCATTCTGTAATCTGTGGACTATCAGAGTGTTGATGAAATACAGAAATTGCATCGGGATTGAATACAACAGTCACCATCCGCACTTTCCTGCATGGGAGTAATGTGTGATACAGTCGACGCTTTGATCGTTCCCTGGAAGACCAGTAGTAGTTTCCGATGCACATCTGGTGGCATTCTGAAATCTGTGGACTATCAGTGTGTTGATGAAACACAGATATTGCATCGGGATTGAATACAACAGTCAGCATGCGCACTTTCCTCTATGGGAGTAATGTCTCAAACAGTCTTCGCTTTGATCGTTCCCTGGAAGACCAGTAGTAGTTTCCGATGCACATCTGGAGGCATTCTGTAATTTTTGGACTATCAGAGTGTTGATGAAACACAGAAATTGCATCGGGATTGAATACAACAGTCACCATGCGCACTTTCCTCCATGGGAGTAATGTCTCAAACAGTCTACGCTTTGATCGTTCCCTGGAAGACCAGTAGTAGTTTCCGATGCACATCTGGAGGCATTCTGTAATTTTTGGACTATCAGAGTGTTGATGAAACACAGAAATTGCATCGGGATTGAATACAACTGTCACCATGCGCCTTTTCCTCCATGGGAGTAATGTCTCAAGGAGTTTACGATTTGATCGTTCCCTGGAAGACCAGTAGTAGTTTCCGATGAACATGTGGAGGCATTCTGTAACATGTGGACTATCAGAGTGTTGATGAAACATAGACATTGCATCGGGATGAATACAACAGTCACCATGCGCACCTTCTTCCACGGGAGTAATATCTCAAACAGTCTACGCTTTGATCGTTCCCTGGAACACCAGCAGTAGCTTCCGATGCACATCTGGTGGCATTCTGTAATATGTAGACTATCAGAGTGTTGATGAAACACAGAAATTGCATGGGGATTGAATACAGGAGTCACCATGCGCACTTTCCTCCAAGGGAGCAATTCTCAAACAGTCTATGCTTTGATCGTTCCCTGGAAGACCAGTAGTAGTTTCCGATGCATATCTGGTGCCACTCTGTAAACTGTGGACTATCAGAGTGTTGATGAAACACAGAAATTGCATCGGGAATGAATACAACAATCACCATGCGCACTTTCCTCCACGGGAGGTATGTCTCAAACAGTCTACGGTTTGATCGTTCCCTGGAAGACCAGTAGTAGTTTCCGATGCACATCTGGTGGCATTCTGTAATCTGTGGACTATCAGAGTGTTGATGAAACACAGAAATAATATCGGGATTGAATAAAACAGTCACCATCCGCACTTTCCTCCATGGGAGTAATGTCTGAAACAGTCTACGATTTGATCGTTTGCTGGAAGACCAGTAGTAGTTTCCGATGCACATCTCGCGGCATTCTGTAATCTGTGGACTATCAGAGTGTTGATGAAACACAGAAATTGAATCGGGATTGAATACAACAGTCACCATGCGCACTTTCCTCCATGGGCGTAATGTCCCAAACAGTCTACGCTTTGATCGTTCCCGGGAAGACCAGTAGTAGTTTCCGATTAACATCTGGAGGCATTCTGTAATCGGTACACTATCAGAGTATTGATGAAACACAGAAATTGCATCGGGATTGTATACAACAGTCACCATGCGCACTTTCCTCCATGGGAGTAATGTTTCAAAGAGTTCACGCTTTGATCGTTCCCTGGAAGACCAGTAGCAGTTTCCGATGCACATCTGGAGGCATTCTGTAATCTGTGTACTATCAGAGTGTTGATGAAACACAGAAATTGCATCGGGATTGAATACAACAGTCACCATTAGCACATTCCTCCGTAAAAGTAATGTCTCAAACAGTCTACGCTTTAATCGTTCCCTGGAAGACCAGTAGTAGTTTCTGATGCAAATTTGGAGGCATTCTGTAATATGTGGACTATTAGAGTGTTGATGAAACACAGAAATTGCATCGGGATTGAATACAAAAGTCACCATGCGTACTTTCCTCCATGGGAGTAATGTCCCAAACAGTCTACGCTTTGATCGTTCCCTGGAAGACCAGTAGTAGTTTCCGATTAACATCTGGAGGCATTCTGTAATCGGTACACTATCAGAGTGTTGATGTAACACAGAAATTGCATCGGGATTGAATACAACAGTCACCATTAGCACATTCCTCCGTAAAAGCAATGTCTCAAACAGTCTACGCTTTAATCGTTCCCTGGAAGACCAGTAGTAGTTTCCGATGCACATTTGGAGGCATTCTGTAATCTGTGGAGAATCAGAGTGTTGATGAAACACTGAAATTGCATCGGGATTGAATACAACATTTACCATGTGCACTTTCCTCCATGGGGGTAATGTCTCTAACAGTCTACGCTTTGATCGTTCCCTGGATGACCAGTAGTAGTTTCCGATGCACATCTGGAGGCTTTCTGTAATCTGTGGACTATCAGAGTGTTGATGAAACACAGATATTGCCTCGGGATTGAATACAACAGTTACCATGCGCACTTTCCTCCATGGGAGTAATTCTCAAACAGTCTACGATTTGATCGTTCCCTGGAAGACCACTAGTAGTTTCCGATGCACATCTGGTGGCATTCTGTAATCTGTGGACTATCAGAGTGTTGATGAAACACAGAAATTGCTTCGGGATTAAATACAACAGTCACCATGCGCACTTTCCACCAAGGGAGGTATGTCAGAAAACAGTCGACGATTTGATCGTTCCCTTGAAGTCCAGTAGTAGTTTGCGATGCACATCTCGTGGCATTCTGTAATCTGTGGACTATCAGAGTGTTGATGAAACACAGAAATTGCATCGGGATTGAATACAACAGTCACCATCCGCACTTTCCTGCATGGGAGTAATGTGTGATACAGTCGACGCTTTGATCGTTCGCGGGAAGACCAGTAGTAGTTTCCGATGCACATCTGGAGGCATTCTGAAATCTGTGGACTATCAGTGAGTTGATGAAACACAGAAATTGCATCGGGATTGAATACAACAGTCACCATGCGCACTTTCCTCCATGGGAGATATGTCTCAACAGTCTACGCTTTGATCGTTCCCTGGAAGACCAGTAGTAGTTTCCGATGCACATCTGTAGGCATTCTGTAATTTTTGGTCTATCAGAGTGTTGATGAAACACAGAAATTGCTTCGGGATTGAATACAACAGTCACCATGCGCACTTTCCTCCATGCGAGTAATGTCTCAAGGAGTTTACGATTTGATCGTTCCCTGGAAGACCAGTAGTAGTTTCCGATGCACATCTGGAGGCATTCTGTAATCTGTGGACTATCAGAGTGTTGATGAAACACAGAAATTGCATCCTGATTGAATACAACAGTCACCATGTGCACTTTCCTCAATGGGAGTAATGTCTCAAACAGTCTGCGCTTTTATCGTTCCCTGGAAGACCAGTAGTAGTTTCCGATGAACATCTGGAGGCATTCTGTAACATGTGGACTATCAGAGTGTTGATGAAACATAGAAATTGCATCGGGATGAATACAACAGTCACCATGCGCACATTCTTCCACGGGAGTAATGTCTCAAACAGTCTACGCTTTGATCGTTCCCTGGAACACCAGCAGTAGTTTCCGATGCACATCTGGTGGCATTCTGTAATATGTAGACTATCAGAGTGTTGATGAAACACAGAAATTGCATGGGGATTGAATACAGGAGTCACCATGCGCACTTTCCTCGAAGGGAGTAATTCTCAAACAGTCTATGCTTTGATCGTCCCCTGGAAGACCAGTAGTAGTTTCCGATGCTTATCTGGAGGCTTTCTGTAATCTGTGGACTATCAGAGTGTTGATGAAACACAGAAATTGGATCGGGATTGAAAACAACATTCACCATGCGCACTTTCCTCCATGGCAGTAATTCTCAAACAGTCTATGCTTTGATCGTTCTCTGGAAGACCAGTAGTAGTTTCCGATGCATATCTGGTGCCATTCTGTAATCTGTGGACTATCAGAGTGTTCATGAAACACAGAAATTGCATAGGGATTGAATACAACAGTCACCAAGCGCACTTTCCTCCACGGAGGTATGTCTCAAACAGTCTACGGTTTGATCATTCCCTGGAAGACCAGTAGTAGTTTCCGATGCACTTCTGGTGGCATTGTGTAATCTGCGGACTATCAGAGTGTTGAAGCAACACAGAAATAGCATCGGGATTGAATACAACAGTCACCATCCGCACTTTCCTCCATGGGAGTAATGTCTGAAACAGTCTACGCTTTGATCGTTCCCTGGAAGACCAGTAGTAGTTTCCGATGCATATCTGGTGCCATTCTGTAATCTGTGGACTATCAGAGTGTTCATGAAACACAGAAATTGCATAGGGAATGAATACAACAGTCACCAAGCGCACTTTCCTCCACGGGAGGTATGTCTCTAACAGTCTACGTTTTGTCGTTCCCTGGAAGACCAGTAGTAGTTTCCGATGCACATCTGGAGGCTTTCCGTAATCTTTGGACTATCAGAGTGTTGATGAAACACAGAAATTTCCTCGGGATTGAATACAACAGTTACCATGCGCACTTTCCTCCATGGGAGTAATACTCAAACAGTCTACGATTTGATCGTTCCCTGGAAGAACAGTAGTAGTTTCCGATGCACATCTGTTGGCATTCTGTAATCTGTTGACTATCAGAGTGTTGATGAAACACAGAAATTGCTTCGGGATTAAATACAACAGTCACCATGCGCACTTTCCACCACGGGAGGTAAGTCACAAACAGTCGACGATTTGATCGTTCCCTGGAAGACCAGTAGTAGTTTGCGATGCACATCTCGTGGCATTCTGTAATCTGTGGACTATCAGAGTGTTGATGAAACACAGAAATTGCATCAGGATTGAATACAACAGTCACCATCCGCACTTTCCTGCATGGGAGTAATGTCTGATACAGTCGACGCTCTGATCGTTCGCGGGAAGACCAGTAGTAGTTTCCGATGCACATCTGGAGACATTCTGAATCTGTGGACTATCAGTGTGTTGATGAAACACAGAAATCGCATCGGGATTGTATACAACAGTCACCATGCGCACTTTCCTCCATGGGAGTAATGTCTCAAACAGTCTACGCTTTGATCGTTCCCTGGAAGACCAGTAGTAGTTCCCGATGCACATCTGGAGGCATTCTGTAATTTTTGGACTATCAGAGTGTTGATGAAACACAGAAATTGCATCGGGATTGAATACAACAGTCACCATCCGCACTTTCCTGCATGGGAGTAATGTGTGATACAGTCGACGCTTTGATCGTTCCCTGGAAGACCAGTAGTAGTTTCCGATGCACATCTGGAGGCATTCTGAAATCTGTGGACTATCAGTGTGTTGATGAAACACAGATATTGCATCGGGATTGAATACAACAGTCACCATGCGCACTTTCCTCCATGGGAGTAATGTCTCAAACAGTCTACGCTTTGATCGTTCCCTGGAAGACCAGTAGTAGTTTCCGATGCACATCTGGAGGCATTCTGTAATTTTTGGACTATCAGAGTGTTGATGAAACACAGAAATTGCATCGGGATTGAATACAACAGTCACCATGCGCACTTTCCTCCATGGGAGTAATGTCTCAAACAGTCTACGCTTTGATCGTTCCCTGGAAGACCAGTAGTAGTTTCCGATGCACATCTGGAGGCATTCTGTAATTTTTGGACTGTCAGAGTGTTGATGAAGCACAGATATTGCATCGGGATTGAATACAACTGTCACCATGCGCCTTTTCCTCCATGGGAGTAATGTCTCAAGGAGTTTACGATTTGATCGTTCCCTGGAAGACCAGTAGTAGTTTCCGATGAACATGTGGAGGCATTCTGTAACATGTGGACTATCAGAGTGTTGATGAAACATAGAAATTGCATCGGGATGAATACAACAGTCACCATGCGCACATTCTTCCACGGGAGTAATATCTCAAACAGTCTACGCTTTGATCGTTCCCTGGAACACCAGCAGTAGCTGCCGATGCACATCTGGTGGCATTCTGTAATATGTAGACTATCAGAGTGTTGATGAAACACAGAAATTGCATGGGGATTGAATACAGGAGTCACCATGCGCACTTTCCTCCAAGGGAGTAATTCTCAAACAGTCTATGATTTGATCGTTCCCTGGAAGACCAGTAGTAGTTTCCGATGCATATCTGGTGCCACTCTGTAATCTGTGGACTATCAGAGTGTTGATGAAACACAGAAATTGCATCGGGAATGAATACAACAATCACCATGCGCACTTTCCTCCACGGGAGGTATGTCTCAAACAGTCTACGGTTTGATCGTTCCCTGGAAGACCAGTAGTAGTTTCCGATGCACATCTGGTGGCATTCTGTAATCTGTAGACTATCAGAGTGTTGATGAAACACAGAAATAATATCGGGATTGAATAAAACAGTCACCATCCGCACTTTCCTCCATGGGAGTAATGTCTGAAACAGTCTACGATTTGATCGTTTGCTGGAAGACCAGTAGTAGTTTCCGATGCAGATCTCGCGGCATTCTGTAATCTGTGGACTATCAGAGTGTTGATGAAACACAGAAATTGCATCGGGATTGAATACAACAGTCACCATGCGCACTTTCCTCCATGGGAGTAATGTCCCAAACAGTCTACGCTTTGATCGTTCCCTGGAAGACCAGTAGTAGTTTCCGATTAACATCTGGAGGCATTCTGTAATCGGTACACTATCAGAGTATTGATGAAACACAGAAATTGCATCGGGATTGTATACAACAGTCACCATGCGCACTTTCCTCCATGGGAGTAATGTTTCAAAGAGTTCACGCTTTGATCGTTCCCTGGAAGACCAGTAGCAGTTTCCGATGCACATCTGGAGGCATTCTGTAATCTGTGTACTATCAGAGTGTTGATGAAACACAGAAATTGCATCGGGATTGAATACAACAGTCACCATTAGCACATTCCTCCGTAAAAGTAATGTCTCAAACAGTCTACTCTTTAATCGTTCCCTGGAAGACCAGTAGTAGTTTCCGATGCACATTTGGAGGCATTCTGTAATATGTGGACTGTTAGTGTGTTGATGAAACACAGAAATTGCATCGGGATTGAATACAACAGTCACCATGCGCACTTTCCTCCATGGGAGTAATGTCCCAAACAGTCTACGCTTTGATCGTTCCCTGGAAGACCAGTAGTAGTTTCCGATTAACATCTGGAGGCATTCTGTAATCGGTACACTATCAGAGTGTTGATGAAACACAGAAATTGCATCGGGATTGAATACAACAGTCACCATTAGCACATTCCTCCGTAAAAGTAATGTCTCAAACAGTCTACGCTTTAATCGTTCCCTAGAAGACCAGTAGTAGTTTCCGATGCACATTTGGAGGCATTCTGTAATCTGTGGAGAATCAGAGTGTTGATGAAACACTGAAATTGCATCGGGATTGAATACAACATTTACCATGCGCACTTTCCTCCATGGGGGTAATGTCTCTAACAGTCTACGCTTTGATCGTTCCCTGGAAGACCAGTAGTAGTTTCCGATGCACATCTGGAGGCTTTCTGTAATCTGTGGACCATCAGAGTGTTGATGAAACACAGAAATTGCCTCGGGATTGAATACAACAGTTACCATGCGCACTTTCCTCCATGGGAGTAATTCTCAAACAGTCTACGATTTGATCGTTCCCTGGAAGACCACTAGTAGTTTCCGATGCACATCTGGTGGCATTCTGTAATCTGTGGACTATCAGAGTGTTGATGAAACACAGAAATTGCTTCGAGATTAAATACAACAGTCACCATGCGCACTTTCCACCAAGGGAGGTATGTCACAAACAGTCGACGATTTGATCGTTCCCTGGAAGACCAGTAGTAGTTTGCGATGCACATCTCGTGGCATTCTGTAATCTGTGGACTATCAGAGTGTTGATGAAACACAGAAATTGCATCGGGATTGAATACAACAGTCACCATGCGCACTTTCCTCCATGGGAGATATGTCTCAACAGTCTACGCTTTGATCGTTCCCTGGAAGACCTGTAGTAGTTTCCGATGCACATCTGGAGACATTCTGTAATTTTTGGACTATCAGAGTGTTGATGAAACACAGAAATTGCATCGGGATTGAATACAACAGTCACCATGCGCACATTCCTCCATGGGAGTAATGTCTCAAACAGTCTACGCTTTGATCGTTCCCTGGAAGACCAGTAGTAGTTTCCGATGCACATCTGGAGGCATTCTGTAATTTTTGGACTATCAGAGTGTTGATGAAACACAGAAATTGCTTCGGGATTGAATACAACAGTCACCATGCGCACTTTCCTCCATGCGAGTAATGTCTCAAGGAGATTACGATTTGATCGTTCCCTGGAAGACCAGTAGTAGTTTCCGATGCACATCTGGAGGCATTCTGTAATCTGTGGACTATCAGAGTGTTGATGAAACACAGAAATTGCATCCTGATTGAATACAACAGTCACCATGTGCACTTTCCTCAATGGGAGTAATGTCTCAAACAGTCTGCGCTTTTATCGTTCCCTGAAAGACCAGTAGTAGTTTCCGATGAACATCTGGAGGCTTTCTGTAACATGTGGAATATCAGAGTGTTGATGAAACATAGAAATTGCATCGGAATGAATACAACAGTCACCATGCGCACATTCTTCCACGGGAGTAATGTCTCAAACAGTCTACGCTTTGATCGTTCCCTGGAACACCAGCAGTAGTTTCCGATGCACATCTGGTGGCATTCTGTAATATGTAGACTATCAGAGTGTTGATGAAACACAGAAATTGCATGGGGATTGAATACAGGAGTCACCATGCGCACTTTCCTCCAAGGGAGTAATTCTCAAACAGTCTATGCTTTGATCGTTCCCTGGAAGACCAGTTGTAGTTTCCGATGCATATCTGGTGCCACTCTGTAATCCGTGGACTATCAGAGTGTTGAAGAAACACAGAAATTGCATCGGGAATGAATACAACAATCACCATGCGCACTTTCCTCCACGGTAGGTATGTCTCAAACAGTCTACGGTTTGATCGTTCCCTGGAAGACCAGTAGTAATTTCCGATGCACATCTGGTGGCATTCTGTAATCCGTGGACTATCAGAGTGTTGATGAAACACAGAAATAGCATCGGGATTGAATAAAACAGTCACCATCCACACTTTCCTCCATGGGAGTAATGTCTGAAACAGTCTACGATTTGATCGTTTGCTGGAAGACCAGTAGTAGTTTCCGATGCAGATCTCGCGGCATTCTGTAATCTGTGGACTATCAGAGTGTTGATGAAACACAGAAATTGCATCGGGATTGAATACAACAGTCACCATGCGCACTTTCCTCCATGGGAGTAATGTCCCAAACAGTCTACGCTTTGATCGTTCCCTGGAAGACCAGTAGTAGTTTCCGATTAACATCTGGAGGCATTCTGTAATCGGTACACTATCAGAGTATTGATGAAACACAGAAATTGCATCGGGATTGTATACAACAGTCACCATGCGCACTTTCCTCCATGGGAGTAATGTTTCAAAGAGTTCACGCTTTGATCGTTCCCTGGAAGACCAGTAGCAGTTTCCGATGCACATCTGGAGGCATTCTGTAATCTGTGTACTATCAGAGTGTTGATGAAACACAGAAATTGCATCGGGATTGAATACAACAGTCACCATTAGCACATTCCTCCGTAAAAGTAATGTCTCAAACAGTCTACTCTTTAATCGTTCCCTGGAAGACCAGTAGTAGTTTCCGATGCACATTTGGAGGCATTCTGTAATATGTGGACTGTTAGTGTGTTGATGAAACACAGAAATTGCATCGGGATTGAATACAACAGTCACCATGCGCACTTTCCTCCATGGGAGTAATGTCCCAAACAGTCTACGCTTTGATCGTTCCCTGGAAGACCAGTAGTAGTTTCCGATTAACATCTGGAGGCATTCTGTAATCGGTACACTATCAGAGTGTTGATGAAACACAGAAATTGCATCGGGATTGAATACAACAGTCACCATTAGCACATTCCTCCGTAAAAGTAATGTCTCAAACAGTCTACGCTTTAATCGTTCCCTAGAAGACCAGTAGTAGTTTCCGATGCACATTTGGAGGCATTCTGTAATCTGTGGAGAATCAGAGTGTTGATGAAACACTGAAATTGCATCGGGATTGAATACAACATTTACCATGCGCACTTTCCTCCATGGGGGTAATGTCTCTAACAGTCTACGCTTTGATCGTTCCCTGGAAGACCAGTAGTAGTTTCCGATGCACATCTGGAGGCTTTCTGTAATCTGTGGACCATCAGAGTGTTGATGAAACACAGAAATTGCCTCGGGATTGAATACAACAGTTACCATGCGCACTTTCCTCCATGGGAGTAATTCTCAAACAGTCTACGATTTGATCGTTCCCTGGAAGACCACTAGTAGTTTCCGATGCACATCTGGTGGCATTCTGTAATCTGTGGACTATCAGAGTGTTGATGAAACACAGAAATTGCTTCGAGATTAAATACAACAGTCACCATGCGCACTTTCCACCAAGGGAGGTATGTCACAAACAGTCGACGATTTGATCGTTCCCTGGAAGACCAGTAGTAGTTTGCGATGCACATCTCGTGGCATTCTGTAATCTGTGGACTATCAGAGTGTTGATGAAACACAGAAATTGCATCGGGATTGAATACAACAGTCACCATGCGCACTTTCCTCCATGGGAGATATGTCTCAACAGTCTACGCTTTGATCGTTCCCTGGAAGACCTGTAGTAGTTTCCGATGCACATCTGGAGACATTCTGTAATTTTTGGACTATCAGAGTGTTGATGAAACACAGAAATTGCATCGGGATTGAATACAACAGTCACCATGCGCACATTCCTCCATGGGAGTAATGTCTCAAACAGTCTACGCTTTGATCGTTCCCTGGAAGACCAGTAGTAGTTTCCGATGCACATCTGGAGGCATTCTGTAATTTTTGGACTATCAGAGTGTTGATGAAACACAGAAATTGCTTCGGGATTGAATACAACAGTCACCATGCGCACTTTCCTCCATGCGAGTAATGTCTCAAGGAGATTACGATTTGATCGTTCCCTGGAAGACCAGTAGTAGTTTCCGATGCACATCTGGAGGCATTCTGTAATCTGTGGACTATCAGAGTGTTGATGAAACACAGAAATTGCATCCTGATTGAATACAACAGTCACCATGTGCACTTTCCTCAATGGGAGTAATGTCTCAAACAGTCTGCGCTTTTATCGTTCCCTGAAAGACCAGTAGTAGTTTCCGATGAACATCTGGAGGCTTTCTGTAACATGTGGAATATCAGAGTGTTGATGAAACATAGAAATTGCATCGGAATGAATACAACAGTCACCATGCGCACATTCTTCCACGGGAGTAATGTCTCAAACAGTCTACGCTTTGATCGTTCCCTGGAACACCAGCAGTAGTTTCCGATGCACATCTGGTGGCATTCTGTAATATGTAGACTATCAGAGTGTTGATGAAACACAGAAATTGCATGGGGATTGAATACAGGAGTCACCATGCGCACTTTCCTCCAAGGGAGTAATTCTCAAACAGTCTATGCTTTGATCGTTCCCTGGAAGACCAGTTGTAGTTTCCGATGCATATCTGGTGCCACTCTGTAATCCGTGGACTATCAGAGTGTTGAAGAAACACAGAAATTGCATCGGGAATGAATACAACAATCACCATGCGCACTTTCCTCCACGGTAGGTATGTCTCAAACAGTCTACGGTTTGATCGTTCCCTGGAAGACCAGTAGTAATTTCCGATGCACATCTGGTGGCATTCTGTAATCCGTGGACTATCAGAGTGTTGATGAAACACAGAAATAGCATCGGGATTGAATAAAACAGTCACCATCCACACTTTCCTCCATGGGAGTAATGTCTGAAACAGTCTACGATTTGATCGTTTGCTGGAAGACCAGTAGTAGTTTCCGATGCACATCTCGTGGCATTCTGTAATCTGTGGACTATCAGAGTGTTGATGAAACACAGAAATTGCATCGGGATTGAATACAACAGTCACCATGCGCACTTTCCTCCATAGGAGTAATGTCCCAAACAGTCTACGCTTTGATCGTTCCCTGGAAGACCAGTAGTAGTTTCCGATGCACATCGGTAGGCATTCTGTATTCTGTGGACTATCAGAGTGTTGATGAAACACAGAAATTGCATCGGGATTGAATACAACAGTTACAATGCGCACTTCCCTCCATGGGAGTAACTTCCCAAACAGTCTACGCTTTGATCGATCCCTGGAAGACCAGTAGTAGTTTCCGATGCACGGAGGCATTCTGTAATCTGTGGACTATCAGAGTGTTGATGAAACACAGAAATTGCATCGGGATTGAATACAACAGTCACCATGCGCACTTTCCTCCATAGGAGGTATGTTACATAGAGTTTACGCTTTGATCGTTCCCTGGAAGGCCAGTAACAGTTTCCGATGCACATCTGGAGGCATTCTGTAATCTGTGGACTATCAGAGTGCTGATGAAACACAGAAATTGCATCGATATTGAATACAACAGTCTCCATGAACAGTTTCCTCCATGGGGGTAATGTCTTAAACAGTCTACGCTTTGATCGTTCCCTGGAAGACCAGTAGTAGTTTCCGATGCACATCTGGTGGCATTCTGTAATCCGTGGACTATCAGAGTGTTGATGAAACACAGAAATAGCATCGGGATTGAATAAAACAGTCACCATCCACACTTTCCTCCATGGGAGTAATGTCTGAAACAGTCTACGATTTCATCGTTTGCTGGAAGACCAGTAGTAGTTTCCGATGCACATCTCGTGGCATTCTGTAATCTGTGGTCTATCAGAGTGTTGATGAAACACAGAAATTGCATCGGGATTGAATACAACAGTCACCATGCGCACTTTCCTCCATGGGAGTAATGTCCCAAACAGTCTACGCTTTGATCGTTCCCTGGAAGACCAGTAGTAGTTTCCGATGCACATCGGTAGGCATTCTGTATTCTGTGGACTATCAGAGTGTTGATGAAACACAGAAATTGCATCGGGATTGAATACAACAGTTACAATGCGCACTACCCTCCATAGGAGTAATGTCCCAAACAGTCTACGCTTTGATCGATCCCTGGAAGACCAGTAGTAGTTTCCGATGCACGGAGGCATTCTGTAATCTGTGGACTATCAGAGTGTTGATGAAACACAGAAATTGCATCGGGATTGAATACAACAGTCACCATGCGCACTTTCCTCCATAGGAGGTATGTTACATAGAGTTTACGCTTTGATCGTTCCCTGGAAGGCCAGTAACAGTTTCCGATGCACATCTGGAGGCATTCTGTAATCTGTGGACTATCAGAGTGGTGATGAAACACAGAAATTGCATCGATATTGAATACAACAGTCTCCATGAACAGTTTCCTCCATGGGGGTAATGTCTTAAACAGTCTACGCTTTGATCGTTCCCTGGAAGACCAGAAGTAATTTCAATTGCACATCTGGAGTCATTCTGTAATCTGTGGACTATCAGAGTGTTGATGAAACACAGAAATTGCATCGGGATTGAATACAACAGTCACCATGCGCACTTTACTCCATGGGAGTAATGTCTCTAACAGTCTACGCTTTGATCGTTCCCTGGAAGATCAGTAGTAGCTTCCGATGCACATCTGGAGGCTTTCCGTAATCTTTGGACTATCAGAGTGTTGATGAAACACAGAAATTGCATCGGGATTGAATACAGCAGTCACCATGCGCACTTTCCTCCATAGGAGTAATGTCTCTTACAGTCTACGCTTTAATCGTTCCCCGGAAGACAAGTAGTAGTTTCCGTTGCATATCTGGTGGCATTCTGTAATCTGTGGAGAATCAGAGTGTTGATGAAACACTGAAATTGCATCGGGATTGAATACAACAGTCACCATGCGCACTTTCCTCCATGGGAGTAATGTGTCCAACAGTCTTCGCTTTGATCGTTCCCTGGAAGACCAGTAGTAGTTTCCGATGCATATCTGGAGGCTTTCTGTAATCTGTGGACTATCAGAGTGTTGATGAAACACAGAAATTGGATCGGGATTGAAAACAACATTCACCATGCGCACTTTCCTCCATGGCAGTAATTCTCAAACAGTCTATGCTTTGATCGTTCTCTGGAAGGCCAGTAGTAGTTTCCGATGCATATCTGGTGCCATTCTGTAATCTGTGGACTATCAGAGTGTTCATGAAACACAGAAATTGCATAGGGAATGAATACAACAGTCACCAAGCGCACTTTCCTCCACGGGAGGTATGTCTCAAACAGTCTACGGTTTGATCGTTCCCTGGAAGACCAGTAGTAGTTTCCGATGCACTTCTGGTGGCATTGTGTAATCTGCGGACTATCAGAGTGTTAAGGCAACACAGAAATAGCATCGGGATTGAATACAACAGTCACCATCCGCACTTTCCTCCATGGGAGTAATGTCTGAAACAGTCTACGCTATGATCGTTCCCTGGAAGACCAGTAGTAGTTTCCGATGCATATCTGGTGCCATTCTGTAATCTGTGGACTATCAGAGTGTTCATGAAACACAGAAATTGCATAGGGATTGAATACAACAGTCACCAAGCGCACTTTCCTCCACGGGAGGTATGTCTCTAACAGTCTACGCTTTGTCGTTCCCTGGAAGACCAGTAGTAGTTTCCGATGCACATCTGGAGGCTTTCCGTAATCTTTGGACTATCAGAGTGTTGATGAAACACAGAAATTGCATCGGGATTGAATACAACAGTCTCCATGCGCACTTTCCTCCATGGGAGTAATGTCCCAAACAGTCTACGCTTTGATCGTTCCCTGGAAGACCAGTAGTAGTTTCCGATTAACATCTGGAGGCATTCTGTAATCGGTGGACTATCAGAGTATTGATGAAACACAGAAATTGCATCGGGATTGTATACAACAGTCACCATGCGCACTTTCCTCCATGGGAATAATGTTTCAAAGAGTTCACCCTTTGATCGTTCCCTGGAAGACCAGTAGCAGTTTCCGATGCACATCTGGAGGCATTCTGTAATCTGTGTACTATCAGAGTGTTGATGAAACAAAGAAATTGCATCGGGTTTTGAATACAACAGTTACCATGCACTTTTTCCTCCATGGGAGTAATGTCTCTAAGAGTCTACGCTTTGATCGTTCCCCGGAAGACAAATAGTAGTTTCCGATGCACATCTGGAGGCATTCTGTAATCTGTGGAGAATCAGAGTGTTGATGAAACACTGAAATTGCATCGGGATTGAATACAACATTTACCATGCGCTCTTTCCTCCATGGGAGTAATGTCTCTAACAGTCTACGCTTTGATCGTTCCCTGGAAGACCAGTAGTAGTTTCCGATGCACATCTGTTGGCATTCTGTAATCTGTTGACTATCAGAGTGTTGATGAAACACAGAAATTGCTTCGGGATTAAATACAACAGTCACCATGCGCACTTTCCACCACGGGAGGTAAGTCACAAACAGTCGACGACTTGATCGTTTCCTGGAAGACCAGTAGTAGTTTGCGATGCACATCTCGTGGCATTCTGTAATCTGTGGACTATCAGTGTGTTGATGAAACACAGAAATCGCTTCGGGATTGAATACAACAGTCACCATGTGCACTTTCCTCAATGGGACTAATGTCTCAAACAGTCTGCGCTTTTATCGTTCCCTGGAAGGCCAGTAGTAGTTTCCGATGAACATCTGGAGACATTCTGTAACATGTGGACTATCAGAGTGTTGATGAAACACTGAAATTGCATGGGGATTGAATACAGGAGTCACCATGCGCACTTTCCTCCAAGGGAGTAATTCTCAAACAGTCTATGCTTTGATCGTTCCCTGGAAGACCAGTAGTAGTTTCGGATGCATATCTGGTGCCATTCTTTAATCTGTGGACTATCAGAGTGTTGATGAAACACAGAAATTGCATCGGGATTGAATACAACAGTCACCATCCGCACTTTCCTCCATGGGAGTAATGTCTGAAACAGTCTACGCTTTGATCGTTCCCTGGAAGACCAGTAGTAGTTTCCGATGCACATCTGGAGGCTTTCCGTAATCTTTGGACTATCAGAGTGTTGATGAAACACAGAAATTGCATCGGGATTGAATACAATAGTCTCCATGCGCACTTTACTCCATGGGAGTAATGTCCCAAACAGTCCACGCTTTGATCGTTCCCTGGAAGACCAGTAGTAGTTTCCGATTAACATCTGGAGGCATTCTGTAATCGGTGGACTATCAGAGTATTGATGAAACACAGAAATTGCATCGGGATTGTATACAACAGTCACCATGCGCACTTTCCTCCATGGGAGTAATGTTTCAAAGAGTTCACGCTTGGATCGTTCCCTGGAAGGCCAGTAGCAGTTTCCGATGCACATCTGGAGGCATTCTGTAATCTGTGTACTATCAGAGTGTTGATGAAACACAGAAATTGCATCGGAATTGAATACAACAGTCACCATGAGCACATTCCTCCGTAAATGTAATGTCTCAAACAGTCTACCCTTTAATCGTTCCCTGGAAGACCAGTAGTAGTTTCCGATGCATATCTGGTGCCATTCTGTAATCTGTGGACTATCAGAGTGTTGATGAAACACAGAAATTGCATCGGGAATGAATACAACAATCACCATGTGCACTTTCCTCCACGGGAGGTATGTCTCAAACAGTCTACGGTTTTATCGTTTCCTGGAAGACCAGTAGTAGTTTCCGATGCACATCTGGAGGCATTCTGTAATCTGTGGACTATCAGAGTGCTGATGAAACACAGATATTGCATCGGGATTGAATACAACAGTCTCCATGCACAGTTTCCTTCATGGGGGTAATGTCTTAAACAGTCTACGCTTTGATCGTTCCCTGGAAGACCAGAAGTAGTTTCAATTGCACATCTGGAGGCATTCTGTAGTCTGTGGACTATCAGAGTGTTGATGAAACACAGAAATTGCATCGGGATTGAATACAACAGTCACCATGCGCACTTTACTCCATGGGAGTAATGTCTCTAACAGTCAACGCTTTGATCGTTCCCTGGAAGATCCGTAGTAGCTTCCGATGCACATCTAGAGGCTTTCCGTAATCTTTGGACTATCAGAGTGTTGATGAAACACAGATATTGCATCGGGATTGAATACAACAGTCACCATGCGCATTTCCTCCATGGGAGTAATGTCTCTAACAGTCTACGCTTTGATCGTTCCCCGGATGACAAGTAGTAGTTTCTGATGCATATCTGGTGGCATTCTTTAATCTGTGGAGAATCGGAGTGTTGATGAAACACCGAAATTGCATCGGGATTGAATACAACAGTCACCATGCGCACTTTCCTCCATGGGAGTAATGTGTCCAACAGTCTTCGCTTTGATCGTTCCCTGGAAGACCAGTAGTAGTTTCCGATGCATATCTGGAGGCTTTCTGTAATCTGTGGAATATCAGAGTGTTTGTGAAACACAGAAATTGGATCGGGATTGAAACCAACATTCACCATGCGCACTTTCCTCCATGGGAGTAATTCTCAAACAGTCTATGCTTTGATCGTTCTCTGGAAGACCAGTAGTAGTTTCCGATGCATATCTGGTGCCATTCTGCAATCTGGGGACTATCAGAGTGTTCATGAAACACAGAAATAGCATCGGGATTGAATACAACAGTCACCATCCGCACTTTCCTCCATGGGAGTAATGTCTGAAACAGTCTACGCTTTGATCGTTCCCTGGAAGACCAGTAGTAGTTTCCGTTGCACATCTCTTGGCATTCTGTAATCTGTGGACTATCAGAGTGTTGATGAAACACAGAAATTGCATCGGGATTAAATACAACAGTCACCATGCGCACTTTACTCCATGGCAGTAATGTCTCTAACAGTCTACGCTTTGTCGTTCCCTGGAAGACCAGTAGTAGTTTCCGATGCACATCTGGAGGCTTTCCGTAATCTTTGGACTATCAGAGTGTTGATGAAACACAGAAATTGCATCGTGATTGAATACAACAGTCTCCATGCGCACTTTCCTCCATGGGAGTAATGTCCCAAACAGTCTACGCTTTAATCGTTCCCTGGAAGACCAGTAGTAGTTTCCGAGGCACATTTGGAGGCATTCTGTAATATGTGGTCTATTAGAGTGTTGATGAAACACAGAAATTGCATCGGGATTGAATACAACAGCCACCATGCGCACTTTCCTCCATGGGAGTAATGTCTCAAACAGTCAACGCCTTGATCGTTCCCTGGAAGACCAATAGTAGTTTCCGATGCTCATCTGGAGGCATTCTGTAATCTGTGGAGTATCAGAGTGATGATGAAACAAAGAAATTGCATCGGGTTTTGAATACAACAGTTACCATGCACACTTTCCTCCATGGGAGTAATGTCTCTAAGAGTCTACGCTTTGATCGTTCCCCGGAAGACAAATAGTAGTTTCCGATGCACATCTGGAGGCATTCTGTAATCTGTGGAGAATCAGAGTGTTGATGAAACACTGAAATTGAATCGGGATTGAATACAACATTTACCATGCGCACTTTCCTCCGTGGGAGTAATGTCTCTAACAGTCTACGCTTTGATCGTTCCCTGGAGGACCAGTAGTAGTTTCCGATGCACATCTGGAGGCTTTCTGTAATCTGTGGACTGTCAGAGTGTTGATGAAACACAGATATTGCATCGGGATTGAATACAACAGTTACCATGCGCACTTTCCTCCATGGGAGTAATTCTCAAACAGTCTACGATTTGATCGTTTGCTGGAAGACCAGTAGTAGTTTCCGATGCACATCTGTTGGCATTCTGTAATTTGTGGATTATCAGAGTGTTGATGAAACACAGAAATTGCTTCGTGATTAAATACAACATTCACCATGCGCACTTTCCACCACGGGAGGTAAGTCACAAACAGTCGACGATTTGATCGTTCCCTGGAAGACCAGTAGTAGATTGCGATGCACATCTCGAGGCATTCTGTAATCTGTGGACTATCAGAGTGTTGATGAAACCCAAAAATTGCATCGGGATTGAATACAACAGTCACCATCCGCACTTTCCTGCATGGGAGTAATGTCTGATACAGTCGACGCTTTGATCGTTCGCGGGAAGACCAGTAGTAGTTACCGATGCACATCTGGAGGCATTCTGAAATCTGTGGACTATCAGTGTGTTGATGAAACACAGAAATCGCATCGGGATTGAATACAACAGACACCATGCGCACTTTCCTCCATGGGAGTAATGTCTCAAACAGTCTACGCTTTGATCGTTCCCTGGAAGACCAGTAGTAGTTTCCGATGCACATCTGGAGGCATTCTGTAATTTTTGGACTATCAGAGTGTTGATGAAACACAGAAATTGCATCCTGATTGAATACAACAGTCACCATATGCACTTTCCTCAATGGGAGTAATGTCTCAAACAGTCTTCGCTTCTATCGTTCCCTGGAAGACCAGTAGTAGTTTCTGATGAACATCTGGAGGCATTCTGTAACATGTGGACTATCAGAGTGTTGATGAAACATAGAAATTGCATCGGGATATATACAACAGTCATCATGCGCACATTCTTCCACGGGAGTAATGTGTCAAACAGTCTACGCTTTGATCGTTCCCTGGAACACCAGCAGTAGTTTCCGATGCACATCTGGTGGCATTCTGTAATATGTAGACTATCAGAGTGTTGATGAAACACAGAAATTGCATGGGGATTGAATACAGGAGTCACCATGCGCACTTTCCTCCAAGTGAGTAATTCTCAAACAGTCTATGCTTTGATCGTTCCCTGGAAGACCAGTAGTAGTTTCCGATGCATATCTGGTGCCATTCTGTAATCTGTGGACTATCAGAGTGTTGATGAAACACAGAAATTGCATCGGGATTGAATACAACAGTTACAATGCGCACTTCCCTCCATGGGAGTAATGTCCCAAACAGTCTACGCTTTGATCGATCCCTGGAAGACCAGTAGTAGTTTCCGATGCACATCGGGAGGCATTCTGTAATCTGTGGACTATCAGAGTGTTGATGAAACACAGAAATTGCATCGGGATTGAATTCAACAGTCACCATGCGCACTTTCCTCCATAGGAGTAATGTTTCATAGAGTTTACGCTTTGATCCTTCCCTGGAAGGCCAGTAACAGTTTCCGATGCACATCTGGAGGCATTCTGTAATCTGTGGACTATCAGAGTGCTGATGAAACACAGAAATTGCATCGGGATTGAATACAACAGTCTCCATGCACAGTTTCCTCCATGGGGGTAATGTCTTAAACAGTCTACGCTTTGATCGTTCCCTGGAAGACCAGAAGTAGTTTCAATTGCACATCTGGAGGCATTCTGTAGTCTGTGGACTATCAGAGTGTTGATGAAACACAGAAACTGCATCGGGATTGAATACAACAGTCACCATGCGCACTTTACTCCATGGGAGTAATGTCTCTAACAGTCTACGCTTTGATCGTTCCCTGGAAGATCCGTAGTAGCTTCCGATGCACATCTAGAGGCTTTCCGTAATCTTTGGACTATCAGAGTGTTGATGAAACACAGATATTGCATCGGGATTGAATACAACAGTCACCATGCGCATTTCCTCCATGGGAGTAATGTCTCTAACAGTCTACGCTTTGATCGTTCCCCGGAACACAAGTAGTAGTTTCCGATGCATATCTGGTGGCATTCTGTAATCTGTGGAGAATCAGAGTGTTGATGAAACACTGAAATTGCATCGGGATTGAATACAACAGTCACCATGCGCACTTTCCTCCATGGTAGTAATGTGTCCAACAGTCTTCGCTTTGATCGTTCCCTGGAAGACCAGTAGTAGTTTCCGATGCATATCTGGAGGCTTTCTGTAATCTGTGGAATATCAGAGTGTTGGTGAAACACAGAAATTGGATCGGGATTGAAAACAACATTCACCATGCGCACTTTCCTCCATGGGAGTAATTCTCAAACAGTCTATGCTTTGATCGTTCTCTGGAAGACCAGTAGTAGTTTCCGATGCATATCTGGTGCCATTCTGTAATCTGTGGACTATCAGAGTGTTCATGAAACACAGAAATAGCATCGGGATTGAATACAACAGTCACCATCCGCACTTTCCTCCATGGGAGTAATGTCTGAAACAGTCTACGCTTTGATCGTTCCCTGGAAGACCAGTAGTAGTTTCCGATGCACATCTCTTGGCATTCTGTAATCTGTGGACTATCAGAGTGTTGATGAAACATAGAAATTGCATCGGGATTAAATACAACAGCCACCATGCGCACTTTACTCCATGGCAGTAATGTCTCTAACAGTCTACGCTTTGTCGTTCCCTGGAAGACCAGTAGTAGTTTCCGATGCACATCTGGAGGCTTTCCGTAATCTTTGGACTATCAGAGTGTTGATGAAACACAGAAATTGCATCGTGATTGAATACAACAGTCTCCATGCGCACTTTCCTCCATGGGAGTAATGTCCCAAACAGTCTACGCTTTAATCGTTCCCTGGAAGACCAGTGGTAGTTTCCGAGGCACATCTGGAGGCATTCTGTAATCTGTGGAGTATCAGAGTGTTGATGAAACAAATAAATTGCATCGGGTTTTGAATACAACAGTTACCATGCACACTTTCCTCCATATGAGTAATGTCTCTAAGAGTCTACGCTTTGATCGTTCCCCGGAAGACAAATAGTAGTTTCCGATGCACATCTGGAGGCATTCTGTAATCTGTGGAGAATCAGAGTGTTGATGAAACACTGAAATTGAATCGGGACTGAATACAACATTTACCAAGCGCACTTTCCTCCGTGGGAGTAATGTCTCTAACAGTCTACGCTTTGATCGTTCCCTGGAAGACCAGTAGTAGTTTCCGATGCACATCTGGAGGCTTTCTGTAATCTGTGGACTGTCAGAGTGTTGATGAAACACAGAAATTGCATCGGGATTGAATACAACAGTTACCATGCGCACTTTCCTCCATGGGAGTAATTCTCAAACAGTCTACGATTTGATCGTTTGCTGGAAGAGCAGTAGTAGTTTCCGATGCACATCTGTTTGCATTCTGTAATTTGTGGATTATCAGAGTGTTGATGAAACACAGAAATTGCTTCGTGATTAAATACAACATTCACCATGCGCACTTTCCACCACGGGAGGTAAGTCACAAACAGTCGACGATTTGATCGTTCCCTGGAAGACCAGTAGTAGATTGCGATGCACATCTAGTGGCATTCTGTAATCTGTGGACTATCAGAGTGTTGATGAAACCCAAAAATTGCATCGGGATTGAATACAACAGTCACCATCCGCACTTTCCTGCATGGGAGTAATGTCTGATACAGTCGACGCTTTGATCGTTCGCGGGAAGACCAGTAGTAGTTTCCGATGCACATCTGGAGGCATTCTGAAATCTGTGGACTATCAGTGTGTTGATGAAACACAGAAATCGCATCGGGATTGAATACAACAGACACCATGCGCATTTTCCTCCATGGGAGTAATGTCTCAAACAGTCTACGCTTTGATCGTTCCCTGGAAGACCAGTAGTAGTTTCCGATGCACATCTGGAGGCATTCTGTAATTTTTGGACTATCAGAGTGTTGATGAAACACAGAAATTGCATCCTGATTGAATACAACAGTCACCATGTGCACTTTCCTCAATGGGAGTAATGTCTCAAACAGTCTTCGCTTTTATCGTTCCCTGGAAGACCAGTAGTAGTTTCTGATGAACATCTGGAGGCATTCTGTAACATGTGGACTATCAGAGTGTTGATGAAACATAGAAATTGCATCGGGATAAATACAACAGTCACCATGCGCACATTCTTCCACGGGAGTAATGTCTCAAACAGTCTACGCTTTGATCGTTCCCCGGAACACCAGCAGTAGTTTCCGATGCACATCTGGTGGCATTCTGTAATATGTAGACTATCAGAGTGTTGATGAAACACAGAAATTGCATGGGGATTGAATACAGGAGTCACCATGCGCACTTTCCTCCAAGTGAGTAATTCTCAAACAGTCTATGCTTTGATCGTTCCCTGGAAGACCAGTAGTAGTTTCCGATGCATATCTGGTGCCATTCTGTAATCTGTGGACTATCAGAGTGTTGATGAAACACAGAAGTTGCATCGGGAATGAATACAACAGTCACCATGCACACTTTCCTCCATGGGAGGTATGTCTCAAACAATCTACGGTTTGATCGTTCCCTGGAAGACCAGTAGTAGTTTCCGATGCACATCTCGTGGCATTCTGTAATCTGTGGACTATCAGAGTGATGATGAAACACAGAAATTGCATCGGGATTGAATACAACAGTCACCATGCGCACTTTCCTCCATGGGAGTAATGTCCCAAACAGTCTACGCTTTGATCGTTCCCTGGAAGACCAGTAGTAGTTTCCGATGCACATCGGGAGGCATTCTGTATTCTGTGGACTATCAGAGTGTTGATGAAACACAGAAATTGCATCGGGATTGAATACAACAGTTACAATGCGCACTTCCCTCAATGGGAGTAATGTCCCAAACAGTCTACGCTTTGATCGATCCCTGGAAGACCAGTAGTAGTTTCCGATGCACATCCGGAGGCATTCTGTAATCTGTGGACTATCGGAGTGCTGATAAAACACAGAAATTGCATCGGGATTGAATACAACAGTCTCCATGCGCAGTTTCCTCCATGGGGGTAATGGCTTAAACAGTGTACGATTTGATCGTTCCCTGGAAGACCAGAAGTAGTTTCAATTGCACATCTGGAGGCATTCTGTAATCTGTGGACTATCAGAGTGTTGATGAATCACAGAAATTGCATCGGGATTGAATACAACAGTCACCATGCGCACTTTACTCCATGGGAGTAATGTCTCTAACAGTCTACGCTTTGATCGTTCCCTGGAAAGCCAGTAGTAGTTTCCGATGCACATTTTGTGGCATTCTGCAATCTGTGGACTATCAGGGTGTTGATGAAACACAGAAATTGGATCGGGATTGAAAACAACATTCACCATGCGCACTTTCCTCCATGGCAGTAATTCTCAAACAGTCTATGCTTTGATCGTTCTCTGGAAGACCAGTAGTAGTTTCCGATGCATATCTGGTGCCATTCTGTAATCTGTGGACTATCAGAGTGTTCATGAAACACAGAAATTGCATAGGGAATGAATACAACAGTCACCAAGCGCACTTTCCTCCACCGGAGGTATGTCTCAAACAGTCTACGGTTTGATCGTTCCCTGGAAGACCAGTAGTAGTTTCCGATGCACTTCTGGTGGCATTGTGTAATCTGCGGACTATCAGAGTGTTGAAGCAACACAGAAATAGCATCGGGATTGAATACAACAGTCGCCATCCGCACTTTCCTCCATGGGAGTAATGTCTGAAACAGTCTACGCTTTGATCGTTCCCTGGAAGACCAGTAGTAGTTTCCGATGCTCATCTGGAGGCATTCTGTTATCTGTGGAGTATCAGAGTGTTGATGAAACAAAGAAATTGCATCGGGTTTTGAATACAACAGTTACCATGCACACTTTCCTCCATATGAGTAATGTCTCTAAGAGTCTACGCTTTGATCGTTCCCCGGAAGACAAATAGTAGTTTCCGATGCACATCTGGAGGCATTCTGTAATCTGTGGAGAATCAGAGTGTTGATGAAACACTGAAATGGAATCGGGATTGAATACAACATTTACCAAGCGCACTTTCCTCCGTGGGAGTAATGTCTCTAACAGTCTACGCTTTGATCGTTCCCTGGAAGACCAGTAGTAGTTTCCGATGCACATCTGGAGGCTTTCTGTAATCTGTGGACTGTCAGAGTGTTGATGAAACACAGAAATTGCATCGGGATTGAATACAACAGTTACCATGCGCACTTTCCTCCATGGGAGTAATTCTCAAACAGTCTACGATTTGATCGTTTGCTGGAAGAGCAGTAGTAGTTTCCGATGCACATCTGTTGGCATTCTGTAATTTGTGGATTATCAGAGTGTTGATGAAACACAGAAATTGCTTCGTGATTAAATACAACATTCACCATGCGCACTTTCCACCACGGGAGGTAAGTCACAAACAGTCGACGATTTGATCGTTCCCTGGAAGACCAGTAGTAGATTGCGATGCACATCTAGTGGCATTCTGTAATCTGTGGACTATCAGAGTGTTGATGAAACCCAAAAATTGCATCGGGATTGAATACAACAGTCACCATCCGCACTTTCCTGCATGGGAGTAATGTCTGATACAGTCGACGCTTTGATCGTTCGCGGGAAGACCAGTAGTAGTTTCCGATGCACATCTGGAGGCATTCTGAAATCTGTGGACTATCAGTGTGTTGATGAAACACAGAAATCGCATCGGGATTGAATACAACAGACACCATGCGCATTTTCCTCCATGGGAGTAATGTCTCAAACAGTCTACGCTTTGATCGTTCCCTGGAAGACCAGTAGTAGTTTCCGATGCACATCTGGAGGCATTCTGTAATTTTTGGACTATCAGAGTGTTGATGAAACACAGAAATTGCATCCTGATTGAATACAACAGTCACCATGTGCACTTTCCTCAATGGGAGTAATGTCTCAAACAGTCTTCGCTTTTATCGTTCCCTGGAAGACCAGTAGTAGTTTCTGATGAACATCTGGAGGCATTCTGTAACATGTGGACTATCAGAGTGTTGATGAAACATAGAAATTGCATCGGGATAAATACAACAGTCACCATGCGCACATTCTTCCACGGGAGTAATGTCTCAAACAGTCTACGCTTTGATCGTTCCCTGGAACACCAGCAGTAGTTTCCGATGCACATCTGGTGGCATTCTGTAATATGTAGACTATCAGAGTGTTGATGAAACACAGAAATTGCATGGGGATTGAATACAGGAGTCACCATGCGCACTTTCCTCCAAGTGAGTAATTCTCAAACAGTCTATGCTTTGATCGTTCCCTGGAAGACCAGTAGTAGTTTCCGATGCATATCTGGTGCCATTCTGTAATCTGTGGACTATCAGTGTGTTGATGAAACACAGAAATCGCATCGGGATTGAATACAACAGACACCATGCGCATTTTCCTCCATGGGAGTAATGTCTCAAACAGTCTACGCTTTGATCGTTCCCTGGAACACCAGCAGTAGTTTCCGATGCACATCTGGTGGCATTCTGTAATATGTAGACTATCAGAGTGTTGATGAAACACAGAAATTGCATGGGGATTGAATACAGGAGTCACCATGCGCACTTTCCTCCAAGTGAGTAATTCTCAAACAGTCTATGCTTTGATCGTTCCCTGGAAGACCAGTAGTAGTTTCCGATGCACATCTCGTGGCATTCTGTAATCTGTGGACTATCAGAGTGATGATGAAACACAGAAATTGCATCGGGATTGAATACAACAGTCACCATGCGCACTTTCCTCCATGGGAGTAATGTCCCAAACAGTCTACGCTTTGATCGTTCCCTGGAAGACCAGTAGTAGTTTCCGATGCACATCGGGAGGCATTCTGTATTCTGTGGACTATCAGAGTGTTGATGAAACACAGAAATTGCATCGGGATTGAATACAACAGTTACAATGCGCACTTCCCTCAATGGGAGTAATGTCCCAAACAGTCTACGCTTTGATCGATCCCTGGAAGACCAGTAGTAGTTTCCGATGCACATCCGGAGGCATTCTGTAATCTGTGGACTATCAGAGTGTTGATGAAACACAGAAATTGCATCGGGATTGAATACAACAGTCACCATGCGCACTTTCCTCCATGGGAGTAATGTTTCATAGCGTTTACGCTTTGATCGTTCACTGGAAAGCCAGTAACAGTTTCCGATGCACATCTGGAGGCATTCTGTAATCTGTGGACTATCAGAGTGATGATGAAACACAGAAATTGCATCGGGATTGAATACAACAGTTACAATGCGCACTTCCCTCAATGGGAGTAATGTCCCAAACAGTCTACGCTTTGATCGATCCCTGGAAGACCAGTAGTAGTTTCCGATGCACATCCGGAGGCATTCTGTAATCTGTGGACTATCGGAGTGCTGATAAAACACAGAAATTGCATCGGGATTGAATACAACAGTCTCCATGCGCAGTTTCCTCCATGGGGGTAATGGCTTAAACAGTGTACGATTTGATCGTTCCCTGGAAGACCAGAAGTAGTTTCAATTGCACATCAGGAGGCATTCTGTAATCTGTGGACTATCAGAGTGTTGATGAATCACAGAAATTTCATCGGGATTGAATACAACAGTCACCATGCGCACTTTACTCCATGGGAGTAATGTCTCTAACAGTCTACGCTTTGATCGTTCCCTGGAAAGCCAGTAGTAGTTTCCGATGCACATTTTGTGGCATTCTGCAATCTGTGGACTATCAGGGTGTTGATGAAACACAGAAATTGGATCGGGATTGAAAACAACATTCACCATGCGCACTTTCCTCCATGGCAGTAATTCTCAAACAGTCTATGCTTTGATCGTTCTCTGGAAGACCAGTAGTAGTTTGCGATGCATATCTGGTGCCATTCTGTAATCTGTGGACTATCAGAGTGTTCATGAAACACAGAAATTGCATAGGGAATGAATACAACAGTCACCAAGCGCACTTTCCTCCACGGGGAGGTATGTCTCAAACAGTCTACGGTTTGATCGTTCCCTGGAAGACCAGTAGTAGTTTCGGATGCACTTCTGGTGGCATTGTGTAATCTGCGGACTATCAGAGTGTTGAAGCAACACAGAAATAGCATCGGGATTGAATACAACAGTCGCCATCCGCACTTTCCTCCATGGGAGTAATGTCTGAAACAGTCTACGCTTTGATCGTTCCCTGGAAGACCAGTAGTAGTTTCCGATGCTCATCTGGAGGCATTCTGTTATCTGTGGAGTATCAGAGTGTTGATGAAACAAAGAAATTGCATCGGGTTTTGAATACAACAGTTACCATGCACTTTTTCCTCCATGGGAGTAATGTCTCTAAGAGTCTACGCTTTGATCGTTCCCCGGAAGACAAATATTAGTTTCCGATGCACATCTGGAGGCATTCTGTAATCTGTGGAGAATCAGAGTGTTGATGAAACACTGAAATTGCATCGGGATTGAATACAACATTTACCATGCGCTCTTTCCTCCATGGGAGTAATGTCTCTAACAGTCTACGCTTTGATCGTTCCCTGGAAGACCAGTAGTAGTTTCCGATGCACATCTGGAGGCTTTCTGTAATCTGTGGACTATCAGAGTGTTGATGAAACACAGAAATTTCCTCGGGATTGAATACAACAGTTACCATGCGCACTTTCCTCCATGGGAGTAATACTCAAACAGTCTACGATTTGATCGTTCCCTGGTAGACCAGTAGTAGTTTCCGATGCACATCTGTTGGCATTCTGTAATCTGTTGACTATCAGAGTGTTGATGAAACACAGAAATTGCTTCGGGATTAAATACAACAGTCACCATGCGCACTTTCCACCACGGGAGGTAAGTCACAAACAGTCGACGATTTGATCGTTCCCTGGAAGACCAGTAGTAGTTTGCGATGCACATCTCGTGGCATTCTGTAATCTGTGGACTATCAGAGTGTTGATGAAACACAGAAATTGCATCGGGATTGAATACAACAGTCACCATCCGCACTTTCCTGCATGGGAGTAATGTCTGATACAGTCGACGCTCTGATCGTTCGCGGGAAGACCAGTTGTAGTTTCCGATGCACATCTGGAGGCATTCTGAAATCTGTGGACTATTAGTGTGTTGATGAAACACAGAAATCGCATCGGGATTGAATACAACAGTCACCATGCGCACTTTCCTCCATGGGAGTAATGTCTCAAACAGTCTACGCTTTGATCGTTCCCTGGAAGAACAGTAGTAGTTCCCGATGCACATCTGGAGGCATTCTGTAATTTTTGGACTATCAGAGTGTTGATGAAACACAGAAATTGCATCGGGATTGAATACAACAGTCACCATGCGCACATTCTTCCACGGGAGTAATGTCTCCTACAGTCTACGCTTTGATCGTTCCGTGGAACACCAGCAGTAGTTTCCGATGCACATCTGGTGGCATTCTGTAATATGTAGACTATCAGAGTGTTGATAAAACACAGAAATTGCATGGGGATTGAATACAGGAGTCACCATGCGCACTTTCCTCCAAGGGAGTAATTCTCAAACAGTCTATGCTTTGATCGTTCCCTTGAAGACCAGTAGTAGTTTCCGATGCATATCTGGTGCCATTCTTTAATCTGTGGACTATCAGAGTGTTGATGAAACACAGAAATTGCATCGGGATTGAATACAACAGTCACCATCCGCACTTTCCTCCATGGGAGTAATGTCTGAAACAGTCTACGCTTTGATCGTTCCCTGGAAGACCAGTAGTGGTTTCCGATGCACATCTGGAGGCTTTCCGTAATCTTTAGACTATCAGAGTGTTGATGAAACACAGAAATTGCATCGGGATTGAATACAATAGTCTCCATGCGCACTTTACTCCATGGGAGTAATGTCCCAAACAGTCCACGCTTTGATCGTTCACTGGAAGACCAGTAGTAGTTTCCGATTAACATCTGGAGGCATTCTGTAATCGGTGGACTATCAGAGTATTGATGAAACACAGAAATTGCATCGGGATTGTATACAACAGTCACCATGCGCACTTTCCTCCATGGGAGTAATGTTTCAAAGAGTTCAGGCTTGGATCGTTCCCTGGAAGACCAGAAGCAGTTTCCGATGCACATCTGGAGGCATTCTGTAATCTGTGTACTATCAGAGTGTTGATGAAACACAGAAATTGCATCGGGATTGAATACAACAGTCACCATGAGCACATTCCTCCGTAAATGTAATGTCTCAAACAGTCTACGCTTTAATCGTTCCCTGGAAGACCAGTAGTAGTTTCCGATGCATATCTGGTGCCATTCTGTAATCTGTGGACTATCAGAGTGTTGATGAAACACAGAAATAGCATCGGGATTGAATAAAACAGTCACCATCCGCACTTTCCTCCATGGGAGTAATATCTGAAACAGTCTACGATTTGATCGTTTGATGGAAGACCAGTAGTAGTTTCCGATGCACATCTCGTGGCATTCTGTAATCTGTGGACTATCAGAGTGTTGATGAAACACAGAAATTGCATCGGGATTGAATAAAACAGTCACCATCCGCACTTTCCTCCATGGGAGTAATATCTGAAACAGTCTACGATTTGATCGTTTGATGGAAGACCAGTAGTAGTTTCCGATGCACATCTCGTGGCATTCTGTAATCTGTGGACTATCAGAGTGTCGATGAAACACAGAAATTGCATCGGGATTGAATACAACAGTCACCATGCGCACATTCCTCCATGGGAGTAATGTCCCAAACAGTCTACGCTTCGATCGTTCCCTGGAAGACCAGTAGTAGTTTCCGATGCACATCTTGAGGAATTCTGTATTCTGTAGACTATCAGAGTGTTGATGAAACACAGAAATTGCATCGGGATTGAATACAACAGTTACAATGCGCACTTCCCTCCATGGGAATAATGTCCCAAACAGTCTACGCTTTGATCGATCCCTGGAAGACCAGTAGTAGTTTCCGATGCACATCTGGAGGCATTCTGTAATCTGTGGAATATCAGAGTGTTGATGAAACACAGAAATTGCATCGGGATTGAATTCAACAGTCACCATGCGCACTTTCCTCCATAGGAGTAATGTTTCATAGAGTTTACGCTTTGATCCTTCCCTGGAAGGCCAGTAACAGTTTCCGATGCACATCTGGAGGCATTCTGTAATCTGTGGACTATCAGAGTGCTGATGAAACACAGAAATTGCATCGGGATTGAATACAACAGTCTCCATGCACAGTTTCCTCCATGGGGGTAATGTCTTAAACAGTCTACGCTTTGATCGTTCCCTGGAAGACCAGAAGTAGTTTCAATTGCACATCTGGAGGCATTCTGTAGTCTGTGGACTATCAGAGTGTTGATGAAACACAGAAATTGCATCGGGATTGAATACAACAGTCACCATGCGCACTTTACTCCATGGGAGTAATGTCTCTAACAGTCTACGCTTTGATCGTTCCCCGGATGACAAGTAGTAGTTTCCGATGCATATCTGGTGGCATTCTGTAATCTGTGGAGAATCAGAGTGTTGATGAAACACTGAAATTGCATCGGGATTGAATACAACAGTCACCATGCGCACTTTCCTCCATGGGAGTAATGTGTCCAACAGTCTTCGCTTTGATCGTTCCCTGGAAGACCAGTAGTAGTTTCCGATGCATATCTGGAGGCTTTCTGTAATCTGTGGAATATCAGAGTGTTGGTGAAACACAGAAATTGGATCGGGATTGAAAACAACATTCACCATGCGCACTTTCCTCCATGGGAGTAATTCTCAAACAGTCTATGCTTTGATCGTTCTCTGGAAGACCAGTAGTAGTTTCCGATGCATATCTGGTGCCATTCTGCAATCTGTGGACTATCAGAATGTTCATGAAACACAGAAATAGCATCGGGATTGAATACAACAGTCACCATCCGCACTTTCCTCCATGGGAGTAATGTCTGAAACAGTCTACGCTTTGATCTTTCCCTGGAAGACCAGTAGTAGTTTTCGATGCACATCTCTTGGCATTCTGTAATCTGTGGACTATCAGAGTGTTGATGAAACACAGAAATTGCATCGGGATTAAATACAACAGTCACCATGCGCACTTTACTCCATGGCAGTAATGTCTCTAACAGTCTACGCTTTGTCGTTCCCTGGAAGACCAGTAGTAGTTTCCGATGCACATCTGGAGGCTTTCCGTAATATTTGGACTATCAGAGTGTTGATGAAACACAGAAATTGCATCGTGATTGAATACAACAGTCTCCATGCGCACTTTCCTCCATGGGACTAATGTCCCAAACAGTCTACGCTTTAATCGTTCCCTGGAAGACCAGTAGTAGTTTCCGATGCACATTTGGAAGCATTCTGTAATATGTGGACTATTAGAGTGTTGATGAAACACAGAAATTGCATCGGGATTGAATACAACAGCCACCATGCGCACTTTCCTCCATGGGAGTAATGTCTCAAACAGTCAACGCCTTGATCGTTCCTTGGAAGACCAATAGTAGTTTCCGATGCTCATCTGGAGGCATTCTGTAATCTGTGGAGTATCAGAGTGTTGATGAAACAAAGAAATTGCATCGGGTTTTGAATACAACAGTAACCATGCACACTTTCCTCCATGGGAGTAATGTCTCTAAGAGTCTACGCTTTGATCGTTCCCCGGAAGACAAATAGTAGTTTCCGATGCACATCTGGAGGCATTCTGTAATCTGTGGAGAATCAGAGTGTTGATGAAACACTGAAATTGAATCGGGATTGAATACAACATTTACCATGCGCACTTTCCTCCGTGGGAGTAATGTCTCTAACAGTCTACGCTTTGATCGTTCCCTGGAAGACCAGTAGTAGTTTCCGATGCACATCTGGAGGCTTTCTGTAATCTGTGGACTGTCAGAGTGTTGATGAAACACAGAAATTGCATCGGGATTGAATACAACAGTTACCATGCGCACTTTCCTCCATGGGAGTAATTCTCAAACAGTCTACGATTTGATCGTTTGCTGGAAGACCAGTAGTAGTTTCCGATGCACATCTGTTGGCATTCTGTAATTTGTGGATTATCAGAGTGTTGATGAAACACAGAAATTGCTTCGTGATTAAATACAACTTTCACCATGCGCACTTTCCACCACGGGAGGTAAGTCACAAACAGTCGACGATTTGATCGTTCCCTGGAAGACCAGTAGTAGATTGCGATGCACATCTCGTGGCATTCTGTAATCTGTGGACTATCAGAGTGTTGATGAAACCCAAAAATTGCATCGGGATTGAATACAACAGTCACCATCCGCACTTTCCTGCATGGGAGTAATGTCTGATACAGTCGACGCTTTGATCGTTCGCGGGAAGACCAGTAGTAGTTTCCGATGCACATCTGGAGGCATTCTGAAATCTGTGGACTATCAGTGTGTTGATGAAACACAGAAATCGCATCGGCATTGAATACAACAGACACCATGCGCACTTTCCTCCATGGGAGTTATGTCTCAAACAGTCTACGCTTTGATCGTTCCCTGGAAGACCAGTAGTAGTTTCCGATGCACATTTGGAGGCATTCTGTAATTTTTGGACTATCAGAGTGTTGATGAAACACAGAAATTGCATCCTGATTGAATACAACAGTCAGCATGTGCACATTCCTCAATGGGAGTAATGGCTCAAACAGTCTTCGCTTTTATCGTTCCCTGGAAGACCAGTAGTAGTTTCTGATGAACATCTGGAGGCATTCTGTAACATGTGGACTATCAGAGTGTTGATGAAACATAGAAATTGCATCGGGATAAATACAACAGTCACCATGCGCACATTCTTCCACGGGAGTAATGTCTCAAACAGTCTACGCTTTGATCGTTCCCTGGAACACCAGCAGTAGTTTCCGATGCACATCTGGTGGCATTCTGTAATATGTAGACTATCAGAGTGTTGATGAAACACAGAAATTGCATGGGGATTGAATACAGGAGTCACCATGCGCACTTTCCTCCAAGTGAGTAATTCTCAAACAGTCTATGCTTTGATCGTTCCCTGGAAGACCAGTAGTAGTTTCCGATGCATATCTGGTGCCATTCTGTAATCTGTGGACTATCAGAGTGTTGATGAAACACAGAAATTGCATCGGGAATGAATACAACAGTCACCATGCACACTTTCCTCCATGGGAGGTATGTCTCAAACAGTCTACGCTTTGATCGTTCCCTGGAAGACCAGTAGTAGTTTCCGATGCCCATCGGGAGGCATTCTGTATTCTGTGGACTATCAGAGTGTTGATGAAACACAGAAATTGCATCGGGATTGAATACAACAGTTACAATGCGCACTTCCCTCAATGGGAGTAATGTCCCAAACAGTCTACGCTTTGATCGATCCCTGGAAGACCAGTAGTAGTTTCCAATGCACATCCGGAGGCATTCTGTAACCTGTGGACTATCAGAGTGTTGATGAAACACAGAAATTGCATCGGGATTGAATACAACAGTCACCATGCGCACTTTCCTCCATGGGAGTAATGTTTCATAGCGTTTACGCTTTGATCGTTCACTGGAAAGCCAGTAACAGTTTCCGATGCACATCTGGAGGCATTCTGTAATCTGTGGACTATCGGAGTGCTGATGAAACACAGAAATTGCATCGGGATTGAATACAACAGTCTCCATGCGCAGTTTCCTCCATGGGGGTAATGTCTTAAACAGTGTACGATTTGATCGTTCCCTGGAAGACCAGAAGTAGTTTCAATTGCACATCTGGAGGCATTCTGTAATCTGTGGACTATCAGAGTGTTGATGAATCACAGAAATTGCATCGGGATTGAATACAACAGTCACCATGCGCACTTTACTCCATGGGAGTAATGTCTCTAACAGTCTACGCTTTGATCGTTCCCTGGAAAGCCAGTAGTAGTTTCCGATGCACATTTTGTGGCATTCTGCAATCTGTGGACTATCAGGGTGTTGATGAAACACAGAAATTGCATCGGGATTGAATACAACGGTCACCATGCGCTCTTTCCTCCATGGGAGTAATGTCTCTAACAGTCTACGCTTTGATCGTTCCCCGGAAGACAAGTAGTAGTTTCCGATGCATATCTGGAGGCATTCTGTAATCTGTGGAGAATCAGAGTGTTGATGAAACACTGAAATTGCATCGGGATTGAATACAACAGTCACCATGCGCACTTTCCTCCATGGGAGTAATGTGTCCAACAGTCTTCGCTTTGATCGTTCCCTGGAAGACCAGTAGTAGTCTCCGATGCATATCTGGAGGCTTTCTGTAATCTGTGGACTATCAGAGTGTTGATGAAACACAGAAATTGGATCGGGATTGAAAACAACATTCACCATGCGCACTTTCCTCCATGGCAGTAATTCTCAAACAGTCTGTGCTTTGATCGTTCTCTGGAAGACCAGTAGTAGTTTCCGATGCATATCTGGTGCCATCCTGTAATCTGTGGACTATCAGAGTGTTCATGAAACACAGAAATTGCATAGGGAATGAATACAACAGTCACCAAGTGCACTTTCCTCCACGGGAGGTATGTCTCAAACAGTCTACGGTTTGATCGTTCCCTGGAAGACCAGTAGTAGTTTCCGATGCACTTCTGGTGGCATTGTGTAATCTGCGGACTATCAGAGTGTTGAAGCAACACAGAAATAGCATCGGGATTGAATACAACAGTCACCATCCGCACTTTCCTCCATGGGAGTAATGTCTGAAACAGTCTACGCTTTGATCGTTCCCTGGAAGACCAGTAGTAGTTTCCGATGCATATCTGGTGCCATTCTGTAATCTGTGGACTATCAGAGTGTTCATGAAACACAGAAATTGCATAGGGAATGAATACAACAGTCACCAAGCGCACTTTCCTCCACGGGAGGTATGTCTCTAACAGTCTACGCTTTGTCGTTCCCTGGAAGACCAGTAGTAGTTTCCGATGCACATCTGGAGGCTTTCCGTAATCTTTGGACTATCAGAGTGTTGATGAAACACAGATATTGCATCGGGATTGAATACAACAGTCTCCATGCGCACTTTCCTCCATGGGAGTAATGTCCCAAACAGTCTACGCTTTAATCGTTCCCTGGAAGACCAGTAGTAGTTTCCGATTAACATCTGGAGGCATTCTGTAATCGGTGGACTATCAGAGTATTGATGAAACACAGAAATTGCATCGGGATTGTATACAACAGTCACCATGCGCACTTTCCTCCATGGGAATAATGTTTCAAAGAGTTCACGCTTTGATCGTTCCCTGGAAGACCAGTAGCAGTTTCCGATGCACATCTGGAGGCATTCTGTAATCTGTGTACTATCAGAGTGTTGATGAAACACAGAAATTGCATCGGGATTGATTACAACAGCCACCATGCGCACTTCCTCCATGGGAGTAATGTCTCAAACAGTCAACGCTTTGATCGTTCCCTGGAAGACCAGTAGTAGTTTCCGATGCTCATCTGGAGGCATTCTGTTATCTGTGGAGTATCAGAGTGTTGATGAAACAAAGAAATTGCATCGGGTTTTGAATACAACAGTTACCATGCACTTTTTCCTCCATGGGAGTAATGTCTCTAAGAGTCTACGCTTTGATCGTTCCCCGGAAGACAAATAGTAGTTTCCGATGCACATCTGGAGGCATTCTGTAATCTGTGGAGAATCAGAGTGTTGATGAAACACTGAAATTGCATCGGGATTGAATACAACATTTACCATGCGCTCTTTCCTCCATGGGAGTAATGTCTCTAACAGTCTACGCTTTGATCGTTCCCTGGAAGACCAGTAGTAGTTTCCTATGCACATCTGGAGGCTTTCTGTAATCTGTGGACTATCAGAGTGTTGATGAAACACAGAAATGTCCTCGGGATTGAATACAACAGTTATCATGCGCACTTTCCTCCATGGGAGTAATACTCAACCAGTCTACGATTTGATCGTTCCCTGGAAGACCAGTAGTAGTTTCCGATGCACATCTGTTGACATTCTGTAATCTGTTGACTATCAGAGTGTTGATGAAACACAGAAATTGCTTCGGGATTAAATACAACAGTCACCATGCGCACTTTCCACCACGGGAGGTAAGTCACAAACAGTCGACGATTTGATCGTTCCCTGGAAGACCAGTAGTAGTTTGCGATGCACATCTCGTGCCATTCTGTAATCTGTGGACTATCAGTGTGTTGATGAAACACAGAAATTGCATCGGGATTGAATACAACAGTCACCATCCGCACTTTCCTGCATGGGAGTAATGTCTGATACAGTCGACGCTCTGATCGTTCGCGGGAAGACCAGTAGTAGTTTCCGATGCACATCTGGAGGCATTCTGAAATCTGTGGACTATCAGTGTGCTGATGAAACACAGAAATCGCATCGGGATTGAATACAACAGTCACCATGCGCACTTTCCTCCATGGGAGTAATGTCTCAAACAGTCTACGCTTTGATCGTTCCCTGGAAGACCAGTAGTAGTTCCCGATGCACATCTGGAGGCATTCTGTAATTTTTGGACTATCAGAGTGTTGATGAAACACAGAAATTGCATCGGGATTGAATACAACAGTCACCATGCGCACTTTCCTCCATGGGAGTAATGTCTCAAACAGTCTACGCTTTGATCGTTCCCTGGAAGACCAGAAGTAGTTTCCGATGCACATCCGGAGGCATTCTGTAATTTTTGGATTATCAGAGTGTTGATGAAACACAGAAATTGCTTCGGGATTGAATACAACAGTCACCATGCGCACTTTCCTCCATGCGAGTAATGTCTCAAGGAATTTACGATTTGATCGTTCCCTGGAAGACCAGTAGTAGTTTCCGATGCACATCTGGAGGCATTCTGTAATCTGTGGACTATCAGAGTGTTGAGGAAACACAGAAATTGCATCCTGATTGAATACAACAGTCACCATGTGCACTTTCCTCAATGGGAGTAATGTCTCAAACAGTCTGCGCTTTTATCGTTCCCTGGAAGGCCAGTAGTAGTTTCCGATGAACATCTGGAGGCATTCTGTAACATGTGGACTATCAGAGTGTTGATGAAACATAGAAATTGCATCGGGATGAATACAACAGTAACCATGCGCACATTCTTCCACGGGAGTAATGTCTCCTACAGTCTACGCTTTGATCGTTCCGTGGAACACCAGCAGTAGTTTCCGATGCACATCTGGTGGCATTCTGTAATATGTAGACTATCAGAGTGTTGATGAAACACAGAAATTGCATGGGGATTGAATACAGGAGTCACCATGCGCACTTTCCTCCAAATGAGTAATTCTCAAACAGTCTATGCTTTGATCGTTCCCTGGAAGACCAGTAGTAGTTTCCGATGCATATCTGGTGCCATTCTTTAATCTGTGGACTATCAGAGTGTTGATGAAACAAAGAAATTGCATCGGGATTGAATACAACAGTCACCATCCGCACTTTCCTCCATGGGAGTAATGTCTGAAACAGTCTACGCTTTGATCGTTCCCTGGAAGACCAGTAGTAGTTTCCGATGCACATCTTTAGGCTTTCCGTAATCTTTGGACTATCAGAGTGTTGATGAAACACAGAAATTGCATCGGGATTGAATACAATAGTCTCCATGCGCACTTTACTCCATGGGAGTAATGTCCCAAACAGTCCACGCTTTGATCGTTCCCTGGAAGACCAGTAGTAGTTTCCGATTAACATCTGGAGGCATTCTGTAATCGGTGGACTATCAGATTATTGATGAAACACAGAAATTGCATCGGGATTGTATACAACAGTCACCATGCGCACTTTCCTCCATTGTAGTAATGTTTCAAAGAGTTCACGCTTTGATCGTTCCCTTTAAGACCAGTAGCAGTTTCCGATGCACATCTGGAGGCATTCTGTAATCTGTGTACTATCAGAGTGTTGATGAAACACAGAAATTGCATCGGGATTGAATACAACAGTCACCATGAGCACATTCCTCCGTAAATGTAATGTCTCAAACAGTCTACGCTTTAATCGTTCCCTGGAAGACCAGTAGTAGTTTCCGATGCATATCTGGTGCCATTCTGTAATCTGTGGACTATCAGAGTGTTGATGAAACACAGAAATTGCATCGGGAATGAATACAACAATCACCATGCGCACTTTCCTCCACGGGAGGTATGTCTCAAACAGTCTACGGTTTTATCGTTTCCTGGAAGACCAGTAGTAGTTTCCGATGCACATCTGGTGGCATTCTGTAATCTGTGGACTATCAGAGTGTTGATGAAACACAGAAATAGCATCGGGATTGAATAAAACAGTCACCTTCCGCACTTTCCTCCATGGGAGTAATGTCTGAAACAGTCTACGATTTGATCGTTTGATGGAAGACCAGTAGCAGTTTCCGATGCACATCTCGTGGCATTCTGTAATCTGTGGACTATCAGAGTGTTGATGAAACACAGAAATTGCATCGGGATTGAATACAACAGTCACCATGCGCACTTTCCTCCATGGGAGTAATGTCCCAAACAGTCTACGCTTTGATCGTGCCCTGGAAGACCAGTAGTAGTTTCCGATGCACATCGGGAGGCATTCTGTATTCTTTAGACTATCAGAGTGTTGATGAAACACAGAAATTGCATCGGGATTGAATACAACAGTCACCATGCGCACTTCCCTCCATGGGGGTAATGTCTTAAACAGTCTACGCTTTGATCGTTCCCTGGAAGACCAGAAGTAGTTTCAATTGCACATCTGGAGGCATTCTGTAGTCTGTGGACTATCAGAATGTTGATGAAACACAGAAATTGCATCGGGATTGAATACAACAGTCACCATGCGCACTTTACTCCATGTGAGTAATGTCTCTAACAGTCTACGCTTTGATCGTTCCCTGGAAGATCCGTAGTAGCTTCCGATGCACATCTAGAGGCTTTCCGTAATCTTTGGACTATCAGAGTGTTGATGAAACACAGATATTGCATCGGGATTGAATACAACAGTCACCATCCGCACTTTCCTCCATGGGAGTAATGTCTCTAACAGTCTACGCTTTGATCGTTCCCCGGATGACAAGTAGTAGTTTCCGATGCATATCTGGTGGCATTCTGTAATCTGTGGAGAATCAGAGTGTTGATGAAACACTGAAATTGCATCGGGATTGAATACAACAGTCACCATGCGCACTTTCCTCCATGGGAGTAATGTGTCCAACAGTCTTCGCTTTGATCGTTCCCTGGAAGACCAGTAGTAGTTTCCGATGCATATCTGGAGGCTTTCTGTAATCTGTGGAATATCAGAGTGTTGGTGAAACACAGAAATTGGATCGGGATTGAAAACAACATTCACCATGCGCACTTTCCTCCATGGGAGTAATTCTCAAACAGTCTATGCTTTGATCGTTCTCTGGAAGACC
Source organism: Schistocerca gregaria (assembly GCF_023897955.1). NCBI lineage: Eukaryota > Metazoa > Arthropoda > Insecta > Orthoptera > Acrididae > Schistocerca > Schistocerca gregaria. Next base: position 8,145,858 of record NC_064921.1, read on the forward strand.
AGTAGTAGTTTCCGATGCAAATCTGGTGCCATTCTGCAATCAGTGGACTATCAGAGTGTTCATGAAACACAGAAATAGCTTCGGGATTGAATACAACAGTCACCATCCGCACTTTCCTCCATGGGAGTAATGTCTGAAACAGTCTACGCTTTGATCGTTCCCTGGAAGACCAGTAGTAGTTTCCGATGCACATCTCTTGGCATTCTGTAATCTGTGGACTATCAGAGTGTTGATGAAACACAGAAATTGCATCGGGATTAAATACAACAGTCACCATGCGCACTTTACTCCATGGCAGTAATGTCTCTAACAGTCTACGCTTTTTCGTTCCCTGGAAGACCAGTAGTAGTTTCCGATGAACATCTGGAGGCATTCTGTAATCTGTGGACTATCAGAGTGTTGATGAAACACAGAAATTGCATCGGGATTGAATACAACAGTCACCATCCGCACTTTCCTCCATGGGAGTAATGTCCCAAACAGTCTACGCTTTAATCGTTCCCTGGAAGACCAGTAGTAGTTTCCGATGCACATTTGGAGGCATTCTGTAATATGTGGACTATTAGAGTGTTGATGAAACACAGAAATTGCAATCAGAGTGTTGATGAAACACTGAAATTGCATCGGGATTGAATACAACAGTCACCATGCGCACTTTCCTCCATGGGAGTAATGTGTCCAACAGTCTTCGCTTTGATACAACAGCCACCATGCGCATTTTCCTCCATGGGAGTAATGTCTCAAACAGTCAACGCCTTGATCGTTCCCTGGAAGACCAATAGTAGTTTCCGATGCTCATCTGGAGGCATTCTGTAATCTGTGGAGTATCAGAGTGTTGATGAAACAAAGAAATTGCATCGGGTTTTGAATACAACAGTTACCATGCACACTTTCCTCCATGGGAGTAATGTCTCTAAGAGTCTACGCTTTGATCGTTCCCCGGAAGACAAATAGTAGTTTCCGATGCACATCTGGAGGCATTCTGTAATCTGTGGAGAATCAGAGTGTTGATGAAACACTGAAATTGAATCAGGATTGAATACAACTTTTACCATGCGCACTTTCCTCCGTGGGAGTAATGTCTCTAACAGTCTACGCTTTGATCGTTCCCTGGAAGACCGGTAGTAGTTTCCGATGCACATCTGGAGGCTTTCTGTAATCTGTGGACTGTCAGAGTGTTGATGAAACACAGAAATTGCATCGGGATTGAATACAACAGTTACCATGCGCACTTTCCTCCATGGGAGTAATTCTCAAACAGTCTACGATTTGATCGTTTGCTGGAAGACCAGTAGTAGTTTCCGATGCACATCTGTTGGCATTCTGTAATTTGTGGATTATCAGAGTGTTGATGAAACACAGAAATTGCTTCGTGATTAAATACAACTTTCACCATGCGCACTTTCCACCACGGGAGGTAAGTCACAAACAGTCGACGATTTGATCGTTCCCTGGAAGACCAGTAGTAGATTGCGATGCACATCTCGTGGCATTCTGTAATCTGTGGACTATCAGAGAGTTGATGAAACCCAAAAATTGCATCGGGATTGAATACAACAGTCACCATCCGCACTTTCCTGCATGGGAGTAATGTCTGATACAGTCGACGCTTTGATCGTTCGCGGGAAGACCAGTAGTAGTTTCCGATGCACATCTCCAGGCATTCTGAAATCTGTGGACTATCAGTGTGTTGATGAAACACAGAAATCGCATCGGGATTGAATACAACAGACACCATGCGCACTTTCCTCCATGGGAGTAATGTCTCAAACAGTCTACGCTTTGATCGTTCCCTGGAAGACCAGTAGTAGTTTCCGATGCACATCTGTTGGCATTCTGTAATTTGTGGATTATCAGAGTGTTGATGAAACACAGAAATTGCTTCGTGATTAAATACAACATTCACCATGCGCACTTTCCAACACGGGAGGTAAGTCACAAACAGTCGACGATTTGATCGTTCCCTGGAAGACCAGTAGTAGATTGCGATGCACATCTCGTGGCATTCTGTAATCTGTGGACTATCAGAGAGTTGATGAAACCCAAAAATTGCATCGGGATTGAATACAACAGTCACCATCCGCACTCTCCTGCATGGGAGTAATGTCTGATACAGTCGACGCTTTGATCGTTCGCGGGAAGACCAGTAGTAGTTTCCGATGCACATCTGGAGGCATTCTGAAATCTGTGGACTATCAGTGTGTTGATGAAACACAGAAATCGCATCGGGATTGAATACAACAGACACCATGCGCACTTTCCTCCATGGGAGTAATGTCTCAAACAGTCTACGCTTTGATCGTTCCCTGGAAGCCCAGTAGTAGTTTCCGATGCACATCTGGAGTCATTCTGTAATTTTTGGACTATCAGAGTGTTGATGAAACACAGAAATTGCATCCTGATTGAATACAACAGTCACCATGTGCACTTTCCTCAATGGGAGTAATGTCTCAAACAGTCTTCGCTTTTATCGTTCCCTGGAAGACCAGTAGTAGTTTCTGATGAACATCTGGAGGCATTCTGTAACATGTGGACTATCAGAGTGTTGATGAAACATAGAAATTGCATCGGGATAAATACAACAGTCACCATGCGCACATTCTTCCACGGGAGTAATGTCTCAAACAGTCTACGCTTTGATCGTTCTCTGGAACACCAGCAGTAGTTTCCGATGCACATCTGGTGGCATTCTGTAATATGTAGACTATCAGAGTGTTGATGAAACACAGAAATTGCATGGGGATTGAATACAGGAGTCACCATGCGCACTTTCCTCCAAGTGAGTAATTCTCAAACAGTCTATGCTTTGATCGTTCCCTGGAAGACCAGTAGTAGTTTCCGATGCATATCTGGTGCCATTCTGTAATCTGTGGACTATCAGAGTGTTGATGAAACACAGAAATTGCATCGGGAATGAATACAACAGTCACCATGCACACTTTCCTCCATGGGAGGTATGTCTCAAACAGTCTACGGTTTGATCGTTCCCTGGAAGACCAGTAGTAGTTTCCGATGCACATCTGGAGACATTCTGAAATCTGTGGACTATCAGTGTGTTGATGAAACACAGAAATCGCATCGGGATTGAATACAACAGTCACCATGCGCTCTTTCCTCCATGGGAGTAATGTCTCTAACAGTCTACGCTTTGATCGTTCCCCGGAAGACAAGTAGTAGTTTCCGATGCATATCTGGAGGCTTTCTGTAATCTGTGGAGAATCAGAGTGTTGATGAAACACTGAAATTGCATCGGGATTGAATACAACAGTCACCATGCGCACTTTCCTCCATGGGAGTAATGTGTCCAACAGTCTTTGCTTTGATCGTTCCCTGGAAGACCAGTAGTAGTTTCCGATGCACATCTGGAGGCTATCTGTAATCTGTGGACTATCAGAGTGTTGATGAAACACAGAAATTGCATCGGGATTGAATACAACAGTTACCATGCTCACTTTCCTCCATGGGAGTAATGTCCCTAACAGTCTATGATTTGATCGTTCCCTGGAAGACCAGTAGTAGTTTCCGATGCACATCTGGAGGCTATCTGTAATCTGTGGACTATCAGACTGTTGATGAAACACAGAAATTGCATCGGGATTGAATACAACAGTTACCACGCGCACTTTCCTACATGGGAGTAATTCTCTAACAGTCTACGATTTGATCGTTCCCTGGAAGACCAGTAGTAGTTTCCGATGCACATCTGGTGGCATCCTGTAATCTGTGGACTATCAGAGTGTTGATGAAACACAGAAATTGCAGCGGGATTGAATACAACAGTCACCATCCGCACTTTCCTGTATGTGAGTAATGTCTGAAACAGTCTACGCTTTGATCGTTCCCGGGAAGACCAGTAGTAGTTTCTGATGCACATCTCGTGGCATTCTGTAATCTGTGGACTATCAGAGTGTTGATGAAACACAGAAAATGCATCGGGATTGATTACAACAGTTACCATGCGCACTCTCCTCCATGGGTGTAATGTCCCAAAGAGTTCACGCTTTGATCGTTCCCTGAAAGACCAGTAGTAGTTTCCGATGCACATCTGGAGGCATTCTGTAATCTGTGGACCATCAGAGTGTTGATGAAACACAGAAATTGCATCGGGATTGAATACAACAGTCACCATGCGCACTTAACTCCATGGGAGTAATGTCTCTAACAGTCTACGCTTTGATCGTTCCCTGGAAGACCAGTAGTAGTTTCCGATGCACATCTGGAGGCTTTCCGTAATCTTTGGACTATCAGAGTGTTGATGAAACACAGAAATTGCATCGGGATTGAATACAACAGTCACCATCCGCACTTTCCTCCATGGGAGTAATGTCTCAAACAGTCTGCGCTTTTATCGTTCCCTGGAAGACCAGTAGTAGTTTCCGATGAACATCTGGAGGCATTCTGTAACATGTGGACTATCAGAGTGTTGATGAAACATAGAAAATGCATCGGGATGAATACAACAGTCACCATGCGCACATTCTTCCACAGGAGTAATGTCTCAAACACTCTACGTTTTAATCGTTCCCTGGAACACCAGCAGTTGTTTCCGATGCACATCTGGTGGCATTCTGTAATATGTAGACTATCAGAGTATTGATGAAACACAGAAATTGCATGGGGATTGAATACAGGAGTCACCATGCGCACTTTCTTCCAAGGGAGTAATTCTCAAACACTCTATGCTTTGATCGTTCCCTGGAGGACCAGTAGTAATTTCCGATGCACATCTGGAGGCATTCTGTAATCTGTGGACTATCAGAGTGTTGATGAAACACAGAATTTGCCTCGGGATTGAATACAACAGTTACCATGCGCACTTTCCTCCATGGGAGTAATTCTCAAACAGTCTACGATTTGATCGTTACCTGGAAGACCAGTAGTAGTTTCCGATGCACATCTGTTCTCATTCTGTAATCTGTGGACTATCAGAGTGTTGATGAAACACAGAAATTGCTTCGGGATTAAATACAACAGTCACCATGCGCACTTTCCACCACGGGAGGTAAGTCACAAACAGTCGACGATTTGATCGTTCCCTGGAAGACCAGTAGTAGTTTGCGATGCACATCTCGTGGCATTCTGTAATCTGTGGACTATCAGAGTGTTGATGAAACACAGAAATTGCATCGGGATTGAATACAACAGTCACCATCCACACTTTCCTGCATGGGAGTAATGTCTGATACAGTCGACGCTTTGATCGTTCGTGGGAAGACCAGTAGTAGTTTCCGATGCACATCTGGAGGCATTCTGAAATCTGTGGACTATCAGTGTGTTGATGAAACACAGAAATCGCATCGGGATTGAATACAACAGTCACCATGCGCACTTTCCTCCATGGCAGTAATGTCTCAAACAGTCTACGCTTTGATCGTTCCCTGGAAGACCAGTAGTAGTTCCCGAAGCACATCTGGAGGCTTTCTGTAATTTTTGGACTATCAGAGTGTTGATGAAACACAGAAATTGCATCGGGATTGAATACAACAGTCACCATGCGCACTTTCCTCCATGGGAGTAATGTCTCAAACAGTCTACGCTTTGATCGTTCCCTGGAAGACCAGTAGTAGTTTCCGATGCACATCTGGAGGCATTCTGTAATTTTTGGACTATCAGTGTGTTGATGAAACACAGAAATTGCATCGGGATTGAATACAACAGTCACCATGCGCACTTTCCTCCATGGGAGTAATGTCTCAAGGAGTTTACGATTTGATCGTTCCCTGGAAGACCAGTAGTAGTTTCCGATGCACATCTGGAGGCATTCTGTAATCTGTGGACTATCAGAGTGTTGAGGAAACACAGAAATTGCATCCTGATTGAATACAACAGTCACCATGTGCACTTTCCTCAATGGGAGTAATGTCTCAAACAGTCTGCGCTTTTATCGTTCCCTGGAAGACTAGTAGTAGTTTCCGATGAACATCTGGAGGCATTCTGTAACATGTGGACTATCAGAGTGTTGATGAAACATAGAAATTGCATCGGGATGAATACAACAGTCACCATGCGCACATTCTTCCACGGGAGTAATGTCTCAAACAGTCTACGCTTTGATCGATCCGTGGAACACCAGCAGTAGTTTCCGATGCACATCTGGTGGCATTCTGTAATATGTAGACTATCAGAGTGTTGATGAAACACAGAAATTGCATGGGGATTGAATACAGGAGTCACCATGCGCACTTTCCTCCAAGGGAGTAATTCTCAAACAGTCTATGCTTTGATCGTTCCCTGGAAGACCAGTAGTAGTTTCCGATGCATTTCTGGTGCCATTCTGTAATCTGTGGACCATCAGAGCGTTGATGAAACACAGAAATTGCATCGGAATTGAATACAACAGTCACCATCCGCACTTTCCTCCATGGGAGTAATGTCTGAAACAGTCTACGCTTTGATCGTTCCCTGGAAGACCAGTAGTAGTTTCCGATGCACATCTGGAGGCTTTCCGTAACCTTTGGACTATCAGAGCGTTGATGAAACACAAATTACATCGGGATTGAATACAACAGTCTCCATTCGCACTTTCCTCCATGGGAGTAATGTCTGAAACAGTCTACGCTTTGATCGTTCCCTGGAAGACCAGTAGTAGTTTCCGATGCACATCTGGAGGCTTTCCTTAATCTTTGGACTATCAGAGTGTTGATGAAACACAGAAATTGCATCGGGATTGAATACAACAGTCACCATCCGCACTTTCCTGCATGGGAGTAATGTCTGATACAGTCGACGCTTTGATCGTTCGCGGGAAGACCAGTAGTAGTTTCCGATGCACATCTGGAGGCATTCTGAAATCTGTGGACTATCAGTGTGTTGATGAAACACAGAAAACGCATCGGGATTGAATACAACAGTCACCATGCGCACTTTCCTCCATGGGAGTAATGTCTCAAACAGTCTACGCTTTGATCGTTCCCTGGAAGACCAGTAGTAGTTCCCGATGCACATCTGGAGGCTTTCTGTAATTTTTATACTATCAGAGTGTTGATGAAACACAGAAATTGCATCGGGATTGAATACAACAGTCACCATGCGCACTTTCCTCCATGGGAGTAATGTCTCAAACAGTCTACGCTTTGATCGTTCCCTGGAAGACCAGTAGTAGTTTCCGATGCACATCTGGAGGCATTCTGTAATCTGTGGACTATCAGAGTGTTGAGGAAACACAGAAATTGCATCCTGATTGAATACAACAGTCACCATGTGCACTTTCCTCAATGGGAGTAATGTCTCAAACAGTCTGCGCTTTTATCGTTCCCTGGAAGACCAGTAGTAGTTTCCGATGAACATCTGGAGGCATTCTGTAACATGTGGACTATCAGAGTGTTGATGAAACATAGAAATTGCATCGGGATGTATACAACAGTCACCATGCGCACATTCTTCCACGGGAGTAATGTCTCAAACAGTCTACGCTTTGATCGTTCCGTGGAACACCAGCAGTACTTTCCGATTCACATCTGGTGGCATTCTGTAATATGTAGACTATCAGAGTGTTGATGAAACACAGAAATTGCATCGGGATTGGATACAACAGTCACCATCCGCACTTTCCTCCATGGGAGTAATGTCTGAAACAGTCTACGCTTTGATCGTTCCCTGGAAGACCAGTAGTAGTTTCCGATGCACATCTGGAGGCTTTCCGTAATCTTTGGACTATCAGAGTGATGATGAAACACAGAAATTGCATCGGGATTGAATACAATAGTCTCCATGCGCACTTTACTCCATGGGAGTAATGTCCCAAACAGTCCACGCTTTGATCGTTCCCTGGAAGACCAGTAGTAGTTTCCGATTAACATCTGGAGGCATTCTGTAATCGGTGAACTATCAGAGTATTGATGAAACACAGAAATTGCATCGGGATTGTATACAACAGTCACCATGCGCACTTTCCTCCATTGTAGTAATGTTTCAAAGAGTTCACGCTTTGATCGTTCCCTGGAAGACCAGTAGCAGTTTCCGATGCACATCTGGAGGCATTCTGTAATCTGTGTACTATCAGAGTGTTGATGAAACACAGAAATTGCATCGGGATTGAATACAACAGTCACCATGAGCACATTCCTCCGTAAATGTAATGTCTCAAACAGTCTACGCTTTAATCGTTCCCTGGAAGACCAGTAGTAGTTTCCGATGCATATCTGGTGCCATTCTGTAATCTGTGGACTATCAGAGTGTTGATGAAACACAGAAATTGCATCGGGAATGAATACAACAATCACCATGCGCACTTTCCTCCACGGGAGGTATGTCTCAAACAGTCTACGGTTTTATCGTTTCCTGGAAGACCAGTAGTAGTTTCCGATGCACATCTGGTGGCATTCTGTAATCTGTGGACTATCAGAGTGTTGATGAAACACAGAAATAGCATCGGGATTGAATAAAACAGTCACCTTCCGCACTTTCCTCCATGGGAGTAATGTCTGAAACAGTCTACGATTTGATCGTTTGATGGAAGACCAGTAGCAGTTTCCGATGCACATCTCGTGGCATTCTGTAATCTGTGGACTATCAGAGTGTTGATGAAACACAGAAATTGCATCGGGATTGAATACAACAGTCACCATGCGCACTTTCCTCCATGGGAGTAATGTCCCAAACAGTCTACGCTTTGATCGTGCCCTGGAAGACCAGTAGTAGTTTCCGATGCACATCGGGAGGCATTCTGTATTCTGTAGACTATCAGAGTGTTGATGAAATACAGAAATTGCATCGGGATTGAATACAACAGTCACCATGCGCACTTCCCTCCATGGGGGTAATGTCTTAAACAGTCTACGCTTTGATCGTTCCCTGGAAGACCAGAAGTAGTTTCAATTGCACATCTGGAGGCATTCTGTAGTCTGTGGACTATCAGAATGTTGATGAAACACAGAAATTGCATCGGGATTGAATACAACAGTCACCATGCGCACTTTACTCCATGGGAGTAATGTCTCTAACAGTCTACGCTTTGATCGTTCCCTGGAAGATCCGTAGTAGCTTCCGATGCACATCTAGAGGCTTTCCGTAATCTTTGGACTATCAGAGTGTTGATGAAACACAGATATTGAATCGGGATTGAATACAACAGTCACCATCCGCACTTTCCTCCATGGGAGTAATGTCTCTAACAGTCTACGCTTTGATCGTTCCCCGGATGACAAGTAGTAGTTTCCGATGCATATCTGGTGGCATTCTGTAATCTGTGGAGAATCAGAGTGTTGATGAAACACTGAAATTGCATCGGGATTGAATACAACAGTCACCATGCGCACTTTCCTCCATGGGAGTAATGTGTCCAACAGTCTTCGCTTTGATCGTTCCCTGGAAGACCAGTAGTAGTTTCCGATGCATATCTGGAGGCTTTCTGTAATCTGTGGAATATCAGAGTGTTGGTGAAACACAGAAATTGGATCGGGATTGAAAACAACATTCACCATGCGCACTTTCCTCCATGGGAGTAATTCTCAAACAGTCTATGCTTTGATCGTTCTCTGGAAGACCAGTAGTAGTTTCCGATGCAAATCTGGTGCCATTCTGCAATCAGTGGACTATCAGAGTGTTCATGAAACACAGAAATAGCATCGGGATTGAATACAACAGTCACCATCCGCACTTTCCTCCATGGGAGTAATGTCTGAAACAGTCTACGCTTTGATCGTTCCCTGGAAGACCAGTAGTAGTTTCCGATGCACATCTCTTGGCATTCTGTAATCTGTGGACTATCAGAGTGTTGATGAAACACAGAAATTGCATCGGGATTAAATACAACAGTCACCATGCGCACTTTACTCCATGGCAGTAATGTCTCTAACAGTCTACGCTTTGTCGTTCCCTGGAAGACCAGTAGTAGTTTCCGATGCACATCTGGAGGCTTTCCGTAATCTTTGGACTATGAGAGTGTTGATGAAACACAGAAATTGCATCGTGATTGAATAGAACAGTCTCCATGCGCACTTTCCTCCATGGGAGTAATGTCCCAAACAGTCTACGCTTTAATCGTTCCCTGGAAGACCAGTAGTAGTTTCCGATGCACATTTGGAGGCATTCTGTAATATGTGGACTATTAGAGTGTTGATGAAACACAGAAATTGCATCGGGATTGAATACAACAGCCACCATGCGCACTTTCCTCCATGGGAGTAATGTCTCAAACAGTCAACGCCTTGATCGTTCCCTGGAAGACCAATAGTAGTTTCCGATGCTCATCTGGAGGCATTCTGTAATCTGTGGAGTATCAGAGTGTTGATGAAACAAAGAAATTGCATCGGGTTTTGAATACAACAGTTACCATGCACACTTTCCTCCATGGGAGTAATGTCTCTAAGAGTCTACGCTTTGATCGTTCCCCGGAAGACAAATAGTAGTTTCCGATGCACATCTGGAGGCATTCTGTAATCTGTGGAGAATCAGAGTGTTGATGAAACACTGAAATTGAATCGGGATTGAATACAACATTTACCATGCGCACTTTCCTCCGTGTGAGTAATGTCTCTAACAGTCTACGCTTTGATCGTTCCCTGGAAGACCGGTAGTAGTTTCCGATGCACATCTGGAGGCTTTCTGTAATCTGTGGACTGTCAGAGTGTTGATGAAACACAGAAATTGCATCGGGATTGAATACAACAGTTACCATGCGCACTTTCCTCCATGGGAGTAATTCTCAAACAGTCTACGATTTGATCGTTTGCTGGAAGACCAGTAGTAGTTTCCGATGCACATCTGTTGGCATTCTGTAATTTGTGGATTATCAGAGTGTTGATGAAACACAGAAATTGCTTCGTGATTAAATACAACATTCACCATGCGCACTTTCCACCACGGGAGGTAAGTCACAAACAGTCGACGATTTGATCGTTCCCTGGAAGACCAGTACTAGATTGCGATGCACATCTCGTGGCATCCTGTAATCTGTGGACTATCAGAGAGTTGATGAAACCCAAAAATTGCATCGGGATTGAATACAACAGTCACCATCCGCACTTTCCTGCATGGGAGTAATGTCTGATACAGTCGACGCTTTGATCGTTCGCGGGAAGACCAGTAGTAGTTTCCGATGCACATCTCCAGGCATTCTGAAATCTGTGGACTATCAGTGTGTTGATGAAACACAGAAATCGCATCGGGATTGAATACAACAGACACCATGCGCACTTTCCTCCATGGGAGTAATGTCTCAAACAGTCTACGCTTTGATCGTTCCCTGGAAGACCAGTAGTAGTTTCCGATGCACATCTGTTGGCATTCTGTAATTTGTGGATTATCAGAGTGTTGATGAAACACAGAAATTGCTTCGTGATTAAATACAACATTCACCATGCGCACTTTCCAACACGGGAGGTAAGTCACAAACAGTCGACGATTTGATCGTTCCCTGGAAGACCAGTAGTAGATTGCGATGCACATCTCGTGGCATTCTGTAATCTGTGGACTATCAGAGAGTTGATGAAACCCAAAAATTGCATCGGGATAGAATACAACAGTCACCATCCGCACTTTCCTGCATGGGAGTAATGTCTGATACAGTCGACGCTTTGATCGTTCGCGGGAAGACCAGTAGTAGTTTCCGATGCACATCTGGAGGCATTCTGAAATCTGTGGACTATCAGTGTGTTGATGAAACACAGAAATCGCATCGGGATTGAATACAACAGACACCATGCGCACTTTCCTCCATGGGAGTAATGTCTCAAACAGTCTACGCTTTGATCGTTCCCTGGAAGACCAGTAGTAGTTTCCGATGCACATCTGGAGGCATTCTGTAATTTTTGGACTATCAGAGTGTTGATGAAACACAGAAATTGCATCCTGATTGAATACAACAGTCACCATGTGCACTTTCCTCAATGGGAGTAATGTCTCAAACAGTCTTCGCTTTTATCGTTCCCTGGAAGACCAGTAGTAGTTTCTGATGAACATCTGGAGGCATTCTGTAACATGTGGACTATCAGAGTGTTGATGAAACATAGAAATTGCATCGGGATAAATACAACAGTCACCATGCGCACATTCTTCCACGGGAGTAATGTCTCAAACAGTCTACGCTTTGATCGTTCTCTGGAACACCAGCAGTAGTTTCCGATGCACATCTGGTGGCATTCTGTAATATGTAGACGATCAGAGTGTTGATGAAACACAGAAATTGCATGGGGATTGAATACAGGAGTCACCATGCGCACTTTCCTCCAAGTGAGTAATTCTCAAACAGTCTATGCTTTGATCGTTCCCTGGAAGACCAGTAGTAGTTTCCGATGCATATCTGGTGCCATTCTGTAATCTGTGGACTATCAGAGTGTTGATGAAACACAGAAATTGCATCGGGAATGAATACAACAGTCACCATGCACACTTTCCTCCATGGGAGGTATGTCTCAAACAGTCTACGGTTTGATCGTTCCCTGGAAGACCAGTAGTAGTTTCCGATGCACATCTCGTGGCATTCTGTAATCTGTGGACTATCAGAGTGTTGATGAAACTCAGAAATTGCATCGGGATTGAATACAACAGTCACCATGCGCACTTTCCTCCATGGGAGTAATGTCCCAAACAGTCTACGCTTTGATCGTTCCCTGGAAGACCAGTAGTAGTTTCCGATGCACATCGGGAGGCATTCTGTATTCTGTGGACTATCAGAGTGTTGATGAAACACAGAAATTGCATCGGGATTGAATACAACAGTTACAATGCGCACTTCCCTCAATGGGAGTAATGTCCCAAACAGTCTACGCTTTGATCGATCCCTGGAAGACCAGTAGTAGTTTCCGATGCACATCCGGAGGCATTCTGTAATCTGTGGACTATCAGAGTGTTGATGAAACACAGAAATTGCATCGGGATTGAATACAACAGTCACCATGCGCACTTTCCTCCATGGGAGTAATGTCTCTAACAGTCTACGCTTTGATCGTTCCCTGGAAAGCCAGTAGTAGTTTCCGATGCACATTTTGTGGCATTCTGCAATCTGTGGACTATCAGGGTGTTGATGAAACACAGAAAATGCATCGGGATTGAATACAACAGTCACCATGCGCTCTTTCCTCCATGGGAGTAATGTCTCTAACAGTCTACGCTTTGATCGTTCCCCGGAAGACAAGTAGTAGTTTCCGATGCATATCTGGAGGCTTTCTGTAATCTGTGGAGAATCAGAGTGTTGATGAAACACTGAAATTGCATCGGGATTGAATACAACAGTCACCATGCGCACTTTCCTCCATGGGAGAAATGTGTCCAACAGTCTTTGCTTTGATCGTTCCCTGGAAGACCAGTAGTAGTTTCCGATGCATATCTGGAGGCTTTCTGCAATCTGTGGAGAATCAGAGTGTTGATGAAACACTGAAATTGCATCGGGATTGAATACAACAGTCACCATCCGCACTTTCCTGCATGGGAGTAATGTCTGATACAGTCGACGCTTTGATCGTTCGCGGGAAGACCAGTAGTAGTTTCCGATGCACATCTGGAGGCATTCTGAAATCTGTGGACTATCAGTGTGTTGATGAAACACAGAAATCGCATCGGGATTGAATACAACAGTCACCATGAGCACATTCCTCCGTAAATGTAATGTCTCAAACAGTCTACGCTTTAATCGTTCCCTGGAAGACCAGTAGTAGTTTCCGAAGCATATCTGGTGCCATTCTGTAATCTGTGGACTATCAGAGTGTTGATGAAACACAGAAATTGCATCGGGAATGAATACAACAATCACCATGCGCACTTTCCTCCACGGGAGGTATGTCTCAAACAGTCTACGGTTTTATCGTTTCCTGGAAGACCAGTAGTAGTTTCCGATGCACATCTGGTGGCATTCTGTAATCTGTGGACTATCAGAGTGTTGATGAAACACAGAAATAGCATCGGGATTGAATAAAACAGTCACCTTCCGCACTTTCCTCCATGGGAGTAATGTCTGAAACAGTCTACGATTTGATCGTTTGATGGAAGACCAGTAGCAGTTTCCGATGCACATCTCGTGGCATTCTGTAATCTGTGGACTATCAGAGTGTTGATGAAACACAGAAATTGCATCGGGATTGAATACAACAGTCACCATGCGCACTTTCCTCCATGGGAGTAATGTCCCAAACAGTCTACGCTTTGATCGTGCCCTGGAAGACCAGTAGTAGTTTCCGATGCACATCGGGAGGCATTCTGTATTCTGTAGACTATCAGAGTGTTGATGAAATACAGAAATTGCATCGGGATTGAATACAACAGTCACCATGCGCACTTCCCTCCATGGGGGTAATGTCTTAAACAGTCTACGCTTTGATCGTTCCCTGGAAGACCAGAAGTAGTTTCAATTGCACATCTGGAGGCATTCTGTAGTCTGTGGACTATCAGAATGTTGATGAAACACAGAAATTGCATCGGGATTGAATACAACAGTCACCATGCGCACTTTACTCCATGGGAGTAATGTCTCTAACAGTCTACGCTTTGATCGTTCCCTGGAAGATCCGTAGTAGCTTCCGATGCACATCTAGAGGCTTTCCGTAATCTTTGGACTATCAGAGTGTTGATGAAACACAGATATGGAATCGGGATTGAATACAACAGTCACCATCCGCACTTTCCTCCATGGGAGTAATGTCTCTAACAGTCTACGCTTTGATCGTTCCCCGGATGACAAGTAGTAGTTTCCGATGCATATCTGGTGGCATTCTGTAATCTGTGGAGAATCAGAGTGTTGATGAAACACTGAAATTGCATCGGGATTGAATACAACAGTCACCATGCGCACTTTCCTCCATGGGAGTAATGTGTCCAACAGTCTTCGCTTTGATCGTTCCCTGGAAGACCAGTAGTAGTTTCCGATGCATATCTGGAGGCTTTCTGTAATCTGTGGAATATCAGAGTGTTGGTGAAACACAGAAATTGGATCGGGATTGAAAACAACATTCACCATGCGCACTTTCCTCCATGGGAGTAATTCTCAAACAGTCTATGCTTTGATCGTTCTCTGGAAGACCAGTAGTAGTTTCCGATGCAAATCTGGTGCCATTCTGCAATCAGTGGACTATCAGAGTGTTCATGAAACACAGAAATAGCATCGGGATTGAATACAACAGTCACCATCCGCACTTTCCTCCATGGGAGTAATGTCTGAAACAGTCTACGCTTTGATCGTTCCCTGGAAGACCAGTAGTAGTTTCCGATGCACATCTCTTGGCATTCTGTAATCTGTGGACTATCAGAGTGTTGATGAAACACAGAAATTGCATCGGGATTAAATACAACAGTCACCATGCGCACTTTACTCCATGGCAGTAATGTCTCTAACAGTCTACGCTTTGTCGTTCCCTGGAAGACCAGTAGTAGTTTCCGATGCACATCTGGAGGCTTTCCGTAATCTTTGGACTATGAGAGTGTTGATGAAACACAGAAATTGCATCGTGATTGAATACAACAGTCTCCATGCGCACTTTCCTCCATGGGAGTAATGTCCCAAACAGTCTACGCTTTAATCGTTCCCTGGAAGACCAGTAGTAGTTTCCGATGCACATTTGGAGGCATTCTGTAATATGTGGACTATTAGAGTGTTGATGAAACACAGAAATTGCATCGGGATTGAATACAACAGCCACCATGCGCACTTTCCTCCATGGGAGTAATGTCTCAAACAGTCAACGCCTTGATCGTTCCCTGGAAGACCAATAGTAGTTTCCGATGCTCATCTGGAGGCATTCTGTAATCTGTGGAGTATCAGAGTGTTGATGAAACAAAGAAATTGCATCGGGTTTTGAATACAACAGTTACCATGCACACTTTCCTCCATGGGAGTAATGTCTCTAAGAGTCTACGCTTTGATCGTTCCCCGGAAGACAAATAGTAGTTTCCGATGCACATCTGGAGGCATTCTGTAATCTGTGGAGAATCAGAGTGTTGATGAAACACTGAAATTGAATCGGGATTGAATACAACATTTACCATGCGCACTTTCCTCCGTGTGAGTAATGTCTCTAACAGTCTACGCTTTGATCGTTCCCTGGAAGACCGGTAGTAGTTTCCGATGCACATCTGGAGGCTTTCTGTAATCTGTGGACTGTCAGAGTGTTGATGAAACACAGAAATTGCATCGGGATTGAATACAACAGTTACCATGCGCACTTTCCTCCATGGGAGTAATTCTCAAACAGTCTACGATTTGATCGTTTGCTGGAAGACCAGTAGTAGTTTCCGATGCACATCTGTTGGCATTCTGTAATTTGTGGATTATCAGAGTGTTGATGAAACACAGAAATTGCTTCGTGATTAAATACAACATTCACCATGCGCACTTTCCACCACGGGAGGTAAGTCACAAACAGTCGACGATTTGATCGTTCCCTGGAAGACCAGTACTAGATTGCGATGCACATCTCGTGGCATTCTGTAATCTGTGGACTATCAGAGAGTTGATGAAACCCAAAAATTGCATCGGGATTGAATACAACAGTCACCATCCGCACTTTCCTGCATGGGAGTAATGTCTGATACAGTCGACGCTTTGATCGTTCGCGGGAAGACCAGTAGTAGTTTCCGATGCACATCTCCAGGCATTCTGAAATCTGTGGACTATCAGTGTGTTGATGAAACACAGAAATCGCATCGGGATTGAATACAACAGACACCATGCGCACTTTCCTCCATGGGAGTAATGTCTCAAACAGTCTACGCTTTGATCGTTCCCTGGAAGACCAGTAGTAGTTTCCGATGCACATCTGTTGGCATTCTGTAATTTGTGGATTATCAGAGTGTTGATGAAACACAGAAATTGCTTCGTGATTAAATACAACATTCACCATGCGCACTTTCCAACACGGGAGGTAAGTCACAAACAGTCGACGATTTGATCGTTCCCTGGAAGACCAGTAGTAGATTGCGATGCACATCTCGTGGCATTCTGTAATCTGTGGACTATCAGAGAGTTGATGAAACCCAAAAATTGCATCGGGATTGAATACAACAGTCACCATCCGCACTTTCCTGCATGGGAGTAATGTCTGATACAGTCGACGCTTTGATCGTTCGCGGGAAGACCAGTAGTAGTTTCCGATGCACATCTGGAGGCATTCTGAAATCTGTGGACTATCAGTGTGTTGATGAAACACAGAAATCGCATCGGGATTGAATACAACAGACACCATGCGCACTTTCCTCCATGGGAGTAATGTCTCAAACAGTCTACGCTTTGATCGTTCCCTGGAAGACCAGTAGTAGTTTCCGATGCACATCTGGAGGCATTCTGTAATTTTTGGACTATCAGAGTGTTGATGAAACACAGAAATTGCATCCTGATTGAATACAACAGTCACCATGTGCACTTTCCTCAATGGGAGTAATGTCTCAAACAGTCTTCGCTTTTATCGTTCCCTGGAAGACCAGTAGTAGTTTCTGATGAACATCTGGAGGCATTCTGTAACATGTGGACTATCAGAGTGTTGATGAAACATAGAAATTGCATCGGGATAAATACAACAGTCACCATGCGCACATTCTTCCACGGGAGTAATGTCTCAAACAGTCTACGCTTTGATCGTTCTCTGGAACACCAGCAGTAGTTTCCGATGCACATCTGGTGGCATTCTGTAATATGTAGACGATCAGAGTGTTGATGAAACACAGAAATTGCATGGGGATTGAATACAGGAGTCACCATGCGCACTTTCCTCCAAGTGAGTAATTCTCAAACAGTCTATGCTTTGATCGTTCCCTGGAAGACCAGTAGTAGTTTCCGATGCATATCTGGTGCCATTCTGTAATCTGTGGACTATCAGAGTGTTGATGAAACACAGAAATTGCATCGGGAATGAATACAACAGTCACCATGCACACTTTCCTCCATGGGAGGTATGTCTCAAACAGTCTACGGTTTGATCGTTCCCTGGAAGACCAGTAGTAGTTTCCGATGCACATCTCGTGGCATTCTGTAATCTGTGGACTATCAGAGTGTTGATGAAACTCAGAAATTGCATCGGGATTGAATACAACAGTCACCATGCGCACTTTCCTCCATGGGAGTAATGTCCCAAACAGTCTACGCTTTGATCGTTCCCTGGAAGACCAGTAGTAGTTTCCGATGCACATCGGGAGGCATTCTGTATTCTGTGGACTATCAGAGTGTTGATGAAACACAGAAATTGCATCGGGATTGAATACAACAGTTACAATGCGCACTTCCCTCAATGGGAGTAATGTCCCAAACAGTCTACGCTTTGATCGATCCCTGGAAGACCAGTAGTAGTTTCCGATGCACATCCGGAGGCATTCTGTAATCTGTGGACTATCAGAGTGTTGATGAAACACAGAAATTGCATCGGGATTGAATACAACAGTCACCATGCGCACTTTCCTCCATGGGAGTAATGTCTCTAACAGTCTACGCTTTGATCGTTCCCTGGAAAGCCAGTAGTAGTTTCCGATGCACATTTTGTGGCATTCTGCAATCTGTGGACTATCAGGGTGTTGATGAAACACAGAAAATGCATCGGGATTGAATACAACAGTCACCATGCGCTCTTTCCTCCATGGGAGTAATGTCTCTAACAGTCTACGCTTTGATCGTTCCCCGGAAGACAAGTAGTAGTTTCCGATGCATATCTGGAGGCTTTCTGTAATCTGTGGAGAATCAGAGTGTTGATGAAACACTGAAATTGCATCGGGATTGAATACAACAGTCACCATGCGCACTTTCCTCCATGGGAGTAATGTGTCCAACAGTCTTTGCTTTGATCGTTCCCTGGAAGACCAGTAGTAGTTTCCGATGCATATCTGGAGGCTTTCTGTAATCTGTGGAGAATCAGAGTGTTGATGAAACACTGAAATTGCATCGGGATTGAATACAACAGTCACCATCCGCACTTTCCTGCATGGGAGTAATGTCTGATACAGTCGACGCTTTGATCGTTCGCGGGAAGACCAGTAGTAGTTTCCGATGCACATCTGGAGGCATTCTGAAATCTGTGGACTATCAGTGTGTTGATGAAACACAGAAATCGCATCGGGATTGAATACAACAGTCACCATGCGCACTTTCCTCCATGGGAGTAATGTCTCAAACAGTCTACGCTTTGATCGTTCCCTGGAAGACCAGTAGTAGTTCCCGATGCACATCTGGGGGCTTTCTGTAATTTTTGGACTATCAGAGTGTTGATGAAACACAGAAATTGCATCGGGATTGAATACAACAGTCACCATGAGCACATTCCTCCGTAAAAGTAATGTCTCACAAAGTCTACGCTTTAATCGTTCCCTGGAAGACCAGTAGTAGTTTCCGATGCATATCTGGTGCCATTCTGTAATCTGTGGACTATCAGAGTGTTGATGAAACACAGAAAATGCAACGGGATTGATTACAACAGTTACCATGCGCACTCTCCTCCATGGGTGTAACGTCCCAAAGAGTTCACGCTTTGATCGTTCCCTGAAAGACCAGTAGTAGTTTCCGATGCACATCTGGAGGCTTTCCGTAATCTTTGGACTATCAGAGTGTTGATGAAACACAGAAATTGCATCGGGATTGAATACAACAGTCACCATCCGCACTTTCCTCCATGGGAGTAATGTCTCAAACAGTCTGCGCTTTTATCGTTCCCTGGAAGACCAGTAGTAGTTTCCGATGAACATCTGGAGGCATTCTGTAACATGTGGACTATCAGAGTGTTGATGAAACATAGAAAATGCATCGGGATGAATACAACAGTCACCATGCGCACATTCTTCCACACGAGTAATGTCTCAAACACTCTACGTTTTAATCGTTCCCTGGAACACCAGCAGTAGTTTCCGATGCACATCTGGTGGCATTCTGTAATATGTAGACTATCAGAGTATTGATGAAACACAGAAATTGCATGGGGATTGAATACAGGAGTCACCATGCGCACTTTCTTCCAAGGGAGTAATTCTCAAACAGTCTATGCTTTGATCGTTCCCTGGAAGACCAGTAGTAGTTTCCGATGCACATCTGGAGGCTTTCTGTAATCTGTGGACTATCAGAGTGTTGATGAAACACAGAAATTGCCTCGGGATTGAATACAACAGTTACCATGCGCACTTTCCTCCATGGGAGTAATTCTCAAACAGTCTACGATTTGATCGTTACCTGGAAGACCAGTAGTAGTTTCCGATGCACATCTGTTGGCATTCTGTAATCTGTGGACTATCAGAGTGTTGATGAAACACAGAAATTGCATCGGGATTGAATACAACAGTCACCATCCGCACTTTCCTGCATGGGAGTAATGTCTGATACAGTCGACGCTTTGATCGTTCGCGGGAAGACCAGTAGTAGTTTCCGATGCACATCTGGAGGCATTCTGAAATCTGTGGACTATCAGTGTGTTGATGAAACACAGAAATCGCATCGGGATTGAATACGACAGTCACCATGCGCACTTTCCTCCATGGGAGTAATGTCCCAAACAGTCTACGCTTTGATCGTTCCCTGGAAGACCAGTAGTAGTTTCCGATGCACATCGGGAGGCATTCTGTATTCTGTAGACTATCAGAGTGTTGATGAAACACAGAAATTGCATCGGGATTGAATACAACAGTTACAATGCGCACTTCCCTCCATGGGAGTAATGTCCCAAATAGTCTACGCTTTGATCGATCCCTGGAAGACCAGTAGTAGTTTCCGATGCACATCGGGAGGCATTCTGTAATCTGTGGACTATCATAGTGTTAATGAAACACAGAAATTGCATCGGGATTGAAAACAACATTCACCATGCGCACTTTCCTCCATGGGAGTAATGTCTGAAACAGTCTACGATTTGATCCTTTGCTGGAAGACCAGTAGTAGTTTCCGATGCACATCTCGTGGCATTCTGTAATCTGTGGACTATCAGAGTGTTGATGAAACACAGAAATTGCATCGGGATTGAATACGACAGTCACCATGCGCACTTTCCTCCATGGGAGTAATGTCTCAAACAGTATACGCTTTGATCGTTCCCTGGAAGACCAGTAGTAGTTTCCGATGCACATCTGGAGGCTTTCTGTAATTTTTGGACTATCAGAGTGTTGATGAAACACAGAAATTGCATCGGGATTGAATACAACAGTCACCATGCGCACTTTCCTCCATGGGAGTAATGTAACAAACAGTCTACGCTTTGATCGTTCCCTGGAAGACCAGTAGTAGTTTCCGATGCACATCTGGAGGCATTCTGTAATTTTTGGACTATCAGAGTGTTGATGAAACTCAGAAATTGCATCGGGATTGAATACAACAGTCACCATGCGCACTTTCCTCCATGGGAGTAAAGTCTCAAGGAGTTTACGATTTGATCGTTCCCTGGAAGACCAGTAGTAGTTTCCGATGCACATCTGTAGGCATTCTGTAATCTGTGGACTATCAGAGTGTTGAGGAAACACAGAAATTGCATCCTGATTGAATACAACAGTCACCATGTGCACTTTCCTCAATGGGAGTAATGTCTCAAACAGTCTGCGCTTTTATCGTTCCCTGGAAGACCAGTAGTAGTTTCCGAAGAACATCTGGAGGCATTCTGTAACATGTGGACTATCAGAGTGTTGATGAAACATAGAAATTGCATCGGGATGAATACAACAGTCACCATGCGCACATTCTTCCACTGGGAGTAATGTCTCAAACAGTCTACGCTTTGGTCGTTCCGTGGAACACCAGCAGTAGGTTCCGATGCACATCTGGTGGCATTCTGTAATATGTAGACTATCAGAGTGTTGATGAAACACAGAAATTGCATGGGGATTGGATACAGGACTCACCATGCGCACTTTCCTCCAAGGGAGTAATTCACAAACAGTCTATGCTTTGATCGTTCCCTGGAAGACCAGTAGTAGTTTCCGATGCATATCTGGTGCCATTCTGTAATCTGTGGACTATCAGAGCGTTGATGAAACACAGAAATTGCATCGGGATTGAATACAACAGTCACCATCCGCACTTTCCTCCATGGGAGTAATGTCTGAAACAGTCTACGCTTTGATCGTTCCCTGGAAGACCAGTAGTAGTTTCCGATGCACATCTGGAGGCTTTCCGTAATCTTTGGACTATCAGTGTGTTGATGAAACACAGAAATTGCATCGGGATTGAATACAACAGTCTCCATGCGCACTTTCCTCCATGGGAGTAATGTCCCAAACAGTCTACGCTTTGATCTTTCCCTGGAAGACCAGTAGTAGTTTCCGATTAACATCTGGAGTCATTCTGTAATCGGTGGACTATCAGAGTATTGATGAAACACAGAAATTGCATCGGGATTGTATACAACAGTCACCATGCGCACTTTCCTCCATGGGAGTAATGTTCCAAAGAGTTCACGCTTTGATCGTTCCCTGGAAGACCAGTAGCAGTTTCCGATGCACATCTAGAGGCATTCTGTAATCTGTGTACTATCAGAGTGTTGATAAAACACAGAAATTGCATCGGGATTGAATACAAAAGTCACCATGAGCACATTCCTCCGTAAAAGTAATGTCTCAAAAAGTCTACGCTTTAATCGTTCCCTGGAAGACCAGTAGTAGTTTCCGATGCATATCTGGTGCCATTCTGTAATCTGTGGACTATCAGAGTGTTTATGAAACACAGAAATTGCATCGGGAATGAATACAACAATCACCATGCGCACTTTCCTCCACGGGAGGTATGTCTCAAACAGTCTACGGTTTGATCGTTTCCTGGAAGACCAGTAGTAGTTTCCGATGCACATCTGGTGGCATTCTGTAGTCTGTGGACTATCAGAGTGTTGATGAAACACAGAAATAGCATCGGGATTGAATAAAACAGTCACCATCCGCACTTTCCTCCATGGGAGTAATGTCTGAAACAGTCTACGATTTGATCGTTTGCTGGAAGACCAGTAGTAGTTTCCGATGCACATCTCGTGGCATTCTGTAATCTGTGGACTATCAGAGTGTTGATGAAACACAGAAATTGCATCGGGATTGAATACGACAGTCACCATGCGCACTTTCCTCCATGGGAGTAATGTCCCAAACAGGCTACGCTTTGATCGTTCCCTGGAAGACCAGTAGTAGTTTCCGATGCACATCGGGAGGCATTCTGTATTCTGTAGACTATCAGAGTGTTGATGAAACACAGAAATTGCATCGGGATTGAATACAACAGTTACAATGCGCACTTCCCTCCATGGGAGTAATGTCCCAAATAGTCTACGCTTTGATCGATCCCTGGAAGACCAGTAGTAGTTTCCGATGCACATCGGGAGGCATTCTGTAATCTGTGGACTATCATAGTGTTAATGAAACACAGAAATTGCATTGGGATTGAAAACAACATTCACCATGCGCACTTTCCTCCATGGGAGTAATTCTCAAACAGTCAATGCTTTGATCGTTCTCTGGAAGACCAGTAGTAGTTTCCGATGCATATCTGGTGCCATTCTGTAATCTGTGGACAATCAGAGTGTTCATGAAACACAGAAATTGCATAGGGAATGAATACAACAGTCACCAAGCGCACTTTCCCCCACGGGAGGTATGTCTCAAACAGTCTACGGTTTGATCGTTCCCTGGAAGACCAGTAGTAGTTTCCGATGCACATCTGGTGGCATTCTGTAATCTGCGGACTATCAGAGTGTTGAAGCAACACAGAAATAGCATCGGGATTGAATACAACAGTCACCATCCGCACTTTCCTCCATGGGAGTAATGTCTGAAACAGTCTACGCTTTGATCGTTCCCTGGAAGACCAGTAGTAGTTTCCGATGCACATCTCTTGGCATTCTGTAATCTGTGGACTATCAGAGTGTTGATGAAACGCAGAAATTGCATCGGGATTAAATACAACAGTCACCATGCGCACTTTACTCCATGGCAGTAATGTCTCTAACAGTCTACGCTTTGTCGTTCCCTGGAAGACCAGTAGTAGTTTCCGATGCACATCTGGAGGCTTTCCGTAATCTTTGGACTATCAGAGTGTTGATGAAACACAGAAATTGCATCGGGATTGAATACAACAGTCACCAACCGCACTTTCCTCCATGGGAGTAATGTCTCAAACAGTCTGCGCTTTTATCGTTCCCTGGAAAACCAGTAGTAGTTTCCGATGAACATCTGGAGGCATTCTGTAACATGTGGACTATCAGAGTGTTGATGAAACATTGAAAATGCATCGGGATGAATACAACAGTCACCATGCGCACATTCTTCCACAGGAGTAATGTCTCAAACACTCTACGTTTTAATCGTTCCCTGGAACACCAGCAGTAGTTTCCGATGCACATCTGGTGGCATTCTGTAATATGTAGACTATCAGAGTATTGATGAAACACAGAAATTGCATGGGGATTGAATACAGGAGTCACCATGCGCACTTTCTTCCAAGGGAGTAATTCTCAAACAGTCTATGCTTTGATCGTTCCCTGGAAGACCAGTAGTAGTTTCCGATGCACATCTGGAGGCTTTCTGTAATCTGTGGACTATCAGAGTGTTGATGAAACACAGAAATTGCCTCTGGATTGAATACAACAGTTACCATGCGCACTTTCCTCCATGGGAGTAATTCTCAAACAGTCTACGATTTGATCGTTACCAGGAAGACCAGTAGTAGTTTCCGATGCACATCTGTTGGCATTCTGTAATCTGTGGACTATCAGAGTGTTGATGAAACACAGCAATTGCTTCGGGATTAAATACAACAGTCACCATGCGCACTTTCCACCACGGAAGGTAAGTCACAAACAGTCGACGATTTGATCGTTCCCTGGAAGACCAGTAGTAGTTTGCGATGCACATCTCGTGGCATTCTGTAATCTGTGGACTATCAGAGTGTTGATGAAACACAGAAATTGCATCGGGATTGAATACAACAGTCTCCATGCGCACTTTCCTCCATGGGAGTAATGTCCCAAACAGTCTACGCTTTGATCTTTCCCTGGAAGACCAGTAGTAGTTTCCGATTAACATCTGGAGGCATCCTGTAATCTGTGTACTATCAGAGTGTTGATGAAACACAGAAATTGCATCGGGATTGAATACAACAGTCACCATGAGCACATTCCTCCGTAAAAGTAATGTCTCAAAAAGTCTACGCTTTAATCGTTCCCTGGAAGACCAGTAGTAGTTTCCGATGCATATCTGGTGCCATTCTGTAATCTGTGGACTATCAGAGTGTTGATGAAACACAGAAAATGCAACGGGATTGATTACAACAGTTACCATGCGCACTCTCCTCCATGGGTGTAATGTCCCAAAGAGTTCACGCTTTGATCGTTCCCTGAAAGACCAGTAGTAGTTTCCGATGCACACCTGGAGGCTTTCCGTAATCTTTGGACTATCAGAGTGTTGATGAAACACAGAAATTGCATCGGGATTGAATACAACAGTCACCATCCCCACTTTCCTCCATGGGAGTAATGTCTCAAACAGTCTGCGCTTTTATCGTTCCCTGCAAGACCAGTAGTAGTTTCCGATGAACATCTGGAGGCATTCCGTAACATGTGGACTATCAGAGTGTTGATGAAACATAGAAAATGCATCGGGATGAATACAACAGTCACCATGCGCACATTCTTCCACAGGAGTAATGTCTCAAACACTCTACGTTTTAATCGTTCCCTGGAACACCAGCAGTAGTTTCCGATGCACATCTGGTGGCATTCTGTAATATGTAGACTATCAGAGTATTGATGAAACACAGAAATTGCATGGGGATTGAATACAGGAGTCACCATGCGCACTTTCTTCCGAGGGAGTAATTCTCAAACAGTCTATGCTTTGATCGTTCCCTGGAAGACCAGTAGTAGTTTCCGATGCACATCTGGAGGCTTTCTGTAATCTGTGGACTATCAGAGTGTTGATGAAACACAGAAATTGCCTCTGGATTGAATACAACAGTTACCATGCGCACTTTCCTCCATGGGAGTAATTCTCAAACAGTCTACGATTTGATCGTTACCAGGAAGACCAGTAGTAGTTTCCGATGCACATCTGTTGGCATTCTGTAATCTGTGGACTATCAGAGTGTTGATGAAACACAGAAATTGCATCGGGATTGAATACAACAGTCACCATGCGCACTTTCCTCCATGGGAGTAATGTCTCAAACAGTCTACGCTTTGATCGTTCCCTGGAAGACCAGTAGTAGTTTCCGATGCACATCTGGAGGCATTTTGTAATTTTTCGACTATCAGAGTGTTGATGAAACTCAGAAATTGCATCGGGATTGAATACAACAGTCACCATGCGCACTTTCCTCCATGGGAGTAATGTCTCAAGGAGTTTACGATTTGATCGTTCCCTGGAAGACCAGTAGTAGTTTCCGATGCACATCTATAGGCATTCTGTAATCTGTGGACTATCAGAGTGTTGAAGAGACACAGAAATTGCATCCTGATTGAATACAACAGTCACCATGTGCACTTTCCTCAATGGGAGTAATGTCACAAACAGTCTGCGCTTTTATCGTTCCCTGGAAGACCAGTAGTAGTTTCCGAAGAACATCTGGAGGCATTCTGTAACATGTGGACTATCAGAGTGTTGATGAAACATAGAAATTGCATCGGGATGAATACAACAGTCACCATGCGCACATTCTTCCACTGGGAGTAATGTCTCAAACAGTCTACGCTTTGATCGTTCCGTGGAACACCAGCAGTAGTTTCCGATGCACATCTGGTGGCATTCTGTAATATGTAGACTATCAGAGTGTTGATGAAACACAGAAATTGCATGGGGATTGAATACAGGAGACACCATGCGCACTTTCCTCCAAGGGAGTAATTCTCAAACAGTCTATGCTTTGATCGTTCCCTGGAAGACCAGTAGTAGTTTCCGATGCATATCTGGTGCCATTCTGTAATCTGTGGACTATCAGAGCGTTGATGAAACACAGAAATTGCATCGGGATTGAATACAACAGTCACCATCCGCACTTTCCTCCATGGGAGTAATGTCTGAAACAGTCTACGCTTTGATCGTTCCCTGGAAGACCAGTAGTAGTTTCCGATGCACATCTGGATGCTTTCCGTAATCTTTGGACTATCAGTGTGTTGATGAAACACAGAAATTGCATCGGGATTGAATACAACAGTCTCCATGCGCACTTTCCTCCATGGGAGTAATGTCCCAAACAGTCTACGCTTTGATCTTTCCCTGGAAGACCAGTAGTAGTTTCCGATTAACATCTGGAGTCATTCTGTAATCGGTGGACTATCAGAGTATTGATGAAACACAGAAATTGCATCGGGATTGTATACAACAGTCACCATGCGCACTTTCCTCCATGGGAGTAATGTTCCAAAGAGTTCACGCTTTGATCGTTCCCTGGAAGACCAGTAGCAGTTTCCGATGCACATCTAGAGGCATTCTGTAATCTGTGTACTATCAGAGTGTTGATGAAACACAGAAATTGCATCGGTATTGAATACAACAGTCACCATGAGCACATTCCTCCGTAAAAGTAATGTCTCAAAAAGTCTACGCTTTAATCGTTCCCTGGAAGACCAGTAGTAGTTTCCGATGCATATCTGGTGCCATTCTGTAATCTGTGGACTATCAGAGTGTTTATGAAACACAGAAATTGCATCGGGAATGAATACAACAATCACCATGCGCACTTTCCTCCACGGGAGGTATGTCTCAAACAGTCTACGGTTTGATCGTTTCCTGGAAGACCAGTAGTAGTTTCCGATGCACATCTGGTGGCATTCTGTAGTCTGTGGACTATCAGAGTGTTGATGAAACACAGAAATAGCATCGGGATTGAATAAAACAGTCACCATCCGCACTTTCCTCCATGGGAGTAATGTCTGAAACAGTCTACGATTTGATCGTTTGCTGGAAGACCAGTAGTAGTTTCCGATGCACATCTCGTGGCATTCTGTAATCTGTGGACTATCAGAGTGTTGATGAAACACAGAAATTGCATCGGGATTGAATACGACAGTCACCATGCGCACTTTCCTCCATGGGAGTAATGTCCCAAACAGTCTACGCTTTGATCGTTCCCTGGAAGACCAGTAGTAGTTTCCGATGCACATCGGGAGGCATTCTGTATTCTGTAGACTATCAGAGTGTTGATGAAACACAGAAATTGCATCGGGATTGAATACAACAGTTACAATGCGCACTTCCCTCCATGGGAGTAATGTCCCAAATAGTCTACGCTTTGATCGATCCCTGGAAGACCAGTAGTAGTTTCCGATGCACATCCGGAGGCATTCTGTAATCTGTGGACTATCATAGTGTTGATGAAACACAGAAATTGCATCGGGATTGATAACAACATTCACCATGCGCACTTTCCTCCATGGGAGTAATTCTCAAACAGTCTATGCTTTGATCGTTCTCTGGAAGACCAGTAGTAGTTTCCGATGCATATCTGGTGCCATTCTGTAATCTGTGGACAATCAGAGTGTTCATGAAACACAGAAATTGCATAGGGAATGAATACAACAGTCACCAAGCGCACTTTCCCCCACGGGAGGTATGTCTCAAACAGTCTACGGTTTGATCGTTCCCTGGAAGACCAGTAGTAGTTTCCGATGCACATCTGGTGGCATTCTGTAATCTGCGGACTATCAGAGTGTTGAAGCAACACAGAAATAGCATCGGGATTGAATACAACAGTCACCATCCGCACTTTCCTCCATGGGAGTAATGTCTGAAACAGTCTACGCTTTGATCGTTCCCTGGAAGACCAGTAGTAGTTTCCGATGCACATCTCTTTGCATTCTGTAATCTGTGGACTATCAGAGTGTTGATGAAACACAGAAATCGC
The DNA here is from genome assembly GCF_023897955.1 of Schistocerca gregaria. NCBI lineage: Eukaryota > Metazoa > Arthropoda > Insecta > Orthoptera > Acrididae > Schistocerca > Schistocerca gregaria. Next base: position 8,174,554 of record NC_064921.1, read on the forward strand.
ATCGGGATTAAATACAACAGTCACCATGCGCACTTTACTCCATGGCAGTAATGTCTCTAACAGTCTACGCTTTGTCGTTCTCTGGAAGACCAGTAGTAGTTTCCGATGCACATCTGGAGGCTTTCCGTAATCTTTGGACTATCAGAGTGTTGATGAAACACAGAAATTGCATCGGGATTGAATACAACAGTCTCCATGCGCACTTTCCTCCATGTGAGTAATGTCCCAAACAGTCTACGCTTTAATCGTTCCCTGGAAGACCAGTAGTAGTTTCCGATGCACATTTGGAGGCGTTCTGTAATATGTGGACCATTAGAGTGTTGATGAAACACAGAAATAGCATCGGGATTGAATACAACAGCCACCATGCGCACTTTCCTCCATGGGAGTAATGTCTCAAACAGTCAACGCCTTGATCGTTCCCTGGAAGACCAATAGTAGTTTCCGATGCTCATCTGGAGGCATTCTGTAATCTGTGGAGTATCAGAGTGTTGATGAAACAAAGAAATTGCATCGGGTTTTGAATACAACAGTTACCATGCACACTTTCCTCCATGGGAGTAATGTCTCTAAGAGTCTACGCTTTGATCGTTCCCCGGAAGACAAATAGTAGTTTCCGATGCACATCTGGAGGCATTCTGTAATCTGTGGAGAATCAGAGTGTTGATGAAACACTGAAATTGATTCGGGATTGAATACAACATTTACCATGCGCACTTTCCTCCATGGGAGTAAGGTCTCTAACAGTCTACGCTTTGATCGTTCCCTGGAAGACCAGTAGTAGTTTCCGATGCACATCTGGAGGCTTTCTGTAATCTGTGGACTATCAGAGTGTTGATGAAACACAGAAATTGCCTCGGGATTGAATACAACAGTTACCATGCGCACTTTCCTCCATGGGAGTAATTCTCAAACAGTCTATGCTCTGATCGTTCCCTGGAAGACCAGTAGTAGTTTCCGATGCATATCTGGTGCCATTCTGTAATCTGTGGACTATCAGAGTGTTGATGAAGCACAGAATTTGCATCGGGAATGAATACAACAGTCACCATGCACACTTTCCTCCATGGGAGGTATGTCTCAAACAGTCTACGGTTTGATCGTTCCCTGCAAGACCAGTAGTAGTTTCCGATGCACATCTGGTGACATTCTGTAATCTGTGGACTATCAGAGTGTTGATGAAACACAGAAATAGCATCGGGATTGAATAAAACAGTCACCATCCGCACTTTCCTCCATGGGAGTAATGTCTGAAACAGTCTACGATTTGATCGTTTGCTGGAAGACCAGTAGTAGTTTCCGATGCACATCTCGTGGCATTCTGTAATCTGTGGACTATCAGAGTGTTGATGAAACACAGAAATTGCGTCGGGATTGAATACAACAGTCACCATGCGCACTTTCCTCCATGGGAGTAATGTCCCAAACACTCTACGCTTTGATCGTTCCCTGGAAGACCAGTTGTAGTTTCCGATTCACATCGGGAGGCATTCTGTATTCTGTGGACTATCAGAGTGTTGATGAAACACAGAAATTGCATCGGGATTGAATACAACAGTTACAATGCGCACTTCCCTCAATGGGAGTAATGTCCCAAACAGTCTACGCTTTGATCTATCCCTGGAAGACCAGTAGTAGTTTCCGATGCACATCGGGAGGCATTCTGTAATCTGTGGACTATCAGAGTGTTGATGAAACACAGAAATTGCATCGGGATTGAATACAACAGTCACCATGCGCACTTTCCTCCTTGGGAGTAATGTTTCATAGCGTTTACGCTTTGATCGTTCACTGGTAGGCCAGTAACAGTTTCCGATGCACATCTGGAGGCATTCTGTAATCTGTGGACTATCAGAGAGCTGATGAATCACAGAAATTGCATCGGGATTGAATACAACAGTCTCCATGCGCAGTTTCCTCCATGGGGGTAATGTCTTAAACAGTGTACGCTTTGATCGTTCCCTGGAAGGCCAGAAATAGTTTCAATTGCACATCTGGAGGCATTCTGTAATCTGTGGACTATCAGAGTGTTGATGAAACACAGAAATTGCATCGGGATTGAATACAACAGTCACCATGCGCACTTTACTCCATGGGAGTAATGTCTCTAACAGTCTACGCTTTGATCGTTCCCTGGAAGATCAGTAGTAGCTTCCGATGCACATCTGGAAGCTTTCCGTAATCTTTGGACTATCAGAGTGTTGATGAAACACAGAAATTGCATCGGGATTGAATACAACAGTCACCATGCGCTCTTTCCTCCATGGGAGTAATGTCTCTAACAGTCTACGCTTTGATCGTTCCCCGGAAGACCAGTAGTAGTTTCCGATGCATATCTGGTGGCTTTCTGTAATCTGTGGACTATCAGAGTGTCGATGAAACACAGAAATTGGATCGGGATTGAAAACAACATTCACCATGCGCACTTTCCTCCATGGGAGTATTTCTCAAACAGTCTACGCTTTGATTGTTCTCTGGAAGACTAGTAGTAGTTTCCGATGCATATCTGGTGCCATTCTGTAATCTGTGGACTATCAGAGTGTTCATGAAACACAGAAATTGCATAGGGAATGAATACAACAGTCACCATGCGCACTTTCCTCCACGGGAGGTATGTCTCAAACAGTCTACGGTTTGATCGTTCCCTGGAAGACCAGTAGTAGTTTCCGATGCACATCTGGAGGCTATCTGTAATCTGTGGACTATCAGAGTGTTGATGAAACACAGAAATTGCATCGGGATTGAATACAACAGTTACCATGCTCACTTTCCTCCATGGGAGTAATGTCTCTAACAGTCTACGATTTGATCGTTCCCTGGAAGACCAGTAATAGTTTCCGATGCACATCTGGAGGCTATCTGTAATCTGTGGACTATCAGACTGTTCATGAAACACAGAAATTGCATCGGGATTGAATACAACAGTTACCATGCGCACTTTCCTCCATGGGAGTAATTCTCAAACAGTCTACGATTTGATCGTTCCCTGGAAGACCAGTAGTAGTTTCTGATGCACATCTCGTGGCATTCTGTAATCTGTGGACTATCAGAGTGTTGATGAAACACAGAAAATGCATCGGGATTGATTACAACAGTTACCATGCGCACTCTCCTCCATGGGAGTAATGTCTCTAACAGTCTACGCTTTCATCGTTCCCTGGAAAACCAGTAGTAGTTTCCGATGCACATCTGGAGGCTTTCCGTAATCTTTGGACTAAAAGAGTGTTGATGAAACACAGAAATTGCATCGGGATTGAATACAACAGTCTCCATGCGCAGTTTCCTCCATGGGGGTAATGTCTTAAACAGTGTACGCTTTGATCGTTCCCTGGAAGACCAGAAATAGTTTCAATTGCACATCTGGTGGCATCCTGTAATCTGTGGACTATCAGAGTGTTGATGAAACACAGAAATTGCAGCGGGATTGAATACAACAGTCACCATCCGCACTTTCCTGTATGTGAGTAATGTCTGAAACAGTGTACGCTTTGATCGTTCCCGGGAAGACCAGTAGTAGTTTCTGATGCACATCTCGTGGCATTCTGTAATCTGTGGACTATCAGAGTGTTGATGAAACACAGAGAATGCATCGGGATTGATTACAACAGTTACCATGCGCACTCTCCTCCATGGGTGTAATGTCCCAAAGAGTTTACGCTTTGATCGTTCCCTGAAAGACCAGTAGTAGTTTCCGATGCACATCTGGAGGCATTCTGTAATCTGTGGACCATCTGAGTGTTGATGAAACACAGAACTTGCATCGGGATTGAATATAACAGTCACCATGCGCACTTAACTCCATGGGAGTAATGTCTCTAACAGTCTACGCTTTCATCGTTCCCTGGAAAACCAGTAGTAGTTTCCGATGCACATCTGGAGGCTTTCCGTAATCTTTGGACTAACAGAGTGGTGATGAAACACAGAAATTGCATCGGGATTGAATACAACAGTCACCATCCGCACTTTCCTCCATGGGAGTAATGTCTGAAACAGTCTTGGCTTTGATCGTTCCCTGGAAAGCCAGTAGTAGTTTCCGATGCACATTTTGTGGCATTCTGCAATCTGTGGACTATCAGGGTGTTGATGAAACACAGAAAATGCATCGGGATTGAATACAACAGTCACCATGCGCACTTTCCTCCATGGGAGTAATGTCTCAAGGAGTTTACGATTTGATCGTTCCCTGGAAGACCAGTAGTAGTTTCCGATGCACATCTGGAGGCATTCTGTAATCTGTGGACTATCAGAGTGTTGATGAAACACAGAAATAGCATCGGGATTGAATACAACAGTCACCATGCGCACTTTCCTCCATGGGAGTAATGTCTCAAACAGTCTGCGCTTTTATCGTTCCCTGGAAGACCAGTAGTAGTTTCCGATGAACATCTGGAGGCATTCTGTAACATGTGGACTATCAGAGTGTTGATGAAACATAGAAAATGCATCGGGATGAATACAACAGTCACCATGCGCACATTCTTCCACAGGAGTAATGTCTCAAACACTCTACGTTTTAATCGTTCCCTGGAACACCAGCAGTAGTTTCCGATGCACATCTGGTGGCATTCTGTAATATGTAGACTATCAGAGTATTGACGAAACACAGAAATTGCATGGGGATTGAATACAGGAGTCACCATGCGCACTTTCTTCCAAGGGAGTAATTCTCAAACAGTCTATGCTTTGATCGTTCCCTGGAAGACCAGTAGTTGTTTCCGATGCATATTTGGTGCCATTCTGTAATATGTGGACTATCAGAGTGTTGATGAAACACAGAAATTGCATCGGGAATGAATACAACAGTCACCATGCGCACTTTCCTCCACGGGAGGTATGTCTCAAACAGTCTACGGTTTGATAGTTCCCTGGAAGACCAGTAGTAGTTTCCGATGCACATCTGGTGGCATTCTGTAATCTGTGGACTATCAGAGTGTTGATGAAACACAGAAATAGCATCGGGATTGAATACAACAGTCACCATCCGCACTTTCCTCCATGGGAGTAATGTCTGAAACAGTCTACGCTTTGATCGTTCCCTGGAAGACCTGTAGTAGTTTCCGATGCACTCGGGAGGCACTCTGTATTCTGTGGACTATCAGAGTGTTGATGAAACACAGAAATTGCATCGGGATTGAATACAACAGTTACAATGCACACTTCCCTCCGTGGGAGTAATGTCCCAAACAGTCTACGCTTTGATCGATCCCTGGAAGACCAGTAGTAGTTTCCGATGCACATCGGGAGGCATTCTGTAATCTGTGGACTATCAGAGTGTTGATGAAACACAGAAATTGCATCGGGATTGAATACAACACTCACCATGCGCACTTTCCTCCATGGGAGTAATGTTTCATAGAGTTTACGCTTTGATCGTTCCCTGGAAGGCCAGTAGCAGTTTCCGATGCACATCTGGAGGCATTCTGTAATCTGTGGACTATCAGAGTGCTGATGAAACACAGAAATTGCATCGGGATTGAATACAACAGTCTCCATGCGCAGTTTCCTCCATAGGGGTAATGTCTTAAACAGTCTACGCTTTGATCGTTCCCTGGAAGACCAGAAGTAGTTTCAATTGCACATCTGGAGGCATTCTGTAATCTGTGGACTATCAGAGTGTTGATGAAACACAGAAATTGCATCGGGATTGAATACAACAGTCACCATGCGCACTTTACTCCATTTGAGTAATGTCTCTAACAGTCTACGCTTTGATCGTTCCCTGGAAGACCAGTAGTAGTTTCCGATGCACATCTGGTGGCATTCTGTAATCTGTGGACTATCAGAGTGTTGATGAAACACAGAAATTGCATCGGGATTGAATACAACAGTCACTATGCGCACTTTCCTCCATGGGAGTAATGTCCCAAACACTCTACGCTTTGATCGTTCCCTGGAAGACCAGTAGTAGTTTCCGATGCATACCTGGAGGGATTCTGTATTCTGTGGAGTATCAGAGTGTTGATGAAACACAGAAATTGCATCGGGATTGAATACAACAGTTACCATGCGCATTTTCCTCCATGGGAGCAATGTCTCTAACAGTCTACGCTTTGATCGTTCCCTGGAAGACCACTAGTAGTTTCCGATGCACATCTGGAGGCTATCAGTAATCTGTGGACTATCAGAGTGTTAATGAAACACAGGAATTGCATCGAGATTGAATACAACAGTTACCATGCGCACTTACCTCCATGGGAGTAATGTCTCTAACAGTCTACGCTTTGATCGTTCCTTGGAAGACATGTATTAGTTTCCGATGCACATCTGGAGGCTATCTGTAATCTGTGGACTATCAGAGTGTTGATGAAACGCAGAAATTGCTTCGGGATTAAATACAACATTCACCATTCGCACTTTCCTCCACGGGAGGTATGTCTCAAACAGTCGACGTTTTGATCGTTCCCTGGAAGACCAGTAGTAGTTTCCAATGCACATCTGGTGGCATCCTGTAATCTGTGGACTATCAGAGTGTTGATGAAACACAGAAATTGCAGCGGGATTGAATACAACAGTCACCATCCACACTTTCCTGTATGTGAGTAATGTCTGAAATAGTCTACGCTTTGATCGATCCCGGGAAGACCAGTAGCAGTTTCTGATGCACCTCTCGTGGCATTCTGTAATCTGTGGACTATCAGAGTGTTGATGAAACACAGAAAATGCATCGGGATTGATTACAACAGTTACCATGCGCACTTTCCTCCATGGGTGTAATGTCTCAAAGAGTTTATGCTTTGATCGTTCCCTGAAAGACCAGTAATAGTTTCCGATGGACATCTGGAGGCATTCTGTAATCTGTGGACAATCAGAGTGTTGATGAAACACAGAAATTGCATCGGGATTGAATACAACAGTCTCCATGTGCAGTTTCCTCCATGGGGGTAATGTCTTAAACAGTCGACGCTTTGATCGTTCCCTTGAAGACCAGAAGTAGTTTCAATTGCACATCTGGAGGCATTCAGTAATCTGTGGACTATCAGAGTGTTGATGAAACACAGAAATTGCATCGGGATTGAATACAACAGTCACCATGCGCACTTTACTCCATGGGAGTAATGTCTCTAACAGTCTACGCTTGGATCGTTATCTGGAAGACCAGTAGTAGTTTCCGATGCACATCTGGAAGCTTTCCGTAACCTTTGGACTATCAGAGTGTTGATGAAACACAGAAATTGCATCGGGATTGAATACAAAAGTCTCCATGCTCACTTTCCTCCATGGGAGTAATGTCCCAAACAGTCTACGCTTTGATCGTTCCCTGGAAGACCAGTAGTAGTTTCCGATTAACATCTGGAATTATTCCGTAATCGGTGGACTATCAGAGTGATGATGAAACACTGAAATTGCATCGGGATTGAATACAACAGTCACCATGCGCAATTTCCTCCATGGGAGTAATGTTTCAAAGAGTTCACGCTTCGATCGTTCCCTGGATGACCAGTAGCAGTTTCCGATGCACATCTGGAGGCATTCTGTACTCTGTGTACTATCAGAGTGTTGATGAAACACAGAAATTGCATCGGGATTGAATACAACAGTCACCATGAGCACACTCCTCCATAAAAGTAATGTCTCAAACAGTCTACGCTTTAATCGTTCCGTGGAAGACCAGTAGTAGTTTCCGATGCACATTTGGAGGCATTCTGTAATATGTGGACTATTAGAGTGTTGATGAAACACAGAAATTGCATCGGGATTGAATACACAGCCACTATTCGCACTTTCCTCCATGGGAGTAATGTCTCAAACAGTCTACGCTTTGATCGTTCCCTGGAAGACCAGTAGTAGTTTCCGATGCTCATCTGGAGGCATTCTGTAATCTGTGCAGTATCAGAGTGTTGATGAAACACAGAAATTGCATCGGGTTTTGAATACAACAGTTACCATGCGCACTTTCCTCCATGGGAGAAATGTCTCTAACAGTCTACGCTTTGATCGTTCCCCGGAAGACAAATAGTAGTTTCCGATGCACATCTGGAGGCATTCTGTAATCTGTGGAGAATCAGAGTGTTGATGAAACACTGATATTGCATCGGGATTGAATACAATATTTACCATGCGCACTTTCCTCCATGGGAGTAATGTCTCTAACAGTCTACGCTTTGATCGTTCCCTGGAAGACCAGTAGTAGTTTCCGATGGACATCTGGAGGCTTTCTGTAATCTGTGGACTATCAGAGTGTTGATGAAACACAGAAATTGCATCGGGATTGAATACAACAGTTACCATGCGCACTTTACTCCATGGGAGTAATTCTCAAACAGTCTACGATTTGATCGTTCCCTGGAAGACCAGTAGTAGTTTACGATGCACATCTGGTGGCATTCAGTAATCTGTGGACAATCAGAGTGTTGATGAAACACAGAAATTGCCTCGGGATTAAATAAAAGAGTCACCATGCGCACTTTCCACCACGGGAGGTATGTCACAAACAGTCGACAATTTGATCGTTCCCTGGAAGACCAGTAGTAGTTTCCGATGCACATTTTGTGGCATTTTGTAATCTGTGGACTATCAGGGTGTTGATGAAACACAGAAAATGCATCGGGATTGAATACAACAGTCACCATGCGCACTTTCCTCCATGGGAGTAATGTCTCAAGGAGTTTACGATTTGATCGTTCCCTGGAAGGCCAGTAGTAGTTTCCGATGCACATCTGGAGGCATTCTGTAATCTGTGGACTATCAGAGTGTTGATGAAACACTGAAATTGAATCCTGATTGAATACAACAGTCATCATGCGCACTTTCCTCCATGGGAGTAATGTCTCAAACAGTCTACGCTTTGATCGTTCCCTGGAAGACCAGAAATAGTTTCCGATGCACATCTGGAGGCATTCTGTTATCTGTGGAGTATCAGAGTGTTGATGAGACACAGAAATAGCATCGGGATTGAATACAACAGTCACCATGCGCACTTTCCTCCATGGGAGTAATGTCCCAAACAGTCTACGTTTTGATCGTTCCCTGGAAGACCAGTAGTAGTTTCCGATGAACATCTGGTGGCATTCTGTAATCTGTGGACTATCAGAGTGTTGATGAATCACAGAAATTGCAAAGGGATTTAATACAACATTCACCATGCGTACTTTCCTCCACGGGAGTAATGTCTCTAACAGTCTACGCTTTGACTGTTCCCTGGAAGACCGGTAGTAGTTTCCGATTAACATCTGGAGGCATTCTGTAAACTGTGGACTATCAGAGTGTTGATGAAACACAGAAATTGCATAGGGATTGAATACAACAGTCACCATGCGCACATTCCTCAACGCTATTAATGTCTCAAACAGTCTGCGCTTTTATCGTTCCCTGGAAGACCAGTAGTAGTTTCCGATGAACATCTGGAGGCATTCTGTAACCTGTGGACTATCAGAGTGTTGATGAAACATAGAAATTGCATCGGGATTGAATACAACAGTCACCATGCGCACATTCTTCCACGGGAGTAATGTCTCAAACAGTCTACGCTTTGATCGTTCCCTGGAACACCAGTAGTAGTTTCCGATGCACATCTGGTGGCATTCTGTAATATGTGGACTGTCAGAGTGTTGATGAAAGACAGAAATTGCATCGGGAATGAATACAACAGTCACCATGCGAACTTACCTCCACGGGAGGTGTGTCTCAAACAGTCTACGGTTTGATCGTTCCCTGGAAGACCAGTAGTAGTTTCCGATGCACATCTGGTGGCATTCTGTATTCTGTGGCCTATCAGAGTATTGATGAAACACAGAAATAGCATCGGGATTGAATACAACAGTCACCATCCGCACTTTCCTCCATGGGAGTAATGTCTGAAACAGTCTACGCTTTGATCGATAGCTAGAAGACCAGTAGCAGTTTCCGATGCACATCACGTGGCATTCTGTAATCTGTGGACAATCAGAGTGTTGATGAAACACAGAAATTGCATCGGGATTGAATACAACAGTCACCATGCGCACTTTCCTCCATGGGAGTAATGTCCCAAACAGTCTACGCTTTGATCGTTCCCTGGAAGACCAGTAGTAGTTTCCGATGCACATTGGAAGGCATTCTTTATTCTGTGGAGTATCAGAGTGTTGATGAAACACAGATATTGCATCGGGATTGAATACAACAGTTACAATGCGTACTTTCCTCCATGGGAGTAATGTCCCAAACAGTCTACGCTTTGATCGTTCCCTGGAAGACCAGTAGTAGTTTCCGATGCACATCGGGAGGCATTCTATAATCTGTGGACTATCAGAGTGTTGATGAAACACAGAAATTGCATCGGGATTGAATACAACAGTCACCATGAGCACTTTCCTCCATGGGAGTAATGTTTCATAGAGTTTAAGCTTTGATCGTTCCCTGGAGGCCAGTAGCACTTTCCGATGCACATCTGGAGGCATTCTGTAATCTGTGTCTATCAGAGTGTTGATGAAACATAGAAATTGCATCGGGTTTGAATACAACGTCACCATGAGCGCATTCAAGCATAAAAGTAATGTCTCAAACAGTCTGCGCTTTGATCGTTCCCTGGAAGACCAGTAGTAGTTTCCGATGCACATCGGGAGGCATTCTGTAATCTCTGGAGTATCAGAGTGTTGATGAAACACAGAAATTGCATCGGGATTGAATACAACAGTTACCATGCGCACTTTCCTCCATGGAAGTAATGTCTGAAACAGTCTACGCTTTGATCGTTCCTGGGCAGACCAGTAGAAGTTTCCGATGTACATCTCGTGGCATTCTGTAATCTGTGGACTATCAGAGTGTTGATGAAACACAGAAAATGTATCGGGATTAATTACAACAGTTACCATGCGCACATTCCTCCATGGGATTAATGTCTCTAAGAGTTTACGCTTTGATCGTTCCTGACAGACCAGTAGTAGTTTCCGATGCATATCTGGCGCCATTCTGTAATCTGTGGACTATCAGAGTGTTGATGAAACACAGAAATTGCATCGGGAATGAATACAACAGTCACCATGCGCACTTTCCTCCACGGGAGGTGTGTCTCAATCAGTCTACGGTTTGATCGTTCCCTATAAGACCAGTAGTAGTTTCCGATGCACATCTGGTGGCATTCTGTAATCTGTGGACTATCAGAGTGTTGATGAAACACAGAAATAGCATGGGGAGTGAATACAACAGTCACCATCCGCACTTTCCTCCATGGGAGTAATGTCCTAAACAGTCTACGCTTTGATCGTTTACTGGAAGACCAGTAGTAGTTTGCGATGCACATCTCGTGGCATTATGTATTCTGTGGACTATCAGAGTGTTGATGAAACACAGAAATTGCATCGGGATTGAATACAACAGTTACAATGCGCACTTTCCTCCATGGGAGTAATGTCCCAAACAGTCTACGCTTTGATCGTTCCCTGGAAGACCAGTAGTAGTTTCCGATGCACATCGGGAGGCATTCTGTAATCTGTGGACTATCAGAGTGTTGATGAAACACAGAAATTGCATCGGGATTGAATACAACAGTCACCATTGCGCACTTTCCTCCATGGGAGTAATGTTTCATAGCGTTTACGCTTTGATCGTTCCCTGGCAGGCCAGTAGCAGTTTCCGATGCACATCTGGAGGCATTCTGTAATCTGTGGACTATCAGAGTGTTGATGAAACACAGAAATTGCATCGGGATTGAATACAACAGTCACCATGCGCACTTTCCTCCATGGGAGTAATGTCCCAAACAGTCTACGCTTTGATCGTTCCCTGGAAGACCAGTAGTAGTTTCCGATGCACATTGGGAGGCATTCTTTATTCTGTGGAGTATCAGAGTGTTGATGAAACACAGATATTGCATCGGGATTGAATATAACAGTTACCATGCGCACTTTCCTCCATGGGAGTAATGTCTGAAACAGTCTACGCTTTGATCGTTCCCGGGAAGACCAGTAGTAGTTTCCGATGCACATCTCTTGGCATTCTGTAATCTGTGGACTATCAGAGTGTGGATGAAACACAGAAAATGTATCGGGATTGATTACAACAGTTACCATGCGCACTTTCCTCCATGGGATTAATGTCTCAAAGAGTTTACGCTTTGATCGTTCCCTGACAGACCAGTAGTAGTTTCCGATGCATATCTGGTGCCATTCTGTAATCTGTGGACTATCAGAATGTTTATGAAACACAGAAATTGCATCGGGAATGAATACAACAGTCACCATGAACACTTTGCTCCACGGGAGGTAGGTCTCAAACAGTCTACGGTTTGATCGTTCCCTAAAAGACCAGTAGTAGTTTCCGATGCACATCTGGTGGCATTCTGTAGTCTGTGGACTATCAGGGTTTTGATGAAACACAGAAATAGCATCGGGATTGAATACAGCAGTCAGCATCCGCACTTTCCTCCATGGGAGTAATGTCTGAAACAGTCGACGCTTTGATCGTTCCCGGGAAGACCAGTAGTCGTTTCCGATGCACATATCGTGGCATTCTGTAGTCTGTGGACTATCAGAGTGTTGATGAAACACAGAAAATGTATCGGAATTGATTACGACAGTTACCATGCGTACTTTCCTCCATGGGAGTAATGTCTCAAAGAGTTTACGCTTTGATCGTTCCCTGAAAGACCAGTAGTAGTTTCCGATGCACATCTGGAGGCATTCTGTAATCTGTGGACTATCAGAGTGTTGATGAAACACAGATATTGCATCGGGATTGATTACAACAGTCTCCATGGGCAGTTTCCTTCATGGGAGTAATGTCTTACACAGTCTACGCTTTGATCGTTCCCTGGAAGACCAGAAGTAGTTTCAATTGCACATCTGGAGGCATTCTGTAATCTGTGGACTATCAGAGTGTTGATGAAACACAGAAATTGCATCGGGATTGAATACAACAGTCACCATGCGCACTTTACTCCATGGGAGTAATGTCTCTAACAGTCTACGCTTTGATCGTTCCCTGGAAGACCAGTAGTAGTTTCCGATGCACATCTGGAGGCTTTCCGTAATCTGTGTACTATCAGAGTGTTGGTGAAACACAGAAATTGCATTGGGATTGAATACAACAGTCACCATGCGCACTTTCCTCCATGGGAGTAATGTCTCAAACAGTCTACGCTTTGATCGTTCCCTGGAAGACCAGTAGTAGTTTTCGATGCACATCTGGAGGTATTCTGTAATCTCTGGAGTATCAGAGTGTTGATGAAACACAGAAATTGCATCGGGATTGAATACAACAGTTACCATGCGCACTTTCCTCCATGGGAGTAATGTCTGAAACAGTCTACGCTTTGATCGTTCCTGGGCAGACCAGTAGAAGTTTCCGATGTACATCTCGTGGCATTCTGTAAACTGTGGACTATCAGAGTGTTGATGAAACACAGAAAATGTATCGGGATTGATTACAACAGTTACCATGCGCACTTTCCTCCATGGGATTAATGTCTCTAAGAGTTTACGCTTTGATCGTTCCTGACAGACCAGTAGTAGTTTCCGATGCATATCTGGCGCCATTCTGTAATCTGTGAACTATCAGAGTGTTGATGAAACACAGAAATTGCATCGGGAATGAATACAACAGTCACCATGCGCACTTTCCTCCACGGGAGGTGTGTCTCAATCAGTCTACGCTTTGATCGTTCCCTATAAGACCAGTAGTAGTTTCCGATGCACATCTGGTGGCATTCTGTAATCTGTGGACTATCAGAGTGTTGATGAAACACAGAAATAGCATTGGGATTGAATACAACAGTCACCATCCGCACTTTCCTCCATGGGAGTAATGTCCTAAACAGTCTACGCTTTGATCGTTCCCTGGCAGGCCAGTAGCAGTTTCCGATGCACATCTGGAGGCATTCTGTAATCTGTGGACTATCAGAGTGTTGATGAAACACAGAAATTGCATCGGGATTGAATACAACAGTCACCATGCGCACTTTCCTCCATGGGAGTAATGTCTCAAACAGTCTACGCTTTGATCGTTCCCTGACAGACCAGTAGTAGTTTCCGATGCACATCTGGAGGCATTCTGTAATCTCTGGAGTATCAGAGTGTTGATGAAACACAGATATTGCATCGGGATTGAATACAACAGTTACAATGCGCACTTTCCTCCATGGGAGTAATGTCCCAAACAGTCTACGCTTTGATCGTTCCCTGGAAGACCAATAGTAGTTTCCGATGCACATCGGGAGGCATTCTGTAATCTGTGGACTATCAGAGTGTTGATGAAACACAGAAATTGCATCGGGATTGAATATAACAGTTACCATGCGCACTTTCTTCCATGGGAGTAATGTCTGAAACAGTCTACGCTTTGATCGTTCCCGGGAAGACCAGTAGTAGTTTCCGATGCACATCTCTTGGCATTCTGTAATCTGTGGACTATCAGAGTGTGGATGAAACACAGAAAATGTATCGGGATTGATTACAACAGTTACCATGCGCACTTTCCTCCATGGGATTAATGTCTCAAAGAGTTTACGCTTTGATCGTTCCCTGACAGACCAGTAGTAGTTTCCGATGCATATCTGGTGCCATTCTGTAATCTGTGGACTATCAGAATGTTTATGAAACACAGAAATTGCATCGGGAATGAATACAACAGTCACCATGAACACTTTGCTCCACGGGAGGGAGGTCTCAAACAGTCTACGGTTTGATCGTTCCCTAAAAGACCAGTAGTAGTTTCCGATGCACATCTGGTGGCATTCTGTAGTCTGTGGACTATCAGGGTGTTGATGAAACACAGAAATAGCATCGGGATTGAATACAGCAGTCAGCATCCGCACTTTCCTCCATGGGAGTAATGTCTGAAACAGTCTACGCTTTGATCGTTCCCGGGAAGACCAGTAGTCGTTTCCGATGCACATATCGTGGCATTCTGTAGTCTGTGGACTATCATAGTGTTGATGAAACACAGAAAATGTATCGGAATTGATTACGACAGTTACCATGCGTACTTTCCTCCATGGGAGTAATGTCTCAAAGAGTTTACGCTTTGATCGTTCCCTGAAAGACCACTAGTAGTTTCCGATGCACATCTGGAGGCATTCTGTAATCTGTGGACTATCAGAGTGTTGATGAAACACAGATATTGCATCGGGATTGATTACAACAGTCTCCATGCGCAGTTTCCTTCATGGGAGTAATGTCTTACACAGTCTACGCTTTGATCGTTCCCTGGAAGACCAGAAGTAGTTTCAATTGCACATCTGGAGGCATTCTGTAATCTGTGGACTATCAGAGTGTTGATGAAACACAGAAATTTCATCGGGATTGAATACAACAGTCACCATGCGCACTTTCCTCCATGGGAGCAATGTTTCAAAGAGTTCACGCTTTCATCGTTCCCTGGAAGAACAGTAGCAGTTTTCGATGCACATCTGGAGGCATTCTGTAATCTGTGTACTATCAGAGTGTTGATGAAACACAGAAATTGCATCAGGAGTGAATACAATAGTCACCATGAGCACATTCCTCCATAAAAGCAATGTCTCAAACAGTCTACACTTTGATCGTTCTCTGGAAGACCAGTAGTAGTTTCCGATGCTCATCTGGAGGCATTCTGTAATCTGTGGAGTATCATAGGGTTGATAAGACACAGAAATTGCATCGGGATTGAATACAACAGTCACCATGCGCACTTTCCTCCATGGGAGTAATGTCTCAAACAGTCTACGCTTTGATCGTTCCCTGGAAGACCAGAAATAGTTTCCGATGCACATCTGGAGGCATTCTGTAATCTGTGGAGTATCAGAGTGTTGATGAGACACAGAAATTGCATCGGGATTGAATACAACAGTCACCATGCGCACTTTCCTCCATGGGAGTAATGTTTCATAGAGTTTACGCTTTGATCGTTCCCTGGCAGGCCAGTAGCAGTTTTCGATGCACATCTGGAGGCATTCTGTAATCTGTGGACTATCAGAGTGTTGATGAAACACAGAAATTGCATCGGGATTGAATACAACAGTCACCATGCGCACTTTCCTCCATGGGAGTAATGGCTCAAACAGTCTACGCTTTGATCGTTCCCTGACAGACCAGTAGTAGTTTCCGACGCACATCTGGAGGCATTCTGTAATCTCTGGAGTATCAGAGTGTTGATGAAACACAGATATTGCATCGGGATTGAATACAACAGTTACAATGCGCACTTTCCTCCATGGGAGTAATGTCCCAAACAGTCTACGCTTTGATCGTTCCCTGGAAGACCAATAGTAGTTTCCGATGCACATCGGGAGGCATTCTGTAATCTGTGGACTATCAGAGTGTTGATGAAACACAGAAATTGCATCGGGATTGAATATAACAGTTACCATGCGCACTTTCCTCCATGGGAGTAATGTCTGAAACAGTCTACGCTTTGATCGTTCCCGGGAAGACCAGTAGTAGTTTCCGATGCACATCTCGTGGCATTCTGTAATCTGTGGACTATCAGAGTGTGGATGAAACACAGAAAATGTATCGGGATTGATTACAACAGTTACCATGCGCACTTTCCTCCATGGGATTAATGTCTCAAAGAGTTTACGCTTTGATCGTTCCCTGACCGACCAGTAGTAGTTTCCGATGCATATCTGGTGCCATTCTGTAATCTGTGGACTATCAGAATGTTTATGAAACACAGAAATTGCATCGGGAATGAATACAACAGTCACCATGAACACTTTGCTCCACGGGAGGGAGGTCTCAAACAGTCTACGGTTTGATCGTTCCCTGGAAGACCAGTAGTAGTTTCCGATGCACATCTGGTGGCATTCTGTAATCTGTGGACTATCAGAGTGTTGATGAAACACAGAAATAGCATCGGGATTGAATACAGCAGTCACCATCCGCACTTTCCTCCATGGGGGTAATGTCTGAAACAGTCTACGATTTGATCGTTCCCGGGAAGACCAGTAGTCGTTTCCGATGCACATATCGTGGCATTCTGTAGTCTGTGGACTATCAGAGTGTTGATGAAACACAGAAAATGTATCGGAATTGATTACGACAGTTACCATGCATACTTTCCTCCATGGCAGTAATGTCTCAAAGAGTTTACGCTTTGATCGTTCCCTGAAAGACCAGTAGTAGTTTCCGATGCACATCTGGAGGCATTCTGTAATCTGTGAACTATCAGAGTGTTGATGAAACACAGATATTGCATCGGGATTGATTACAACAGTCTCCATGCGCAGTTTCCTTCATGGGAGTAATGTCTTAAACAGTCTACGCTTTGATCGTTCCCTGGAAGACCAGAAGTAGTTTCAATTGCACATCTGGAGGCATTCTGTAATCTGTGGACTATCGGAGTGTTGATGAAACACAGAAATTGCATCGGGATTGAATACAACAGTCACCATGCGCACTTTACTCCATGGGAGTAATGTCTCTAACAGTCTACGCTTTGATCGTTCCCTGGAAGACCAGTAGTAGTTTCCGATGCACATCTTGAGGCTTTCCGTAATCTGTGGACTATCAGAGTGTTGATGAAACACAGAAATTGCATCGGGATTGAATACAACACTCACCATGCGCACTTTCCTCCATGGGAGTAATGTCCCAAACAGTCTACGCTTTGATCGTTCCCTGGAAGACCAGTAGTAGTTTCCGATTAACATCTGAAGGCATTCTGTAATCTGTGGACTATCAGAGTGTTGATGAAACATAGAAATTGCATCGGGATTGAATACAACAGTCACCATGCGCACTTTCCTCCATGGGAGCAATGTTTCAAAGAGTTCACGCTTTCATCGTTCCCTGGAAGACCAGTAGCAGTTTTCGATGCACATCTGGAGGCATTCTGTAATCTGTGTACTATCAGAGTGTTGATGAAACACAGAAATTGCATCAGGATTGAATACAATAGTCACCATGAGCACATTCCTCCATAAAAGCAATGTCTCAAACAGTCTACACTTTGATCGTTCCCTGGAAGACCAGTAGTAGTTTCCGATGCTCATCTGGAGGCATTCTGTAATCTGTGGAGTATCATAGTGTTGATAAGACACAGAAATTGCATCGGGATTGAATACAACAGTCACCATGCGCACTTTCCTCCATGGGAGTAATGTCTCAAACAGTCTACGCTTTGATCGTTCCCTGGAAGACCAGAAATAGTTTCCGATGCACATCTGGAGGCATTCTGTAATCTGTGGAGTATCAGAGTGCTGATGAGACACAGAAATTGCATCGGGATTGAATACAACAGTCACCATGCGCACTTTCCTCCATGGGAGTAATGTCCCAAACAGTCTACGCTTTGATCGTTCCCTGGAAGACCAGTAGTAGTTTCCGATTAACATCTGGAGGCATTCTGTAATCTGTGGACTATCAGAGTGTTGATGAAACACAGAAATTGCATCGGGATTGAATACAACAGTCACCATGCGCACTTTCCTCCATGGGAGCAATGTTTCAAAGAGTTCACGCTTTCATCGTTCCCTGGAAGAACAGTAGCAGTTTTCGATGCACATCTGGAGGCATTCTGTAATCTGTGTACTATCAGAGTGTTGATGAAACACAGAAATTGCATCAGGATTGAATACAATAGTCACCATGAGCACATTCCTCCATAAAAGCAATGTCTCAAACAGTCTACACTTTGATCGTTCCCTGGAAGACCAGTAGTAGTTTCCGATGCTCATCTGGAGGCATTCTGTAATCTGTGGAGTATCATAGGGTTGATAAGACACAGAAATTGCATCGGGATTGAATACAACAGTCACCATGCGCACTTTCCTCCATGGGAGTAATGTCTCAAACAGTCTACGCTTTGATCGTTCCCTGGAAGACCAGAAATAGTTTCCGATGCATATCTGGAGGCATTCTGTAATCTGTGGAGTATCAGAGTGTTGATGAGACACAGAAATTGCATCGGGATTGAATACAACAGTCACCATGCGCACTTTCCTCCACAGGAGGTGTGTCTCAATCAGTCTACGGTTTGATCGTTCCCTATAAGACCAGTAGTAGTTTCCGATGCACATCTGGTGGCATTCTGTAATCTGTGGACTATCAGAGTGTTGATGAAACACAGAAATAGCATTAGGATTGAATACAACAGTCACCATCCGCACTTTCCTCCATGGGGGTAATGTCCTAAACAGTCTACGCTTTGATCGTTTACTGGAAGACCAGTAGTAGTTTCCGATGCACATCTCGTGGCATTATGTATTCTGTGGACTATCAGAGTGTTGATGAAACACAGAAATTGCATCGGGATTGAATACAACAGTTACAATGCGCACTTTCCTCCATGGGAGTAATGTCCCAAACAGTCTACGCTTTGATCGTTCCCTGGAAGACCAGTAGTAGTTTCCGATGCACATCGGGAGGCATTCTGTAATCTGTGGACTATCAGAGTGTTGATGAAACACAGAAATTGCATCGGGATTGAATACAACAGTCACCATGCGCACTTTCCTCCATGGGAGTAATGTTTCATAGAGTTTACGCTTTGATCGTTCCCTGGCAGGCCAGTAGCAGTTTCCGATGCACATCTGGAGGCATTCTGTAATCTGTGGACTATCAGAGTGTTGATGAAACACAGAAATTGCATCGGGATTGAATACAACAGTCACCATGCGCACTATCCTCCATGGGAGTAATGTCTGAAACAGTCTACGCTTTGATCGTTCCCTGGAAGACCAAAAGTAGTTTCCGATGCACATCTCGTGGCATTCTGTAATCTGTGGACTATCAGAGTGTGGATGAAACACAGAAAATGTATCGGGATTGATTACAACAGTTACCATGCGCACTTTCCTCCATGGGATTAATGTCTCAAAGAGTTTACGCTTTGATCGTTCCCTGACAGACCAGTAGTAGTTTCCGATGCATATCTGGTGCCATTCTGTAATCTGTGGACTATCAGAATGTTTATGAAACACAGAAATTGCATCGGGAATGAATAAAACAGTCACCATGAACACTTTGCTCCACGGGAGGGAGGTCTCAAACGGTCTACGGTTTGATCGTTCCCTGGAAGACCAGTAGTAGTTTCCGATGCACATCTGGTGGCATTCTGTAATCTGTGGACTATCAGAGTGTTGATGAAACACAGATATTGCATCGGGATTGATTACAACAGTCTCCATGCGCAGTTTCCTTCATGGGAGTAATGTCTTAAACAGTCTACGCTTTGATCGTTCCCTGGAAGACCAGTAGTAGTTTCCGATTAACATCTGGAGGCATTCTGTAATCTGTGGACTATCAGAGTGTTGATGAAACACAGAAATTGCATCGGGATTGAATACAACAGTCACCATGCGCACTTTCCTCCATGGGAGCAATGTTTCAAAGAGTTCACGCTTTCATCGTTCCCTGGAAGACCAGTAGCAGTTTTCGATGCACATCTGGAGGCATTCTGTAATCTGTGTACTATCAGAGTGTTGATGAAACACAGAAATTGCATCAGGATTGAATACAATAGTCACCATGAGCACATTCCTCCATAAAAGCAATGTCTCAAACAGTCTACACTTTGATCGTTCCCTGGAAGACCAGTAGTAGTTACCGATGCTCATCTGGAGGCATTCTGTAATCTGTGGAGTATCATAGTGTTGATAAGACACAGAAATTGCATCGGGATTGAATACAACAGTCACCATGCGCACTTTCCTCCATGGGAGTAATGTCTCAAACAGTCTACGCTTTGATCGTTCCCTGGAAGACCAGAAATAGTTTCCGATGCACATCTGTAGGCATTCTGTAATCTGTGGAGTATCAGAGTGTTGATGAGACACAGAAATTGCATCGGGATTGAATACAACAGTCACCATGCGCACTTTCCTCCATGGGAGTAATGTCCCAAACAGTCTACGCTTTGATCGTTCCCTGGAAGACCAGTAGTAGTTTCCGATGAACATCTGGTGGCATTCTGTAATCTGTGGACTATCAGAGTGTTGATGAAACACAGAAATTGCATCGGGATTGAATACAACAGTCACCATGCGCACTTTCCTCCACGCTAGTAATGTCCCAAACAGTCTGCGCTTTTATCGTCCCCTGGAAGACCAGTAGTTGTTTCCGATGAACATCTGGAGGCATTCTGTAACCTGTGGACTATCAGAGTGTTGATGAAACATAGAAATTGCATCGGGATTGAATACAACAGTCACCATCCGCACTTCCCTCCATGGGAGTAATGTCCCAAACAGTCTACGCTTTGATCGTTCCCTGGAAGACCAGTAGTAGTTTCCGATTAACATCTGGAGGCATTCTGTAATCGGTGGACTATCAGAGTATTGATGAAACACAGAAATTGCATCGGGATTGTATACAACAGTTACAATGCGCACTTTCCTCCATGGGAGTAATGCCCTAAACAGTCTACGCTTTGATCGTTTACTGGAAGACCAGTAGTAGTTTCCGATGCACATCTCGTGGCATTATGTATTCTGTGGACTATCAGTGTGTTGATGAAACACAGAAATTGCATCGGGATTGAATACAACAGTTACAATGCGCACTTTCCTCCATGGGAGTAATGTCCCAAACAGTCTACGCTTTGATCGTTCCCTGGAAGACCAGTGGTAGTTTCCGATGCACATCGGGAGGCATTCTGTAATCTGTGGACTATCAGAGTGTTGATGATACACAGAAATTGCATCGGGATTGAATACAACACTCACCATGCGCACTTTCCTATATGGGAGTAATGTTTCATAGAGTTTACGCTTTGATCGTTCCCTGGAAGGCCAGTAGCAGTTTCCGATGCACATCTGGAGGCATTCTGTAATCTGTGGACTATCAGAGTGTTGATGAAACACAGAAATTGCATCGGGATTGAATACAACAGTCACCATGCGCACTTTCCTCCATGGGAGTAATGTCTCAAACAGTCTACGCTTTGATCGTTCCCTGGAAGACCATTAGTAGTTTCCGATGCACATCTGGAGGCATTCTGTAATCTCTGGAGTATCTGAGTGTTGATGAAACACAGATATTGCATCGGGATTGAATACAACACTTACCATGCGCACTTTCCTCCATGGGAGTAATGTCTCTAACAGTCTACGCTTTGATCGTTCCCTGGAAGACCAATAGTAGTTTCCGATGCAAATCTGGAGGCTTTCTGTAATCTGTGGACTATCAGAGTGTTGATGAAACACAGAAATTGCATCGGGATTGAATACGACACTCACCATGCGCACTTTCCTCCATGGGAGTAATGTTTCATAGAGTTTACGATTTGATCGTTCCCTGGAAGGCCAGTAGCAGTTTCCGATGCACATCTGGAGGCATTCTGTAATCTGTGGACTATCAGAGTGTTGATGAAACACAGAAATTGCATCGGGATTGAATACAACAGTCACCATGCGCACTTTCCTCCATGGGAGTAATGTCTCAAACAGTCTACGCTTTGATCGTTCCCTGGAAGACCAGAAATAGTTTCCGATGCATATCTGGAGGCATTCTGTAATCTGTGGAGTATCAGAGTGTTGATGAGACACAGAAAATGCATCGGGATTGAATACAACAGTCACCATGCGCACTTTCCTCCACGGGAGGTGTGTCTCAATCAGTCTACGGTTTGATCGTTCCCTATAAGACCAGTAGTAGTTTCCGATGCACATCTGGTGGCATTCTGTAATCTGTGGACTATCAGAGTGTTGATGAAACACAGAAATAGCATTAGGATTGAATACAACAGTCACCATCCGCACTTTCCTCCATGGGAGTAATGTCCTAAACAGTCTACGCTTTGATCGTTTACTGGAAGACCAGTAGTAGTTTCCGATGCACATCTCGTGGCATTATGTATTCTGTGGACTATCAGAGTGTTGATGAAACACAGAAATTGCATAGGGATTGAATACAACAGTTACAATGCGCACTTCCCTCCATGGGAGTAATGTCCCAAACAGTCTACGCTTTGATCGTTCCCTGGAAGACCAGTAGTAGTTTCCGATGCACATCGGGAGGCATTCTGTAATCTGTGGACTATCAGAGTGTTGATGAAACACAGAAATTGCATCGGGATTGAATACAACAGTCACCATGCGCACTTTCCTCCATGGGAGTAATGATTCATAGAGTTTACGCTTTGATCGTTCCCTGGCAGGCCAGTAGCAGTTTCCGATGCACATCTGGAGGCATTCTGTAATCTGTGGACTATCAGAGTGTTGATGAAACACAGAAATTGCATCGGGATTGAATACAACAGTCACCATGCGCACTTTCCTCCATGGGAGTAATGTCCCAAACAGTCTACGCTTTGATCGTTCCCTGGAAGACCAGTAGTAGTTTCCGATTAACATCTGAAGGCATTCTGTAATCTGTGGACTATCAGAGTGTTGATGAAACATAGAAATTGCATCGGGATTGAATACAACAGTCACCATGCGCACTTTCCTCCATGGGAGCAATGTTTCAAAGAGTTCACGCTTTCATCGTTCCCTGGAAGACCAGTAGCAGTTTTCGATGCACATCTGGAGGCATTCTGTAATCTGTGTACTATCAGAGTGTTGATGAAACACAGAAATTGCATCAGGATTGAATACAATAGTCACCATGAGCACATTCCTCCATAAAAGCAATGTCTCAAACAGTCTACACTTTGATCGTTCCCTGGAAGACCAGTAGTAGTTTCCGATGCTCATCTGGAGGCATTCTGTAATCTGTGGAGTATCATAGTGTTGATAAGACACAGAAATTGCATCGGGATTGAATACAACAGTCACCATGCGCACTTTCCTCCATGGGAGTAATGTCTCAAACAGTCTACGCTTTGATCGTTCCCTGGAAGACCAGAAATAGTTTCCGATGCACATCTGGAGGCATTCTGTAATCTGTGGAGTATCAGAGTGTTGATGAGACACAGAAATTGCATCGGGATTGAATACAACAGTCACCATGCGCGCTTTCCTCCATGGGAGTAATGTCCCAAACAGTCTACGCTTTGATCGTTCCCTGGAAGACCAGTAGTAGTTTCCGATTAACATCTGGAGGCATTCTGTAATCTGTGGACTATCAGAGTGTTGATGAAACACAGAATTTGCATCGGGATTGAATACAACAGTCACCATGCGCACTTTCCTCCATGGGAGCAATGTTTCAAAGAGTTCACGCTTTCATCGTTCCCTGGAAGAACAGTAGCAGTTTTCGATGCACATCTGGAGGCATTCTGTAATCTGTGTACTATCAGAGTGTTGATGAAACACAGAAATTGCATCAGGATTGAATACAATAGTCACCATGAGCACATTCCTCCATAAAAGCAATGTCTCAAACAGTCTACACTTTGATCGTTCCCTGGAAGACCAGTAGTAGTTTCCGATGCTCATCTGGAGTCATTCTGTAATCTGTGGAGTATCATAGGGTTGATAAGACACAGAAATTGCATCGGTATTGAATACAACAGTCACCATGCGCACTTTCCTCCATGGGAGTAATGTCTCAAACAGTCTACGCTTTGATCGTTCCCTGGAAGACCAGAAATAGTTTCCGATGCATATCTGGAGGCATTCTGTAATCTGTGGAGTATCAGAGTGTTGATGAGACACAGAAATTGCATCGGGATTGAATACAACAGTCACCATGCGCACTTTCCTCCACGGGAGGTGTGTCTCAATCAGTCTACGGTTTGATCGTTCCCTATAAGACCAGTAGTAGTTTCCGATGCACATCTGGTGGCATTCTGTAATCTGTGGACTATCAGAGTGTTGATGAAACACAGAAATTGCATCGGGATTGAATACAACAGTCACCATGCGCACTTTCCTCCATGGGAGTAATGTTTCATAGAGTTTACGCTTTGATCGTTCCCTGGCAGGCCAGTAGCAGTTTCCGATGCACATCTGGAGGCATTCTGTAATCTGTGGACTATCAGGGTGTTGATGAAACACAGAAATTGCATCGGGATTGAATACAACAGTCACCATGCGCACTTTCCTCCATGGGAGTAATGTCTGAAACAGTCTACGCTTTGATCGTTCCCTGGAAGACCAGTAGTAGTTTCCGATGCACATCTCGTGGCATTCTGTAATCTGTGGACTATCAGAGTGTGGATGAAACACAGAAAATGTATCGGGATTGATTACAACAGTTACCATGCGCACTTTCCTCCATGGGATTAATGTCTCAAAGAGTTTACGCTTTGATCGTTCCCTGACAGACCAGTAGTAGTTTCCTATGCATATCTGGTGCCATTCTGTAATCTGTGGACTATCAGAATGTTTATGAAACACAGAAATTGCATCGGGAATGAATAAAACAGTCACCATGAACACTTTGCTCCACAGGAGGGAGGTCTCAAACAGTCTACGGTTTGATCGTTCCCTGGAAGACCAGTAGTAGTTTCCGATGCACATCTGGTGGCATTCTGTAATCTGTGGACTATCAGAGTGTTGATGAAACACAGAAATAGCATCGGGATTGAATACAGCAGTCACCATCCGCACTTTCCTCCATGGGAGTAATGTCTGAAACAGTCTACGATTTGATCGTTCCCGGGAAGACCAGTAGTCGTTTCCGATGCACATACCGTGGCATTCTGTAGTCTGTGGACTATCAGAGTGTTGATGAAACACAGAAAATGTATCGGAATTGATTACGACAGTTACCATGCGTACTTTCCTCCATGGGAGTAATGTCTCAAAGAGTTTACGCTTTGATCGTTCCCTGAAAGGCCAGTAGTAGTTTCCGATGCACATCTGGAGGCATTCTGTAATCTGTGGACTATCAGAGTGTTGATGAAACACAGATATTGCATCGGGATTGAATACAACAGTCACCATGCGCACTTTCCTCCACGCTAGTAATGTCCCAAACAGTCTACGCTTTGATCGTCCCCTGGAAGACCAGTAGTTGTTTCCGATGAACATCTGGAGGCATTCTGTAACCTGTGGACTATCAGAGTGTTGATGAAACATAGAAATTGCATCGGGATTGAATACAACAGTCACCATCCGCACTTCCCTCCATGGGAGTAATGTCCCAAACAGTCTACGCTTTGATCGTTCCCTGGAAGACCAGTAGCAGTTTCCGATTAACATCTGGAGGCATTCTGTAATCGGTGGACTATCAGAGTATTGATGAAACACAGAAATTGCATCGGGATTGTATACAACAGTTACAATGCGCACTTTCCTCCATGGGAGTAATGTCCTAAACAGTCTACGCTTTGATCGTTTACTGGAAGACCAGTAGTAGTTTCCGATTCACATCTCGTGGCATTATGTATTCTGTGGACTATCAGAGTGTTGATGAAACACAGAAATTGCATCGGGATTGAATACAACAGTTACAATGCGCACTTTCCTCCATGGGAGTAATGTCCCAAACAGTCTACGCTTTGATCGTTCCCTGGAAGACCAGTGGTAGTTTCCGATGCACATCGGGAGGCATTCTGTAATCTGTGGACTATCAGAGTGTTGATGATACACAGAAATTGCATCGGGATTGAATACAACACTCACCATGCGCACTTTCCTCCATGGGAGTAATGTTTCATAGAGTTTACGCTTTGATCGTTCCCTGGAAGGCCAGTAGCAGTTTCCGATGCACATCTGGAGGCATTCTGTAATCTGTGGACTATCAGAGTGTTGATGAAACACAGAAATTGCATCGGGATTGAATACAACAGTCACCATGCGCACTTTCCTCCATGGGAGTAATGTCTCAAACAGTCTACGCTTTGATCGTTCCCTGGAAGACCATTAGTAGTTTCCGATGCACATCTGGAGGCATTCTGTAATCTCTGGAGTATCTGAGTGTTGATGAAACACAGATATTGCATCGGGATTGAATCCAACACTTACCATGCGCACTTTCCTCCATGGGAGTAATGTCTCTAACAGTCTACGCTTTGATCGTTCCCTGGAAGACCAATAGTAGTTTCCGATGCAAATCTGGAGGCTTTCTGTAATCTGTGGACTATCAGAGTGTTGATGAAACACAGAAATTGCATCGGGATTGAATACGACACTCACCATGCGCACTTTCCTCCATGGGAGTAATGTTTCATAGAGTTTACGCTTTGATCGTTCCCTGGAAGGCCAGTAGCAGTTTCCGATGCACATCTGGAGGCATTCTGTAATCTGTGGACTATCAGAGTGTTGATGAAACACAGAAATTGCATCGGGATTGAATACAACAGTCACCATGCGCACTTTCCTCCATGGGAGTAATGTCTCAAACAGTCTACGCTTTGATCGTTCCCTGGAAGACCAGTAGTAGTTTCCGATGCACATCTGGAGGCATTCTGTAATCTCTGGAGTATCTGAGTGTTGATGAAACACAGATATTGCATCGGGATTGAATACAACACTTACCATGCGCACTTTCCTCCATGGGAGTAATGTCTCTAACAGTCTACGCTTTGATCGTTCCCTGGAAGACCAGTAGTAGTTTCCGATGCACATCTGGTGGCATTCTGTAATCTGTGGACTATCAGAGTGTTGATGAAACACAGAAATAGCATCGGGATTGAATACAGCAGTCACCATCCGCACTTTCCTCCATGGGAGAAATGTCTGAAACAGTCTACACTTTGATCGTTTACTGGAAGACCAGTAGTAGTTTCCGATTCACATCTCGTGGCATTATGTATTCTGTGGACTATCAGAGTGTTGATGAAACACAGAAATTGCATCGGGATTGAATACAACAGTTACAATGCGCACTTTCCTCCATGGGAGTAATGTCCCAAACAGTCTACGCTTTGATCGTTCCCTGGAAGACCAGTGGTAGTTTCCGATGCACATCGGGAGGCATTCTGTAATCTGTGGACTATCAGAGTGTTGATGATACACAGAAATTGCATCGGGATTGAATACAACACTCACCATGCGCACTTTCCTCCATGGGAGTAATGTTTCATAGAGTTTACGCTTTGATCGTTCCCTGGAAGGCCAGTAGCAGTTTCCGATGCACATCTGGAGGCATTCTGTAATCTGTGGACTATCAGAGTGTTGATGAAACACAGAAATTGCATCGGGATTGAATACAACAGTCACCATGCGCACTTTCCTCCATGGGAGTAATGTCTCAAACAGTCTACGCTTTGATCGTTCCCTGGAAGACCATTAGTAGTTTCCGATGCACATCTGGAGGCATTCTGTAATCTCTGGAGTATCTGAGTGTTGATGAAACACAGATATTGCATCGGGATTGAATACAACACTTACCATGCGCACTTTCCTCCATGGGAGTAATGTCTCTAACAGTCTACGCTTTGATCGTTCCCTGGAAGACCAATAGTAGTTTCCGATGCAAATCTGGAGGCTTTCTGTAATCTGTGGACTATCAGAGTGTTGATGAAACACAGAAATTGCATCGGGATTGAATACGACACTCACCATCCGCACTTTCCTCCATGGGAGTAATGTTTCATAGAGTTTACGCTTTGATCGTTCCCTGGAAGGCCAGTAGCAGTTTCCGATGCACATCTGGAGGCATTCTGTAATCTGTGGACTATCAGAGTGTTGATGAAACACGGAAATTGCATCGGGATTGAATACAACAGTCACCATGCGCACTTTCCTCCATGGGAGTAATGTCTCAAACAGTCTACGCTTTGATCGTTCCCTGGAAGACCAGTAGTAGTTTCCGATGCACATCTGGAGGCATTCTGTAATCTCTGGAGTATCTGAGTGTTGATGAAACACAGATATTGCATCGGGATTGAATACAACACTTACCATGCGCACTTTCCTCCATGGGAGTAATGTCTCTAACAGTCTACGCTTTGATCGTTCCCTGGAAGACCAGTAGTAGTTTCCGATGCACATCTGGTGGCATTCTGTAATCTGTGGACTATCAGAGTGTTGATGAAACACAGAAATAGCATCGGGATTGAATACAGCAGTCACCATCCGCACTTTCCTCCATGGGAGAAATGTCTGAAACAGTCTACACTTTGATCGTTTGCTGGAAGACCAGTAGTAGTTTCCGATGCACTTCTCGTGGCATTCTGTAATCTGTTGACTATCAGAGTGTTGATGAAACACAGAAATTGCATCGGGATTGAATACAACAGTCACCATGCGCACTTTCCTCCATGGGAGTAATGTCCCAAACAGTCTACGCTTTGATCGTTCCCTGGAAGACCAGTAGTAGATTCCGATGCACATCTGGAGGCATTCTGTAATCTCTGGAGTATCAGAGTGTTGATGAAACACAGATATTGCATCGGGATTGAATACAACACTTACCATGCGCACTTTCCTCCATGGGAGTAATGTCTGTAACAGTCTACGCTTTGATCGTTCCCTGGAAGACCAGTAGTAGTTTCCGATGCACATCTGGAGGCTTTCTGTAATCTGTGGACTATCAGAGTGTTGATGAAACACAGAAATTGAATCAGGATTTAATACAACAGTTACCATGCGCACTTTCTTCCATGGGAGTAATGTCTGAAACAGTCTACGCTTTGATCGTTCCCGGGAAGACCAGTAGTCGTTTCCGATGCACATATCGTGGCATTCTGTAGTCTGTGGACTATCAGAGTGTTGATGAAACACAGAAAATGTATCGGGATTGCTTACGACAGTTACCATGCGTACTTTCCTCCATGGGAGTAATGTCTCAAAGAGTTTACGCTTTGATCGTTCCCTGAAAGACCAGTAGTAGTTTCCGATGCACATCTGGAGGCATTCTCTAATCTGTGGACTATCAGAGTGTTGATGAAACACAGAAATTGCATCGGGATTGATTACAACAGTCTCCATGCGCAGTTTCCTTCATGGGAGTAATGTCTTAAACAGTCTACGCTTTAATCGTTCCCTGGAAGACCAGAAGTAGTTTCAATTGCACATCTGGAGGCATTCTGTAATCTGTGGACTATCAGAGTGTTGATGAAACACAGAAATTGCATCGGGATTGAATACAACAGTCACCATGCGCACTTTCCTCCATGGGAGTAATGTCTCAAACAGTCTACGCTTTGATCGTTCCCTGGAAGACCAGTAGTAGTTTCCGATGCACATCTGGAGGCATTCTGTAATCTCTGGAGTATCAGAGTGTTGATGAAACACAGATATTGCATCGGGATTGAATACAACTCTTACCATGCGCACTTTCCTCCATGGGAGTAATGTCTCTAACAGTCAACGCTTTGATCGTTCCCTGGAAGACCAGTAGTAGTTTCCGATGCAAATCTGGAGGCTTTCTGTAATCTGTGGACTTTCAGAGTGTTGATGAAACACAGAAATTGCATCGGGATTGAATATAACAGTTACCATGAGCACTTTCCTCCATGGGAGTAATGTCTGAAACAGTCTACGCTTTGATCGTTCCCGGGAAGACCAGTAGTAGTTTCCGATGCACATCTCGTGGAATTCTGTAATCTGTGGACTATCAGAGTGTTGATGAAACACAGAAAATGTATCGGGATTGATTACAACAGTTACCATGCGCACTTTCCTCCATGGGATTAATGTCTCAAAGAGGTTACGCTTTGATCGTTCCCTGACAGACCAGTAGTAGTTTCCGATGCATATCTGGTGCCATTCTGTAATCTGTGGACTATCAGAATGTTTATGAAACACAGAAATTGCATCGGGAATGAATACAACAGTCACCATGAACACTTTCCTCCACGGGAGGGAGGTCTCAAACAGTCTACGGTTTGATCGTTCCCTGGAAGACCAGTAGTAGTTTCCGATGCACATCTGATGGCATTCTGTAATCTGTGGACTATCAGAGTGTTGATGAAACACAGAAATAGCATCGGGATTGAATACAGCAGTCACCATCCGCACTTTCCTCCATGGGAGAAATGTCTGAAACAGTCTACGCTTTGATCGTTTGCTGGAAGACCAGTAGTAGTTTCCGATGCACATCTCGTGGCATTCTGTAATCTGTTGACTATCAGAGTGTTGATGAAACACAGAAATTGCATCGGGATTGAATACAACAGTCACCATGCGCACTTTCCTCCATGGGAGTAATGTCCCAAACAGTCTACGCTTTGATCGTTCCCTGGAAGACCAGTAGTAGTTTCCGATGCACATCTGGAGGCATTCTGTAATCTCTGGAGTATCAGAGTGTTGATGAAACACAGATATTGCATCGGGATTGAATACAACACTTACCATGCGCACTTTCCTCCATGGGAGTAATGTCTCTAACAGTCTACGCTTTGATCGTTCCCTGGAAGACCAGTAGTAGTTTCCGATGCACATCTGGAGGCTTTCTGTAATCTGTGGACTATCAGAGTGTTGATGAAACACAGAAATTGAATCAGGATTGAATACAACAGTTACCATGCGCACTTTCTTCCATGGGAGTAATGTCTGAAACAGTCTACGCTTTGATCGTTCCCGGGAAGACCAGTAGTCGATTCCGATGCACATATCGTGGCATTCTGTAGTCTGTGGACTATCAGAGTGTTGATGAAACACAGAAAATGTATCGGGATTGATTACGACAGTTACCATGCGTACTTTCCTCCATGGGAGTAATGTCTCAAAGAGTTTACGCTTTGATCGTTCCCTGAAAGACCAGTAGTAGTTTCCGATGCACATCTGGAGGCATTCTCTAATCTGTGGACTATCAGAGTGTTGATGAAACCAGAAATTGCACCGGGATTGATTACAACAGTCTCCATGCGCAGTTTCCTTCATGGGAGTAATGTCTTAAACAGTCTACGCTTTGATCGTTCCCTGGAAGACCAGAAGTAGTTTCAATTGCACATCTGGAGGCATTCTGTAATCTGTGGACTATCAGAGTGTTGATGAAACACAGAAATAGCATCGGGATTGAATACAACAGTCACCATGCGCACTTTCCTCCATGGGAGTAATGTCTCAAACAGTCTACGCTTTGATCGTTCCCTGGAAGACCAGTAGTAGTTTCCGATGCACATCTGGAGGCATTCTGTAATCTCTGGAGTATCAGAGTGTTGATGAAGCACAGATATTGCATCGGGATTGAATACAACACTTACCATGCGCACTTTCCTCCATGGGATTAATGTCTCAAAGAGTTTACGCTTTGATCGTTCCCTGACAGACCAGTAGTAGTTTCCGATGCATATATGGTGCCATTCTGTAATCTGTGGACTATCAGAATGTTTATGAAACACAGAAATTGCATCGGGAATGAATACAACAGTCACCATGAACACTTTCCTCCACGGGAGGGTGGTCTCAAACAGTCTACGGTTTGATAGTTCCCTGGAAGACCAGTAGTAGTTTCCGATGCACATCTGGTGGCATTCTGTAATCTGTGGACTATCAGAGTGTTGATGAAACACAGAAATAGCATCGGGATTGAATACAGCAGTCACCATCCGCACTTTCCTCCATGGGAGTAATGTCTGAAACAGTCTACGCTTTGATCGTTTGCTGGAAGACCAGTAGTAGTTTCCGATGCACATCTCGTGGCATTCTGTAATCTGTTGACTATCAGAGTGTTGATGAAACACAGAAATTGCATAGGGATTGAATACAACAGTCACCATGCGCACTTTCCTCCATGGGAGTAATGTCCCAAACAGTCTACGCTTTGATCGTTCCCTGGAAGACCAGTAGTAGTTTCCGATGCACATCTGGAGGCATTCTGTAATCTCTGGAGTATCAGAGTGTTGATGAAACACAGATATTGCATCGGGATTGAATACAACACTTACCATGCGCACTTTCCTCCATGGGAGTAATGTCTCAAAGAGTTTACGCTTTGATCGTTCCCTGAAAGACCAGTAGTAGTTTCCGATGCACATCTGGAGGCATTCTGTAATCTGTGGACTATCAGAGTGTTGATGAAACACAGAAATTGCATCGGGATTGATTACAACAGTCTCCATGCGCAGTTTCCTTCATGGGAGTAATGTCTTAAACAGTCTACGCTTTGATCGTTCCCTGGAAGACCAGAAGTAGTTTCAATTGCACATCTGGAGGCATTCTGTAATCTGTGGACTATCAGAGTGTTGATGAAACACAGAAATTGCATCGGGATTGGATTCAACAGTCACCATGCGCACTTTCCTCCATGGGAGCAATGTTTCAAAGAGTTCACGCTTTCATCATTCCCTGGAAGACCAGTAGCAGTTTTCGATGCACATCTGGAGGCATTCTGTAATCTGTGTACTATCAGAGTGTTGATGAAAGACACAGAAATTGCATCGGGATTGAATACAACAGTCATCATGAGCACATTCCTCCATAAAAGCAATGTCTCAAACAGTCTACACTTTGATCGTTCCCTGGAAGACCAGTAGTAGCTTCCGATGCTCATCTGGAGGCATTCTGTAATCTGTGGAGTATCATAGTGTTGATAAGACACAGAAATTGCATCGGGATTGAATATAACAGTCACCATGCGCACTTTCCTCCATGGGAGTAATGTCTCAAACAGTCTACGACTTGATCGTTCCCTGGAAGACTAGTAGTAGTTTCCGATGAACATCTGGTGGCATTCTGTAATCTGTGGACTATCAGAGTGTTGATGAATCACAGAAATTGCAACGGGATTGAATACAACATTCACCACGCGCACTTTCCTCCACGGGAGGTATATCTCAAACAGTCTACGCTTTGACTGTTCCCTGGAAGACCGGTAGTAGTTTCCGATGAACATCTGGAGGCATTCTGTAATCTGTGGACTATCAGAGTGTTGATGAAACACAGAAATTGCATCGGGATTGAATACAACAGTCACCATGCGCACTTTCCTCCACGCTAGTAATGTCCCAAACAGTCTGCGCTTTTATCGTTCCCTGGAAGACCTGTAGTAGTTTCCGATGAACATCTGGAGGCATTCTGTAACCTGTGGACTATCAGAGTGTTGATGAAACATAGAAATTGCATCGGGATTGAATACGACAGTCACCATGCGCACATTCTTCCACGGGGAGTAATGTCTCAAAGAGTCTACGCTTTGATCGTTCCCTGGATCACCAGTAGTAGTTTCCGATGCACATCTGATGGCATTCTGTTATCTGTAGACTATCAGAGTGTTTATGAAACACAGAAATTGCATCGGGATTGAATACAACAGTCACCATGCGCACTTTCCTCCAAGTGAGTAATTCTCAAGCAGTCTATGCTTTGATCGTTCCCTGGAAGACCAGTAGTAGTTTCCGATGCATATCTGGTGCCATTCTGTAATCTGTGGAGTATCAGAGTGTTGATGAAACACAGAAATAGCATCGGGATTGAATACAACAGTCACAATCCGCACTTCCCTCCATGGGAGTAATGTGCCAAACAGTCTACGCTTTGATCGTTCCCTGGAAGACCAGTAGTAGTTTCCGATGCACATCGGGAGGCATTCTATAATCTGTGGACTATCAGAGTGTTGATGAAACACAGAAATTGCATCGGATTGAATACAACAGTCACCATGCTCACTTTCCTCCATGGGAGTAATGTTTCATAGAGTTTAAGCTTTGATCGTTCCCTGGAAGACCAGTAGTAGTTTCGATGCACATCTGGAGGCATTCTGTAATCTGTGGACTATCAGAGTGTTGATGTAACACAGAAATTGCATCGGGATTGAATACAACAGTCACCATGCGCACTTTACTCCATGGGAGAAATGTCTCTAACAGTCTACGCTTTGATCGTTCCCTGGAAGACCAGTAGTAGTTTCCGATGCACATCTGGAGGCTTTCCGTAATCTGTGGAGTATCAGAGTGTTGATGAAACACAGAAATTGCATGGGGATTGAATACAACAGTCACCATGCGCACATTCTTCCACGGGAGTAATGTCTCAAACAGTCTACTCTTTGATCGATCCCTGGAACACCAGTAGTAGTTTCCGATCCACATCTGGTGGCATTCTGTTATCTGTAGACTATCAGAGTGTTTATGAAACACAGAAATTGCATCGGGATTGAATACAACAGTCACCATGCGCACTTTCCTCCATGGGAGTAATTCTCAAACAGTCTATGCTTTGATCGTTCCCTAGAAGACCAGTAGTAGTTTCCGATGCATATCTGGTGCCATTCTGTAATCTGTGGAGTATCAGAGTGTTGATGAAACACAGAAATTGCATCGGGAATGAATACAACAGTCACCATGTGCACTTTCCTCCGCGGGAGGAATGTCTCAAACAGTCTACGGTTTGATCGTTCCCTGGAAGACCAGTAGTAGTTTCCGATGCACATCTGGTGGCATTCTGTAATCTGTGGACTATCAGAGTGTTGATGAAACACAGAAATAGCATCGGGATTGAATACAACAGTCACCATCCGCACTTTCCTCCAATGGGAGTAATGTCAGAAACAGTCTACGCTTTGATCGTTCCCTGGAAGACCAGTAGTAGTTTCCGATGCACATCGGGAGGCATTCTATAATCTGTGGACTATCAGAGTGTTGATGAAACACAGAAATTGCATCGGATTGAATACAACAGTCACCATGCGCACTTTCCTACATGGGAGTAATGTTTCATAGAGTTTAAGCTTTGATCGTTCCCTGGAAGGCCAGTAGCAGTTTCCGATGCACATCTGTAGGCATTCTGTAATCTGTGGACTATCAGAGTGTTGATGAAACATAGAAATTGCATCGGGCTTGAATACAACGTCACCATGAGCACATTCAAGCATAAAAGTAATGTCTCAAACAGTCTACGGTTTGATCGTTCCCTGGAAGACCAGTAGTAGTTTCCGATGCACATCTGGAGGCTTTCTGTAATCTGTGGACTATCAGAGTGTTGATGAAACACAGAAATTGCATCGGGATTGAATACAACAGTTACCATGCGCACTTTCCTCCATGGGAGTAATGTCTGAAACAGTCTACGCTTTGATCGTTCCTCGGAAGACTAGTAGTAGTTTCCAATGCACATCTCGTGGCATTCTGTAATCTGTGGACTATCAGAGTGTTGATGAAACACAGAAAATGTATCGGGATTGATTACAACAGTTACCATGCGCACTTTCCTCCATGGGATTAATGTTTCAAAGAGTTTACGGTTAGATCGTTCCCTGACAGACCAGTAGTAGTTTCCGATGCATATCTGGTGCCATTCTGTAATCTGTGGACTATCAGAGTGTTGACGAAACACAGAAATTGCATCGGGAATGAATACAACAGTCACCATGCGCACTTTCCTCCATGGGAGGTATGTCTCAAACAGTCTACGGTTTGATCGTTCCCTGGAAGACCAGTAGTAGTTTCCGATGCACATCTGGTGGTATTCTATAATCTGTGGACTATCAGAGTGTTGATAAAACACAGAAATAGCATCGGGATTGAATACAACAGTCACCATGCGCACTTTCCTCCATGGGAGTAATGTTTCATAGAGTTTACGCTTTGATCGTTCCCTGGAAGGCCAGTAGCAGTTTCCGATGCACATCTGTAGGCACTCTGTAATCTGTGGACTATCAGAGTGTTGATGAAACATAGAAATTGCATCGGGATTGAACACAACGTCACCATGAGCACATTCAAGCATATAAGTAATGTCTCAAACAGTCTACGCTTTGATCGTTCCCTGGAAGACCAGTAGTAGTTTCCGATGCACATCTGGAGGCATTCTGTAATCTGTGGACTATCAGAGTGTTGATGAAACACAGAAATTGCATCGGGATTGAATACAACAGTCACCATGCGCACTTTACTCCATGGGAGTAATGTCTCTAACAGTCTACGCTTTGATCGTTCCCTGGAAGACCAGTAGTAGTTTCCGATGCACATCTGGAGTCTTTCCGTAATCTGTGGAATATCAGAGTGTTGATGAAACACAGAATTTGCATCGGGATTGAATACAACAGTCCACATGCGCACTTTCCTCCATGGGAGTAATGTCACAAACAGTCTACGCTTTAATCGTTCCCTGGAAGACCAGTAGTAGTTTCCGATTAACATCTGATGGCATTCTGTAATCTATGGACTATCAGAGTGTTGATGAAACACAGAAATTGCATCGGGATTGAATACAACAGCCACCATGCGCACTTTCCTCCATTGGAGCAATGTTTCAAAGAGTTCACGCTTTCATCGTTCCCTGGAAGACCAGTAGCAGTTCTCGATGCACATCTGGAGGCATTCTGTAATCTGTGTACTATCAGAGTGTTGATGAAACACAGAAATTGCATCGGGATTGAATACAACAGTCACCATGAGCACATTCCTCCATAAAAGCAATGTCTCAAACAGTCTACGCTTTGATCGTTCCCTGGAAGACCAGTAGTAGTTTCCGATGCTCATCTGGAGGCATTCTGTAATCTGTGGAGTATCAGACTGTTGATAAGACACAGAAATTGCATCGGGATTGAATACAACAGTCACCATGCGCACTTTCCTCCATGGGAGTAATTCTCAAACAGTCTACGCTTTGAACGTTCCCTGGAAGACCAGTAGTAGTTTCCGATGCACATCTGGAGGCATTCTGTAATCTGTGGACTATTAGAGTGTTGATGAAACACAGAGATTGCATCGGGTTTTGAATACCACAGTTACCATGCGCACTTTCCTTCATGGGAGTAATGTCTGAAACAGACTACGCTTTGATCGTTTGCTGGAAGACCAGTAGTAGCTTCCGATGCACATCACGTATCATTCTGTAATCTGTGGACTATCAGAGTGTTGATGAAACACAGAAATTGCATCGGGATTGAATACAACAGTCACCATGCGCACTTTCCTCCATGGGAGTAATGTCCCAAACAGTCTACGCTTTGATCGTTCCCTGGAAGACCAGTAGTAGTTTCCGATGCACATCGGGAGGCATTCTGTATTCTGTGGACCATCAGAGTGTTGATGGACAACAGATATTGCATCGGGATTGAATACAACACTTACCATGCGCACTTTCCTCCATGGGAGTAATGTCATTAACAGTCTACGCTTTGATCTTTCCCTGGCAGACTAGTGGTAGTTTCCGATGCACATCTGGAGGCTTTCTGTAATCTGTGGACTATCAGAGTGTTTATGAAACACAGAAATTGCATCGGGGTTGAATACAACAGGCACCATGCGCACTTTCCTCCATGGGAGTAATGTTTCATACAGTTTAAGCTTTGATCGTTCCCTGGAAGGCCAGTAGCAGTTTCCGATGCACATCTGGAGGCATTCTGTAATCTGTGGACTATCAGAGTGTTGATGAAACATAGAAATTGCATCGGGATTGAATACAACGTCACCATGAGCACATTCAAGCATAAAAGTAATGTCTCAAACAGTCTACGCTTTGATCGTTCCCTGGAAGACCAGTAGTAGTTTCCGATGAACATCTGGAGGCATTCTGTAACCTGTGGATATCAGAGTGTTGATGAAACATAGAAATTGCATCGGGATTGAATACAACAGTCACCATGCGCACATTCTTCCACGGGAGTAATGTCTCAAACAGTCTACGCTTTGATCGTTCCCTGGAACACCAGTAGTAGTTTCCGATAAACATCTGGTGGCATTCTGTTATCTGTAGACTATCAGAGTGTTTATGAGACACAGAAATTGCATCGGGATTGAATACAACAGTCACCATCCGCACTTTCCTCCATGGGAGTAATGTCTGAAACAGTCTACGCTTTGATCGTTTGCTGGAAGGCCAGTAGTAGTTTCCGATGCACATCTTGTGGCATTCTGTATTCTGTGGACTATCAGAGTGTTGATGAAACACAGAAATTGCATCGGGATTGAATACAACAGTTACAATGCGCACTTTCCTCCATGGGAGTAATGTCCCAAACAGTCTACGCTTTGATCGTTCCCTGGAAGACCAGTAGTAGTTTCCGATGCACATCTGGAGGCTTTCTGTAATCTGTGGACTTACAGAGTGTTGATGAAACACAGAATTTGCATCGGGATTGAATATAACAGTTACCATGCGCACTTTCCTCCATGGGAGTAATGTCTGAAACAGTCTACGCTTTGATCGTTCCCGGGAAGACCAGTAGTAGTTTCCGATGCACATCTCGTGGCATTCTGTAATCTGTGGACTATCAGAGTGTTGATGAAACACAGAAAATGTATCGGGATTGATTACAACAGTTACCATGCGCACTTTCCTCCATGGGATTAATGTCTCAAGGAGTTTACGCTTTGATCGTTCCCTGGAAGGCCAGTAGCAGTTTCCGACGCACATCTGGAGGCACTCTGTAATCTGTGGACTATCAGAGTGTTGATGAAACATAGAAATTGCATCGGGATTGAACACAACGTCACCATGAGCACATTCAAGCATATAAGTAATGTCTCAAACAGTCTACACTTTGATCGTTCCCTGGAAAACCAGTAGTAGTTTCCGATGCACATCTGGAGGCATTCTGTAATCTGTGGACTATCAGAGTGTTGATGAAACACAGAAATTGCATCGGGATTGAATACAACAGTCACCATGCGCACTTTACTCCATGGGAGTAATGTCTCTAACAGTCTACGCTTTGATCGTTCCCTGGAAGACCAGTAGTAGTTTCCGATGCACATCTGGAGGCTTTCCGTAATCTGTGGAATATCAGAGTGTTGATGAAACACAGAAATTGCATCGGGATTGAATACAACAGTCACCATGCGCACTTTCCTCCATGGGAGTAATGTCCCAAACAGTCTACGCTTTAATCGTTCCCTGGAAGACCAGTAGTAGTTTCCGATTAACAACTGGTGGCATTCTGTAATCTATGGACTATCAGAGTGTTGATGAAACACAGAAATTGCATCGGGATTGAATACAACAGCCACCATGCGCACTTTCCTCCATGGGAGCAATGTTTCAAAGAGTTCACGCTTTCATCGTTCCCTGGAAGACCAGTAGCAGTTCTCGATGCACATCTGGAGGCATTCTGTAATCTGTGTACTATCAGAGTGATGATGAAACACAGAAATTGCATCGGGGTTGAATACAACAGTCACCATGAGCACATTCCTCCATAAAAGCAATGTCTCAAACAGTCTACGCTTTGATCGTTCCCTGGAAGACCAGTAGTAGTTTCCGATGCTCATCTGGAGGCATTCTGTAATCTGTGGAGTATCAGACTGTTGATAAGACACAGAAATTGCATCGGGTTTTGAATACCACAGTTACCATGCGCACTTTCCTCCATGGGAGTAATGTCTGAAACAGACTACGCTTTGATCGTTTGCTGGAAGACCAGTAGTAGTTTCCGATGCACATCACGTATCATTCTGTAATCTGTGGACTATCAGAGTGTTGATGGAACACAGATATTGCATCGGGATTGAATACAACACTTACCATGCGCACTTTCCTCCGTGGGAGTAATGTCATTAACAGTCTACGCTTTGATCTTTCCCTGGCAGACCAGTGGTAGTTTCCGATGCACATCTGGAGGCTTTCTGTAATCTGTGGACTATCAGAGTGTTGATGAAACACAGAAATTGCATCGGGGTTGAATACAACATTCACCATGGGCACTTTCCTCCATGGGAGTAATGTTTCATAGAGTTTAAGCTTTGATCGTTCCCTGGAAGGCCAGTAGCAGTTTCCGATGCACATCTGGAGGCATTCTGTAATCTGTGGACTATCAGAGTGTTGATGAAACATAGAAATTGCATCGGGATTGAATACAACGTCACCATGAGCACATTCAAGCATAAAAGTAATGTCTCAAACAGTCTACGCTTTGATCGTTCCCTGGAAGACCAGTAGTAGTTTCCGATGCACATCTGGAGGCATTCTGTAATCTGTGGACTATCGGAGTGTTGATGAAACACAGAAATTGCATCGGGATTGAATACAACAGTCACCATGAGCACTTTCCTCCATGGGAGTAATGTCTCAAGCAGTCTACGCTTTGATCGTTCCCTGGAAGACCAGTAGTAGTTTTCGATGCACATCTGGAGGCATTCTGTAATCTCTGGAGTATCAGAGTGTTGATGAAACACAGATATTGCATCGGGATTGAATACAACACTTACCATGCGCACTTTCCTCCATGGGAGTAATGTCTTTAACAGTCTACGCTTTGATCATTCCCTGGAAGACCAGTGGTAGTTTCCGATGCACATCTGGAGGCTTTCTGTAATCTGTGGACTATCAGAGTGTTGATGAAACACAGAAATTGCATCGGGATTGAATACAACAGTTACCATGCGCACTTTCCTCCATGGGAGTAATGTCTGAAACAGTCTACGCTTTGATCGTTCCCGGGAAGACCAGTAGTAGTTTCCGATGCACATCTCGTGGCATTCTGTAATCTGAGGACTATCAGAGTGTTGATGAAACACACAAATTGCATCGGGATTGAATACAACAGTCACCATGCGCACTTTCCTCCACGCTAGTAATGTCCCAAACAGTCTGCGCTTTTATCGTTCCCTGGAAGACCAGTAGTAGTTTACGATGAAAATCTGGAGGCATTCTGTAATCTGTGGACTATCAGAGTGTTGATGAAACACAGAAATTGCATCGCGATTGAATACAACAGTTACAATGCGCACTTCCCTCCATGGGAGTAATGTCCCAAACAGTCTACGCTTTGATCGTTCCCTGCAAGACCAGTAGTAGTTTCCGATGCACATCTGGAGGCTTTCTGTAATCTGTGGACTTTCAGAGTGTTGATGAAACACAGAAATTGCATCGGGATTGAATATAACAGTTACCATGCGCACTTTCCTCCATGGGAGTAATGTCTGAAACAGTCTATGCTTTGATCGTTCCCGGGAAGACCAGTAGTAGTTTCCGATGCACATCTCGTGGCATTCTGTAATCTGTGGACTATCAGAGTGTTGATGAAACACAGAAAATGTATCGGGATTTATTACAACAGTTACCATGCGCACTTTCCTCCATGGGATTAATGTCTCAAAGAGTTTACGCTTTGATCGTTCCCTGACAGACCAGTAGTAGTTTCCGATGCATATCTGGTGGCATTCTGTAATCTGTGGACTATCAGAATGTTGATGAAACACAGAAATTGCATCGGGAATGAATACAACAGTCACCATGCGCACTTTCCTCCACGGGAGGTATGTCTCAAACAGTCTACAGTTTGATCGTCCCCTGGAAGACCAGTAGTAGTTTCCGATGCCCATCTGGTGGCATTCTGTAATCTGTGGACTATCAGAGTGTTGATGAAACACAGAAATAGCATCGGGATTGAATACAGCAGTCACC
The DNA here is from genome assembly GCF_023897955.1 of Schistocerca gregaria. Lineage (NCBI taxonomy): Eukaryota > Metazoa > Arthropoda > Insecta > Orthoptera > Acrididae > Schistocerca > Schistocerca gregaria. Next base: position 8,216,456 of record NC_064921.1, read on the forward strand.
ATCCGCACTTTCCTCCATGGGAGTAATGTCTGAAACAGTCTACGTTTTTTTGATCGTTTGCTGGAAGACCAGTAGTAGTTTCAGATGGACATCGGGAGGCATTCTGTAATCTGTGGACTATCAGAGTGTTGATGAAACACAGAAATTTCATCGGGAGTGAATACAACAGTCCCCATGGGCACTTTCCTCCATGGGAGTAATGTTTCATAGAGTTTACGCTTTGATCGTTCCCTGGAATGCCAGTAGCAGATTCCGATGCTGATCTGGAGGCATTCTGTAATCTGTGGACTATCAGAGTGTTGATGAAACATAGAAATTGCATCGGGATTGAATACAACGTCTCCATGAGCACATTCAAGCATATAAGTAATGTCTCAAACAGTCTATGCTTTGATCGTTCCCTGGAAGACCAGTAGTAGTTTCCGATGCACATCTGGAGGCATTCTGTAATCTGTGGACTATCAGAGTGTTGATGAAACACAGAAATTGCATCGGGATTGAATACAACAGTCACCATGCGCACTTTCCTCCATGGGAGTAATGTCTCAAACAGTCTACGCTTTGATCGTTCCCTGGAAGACCAGTAGTAGTTTCCGATTCACATCTCGTGGCATTCTGTAGTCTGTGGACTATCAGAGTGTTGATGAAACACAGAAATTGCATCGGGATTGAATACAACAGACACCATGCCCACTTTCCTCCATGGGAGCAATGTTTCAAAGAGTTCACGCTTTCATCGATCCCTGGAAGACCAGTAGCAGTTTTCGATGCACATCTGGAGGCATTCTGTAATCTGTGTACTATCAGAGTGTTGATGAAACACAGAAATTGCATCGGGATCGAATACAACAGTCACCATGAGCACATTCCTCCATAACAGCAATGTCTCAAACAGTCTACGCTTTGATCGTTCTCTGGAAGACCAGTAGTAGTTTCCGATGCTCATCTGGAGGCATTCTGTAATCTGTGGAGTATCATAGTGTTGATAAGACACAGAAATTGCATCGGGATTGAATACAACAGTCACCATGCGCACTTTCCTACATGGGAGTAATGTCTCAAACAGTATACGCTTTGATCGTTCCCTGGGAGACCAGAATTAGTTTCCGATGCACATCTGGAGGCATTCTTTAATCTGTGGAGTATCAGAGTGTTGATGAGACACAGAAATTGCATCGGGATTGAATACAACAGTCACCATGCGCACTTTCCTCCATGGGAGTAATGTCCCAAACAGTCTACGCTTTGATCGTTCCCTGGAAGACCAGTAGTAGTTTCCGATGAACATCTGGTGGCATTCTGTAATCTGTGGAATATCAGAGTGTTGATGAATCACAGAAATTGCATCGGGATTGAATACAACAGTCACCATGCGCACTTTCCTCCACGCTAGTAATGTCCAAAACAGTCTGCGCTTTTATCGTTCCCTGGAAGACCAGTAGTAGTTTCCGATGAACATCTGGAGGCATTCTGTAACCTGTGGATATCAGAGTGTTGATGAAACATAGAAATTGCATCGGGATTGAATACAACAGTCACCATGCGCACATTCTTCCACGGGAGTAATGTCTCAAACAGTCTACGCTTTGATCGTTCCCTGGAACACCAGTAGTAGTTTACGATAAACATCTGGTGGCATTCTGTTATCTGTAGACTATCAGAGTGTTTATGAGACACAGAAATTGCATCGGAATTGAATACAACAGTCACCATGCGCACTTTCCTCCAAGTGAGTAATGTCTCAAACAGTCTACGCTTTGATCGTTCCCTGGAACACCAGTAGTAGTTTCCGATAAACATCTGGTGGCATTCTGTTATCTGTAGACTATCAGAGTGTTTATGAGACACAGAAATTGCATCGGGATTGAATACAACAGTCACCATGCGCACTTTCCTCCAAGGGAGTAATTCTCAAACAGTCTATGCTTTGATCGTTCCCTGGAAGACCAGTAGTAGTTTTCGATGCATATCTGGTGCCATTCTGTAATCTGTGGAGTATCAGAGTGTTGATGAAACACAGAAATTGCATCGGGAATTAATACAACAGTCACCATGCTCTCTTTCCTCCATGGGAGTAATGTTTCATAGAGTTTAAGCTTTGATCGTTCCCTGGAAGGCCAGTAGCAGCTTCCGATGCACATCTGGAGGCATTCTGTAATCTGTGGACTATCAGAGTGTTGATGAAACATAGAAATTGCATCGGGATTGAATACAACAGTCACCATGCGCACTTTACTCCATGGGAGTAATCTCTCTAACAATCTACGCTTTGATCGTTCCCTGGAAGACCAGTAGTAGTTTCCGATGCACATCTGGAGGCTTTCCGTAATCTGTGGACTATCAGAGTGTTGATGAAACATAGGAATTGCATCGGGATTGAATACAAGAGTCTCCATGCGCAGTTTCCTCCATGGGAGTAATGTCTCAAACAGTCTACGTTTTGATGGTTCCCTGGAAGACCAGTAGTAGTTTCCGATGCACATCTGAAATCATTCTGTAATCTGTGGACTATCAGAGTGCTGATGAAACACAGAAATTGCATCGGGATTGAATACAACAGTCACCATGCGCACATTCTTCCACGGGAGTAATGTCTCAAACAGTCTACGCTTTTATCGATCCCTGGAACACCAGTAGTAGTTTCCGATGCACATCTGGTGGCATTCTGTTATCTGTAGACTATCAGAGTGTTTATGAAACACAGAAATTGCATCGGGATTGAATACAACAGGCACCATGCGCACTTTCCTCCAAGGGATTAATTCTCAAACAGTCTATGCTTTGATCGTTCCCTGGAAGACCAGTAGTAGTTTCCGATGCATATCTGGTGCCATTCTGTAATCTGTGGAGTATCAGAGTGTTGATGAAACACAGAAATTGCATCGGGAATGAATACAACAGTCACCATGCGCACTTTCCTCCACGGGAGGAATGTCTCAAACAGTCTACGGTTTGATCGTTCCCTGGAAGACCAGTAGTAGTTTCCGATGAACATCTGGAGGCATTCTGTAATCTGTGGACTATCAGAGTGTTGATGAAACGCAGAAGTTGCATCGGGATTGAATACAACAGTCTCCACGCGCAGTTTCCTCCATGGAAGTAATGTCTCAAACAGTCTACGATTTGATCGTTCCCTGGAAGACCAGTAGTAGTTTCCGATGCACATCTAGGGGCTTTCTGTAATCTGTGGACTATCAGAGTGTTGATGAAACACAGAAATAGCATCGGGATTGAATACAACAGTCACCATGCGCACTTTCCTCCATGGGAGTAATGTCCCAAACAGTCTACGCTTTGATCGTTCCCTGGAAGACCAGTAGTAGTTTCCGATGCACATCGGGAGGCATTCTATAATCTGTGGACTATCAGATTGTTGATGAAACACAGAAATTGCATCGGATTGAATACAACAGTCACCATGCGCACTTTCCTCCATGGGAGTAATGTTTCATAGAGCTTAAGCTTTGATCGTTACCTGGAAGGCCAGTAGCAGTTTCCGATGCACTTCTGGAAGCATTCTGTAATCTGTGGACTATCAGAGTGTTGATGAAACATAGAAATTGCATCGGGATTGAATACAACGTCACCATGAGCACATTCAGGCATAATAGTAATGTCTCAAACAGTCTACGCTTTGATCGTTCCCTGGAAGACCAGTAGTAGTTTCCGATGCACATCTGGAGGCATTCTGTAATCTGTGGACTATCAGAGTGTTGATGAAACACAGAAATTGCATCGGGATTGAATACAACAGTCACCATGCGCACTTTCCTCCATTGGAGTAATGTCTCAAACAGTCTACGCTTTGATCGTTCCCTGGAAGACCAGTAGTAGTTTTCGATGCACATCTGGAGGCATTCTGTTATCGCTGGAGTATCAGAGTGTTGATGAAACACAGATATTGCATCGGGATTGATACAACACTTACCATGCGCACTTTCCTCCATGGGAGTAATGTCTCTAACAGTCTACGCTTTGATCGTTCCCTGGAAGACCAGTAGTAGTTTCCGATGAACATCTGGAGGCATTCTGTAATCTGTGGACTATCAGAGTGTTGATGAAACGCAGAAATTGCATCGGGATTGAATACAACGGTCTCCATGCGCAGTTTCCTCCATGGAAGTAATGTCTCAAACAGTCTACGATTTGATCGTTCCCTGGAAGACCAGTAGTAGTTTCCGATGCACATCTGGGGGCTTTCTGTAATCTGTGGACTATCAGAGTGTTGATGAAACACAGAAATTGCATCGGGATTGAATTCAACAGTCACCATGCCCACTTTCCTCCATCTGAGTAATGTCTCAAACAGTCTACGCTTTGATCGCTCCCTGAAAGACCAGTAGTGGTTTCCGATGCACAACTGGTTTCATTCTGTAATCTGTGGATCATCAGAGTGTTGATGAAACACAGAGAATGCATCGGGATTGAATACAACAGTCACCATGCGCACTTTCCTCGACGAGAGTGATATCTCAAACAGTCTACGCTTTGATCGTTCCCTGGAATACCAGTAGTAGTTTCCGATGCACATCTGGTGGCATTCCGTAATCAGTGGACTATCAGAGTGTTGATGAAACACAGAAATAGCGTCGGGATTGAATACAACAGTCACCATGCGCACTTTCCTCCATGGGAGTAATTCTCAAACAGTCTATGCTTTGATCGTTCCCTGTAAGACCAGTAGTAGTTTCCGATGCACATCTGGTGGCATTCTGTAATCTGTGGATCAGAGTGTTGATGAAACACAAAAATTGCCTCGGGATTGAATACAACAATCACCATGCACACTTTCCTCCACGCTAGTAATGTCCCAAACAGTCTGCGGTTTTATCGTTCCCTGGAAGACCAGTAGTAGTTTCCGATGAACATCTGGAGGCATTCTGTAACCTGTGGACTATCAGAGTGTTGATGAAACATAGAAATTGCATCGGGAATTAATACAACAGTCACCATGCTCTCTTTCCTCCATGGGAGTAATGTTTCATAGAGTTTAAGCTTTGATGGTTCCCTGGAAGGCCAGTAGCAGCTTCCGATGCACATCTGGAGGCATTCTGTAATCTGTGGACTATCAGAGTGTTGATGAAACATAGAAATTGCATCGGGATTGAATACAACAGTCACCATGCGCACTTTACTCCATGGGAGTAATCTCTCTAACAATCTACGCTTTGATCGTTCCCTGGAAGACCAGTAGTAGTTTCCGATGCACATCTGGAGGCTTTCCGTAATCTGTGGACTATCAGAGTGTTGATGAAACATAGAAATTGCATCGGGATTGAATACAAGAGTCTCCATGCGCAGTTTCCTCCATGGGAGTAATGTCTCAAACAGTCTACGTTTTGATGGTTCCCTGGAAGACCAGTAGTAGTTTCCGATGCACATCTAAAGGCATTCTGTAATCTGTGGACTATCAGAGTGCTGATGAAACACAGAAATTGCATCGGGATTGAATACAACAGTCACCATGCGCACATTCTTCCACGGGAGTAATGTCTCAAACAGTCTACGCTTTGATCGATCCCTGGAACACCAGTAGTAGTTTCCGATGCACATCTGGTGGCATTCTGTTATCTGTAGACTATCAGAGTGTTTATGAAACACAGAAATTGCATCGGGATTGAATACAACAGGCACCGTGCGCACTTTCCTCCAAGGGATTAATTCTCAAACAGTCTATGCTTTGATCGTTCCCTGGAAGACCAGTAGTAGTTTCCGATGCATATCTGGTGCCATTCTGTAATCTGTGGAGTATCAGAGTGTTGATGAAACACAGAAATTGCATCGGGAATGAATACAACAGTCACCATGCGCACATTCCTCCACGGGAGGAATGTCCCAAACAGTCTACGGTTTGATCGTTCCCTGGAAGACCAGTAGTAGTTTCCGATGAACATCTGGAGGCATTCTGTAACCTGTGGACTATCAGAGTGTTGATGAAACGCAGAAATTGCATCGGGATTGAATACAACAGTCTCCATGCGCAGTTTCCTCCATGGAAGTAATGTCTCAAACAGTCTACGATTTGATCGTTCCCTGGAAGACCAGTAGTAGTTTCCGATGAACATCTGGGGGCTTTCTGTAATCTGTGGACTATCAGAGTGTTGATGAAACACAGAAATAGCATCGGGATTGAATACAACAGTCACCATCCGCACTTTCCTCCATGGGAGTAATGTCCCAAACAGTCTACGCTTTGATCGTTCCCTGGAAGACCAGTAGTAGTTTCCGATGCACATCGGGAGGCATTCTATAATCTGTGGACTATCAGATTGTTGATGAAACACAGAAATTGCATCGGATTGAATACAACAGTCACCATGCGTACTTTCCTCCATGGGAGTAATGTTTCATAGAGTTTAAGCTTTGATCGTTACCTGGAAGGCCAGTAGCAGTTTCCGATGCACTTCTGGAAGCATTCTGTAATCTGTGGACTATCAGAGTGTTGATGAAACATAGAAATTGCATCGGGATTGAATACAACGTCACCATGAGCACATTCAGGCATAATAGTAATGTCTCAAACAGTCTACGCTTTGATCGTTCCCTGGAAGACCAGTAGTAGTTTCCGATGCAAATCTGGAGGCATTCTGTAATAAGTGGACTATCAGAGTGTTGATGAAACACAGAAATTGCATCGGGATTGAATACAACAGTCACCATGCGCACTTTCCTCCATGGGAGTAATGTCTCAAACAGTCTACGCTTTGATCGTTCCCTGGAAGACCAGTAGTAGTTTTCGATGCACATCTGGAGGCATTCTGTTATCGCTGGAGTATCAGAGTGTTGATGAAACACAGATATTGCATCGGGATTGATACAACACTTACCATGCGCACTTTCCTCCATGGGAGTAATGTCTCTAACAGTCTACGCTTTGATCGTTCCTGGAAGACCAGTAGTAGTTTCCGATGAACATCTGGAGGCATTCTGTAATCTGTGGACTATCAGAGTGTTGATGAAACGCAGAAATTGCATCGGGATTGAATACAACGGTCTCCATGCGCAGTTTCCTCCATGGAAGTAATGTCTCAAACAGTCTACGATTTGATCGTTCCCTGGAAGACCAGTAGTAGTTTGCGATGCACATCTGGAGGCATTCTGTTATCGCTGGAGTATCAGAGTGTTGATGAAACACAGATATTGCATCGGGATTGATACAACACTTACCATGCGCACTTTCCTCCATGGGAGTAATGTCTCTAACAGTCTACGCTTTGATCGTTCCCTGGAAGACCAGTAGTAGTTTCCGATGCACATCTGGAGGATTTCTGTAATCTGTGGACTATCAGAGTGTTGATGAAACACAGAAAATGTATCGGGATTGATTACAACAGTTACCATTCGCACTTTCCTCCATGGGATTAATGTCTCGAAGAGTTTACGCTTTGATCGTTCCCTGACAGACCAGTAGTAGTTTCCGATGCATATCTGGTGCCATTCTGTAATCTGTGGACTATCAGAGTGTTGACGAAACACAGAAATTGCATCGCGAATGAATACAACAGTCACCATGCGCACTTTCCTCCACGGGACGTATGTCTCAAACAGTCTACGGTTTGATCGTTCCCTGGAAGACCAGTAGTAGTTTCCGATGCACATCTGGTGGCATTCTGTAATCTTTGGACTATCAGAGTGTTGGTGAAACACAGAAATAGCATCGGGATTGAATACAACAGTCACCATGCGCACTTTCCTCCATGGGAGTAATGTTTCATAGAGTTAACGCTTTGATCGTTCCCTGGAAGGCCAGTAGCAGTTTCCGATGCACATCTGTAGGCATTCTGTAATCTGTGGACTATCAGAGTGTTGATGAAACATAGAAATTGCATCGGGATTGAATACAACGTCACCATGAGCACATTCAAGCATATAAGTAATGTCTCAAACAGTCTACGCTTTGATCGTTCCCTGGAAGACCAGTAGTAGTTTCCGATGCACATCTGGAGGCATTCTGTAATCTGTAGACTATCAGAGTGTTGATGAAACACAGAAATTGCATCGGGATTGAATACAACACTCACCATGCGCACTTTACTCCGTGGGAGTAATGTCTCTAACAGTCTACGCTTTGATCGTTCCCTGGAAGACCAGTAGTAGTTTCCGATGCACATCTGGAGGCTTTCCGTAATCTGTGGACTATCAGAGTGTTGATGAAACACAGAAATTGCATCGGGATTGAATACAACAGTCACCATGCGCACTTTCCTCCATGGGAGTAATGTCCCAAACAGTCTACGCTTTGATCGTTCCCTGGAAGACCAGTAGTAGTTTCCGATTAACATCTGGAGGCATTCTGTAATCTGTGGACTATCAGAGTGTTGATGAAACACAGAAATTGCATCGGGATTGAATACAACAGCCACCATGCGCACTTTCCTCCATGGGAGCAATGTTTCAAAAAGTTCACGCTTTCATCGTTCCCTGGAAAACCAGTAGCAGTTTTCGATGCACATCTGGAGGCATTCTGTAATCTGTGTACCTTCAGAGTGTTGATGAAACACAGTAATAGCATCGGGATTGAATACAACAGTCACCATGAGCACATTCCTCCATAAAAGCAATGTCTGAAACAGTCTACGCTTTGATCGTTCCCTGGAAGACCAGTAGTAGTTTCCGATGCTCATCTGGAGGCATTCTGTAATCTGTGGAGTATCAGAGCATTGATAAGACACAGAAATTGCATCGGGATTGAATACAACAGTCACCATGCGCACTTTCCTCCATGGGAGTAAATCTCAAACAGTCTGCGCTTTTATCGTTCCCTGGAAGACCAGTAGTAGTTTCCGATGAACATCTGGAGCCATTCTGTAACCTGTGGACTATAAGAGTGTTGATGAAACATAGAAATTGCATCGGGATTGAATACAACAGTCACCATGCGCACATTCTTCCACGGGAGTAATGTCTCAAACAGTCTACGCTTTGATCGTTCCCTGGAACACCAGTAGTAGTTTCCGATGCACATCTGGTGGCATTCTGTTATCTGTAGACCATCAGAGTGTTTATGAAACACAGAAATTGCATCGGGATTGAATACAACAGTCACCATGCGAACTTTCCTCCAAGGGAGTAATTCTCAAACAGTCTATGCTTTGATCGCTCCCTGGAAGACCAGTAGTAGTTTCCGATGCATATCTGGTGCCATTCTGTAATCTGCATAGTATCAGAGTATTGATGAAACACAGAAATTGCATCGGGAATGAATACGACAGTCACCATGCGCACTTTCCTCCACGGGAGGTATGTCTCAAACAGTCTACGGTTTGATCGTTCCCTGGAAGACCATTAGTAGTTTCCGATGCACATCTGGTGGCATTCTGTAATCTGTGGACTATCAGAGTGTTGATGAAACACAGAAATAGCATCGGGATTGAATACAACAGTCACCATCCGCACTTTCCTCAATGGGAGTAATGTCTGAAACAGTCTACGCTTTGATCGTTTGCTGGAAGACCAGTAGTAGTTTCCGATGCACATCACGTGGCATTCTGTAATCTGTGGACTATCAGAGTGTTGATGAAACACAGAAATTGCATCGGGATTGAATACAACAATCACCATGCGCACTTTCCTCCATGGGAGTAATGTCCCAAACAGTCTACGCTTTGATCGTTCCCTGGAAGACCAGTAGTAGTTTCCGATGCACATCGGGAGGCATTCTGTATTCTGTGGACTATCAGAGTGTTGATGAAACACAGAAATTGCATCGGGATTGAATACAACAGTTACAATGCGCACTTTACTCCATGGGAGTAATGTCCCAAACAGTCTACGCTTTGATCGTTCCCTGGAAGACAAGTAGTAGTTTCCGATGCACATCGCGAGGCATTCTATAATCTGTGGACTATCAGAGTGTTGATGAAACACAGAAATTGCATCGGGATTGAATACAACAGGCACCACGCGCTCTTTCCTCCATGGGAGTAATGTTTCATAGAGTTTAAGCTTTGATCGTTCCCTGGAAGGCCAGTAGCAGTTTCCGATGCACATCTGGAGGAATTCTGCAATCTGTGGACTATCAGAGTGTTGATGAAACATAGAAATTGCATCGGGATTGAATACAACGTCACCATGAGCACATTCAAGCATAAAAGTAATGTCTCAAACAGTCCACGCTTTGATCGTTCCCTGGAAGACCAGTAGTAGTTTCCGATGCACATCTGGAGGCATTCTGTAATCTGTGGACTATCAGAGTGTTGATGAAACACAGAAATTGCATCGGGATTGAATACAACAGTCACCATGCGCACTTTCCTCCATGGGAGTAATGTCTCAAACAGTCTACGCTTTGATCGTTCCCTGGAAGACCAGTAGTAGTTTTCGATGCACATCTGGAGGCATTCTGTAATCTCTGGAGTATCATAGTGTTGATTAAACACAGATATTGCATCGGGATTGAATACAACACTTACCATGCACACTTTCCTCCATGGGAGTAATGTCTCTAACAGTCTACGCTTTGATCGTTCCCTGGAAGACCAGTAGTAGTTTCCGATGCACATTTGGAGGCATTCTGTAATCTGTGGACTATCAGAGTGTTGATGAAACACAGAAATTGCATCGGGATTGAATACAACAGCCACCATGCGCACTTTCCTCCATGGGAGCAATATTTCAAAGAGTTCACGCTTTCATCGTTCCCTGGAAGACCAGTAGCAGTTTTCGATGCACATCTGGAGGCATTCTGTCATCTGTGTACTATCAGAGTGTTGATGAAACACAGTAATTGCATCGGGATTGAATACAACAGTCACCATGAGCACATTCCTCCATAAAAGCAATGTCTCAAAGAGTCTACGCTTTGATCGTTCCCTGGAAGACCAGTAGTAGTTTCCGATGCTCATCTGGAGGCATTCTGTAAACTGTGGAGTATCAGAGTATTGATAAGACACAGAAATTGCATCGGGATTGAATACAACAGTCACCATGCGCACTTTCCTCCATGGGAGTAATGTCTGAAACAGTCTACGTTTTGAACGTTCCCTGGAAGACCAGTAGTAGTTTCCGATGCACATCTGGAGGCATTCTGTAATCTGTGGACTATTTGAGTGTTGAAGAAACACAGAAATTGCATCGGGTTTTGAATACCACAGTTACCATGCGCACTTTCCTCCATGGGAGTAATGTCTCTAACAGTCTACGCTTTGATCGTTCCCCGGAAGACAAGTAGTAGTTTCCGATGCACATCTGGTGGCTTTCTGTAATCTGTGGACTATCAGAGTGTTGATGAGACACAGAAATTGCATCGGGATTGAATACAACAGTCACCATGCGCACTTCCCTCCACGCTAGTAATGTCTCAAACAGTCTGCGCTTTTATCGTTCCCTGGAAGACCAGTAGTAGTTTCCGATGAACATCTGGAGGCATTCTGTAACCTGTGGACTATCAGAGTGTTGATGAAACATAGAAATTGCATCGGGATTGAATACAACAGTCACCATGCGCACATTCTTCCACGGGAGTAATGTCTCAAACAGTCTACGCTTTGATCGTTCCCTGGAACACCAGTAGCAGTTTCCGATGCACATCTGGTGGCATTCTGTTATCTGTAGACTATCAGAGTGTTTATGAAACACAGAAATTGCATCGGGATTGAATACAACAGTCACCATGCGCACTTTCCTCCAAGGGAGTAAATCTTAAACAGTCTATGCTTTGATCGCTCCCTGGAAGACCAGTAGTAGTTTTCGATGCATATCTGGTGCCATTCTGTAATCTGTGGAGTATCAGAGTATTGATGAAACACAGAAATTGCATCGGGAATGAATACGACAGTCACCATGCGCACTTTCCTCCACGGGAGGTATGTCTCAAACAGTCTACGGTTTGATCGTTCCCTGGAAGACCATTAGTAGTTTCCGATGCACATCTGGTGGCATTCTGTAATCTGTGGACTATCAGAGTGTTGATGAAACACAGAAATAGCATCGGGATTGAATACAACAGTCACCATCCGCACTTTCCTCCATGGGAGTAATGTCTGAAACAGTCTACGCTTTGATCGTTTGCTGGAAGACCAGTAGTAGTTTCCGATGCACATCACGTGGCATTCTGTAATCTGTGGACTATCAGAGTGTTGATGAAACACAGAAATAGCATCGGGATTGAATACAACAGTCACCATGCGCACTTTCCTCCATGGGAGTAATGTCCCAAACAGTCTACGCTTTGATCGTTCCCTGGAAGACCAGTAGTAGTTTCCGATGCACATCCGGAGGCATTCTGTGATCTGTGGACTATCAGAGTGTTGATGAAACATAGAAGTTGCATCGGGATTGAATACAACGTCACCATGAGCACATTCAAGCATAAAAGTAATGTCTCAAACAGTCTACGCTTTGATCGTTCCCTGGAAGACCAGTAGTAGTTTCCGATGCACATCTGGAGGCATTCTGTAATCTGTTGACTATCAGAGTGTTGATGAAACACAGAAATTGCATCGGGATTGAATACAACAGCCACCATGCGCACTTTCCTCCATGGGAGCAATGTTTCAAAGAGTTCACGCTTTCATCGTTCCCTGGAAGACCAGTAGCAGTTTTCGATGCACATCTGGAGGCATTCTGTCATCTGTGTACTATCAGAGTGTTGATGAAACACAGTAATTGCATCGGGATTGAATACAACAGTCACCATGAGCACATTCTTCCACGGGAGTAATGTCTCAAACAGTCTACGCTTTGATCGTTCCCTGGAAGACCAGTAGTAGTTTCCGATGCACATCTGGTGGCATTCTGTTATCTGTAGACTATCAGAGTGTTGATGAAACACAGAAATTGCATCGGGATTGAATACAACAGTCACCATGCGCACTTTCCTCCAAGGGAGTAATTCTCAAACAGTCTATGCTTTGATCGCTCCCTGGAAGACCAGTAGTAGTTTCCGATGCATATCTGGTGCCATTCTGTAATCTGTGGAGTATCAGAGTATTGATGAAACACAGAAATTGCATCGGGAATGAATACGACAGTCACCATGCGCACTTTCCTCCACGGGAGGTATGTCTCAAACAGTCTACGGTTTGATCGTTCCCTGGAAGACCATTAGTAGTTTCCGATGCACATCTGGTGCCATTCTGTAATCTGTGGACTATCAGAGTGTTGATGAAACACAGAAATAGCATCGGGATTGAATACAACATTCACCATCCGCACTTTCCTCCATGGGAGTTATGTCTGAAACAGTCTACGCTTTGATTGTTTGCTGGAAGACCAGTAGTAGTTTCCGATGCACATCACGTGGCATTCTGTAATCTGTGGACTATCAGAGTGTTGATGAAACACAGGAATTGCATCGGGATTGAATACAACAGTCACCATGCGCACTTTCCTCCATGGGAGTAATGTCCCAAACAGTCTACGCTTTGATCGTTCCCTGGAAGACCAGTAGTAGTTTCCGATGCACATCGGGAGGCATTCTGTATTCTGTGGACTATCAGAGTGTTGATGAAACACAGAAATTGCATCGGGATTGAATACAACATCACCATGAGCACATTCAAGCATAAAAGTAATGTCTCAAACAGTCTACGCTTTGATCGTTCCCTGGAAGACCAGTAGTAGTTTTCGATGCACATCTGGAGGCATTCTGTAATCTCTGGTGTATCAGAGTGTTGATTAAACACAGATATTGCATCGGGATTGAATACAACACTTACCATGCACACTTTCCTCCATGGGAGTAATGTCTCTAACAGTCTACGCTTTGATCTTTCCCTGGAAGACCAGTAGTAGTTTCCGATGCACATCTGGAGGCTTTCTGTAATCTGTGGACTATCAGAGTGTTGATGAAACACAGAAAGTGCATCGGGATTGAATACAACAGTTACCATGCGCACTTTCCTCCATGGGAGTAATGTCTGAAACAGTCTACGCTTTGATCGTTCCCTGGAAGACCAGTAGTAGTTTCCGATGCACATTTGGAGGCATTCTGTAATCTGTGGACTATCAGAGTGTTGATGAAACACAGAAATTGCATCGGGATTGAATACAACAGCCACCATGCGCACTTTCCTCCATGGGAGCAATGTTTCAAAGAGTTCACGCTTTCATCGTTCCCTGGAAGACCAGTAGCAGTTTTCGATGCATATCTGGAGGCATTCTGTCATCTGTGTACTATCAGAGTGTTGATGAAACACAGTAATTGCATCGGGATTGAATACAACAGTCACCATGAGCACATTCCTCCATAAAAGCAATGTCTCAAAGAGTCTACGCTTTGATCGTTCCCTGGAAGACCAGTAGTAGTTTCCGATGCTCATCTGGAGGCATTCTGTAATCTGTGGAGTATCAGAGTATTGATAAGACACAGAAATTGCATCGGGATTGAATACAACAGTCACCATGCGCACTTTCCTCCATGGGAGTAATTCTCAAACAGTCTATGTTTTGAACGTTCCCTGGAAGACCAGTAGTAGTTTCCGATGCACATCTGGAGGCATTCTGTAATCTGTGGACTATTAGAGTGTTGAAGAAACACAGAAATTGCATCGGGTTTTGAATACCACAGTTACCATGCGCACTTTCCTCCATGGGAGTAATGTCTCTAACAGTCTACGCTTTGATCGTTCCCCGGAAGACAAGTAGTAGTTTCCGATGCACATCTGGAGGCTTTCTGTAACCTGTGGACTATCAGAGTGTTGATGAAACATAGAAATTGCATCGGGATTGAATACAACAGTCACCATGCGCACATTCTTCCACGGGAGTAATGTCTCAAACAGTCTACGCTTTGATCGTTCCCTGGAACACCAGTAGTAGTTTCCGATGCACATCTGGTGGCATTCTGTTATCTGTAGACTATCAGAGTGTTTATGAAACACAGAAATTGCATCGGGATTGAATACAACAGTCACCATGCGCACTTTACTCCAAGGGAGTAATTCTCAAACAGTCTATGCTTTGATCGCTCCCTGGAAGACCAGTAGTAGTTTCCGATGCATATCTGGTGCCATTCTGTAATCTGTGGAGTATCAGAGTATTGATGAAACACAGAAATTGCATCGGGAATGAATACGACAGTCACCATGCGCACTTTCCTCCACGGGAGGTATGTCTCAAACAGTCTACGGTTTGATCGTTCCATGGAAGACCATTAGTAGTTTCCGATGCACATCTGGTGGCATTCTGTAATCTGTGGACTATCAGAGTGTTGATGAAACACAGAAATAGCATCGGGATTGAATACAACAGTCACCATCCGCACTTTCCTCCATGGGAGTTATGTCTGAAACAGTCTACGCTTTGATCGTTTGCTGGAAGACCAGTAGTAGTTTCTGATGCACATCACGTGGCATTCTGTAATCTGTGGACTATCAGAGTGTTGATGAAACACAGAAATTGCATCGGGATTGAATACAACAGTCACCATGCGCACTTTCCTCCATGGGAGTAATGTCCCAAACAGTCTACGCTTTGATCGTTCCCTGAAATACCAGTAGTAGTTTCCGATGCACATCGGGAGGCATTCTGTATTCTGTGGACTATCAGAGTGTTGATGAAACACAGAAATTGCATCGGGATTGAATACAACAGTTACAATGCGCACTTTACTGCATGGGACTAATGTCCCAAACAGTCTACGCTTTGATCGTTCCTTGGAAGACAAGTAGTAGTTTCCGATGCACATCGCGAGGCATTCTATAATCTGTGGACTATCAGAGTGTTGATGAAACACAGAAATTGCATCGGGATTGAATACAACAGGCACCATGCGCACTTTCCTCCATGGGAGTAATGTTTCATAGAGTTTATGCTTTGATCGCTCCCTGGAAGGCCAGTAGCAGTTTCCGATGCACATCTGGAGGCATTCTGTAATCTGTGGACTATCAGAGTGTTGATGAAACATAGAAATTGCATCGGGATTGAATACAACGTCACCATGAGCACATTCAAGCATAAAAGTAATGTCTCAAACAGTCTACGCTTTGATCGTTCCCTGGAACACCAGTAGTAGTTTCCGATGCACATCTGGAGGCATTCTGTAATATGTGGACTATCAGAGTGTTGATGAAACACAGAAATTGCATCGGGATTGAATACAACAGTCACCATGCGCACTTTCCTCCATGGGAGTAATGTCTCAAACAGTCTACGCTTTGATCGTTCCCTGGAAGACCAGTAGTAGTTTTCAATGCACATCTGGAGGCATTCTGTAATCTCTGGAGTATCAGAGTGTTGATTAAACACAGATATTGCATCGGGATTGAATACAACACTTACCATGCACACTTTCCTCCATGGGAGTAATGTCTCTAACAGTCTACGCTTTGATCTTTCCCTGGAAGACCAGTAGTAGTTTCCGATACACATCTGGAGGCTTTCCGTAATCTGTGGACTATCAGAGTGTTGATGAAACACAGAAAGTGCATCGGGATTGAATACAACAGTTACCATGCGCACTTTCTTCCATGGGAGTAATGTCTGAAACATTCTACGCTTTGATCGTTCCTGGGAAGACCAGTAGTAGGTTCCGATGCACATCTCGTGGCATTCTGTAGTCTGTGGACTATCAGAGTGTTGATGAAACACAGAAAATGTATCGGGATTGATTACAACAGTTACCATGCGCACTTTCCTCCATGGGATTAATGTCTCAAAGAGTTTACGCTTTGATCGTTCCCTGACAGACCAGTAGTAGTTTCCGATGCACACCGGGAGGCATTCTGTAATCTGTGGACTATCAGAGTGTTGGTGAAACACAGAAATTGCATCGGGATTTAATACAACAGTCACCATGCGCACTTTCCTCCATGGGAGTAATGTCCCAAACAGTCTACGCTTTGATCGTTCCCTGGAAGACCAGTAGTAGTTTCCGATGCACACCGGGAGGCATTCTGTAATCTGTGGACTGTCAGAGTGTTGATGAAACACAGAAATTGCATCGGGATTGAATACAACAGTCACCATGCGCACTTTCCTCCATGGGAGTAATGTTTCAAAGAGTTCACGCTTTGATCGTTCCCTGGAAGATCAGTAGCAGTTTTCGATGCACATCTGGAGGCATTCTGTAATCTGTGTACTATCAGAGTGTTGATGAGACACAGAAATTGCATCGGGATTGAATACAACAGTCACCATGCGCACCTTCCTCCATGGGAGTAATTCTCAAACAGTCTACGCTTTGATCGTTCCACGGAAGACCAGTAGTAGTTTCCGATGCACATTTGGTGGCATTCTGTAATCTGTGGACTATCAGAATGTTGATGAAACACAGAAATTGCTTCGGGATTGAATACAACAGTCACCATGCGCACTTTCCTCCATGGGAGTAATGTCTCAAACAGTCTACGCTTTGATCGTTTCCTGGAAGACCAGTAGTAGTTTCCGATGCACATCTGGAGGCATTCTGTAATCTGTGGAGTATCAAAGTGTTGATGAAACACAGAAATTGCATCGGGACTGAATTCAACATTTACCATGCGCACTTTCCTCCATGGGAGTAATGTCTCTAACAGTCTTCGCTTTGATCGTTCCCTGGAAGACCAGTAGTAGTTTCCGATGCACATTTGGTGGCATTCTGTAATCTGTGGACTATCAGAGTGTTGATGAAACACAGAAATTGCATCGGGATTGAATACAGCAGTCACCATGCGCACTTTCCTCCATGGGAGTAATGTCTGAAACAGTTACGCTTTGATCGTTCCCTGGAATACCAGTAGTAGTTTCCGATGGACATCTGGTGGCATTCTGTAATCTGTGGACTATCAGAGTGTTGATGAAACACAGAAATTGCATCGGGATTTAATACAACTGTCACCATGCGCACTTTCCTTCATGGGAGTAATGTCTCTAACAGTCTACGCTTTGATCGTTCCCCGGAAGACTAGTAGTAGTTTCCGATGCACATCTGGAGGCTTTCTGTAATCTGTGGACTATCAGAGTGTTGATGAGACACAGAAATTGCATCGGGATTGAATACAACAGACACCATGCGCACTTTCCTCCATGGGAGTAATTCTCAAACAGTCTACGCTTCGATCGTTCCCTGGAAGACCAGTAGTAGTTTCCGATGCACATCTGGTGGCATTCTGTAATCTGTGGACTATCAGAGTGTTGATGAAACACAGAAATTGCTTCGTGATTGAATACAACAGTGACCATGCGCACTTTCCTCCACGGGAGGTATGTCTCAAACAGTCGACGCTTTGATCGTTCCCTGGAAGACCAGTAGTAGTTTCCGATGCACATCTGGTGGCATTCTGTAATCTATGGACTGTCAGAGTGTTGATGAAACACAGAAATTGCATCGGGATTGAATTCAACATTTACCATGCGCACTTTCCTCCATGGGAGTAAAGTCTCTAACAGTCTACGCTTTGATCGTTCCCTGGAAGACCAGTAGTAGTTTCCTATGCACATCTGGAGGCTTTCTGTAAACTGTGCACTATCAGAGTGTTGATGAAACACAGAAATTGCATCGGGATTTAATACAACAGTCACCATGAGCACATTCCTCCATAAAAGCAATGTCTCAAACTGTCTACGTTTTGATCGTTCCCTGGAAGACCAGTAGTAGTGTCCGATGCTCATCTTGAGGCATTCTGTAATCTGTGGAGTATCAGAGTGTTGATGAAACACAGAAATTGCATCGGGTTTTGAATACCACAGTTACCATGCGCACTTTCCTCCATGGGAGTAATGTCTCTAACAGTCTACGCTTTGATTGTTCCCTTGAAGACAAGTAGTAGTTTCCGATGCACATATGGAGGCTTTCTGTAATCTGTGGACTATCAGAGTGTTGATGAGACACAGAAATTGCATCGGGATTGAATACAACAGTCACCATGCGCACTTTCCTCCATGGGAGTAATTCTCAAACAGTCTACGCTTTGATCGTTCCCTGGAAGACCGGTAGTAGTTTGCGATGCACATTTGGTGGCATTCTGTAATCTGTGGACTATCAGAGTGTTGATGAAACACAGAAATTGCCTCGGGATTGAATACAACAGACACCATGCGCACTTTCCTCCATGGGAGGTATGTCTCAAACAGTCGACGCTTTGATCGTTCCCTGGAAGACCAGTAGTAGTTCCCGATGCACATGTGGAGGCATTCTGTAATCTATGGACTATCAGAGTGTTGATGAAACACAGAAATTGCATCGGGATTGAATACAACAGTCACCATGCGCACTTTCCTCCATGGGAGTAATGTCTCAAACAGTCTACGCTTTGATCGTTCCCTGGAAGACCAGTAGTAGTTTCCGATGCACATCTGGAGGCATTCTGTAATCTGTGGAGTATCAGAGTGTTGATGAAACACAGAAATTGCATCGGGATTGAATTCAACATTTACCATGCGCACTTTCCTCCATGGGAGTAATGTCTCTAACAGTCTACGCTTTGATCGTTCCCTGGAAGACCAGTAGTAGTTTCCTATGCACATCTGGAGGCTTTCTGTAATCTGTGGACTATCAGAGTATTGATGAAACACAGAAATTGCATCGGGATTGAAAACAACATTCACCATGCGCACTTTCCTCCAAGTGAGTAATTCTCAAACAGTCTATGCTTTGATCGTTCCCTGGAAGACCAGTAGTAGTTTCCGATGCACATCTCGTGGCATTCTTTAATCTGTGGACTATCAGAGTGTTGATGAAACACAGAAATTGCATCGGGAATGAATACAACAGTCGCCATTCGCACTTTCCTCCACGGGAGGTATGTCTCAAACAGTCTACGGTTTGATCGTTCCCTGGAAGACCAGTAGTAGTTTCCGATGCACATCTGGTGGCATTCTGTAATCTGTGGACTATCAGAGTGTTTATGAAACACAGAAATTTCATCGGGATTGAATACAACAGTCACCATGCGCACTTTCCTCCATGGGAGTAATGTCGTAAACAGTCTACGCTTTGATCGTTCCCTGGAAGACCAGTAGTAGTTTCCGATGCACATCGGGAGGCATTCTGCAATCTGTGGACTTTCAGAGTGGTGATTAAACACAAAAATTGCATCGGGATTTAATGCAACAGTCACGATGCGCACTTTCCTCCATGGGAGTAATGTTTCATAGAGTTTACGCTTTGATCGTTCCCTGGAAGGCCAGTAGCAGTTTCATCTTGTGCTCATTCTGTAACCTGTGGACTATCAGAGTGTTGATGAAACATAGAAATTGCATCGGGATTGAATACAACAGTCACCCTGAGCACATTCCTGCATAAAAGTAATGTCTCAAACAGTCTACGCTTTGATCGTTCCCTGGAAGACCAATAGTATTTTTCGATGCACATCTGTAGGCGTTCTGTAATCTGTGGACTATCAGAGTGTTGATGAAACACAGAAATTGCATCGTGATTGAATACAACAGTCACCATGCGCACTTTCCTATATGGGAGTAATGTCTCAAACAGTCTACGCTTTGATCGTTCCCTGGAAGACCATAGTAGTTTCCGATGCACATCTGGAGGCATTCTGTTATCTGTGGAGTATCAGAGTGTTGATGAAACACGGAAATTGCATCGGGATTGAATACAACAGTCACCATGCGCACCTTCCTCCATGGGACTAATGTCTCTAACAGTCTATGCTTTGATCGTTCCCTGGAAGACCAGTAGTAGTTTCCGATGCACATCTGGAGGCTTTCTGTAATCTGTGGACTATCAGGGTGTTGATGAAACAAAGAATTTAATCGGGATTGAATACAACAGTTACCATGCGCACTTTCCTCCATGGGAGTATTTCTCAAACAGTCTACGATTTGATCGTTCCCTGGAAGACCAGTAGTCGTTTCCGATGCACATCTGGTGGCATCCTGTAATCTGTGGACTATCAGAGTGTTGATGAAACACAGAAATTGCATCGGGAATGAATACAACGGTCACCATCCGCACTTTCCTGCATGGGAGTAATGTCTCAAACAGTGTACGCTTTGATCGTTAATGGGAAGACCAGTAGTAGTTTCCGATGCACATCTCGTGGCATTCTATAATCTGTGGACTATCAGAGTGTTGATGAAACACAGAAAATGCATCGGGATTAATTACAACAGTTACCATGCGCACTTTCCTCCATGGGAGTAATGTCTCAAAGAGTTTACGCTTTGATCGTTCCCTGAAAGACCACTAATAGTTTCCGATGCACATCTGGAGGCATTCTGTAATCTGTGGACTATCAGAGTGTTGATGAAACACAGAAATTGCAGCGGGATTGTATACAACAGTCTCCATGCGCAGTTTCCTCCATGGGAGTAACGTCTTAAACAGTCTACGCTTTGATGTTTCCCTGGAAGACCAGAAGTAGTTTCAATTGCACATCTGGAAGCATTCTGTAGTCTGTGGACTATCAGAGTGTTTATGAAACACAGTAATTGCATCGGGATTGAATACAACAGTCACCATGCGCACTTTCCTCCATGGGAGTATTGTCTCAAGGAGTTTACGATTTGATCGTTCCCTGGAAGACCAGTTGTAGTTTCCGATGCACATCTGGAGGCATTCTGTAATCTGTGGACTATCAGAGTGTTGATGAAACACAGAAATTGCATCGGGATTGAATTCAACATTTACCATGCGCACTTTCCTCCATGGGAGTCATGTCTCTTACAGTCTACGCTTTGGTCGTTCCCTGGAAGACCAGTAGTAGTTTCCGAGGCACATCTGGAGGCTTTCTGTAGTCTGTGGACTATCAGAGTGTTGATGAAACACAGAAATTGCATCGGGATTGAAAACAACATTCACCATGCGCACTTTCCTCCAAGGGAGTAATTCTCAAACAGTCTATGCTTTGATCGTTCCCTGGAAGACCAGTAGTAGTTTCCGATGCACATCTCGTAGCATTCTGTAATCTGTGGACTATCAGAGTGTTGATGAAACACAGAAATTGCATCGATAATGAATGCAACAGTCACCATGCGCACTTTCCTCCACGGGAGGTATGTCTCAAACAGTCTACGGTTTGATCGTTCCCTGGAAGACCAGTAGTAGTTTCCGATGCACATCTGGTGGCATTCTGTAATCTGTGGACTATCAGAGTGTTGATGAAACACAGAAATTGCATCGGGATTGAATACAACAGTCACCATGCGCACTTTCCTCCATGGGAATAACGTTTCATAGAGTTAAACGCTTTGATCGTTCCCTGGAAGACCAGTGGCAGTTTCCGACGCACATCTGGAGGCATTCTGTAATCTGTGGACTATCAGAGTGTTGATGAAACATAGAAATTGCATCGGGATTGAATACAACAATCACCATGAGCACGTTCCTCCATAAAAGTAATGTCTCAAACAGTCTACGCTTTGATCGTTCCCTGGAAGACCAGTAGTAGTTTCCGATGCAAATCTGGAGGCATTATGTAATCTGTGGAGTATCAGACTGTTGATGAAACACAGATATTGCATCGGGATTGAATACAACAGTCACCATGCGCACTTTCCTCCATGGGAGTAATGTCCCAAACAGTCTACGCTTTGATCGTTCAATGGAAGACCAGTAGGAGTTTCCGATGCACACCGGGAGGCATTCTGTAATCTGTGGACTATCAGAGTGTTGATGAAACACAGAAATTGCATCGGGATTGAATACAACAGTCACCATGCGCACTTTCCTCCACGGGAATAATGTTTCATAGAGTTTACGCTTTGATCGTTCCCTGGAAGACCAGTAGCAGTTTCCGATCCACATCTGGAGGCATTCTGTAATCTGTGGACTATCAGAGTGTTGATGAAACATAGAAATTGCATCGGGATTGAATACAACAATCATCATGAGCACATTTCTCCATAAAAGTAATGTCTCGAACAGTCTACGCTTTGATCGTTCCCTGGAAGACCAGTAGTAGTTTTCGATGCAAATCTGGAGGCATTCTGTAATCTGTGGAGTATCAGAGTGTTGATGAAACACAGATATTGCATCGGGATTGAATACAACAGTTACCATGCGCACTTTCCTCCATGGGAGTAATGTCTCTCACAGTCTACGATTTGATTGTTTGCTGGAAGACCAGTAGTAGTTTCCGATGCACATCTGGTGGCATTCTGTAATCTGTGGACTATCAGAGTGTTGATGAGACACAGAAATTGCATCGGGATTGAATACAACAGTCACCATGCGCACTTTCCTCCATGGGAGTATTGTCCCAAACAGTCTACGCTTTGATCGTTCCCTGGAAGACCAGTAGTAGTTTCTGATGCATATCTGGAGGCATTCTGTATTCTGCGGACTATCTGAGTGTTGATGAAACACAGAAATTTCATCGGGATTGAATACAACAGTCACCATGCGCACTTTCCTCCATGGGAGTAATGTCCTAAACAGTTTACGCTTTGATCGTTCCCTGGAAGACCAGTAGTAGCTTCTGATGCACATCGGGAGGCATTCTGTAATCTGTGGACTATCAGAGTGTTGATGAAACACAGAAATTGCATCGGGATTGAATACAACAGTCACCATGCGCACTTTCCTCCATGGGAGTAATGTCTCAAGGAGTTTACGATTTGATCGTTCCCTGGAATACCAGTTGTAGTTTCCGATGCACATCTGGTGGCATCCTGTAATCTGTGGACTATCAGAGTGTTGATGAAACACAGAAATTGCATCGGGATTGAATACAACAGTCACCATGCGCACTTTCCTCCATGGGAGTAATGTCCCAAACAGTCTACGCTTTGATCGTTCCCTGGAAGACCAGTACGAGTTTCCGATGCACACCGGGAGGCATTCTGTAATCTGTGGACTATCGGAGTGTTGATGAAACACAGAAATTGCATCGGGATTGAATACAACAATAACCATGAGAACATTCCTCCATAAAAGTAATGTCTCAAACAGTCTACGCTTTGATCGTTCCCTGGAAGACCAGTAGTAGTTTCCGATGCAAATGTGGAGGCATTCTGTAATCTGTGGAGTATCAGAGTGTTGATGAAACACAGATATTGCATCGGGATTGAATACAACAGTTACAATGTGCACTTTCCTCCATGGGACTAATGTCTCTAACAGTCTACGCTTTGATCGTTCCCTGGAAGACCAGTAGTAGTTTCCGATGAACATCTGGAGGCTTTCTGTAATCTGTGGACTATCAGTGTGTTGATGAAACACAGAAATTGCATCGGGATTGAATACAACAGTTACAATGCGCTCTTTAATCCTTGGGAGTAATTCTCAAACAGTCTAGGATTTGATCGTTCCCTGGAAGCCCAGTAGTAGTTTCCGATGCACATCTCGTGGCATTCTGTAATCTGTGGACTATCAGAGTATTGATGAGACACAGAAATTGCATCGGGATTGAATACAACAGTCACCATGCGCACTTTCCTCCATGGGAGTAATGTCCCAAATAGTCTACGCTTTGTTCGTTCCCTGGAACACCAGTAGTAGTTTCCGATGCATATCTGGAGGCATTCTGTATTCTGTGGACTATCAGAGTGTTGATGAAACACAGAAATTTCATCGGGATTGAATACAACAGTCACCATGCGCACTTTCCTCCATGGGAGTAATGTCCTAAACAGTCTACGCTTTGATCGTTCGCTGGAAGACCAGTAGTAGTTTCCGATGAACATCTGGAGCCATTCTGTAACCTGTGGACTATCAGAGTGTTGATGAAACACAGAAATTGCATCGGGATTGAATACAACAGTCACCATGCGCACTTTCCTCCATGGGAGTAATGTCCCAAACAGTCTAAGCTTTGATCGTTCTCTGGAAGACCAGTAGTAGTTTCCGATGCACACCGGGAGGCATTCTGTAATCTGTGGACTATCAGAGTTTTGAAGAAACACAGAAATAGCATCGGGATTGAATACAACAGTCACCATGCGCACTTTCCTCCACGGGAATAATGTTTCATAGAGTTTACGCTTTGATCGTTCCCTGGAAGACTAGTAGCAGTTTCCGATCCACATCTGGAGGCATTCTGTAATCTGTGGACTATCAGAGTGTTGATGAAACATAGAAATTGCATCGGGATTGAATACAACAATCACCATGAGCACATTCCTCCATAAAAGTAATGTCTCGAACAGTCTACGCTTTGATCGTTCCCTGGAAGACCAGTAGTAGTTTTCGATGCAAATCTGGAGTCATTCTGTAATCTGTGGAGTATCAGAGTGTTGATGAAACACAGATATTGCATCGGGATTGAATACAACAGTTACCATGCGCACTTTCCTCCATGGGAGTAATGTCTCTCACAGTCTACGATTTGATTGTTAGCTGGAAGACCAGTAGTAGTTTCCGATGAACATCTGGAGGCTTTCTGTAATCTGTGGACTATCAAAGTGTTGATGATACACAGAAATTGCATCGGGATCGAATACAACAGTTACCATGCGCACTTTCCTCCGTGGGAGTAATTCTCAAACAGTCTACGATTTGATCATTCCCTGGAAGACCAGTAGTAGTTTCCGATGCACATCTCGTGGCATTCTGTAATCTGTGGACTATCAGAGTGTTGATGAGACACAGAAATTGCATCGGGATTGAATACAACAGTCACCATGCGCACTTTCCTCCATGGGAGTAATGGCCCAAACAGTCTACGCTTTGATCGTTCCCTGGAAGACCAGTAGTAGTTTCCGATGCATATGTGGAGGCATTCTGTATTCTGCGGACTATCTGAGTGTTGATGAAACACAGAAATTTCATCGGGATTGAATACAACCGTCACCATGCGCACTTTCCTCCATGGGAGTAATGTCCTAAACAGTTTACGCTTTGATCGTTCCCTGGAAGACCAGTGGTAGCTTCTGATGCACATCGGGAGGCATTCTGTAATCTGTGGACTATCAGAGTGTTGATGAAACACAGAAATTGCATCGGGATTGAATACAACAGTCACCATGCGCACTTTCCTCCATGGGAGTAATGTCTCAAGGAGTTTACGATTTGATCGTTCCCTGGAAGACCAGTTGTAGTTTCCGATGCACATCTGGTGGCATCCTGTAATCTGTGGACTATCAGAATGTTGATGAAACACAGAAATCGCATCGGGATTGAATACAACGGTCACCATCCGCACTTTCCTCCATGGGAGTAATGTCTCAAAGAGTTTACGCTTTGATCGTTCCCTGGAAGACCAGTAGCAGTTTCCGATGCACATCTGGTGGCATTCTGTAATCTGTGGACTATCAGCGTGTTGATGAAACACAGAAATTGCATCGGGATTGAATACAACAGTCACCATGCGCACTTTCCTCCATAGGAGTAATGTCCCAAACAGTCTACGCTTTGATCGTTCCCTCGAAGACAAGTGCGAGTTTCCGATGCACACCGGGAGGCATTGTGTAATCTGTGGACTATCGGAGTGTTGATGAAACATAGAAATTGCATCGGGATTGAATACAACAATAACCATGAGAACATTCCTCCATAAAAGTAATGTCTCAAACAGTCTACGCTTTGATCGTTCCCTGGAAGACCAGTAGTAGTTTCCGATGCAAATGTGGAGGCATTCTGTAATCTGTGGAGTATCAGAGTGTTGATGAAACACAGATATTGCATCGGGATTGAATACAACAGTTACAATGTGCACTTTCCTCCATGGGACTAATATCTCTAACAGTCTACGCTTTGATCGTTAACTGGAAGACCAGTAGTAGTTTCCGATGAACATCTGGAGGCTTTCTGTAATCTGTGGACTATCAGAGTGTTGATGAAACACAGAAATTGCATCGGGATTGAATACAACAGTTACAATGCGCTCTTTAATCCTTGGGAGTAATTCTCAAACAGTCTACGATTTGATCGTTCCCTGGAAGACCAGTAGTAGTTTCCGATGCACATCTCGTGGCATTCTGTAATCTGTGGACTATCAGAGTATTGATGAGACACAGAAATTGCATCGGGATTGAATACAACAGTCACCATGCGCACTTTCCTCCATGGGAGTAATGTCCCAAATAGTCTACGCTTTGTTCGTTCCCTGGAACACCAGTAGTAGTTTCCGATGCATATCTGGAGGCATTCTGTAATCTGTGGACTATCAGAGTTTTGAAGAAACACAGAAATTGCATCGGGATTGAATACAACGGTCACCATCCGCACTTTCCTCCATGGGAGTAATGTCCTAAACAGTCTACGCTTTGATCGTTCCCTGGAAGACCAGTAGCAGTTTCCGATGCACATCTGGTGGCATTCTGTAATCTGTGGACTATCAGAGTGTTGATGAAACACAGAAATTGCATCGGGATTGAATACAACAGTCACCATGCGCACTTTCCTCCATGGGAGTAATGTCCCAAACAGTCTACGCTTTGATCGTTCCCTGGAAGACCAGTACGAGTTTCCGATGCACACCGGGAGGCATTCTGTAATCTGTGGACTATCGGAGTGTTGATGAAACACAGAAATTGCATCGGGATTGAATACAACAATAACCATGAGAACATTCCTCCATAAAAGTAATGTCTCAAACAGTCTACGCTTTGATCGTTCCCTGGAAGACCAGTAGTAGTTTCCGATGCAAATGTGGAGGCATTCTGTAATCTGTGGAGTATCAGAGTGTTGATGAAACACAGATATTGCATCGGGATTGAATACAACAGTTACAATGTGCACTTTCCTCCATGGGACTAATGTCTCTAACAGACTACGCTTTGATCGTTCCCTGGAAGACCAGTAGTAGTTTCCGATGAACATCTGGAGGCTTTCTGTAATCTGTGGACTATCAGTGTGTTGATGAAACACAGAAATTGCATCGGGATTGAATACAACAGTTACAATGCGCTCTTTAATCCTTGGGAGTAATTCTCAAACAGTCTAGGATTTGATCGTTCCCTGGAAGCCCAGTAGTAGTTTCCGATGCACATCTCGTGGCATTCTGTAATCTGTGGACTATCAGAGTATTGATGAGACACAGAAATTGCATCGGGATTGAATACAACAGTCACCATGCGCACTTTCCTCCATGGGAGTAATGTCCCAAATAGTCTACGCTTTGTTCGTTCCCTGGAACACCAGTAGTAGTTTCCGATGCATATCTGGAGGCATTCTGTATTCTGTGGACTATCAGAGTGTTGATGAAACACAGAAATTTCATCGGGATTGAATACAACAGTCACCATGCGCACTTTCCTCCATGGGAGTAATGTCCTAAACAGTCTACGCTTTGATCGTTCGCTGGAAGACCAGTAGTAGTTTCCGATGAACATCTGGAGCCATTCTGTAACCTGTGGACTATCAGAGTGTTGATGAAACACAGAAATTGCATCGGGATTGAATACAACAGTCACCATGCGCACTTTCCTCCATGGGAGTAATGTCCCAAACAGTCTAAGCTTTGATCGTTCTCTGGAAGACCAGTAGTAGTTTCCGATGCACACCGGGAGGCATTCTGTAATCTGTGGACTATCAGAGTTTTGAAGAAACACAGAAATAGCATCGGGATTGAATACAACAGTCACCATGCGCACTTTCCTCCACGGGAATAATGTTTCATAGAGTTTACGCTTTGATCGTTCCCTGGAAGACCAGTAGCAGTTTCCGATCCACATCTGGAGGCATTCTGTAATCTGTGGACTATCAGAGTGTTGATGAAACATAGAAATTGCATCGGGATTGAATACAACAATCACCATGAGCACATTCCTCCATAAAAGTAATGTCTCGAACAGTCTACGCTTTGATCGTTCCCTGGAAGACCAGTAGTAGTTTTCGATGCAAATCTGGAGTCATTCTGTAATCTGTGGAGTATCAGAGTGTTGATGAAACACAGATATTGCATCGGGATTGAATACAACAGTTACCATGCGCACTTTCCTCCATGGGAGTAATGTCTCTCACAGTCTACGATTTGATTGTTAGCTGGAAGACCAGTAGTAGTTTCCGATGAACATCTGGAGGCTTTCTGTAATCTGTGGACTATCAAAGTGTTGATGATACACAGAAATTGCATCGGGATCGAATACAACAGTTACCATGCGCACTTTCCTCCGTGGGAGTAATTCTCAAACAGTCTACGATTTGATCATTCCCTGGAAGACCAGTAGTAGTTTCCGATGCACATCTCGTGGCATTCTGTAATCTGTGGACTATCAGAGTGTTGATGAGACACAGAAATTGCATCGGGATTGAATACAACAGTCACCATGCGCACTTTCCTCCATGGGAGTAATGGCCCAAACAGTCTACGCTTTGATCGTTCCCTGGAAGACAAGTAGTAGTTTCCGATGCATATGTGGAGGCATTCTGTATTCTGCGGACTATCTGAGTGTTGATGAAACACAGAAATTTCATCGGGATTGAATACAACCGTCACCATGCGCACTTTCCTCCATGGGAGTAATGTCCTAAACAGTTTACGCTTTGATCGTTCCCTGGAAGACCAGTGGTAGCTTCTGATGCACATCGGGAGGCATTCTGTAATCTGTGGACTATCAGAGTGTTGATGAAACACAGAAATTGCATCGGGATTGAATACAACAGTCACCATGCGCACTTTCCTCCATGGGAGTAATGTCTCAAGGAGTTTACGATTTGATCGTTCCCTGGAAGACCAGTTGTAGTTTCCGATGCACATCTGGTGGCATCCTGTAATCTGTGGACTATCAGAATGTTGATGAAACACAGAAATCGCATCGGGATTGAATACAACGGTCACCATCCGCACTTTCCTCCATGGGAGTAATGTCTCAAAGAGTTTACGCTTTGATCGTTCCCTGGAAGACCAGTAGCAGTTTCCGATGCACATCTGGTGGCATTCTGTAATCTGTGGACTATCAGCGTGTTGATGAAACACAGAAATTGCATCGGGATTGAATACAACAGTCACCATGCGCACTTTCCTCCATGGGAGTAATGTCCCAAACAGTCTACGCTTTGATCGTTCCCTCGAAGACAAGTGAGAGTTTCCGATGCACACCGGGAGGCATTGTGTAATCTGTGGACTATCGGAGTGTCGATGAAACATAGAAATTGCATCGGGATTGAATACAACAATAACCATGAGAACATTCCTCCATAAAAGTAATGTCTCAAACAGTCTACGCTTTGATCGTTCCCTGGAAGACCAGTAGTAGTTTCCGATGCAAATGTGGAGGCATTCTGTAATCTGTGGAGTATCAGAGTGTTGATGAAACACAGATATTGCATCGGGATTGAATACAACAGTTACAATGTGCACTTTCCTCCATGGGACTAATATCTCTAACAGTCTACGCTTTGATCGTTCCCTGGAAGACCAGTAGTAGTTTGCGATGAACATCTGGAGGCTTTCTGTAATCTGTGGACTATCAGAGTGTTGATGAAACACAGAAATTGCATCGGGATTGAATACAACAGTTACAATGCGCTCTTTAATCCTTGGGAGTAATTCTCAAACAGTCTACGATTTGATCGTTCCCTGGAAGACCAGTAGTAGTTTCCGATGCACATCTCGTGGCATTCTGTAATCTGTGGACTATCAGAGTGTTGATGAGACACAGAAATTGCATCGGGATTGAATACAACAGTCACCATGCGCACTTTCCTCCATGGGAGTAATGGCCCAAACAGTCTACGCTTTGATCGTTCCCTGGAAGACAAGTAGTAGTTTCCGATGCATATGTGGAGGCATTCTGTATTCTGCGGACTATCTGAGTGTTGATGAAACACAGAAATTTCATCGGGATTGAATACAACCGTCACCATGCGCACTTTCCTCCATGGGAGTAATGTCCTAAACAGTTTACGCTTTGATCGTTCCCTGGAAGACCAGTGGTAGCTTCTGATGCACATCGGGAGGCATTCTGTAATCTGTGGACTATCAGAGTGTTGATGAAACACAGAAATTGCATCGGGATTGAATACAACAGTCACCATGCGCACTTTCCTCCATGGGAGTAATGTCTCAAGGAGTTTACGATTTGATCGTTCCCTGGAAGACCAGTTGTAGTTTCCGATGCACATCTGGTGGCATCCTGTAATCTGTGGACTATCAGAATGTTGATGAAACACAGAAATCGCATCGGGATTGAATACAACGGTCACCATCCGCACTTTCCTCCATGGGAGTAATGTCTCAAAGAGTTTACGCTTTGATCGTTCCCTGGAAGACCAGTAGCAGTTTCCGATGCACATCTGGTGGCATTCTGTAATCTGTGGACTATCAGCGTGTTGATGAAACACAGAAATTGCATCGGGATTGAATACAACAGTCACCATGCGCACTTTCCTCCATGGGAGTAATGTCCCAAACAGTCTACGCTTTGATCGTTCCCTCGAAGACAAGTGAGAGTTTCCGATGCACACCGGGAGGCATTGTGTAATCTGTGGACTATCGGAGTGTCGATGAAACATAGAAATTGCATCGGGATTGAATACAACAATAACCATGAGAACATTCCTCCATAAAAGTAATGTCTCAAACAGTCTACGCTTTGATCGTTCCCTGGAAGACCAGTAGTAGTTTCCGATGCAAATGTGGAGGCATTCTGTAATCTGTGGAGTATCAGAGTGTTGATGAAACACAGATATTGCATCGGGATTGAATACAACAGTTACAATGTGCACTTTCCTCCATGGGACTAATATCTCTAACAGTCTACGCTTTGATCGTTCCCTGGAAGACCAGTAGTAGTTTGCGATGAACATCTGGAGGCTTTCTGTAATCTGTGGACTATCAGAGTGTTGATGAAACACAGAAATTGCATCGGGATTGAATACAACAGTTACAATGCGCTCTTTAATCCTTGGGAGTAATTCTCAAACAGTCTACGATTTGATCGTTCCCTGGAAGACCAGTAGTAGTTTCCGATGCACATCTCGTGGCATTCTGTAATCTGTGGACTATCAGAGTATTGATGAGACACAGAAATTGCATCGGGATTGAATACAACAGTCACCATGCGCACTTTCCTCCATGGGAGTAATGTCCCAAATAGTCTACGCTTTGTTCGTTCCCTGGAACACCAGTAGTAGTTTCCGATGCATATCTGGAGGCATTCTGTATTCTGTGGACTATCAGAGTGTTGATGAAACACAGACATTTCATCGGGATTGAATACAACAGTCACCATGCGCACTTTCCTCCATGGGAGTAATGTCCTAAACAGTCTACGCTTTGATCGTTCGCTGGAAGACCAGTAGTAGTTTCCGATGCACATCGGGAGGCATTCTGTAATCTGTGGACTATCAGAGTGTTGATGAAACACAGAAATTGCATAGGGATTGAATACAACAGTCACCATGCGCACTTTCCTCCATGGGAGTAATGTCCCAAACAGTCTAAGCTTTGATCGTTCTCTGGAAGTCCAGTAGTAGTTTCCGATGCACACCGGGAGGCATTCTGTAATCTGTGGACTATCAGAGTTTTGAAGAAACACAGAAATAGCATCGGGATTGAACACAACAGTCACCATGCGCGCTTTCCTCCATGGGAATAATGTGTCATAGAATTTACGCTTTGATCGTTCCCTGGAAGACCAGTAGCTGTTTCCGATCCACATCTGGAGGCATTCTGTAATCTGTGGACTATCAGAGTGTTGATGAAACATAGAAATTGCATCGGGATTGAATACAACAATCACCATGAGCACATTCCTCCATAAAAGTAATGTCTCGAACAGTCTACGCTTTGATCGTTCCCTGGAAGACCAGTAGTAGTTTTCGATGCAAATCTGGAGGCATTCTGTAATCTGTGGAGTATCAGAGTGTTGATGAAACACAGATATTGCATCGGGATTGAATACAACAGTTACCATGCGCACTTTCCTCCATGGGAGTAATGTCTCTCACAGTCTACGATTTGATTGTTAGCTGGAAGACCAGTAGTAGTTTCCGATGAACATCTGGAGGCTTTCTGTAATCTGTGGACTATCAAAGTGTTGATGATACACAGAAATTGCATCGGGATCGAATACAACAGTTACCATGCGCACTTTCCTCCGTGGGAGTAATTCTCAAACAGTCTACGATTTGATCATTCCCTGGAAGACCAGTAGTAGTTTCCGATGCACATCTCGTGGCATTCTGTAATCTGTGGACTATCAGAGTGTTGATGAGACACAGAAATTGCATCGGGATTGAATACAACAGTCACCATGCGCACTTTCCTCCATGGGAGTAATGGCCCAAACAGTCTACGCTTTGATCGTTCCCTGGAAGACCAGTAGTAGTTTCCGATGCATATGTGGAGGCATTCTGTATTCTGCGGACTATCTGAGTGTTGATGAAACACAGAAATTTCATCGGGATTGAATACAACCGTCACCATGCGCACTTTCCTCCATGGGAGTAATGTCCTAAACAGTTTACGCTTTGATCGTTCCCTAGAAGACCAGTAGTAGCTTCTGATGCACATCGGGAGGCATTCTGTAATCTGTGGACTATCAGAGTGTTGATGAAACACAGAAATTGCATCGGGATTGAATACAACAGTCACCATGCGCACTTTCCTCCATGGGAGTAATGTCTCAAGGAGTTTACGATTTGATCGTTCCCTGGAAGACCAGTTGTAGTTTTCGATGCACATCTGGTGGCATCCTGTAATCTGTGGACTATCAGAGTGTTGATGAAACACAGAAATCGCATCGGGATTGAATACAACGTTCACCATCCGCACTTTCCTCCATGGGAGTAATGTCTCAAAGAGTTTACGCTTTGATCGTTCCCTGGAAGACCAGTAGCAGTTTCCGATGCACATCTGGTGGCATTCTGTAATCTGTGGACTATCAGAGTGTTGATGAAACACAGAAATTGCATCGGGATTGAATACAACAGTCACCATGCGCACTTTCCTCCATGGGAGTAATGTCCCAAACAGTCTACGCTTTGATCGTTCCCTCGAAGACAAGTGCGAGTTTCCGATGCACACCGGGAGGCATTCTGTAATCTGTGGACTATCGGAGTGTTGATGAAACATAGAAATTGCATTGGGATTGAATACAACAATAACCATGAGAACATTCCTCCATAAAAGTAATGTCTCAAACAGTCTACGCTTTGATCGTTCCCTGGAAGACCAGTAGTAGTTTCCGATGCAAATGTGGAGGCATTCTGTAATCTGTGGAGTATCAGAGTGTTGATGAAACACAGATATTGCATCGGGATTGAATACAAAAGTTACAATGTGCACTTTCCTCCATGGGACTAATGTCTCTAACAGTCTACGCTTTGATCGTTCCCTGGAAGACCAGTAGTAGTTTCCGATGAACATCTGGAGGCTTTCTGTAATCTGTGGACTATCAGAGTGTTGATGAAACACAGAAATTGCATCGGGATTGAATACAACAGTTACAATGCGCTCTTTAATCCTTGGGAGTAATTCTCAAACAGTCTACGATTTGATCGTTCCCTGGAAGACCAGTAGTAGTTTCCGATGCACATCTCGTGGCATTCTGTAATCTGTGGACTATCAGAGTATTGATGAGACACAGAAATTGCATCGGGATTGAATACAACAGTCACCATGCGCACTTTCCTCCATGGGAGTAATGTCCTAAATAGTCTACGCTTTGTGCGTTCCCTGGAACACCAGTAGTAGTTTCCGATGCATATCTGGAGGCATTCTGTATTCTGTGGACTATCAGAGTGTTGATGAAACACAGACATTTCATCGGGATTGAATACAACAGTCACCATGCGCACTTTCCTCCATGGGAGTAATGTCCTAAACAGTCTACGCTTTGATCGTTCGCTGGAAGACCAGTAGTAGTTTCCGATGCACATCGGGAGGCATTCTGTAATCTGTGGACTATCAGAGTGTTGATGAAACACAGAAATTGCATCGGGATTGAATACAACAGTCACCATGCGCACTTTCCTCCATGGGAGTAATGTCCCAAACAGTCTAAGCTTTGATCGTTCTCTGGAAGACCAGTAGTAGTTTCCGATGCACACCGGGAGGCATTCTGTAATCTGTGGACTATCAGAGTTTTGAAGAAACACAGAAATAGCATCGGGATTGAACACAACAGTCACCATGCGCGCTTTCCTCCATGGGAATAATGTGTCATAGAGTTTACGCTTTGATCATTCCCTGGAAGACCAGTAGCAGTTTCCGATGCACATCTGGAGGCATTCTGTAATCTGTGGACTATCAGAGTGTTGATGAAACACAGAACATGCTTCGGGATTAAATACAACAGTCACCGTGCGCACTTTCCTCCGTGTGAGGAATGTCGCAAACAGTCGACGCTTTGATCGTTCCCTGAAAGAACAGTAGTCGTTTCCGATGCACATCTGGTGGCATCCAGTAATCTGTGGACTATCAGAGTGTTGATGAAACACAGAAATTGCATCGGGATTGAATACAACGGTCACCATCCGCACTTTCCTGCATGGGAGTAATGTCTGAAACAGTGTACGCTTTGATCGTTCCTGGGAAGACTAGTAGTAGTTTCCGATGCACATCTCGTGGCATTCTATAATCTGTGGACTATCAGAGTGTTGATGAAACACAGAAAATGCATCGGGATTAATTACAACAGTTACCATGCGCACTTACCTCCATGGGAGTAATGTCTCAAAGAGTTTACGCTTTGATCGTTCAAGGAAAGACCAGTAGTAGTTTCCGATGCACATCTGGAGGCATTCTGTAATCTGTGGACTATCAGAGTGTTGATGAAACACAGAAATTGCATCGGGATTGAATACAACAGTCTCCATGCGCAGTTTCCTCCATGGGAGTAACGTCTTAAACAGTCTACGCTTTGATCGTTCCTTGGAAGACCAGAAGTGGTTTCAATTGCACA
This sequence comes from Schistocerca gregaria, assembly GCF_023897955.1. Taxonomy (NCBI): domain Eukaryota; kingdom Metazoa; phylum Arthropoda; class Insecta; order Orthoptera; family Acrididae; genus Schistocerca; species Schistocerca gregaria. The sequence goes on from NC_064921.1 coordinate 8,252,066, forward strand.
TCTGGAGGCATTCTGTAATCTGTGAACTATCAGAGTGTTGATGAAACACTGAAATTGCATCGGGATTGAATACAACAGTCACCATGCGCACTTTACTCCATGGGAGTAATGTCTCTAACAGTCTACGCTTTGATTGTTCCCTGGAAGACCAGTAGTAGTTTCCGATGTACATCTGGAGGCTTCCCGTAATTTGTGGACTATCAGAGTGTTGATGAAACACAGAAATTGCATCGGGATTGAATACAACAGTTACAATGTGCACTTTCCTCCATGGGACTAATATCTCTAACAGTCTACGCTTTGATCGTTCCCTGGAAGACCAGTAGTAGTTTGCGATGAACATCTGGAGGCTTTCTGTAATCTGTGGACTATCAGAGTGTTGATGAAACACAGAAATTGCATCGGGATTGAATACAACAGTTACAATGCGCTCTTTAATCCTTGGGAGTAATTCTCAAACAGTCTACGATTTGATCGTTCCCTGGAAGACCAGTAGTAGTTTCCGATGCACATCTCGTGGCATTCTGTAATCTGTGGACTATCAGAGTATTGATGAGACACAGAAATTGCATCGGGATTGAATACAACAGTCACCATGCGCACTTTCCTCCATGGGAGTAATGTCCCAAATAGTCTACGCTTTGTTCGTTCCCTGGAACACCAGTAGTAGTTTCCGATGCATATCTGGAGGCATTCTGTATTCTGTGGACTATCAGAGTGTTGATGAAACACAGACATTTCATCGGGATTGAATACAACAGTCACCATGCGCACTTTCCTCCATGGGAGTAATGTCCTAAACAGTCTACGCTTTGATCGTTCGCTGGAAGACCAGTAGTAGTTTCCGATGCACATCGGGAGGCATTCTGTAATCTGTGGACTATCAGAGTGTTGATGAAACACAGAAATTGCATAGGGATTGAATACAACAGTCACCATGCGCACTTTCCTCCATGGGAGTAATGTCCCAAACAGTCTAAGCTTTGATCGTTCTCTGGAAGTCCAGTAGTAGTTTCCGATGCACACCGGGAGGCATTCTGTAATCTGTGGACTATCAGAGTTTTGAAGAAACACAGAAACAGCATCGGGATTGAACACAACAGTCACCATGCGCGCTTTCCTCCATGGGAATAATGTGTCATAGAGTTTACGCTTTGATCGTTCCCTGGAAGACCAGTAGCTGTTTCCGATCCACATCTGGAGGCATTCTGTAATCTGTGGACTATCAGAGTGTTGATGAAACATAGAAATTGCATCGGGATTGAATACAACAATCACCATGAGCACATTCCTCCATAAAAGTAATGTCTCGAACAGTCTACGCTTTGATCGTTCCCTGGAAGACCAGTAGTAGTTTTCGATGCAAATCTGGAGGCATTCTGTAATCTGTGGAGTATCAGAGTGTTGATGAAACACAGATATTGCATCGGGATTGAATACAACAGTTACCATGCGCACTTTCCTCCATGGGAGTAATGTCTCTCACAGTCTACGATTTGATTGTTAGCTGGAAGACCAGTAGTAGTTTCCGATGAACATCTGGAGGCTTTCTGTAATCTGTGGACTATCAAAGTGTTGATGATACACAGAAATTGCATCGGGATCGAATACAACAGTTACCATGCGCACTTTCCTCCGTGGGAGTAATTCTCAAACAGTCTACGATTTGATCATTCCCTGGAAGACCAGTAGTAGTTTCCGATGCACATCTCGTGGCATTCTGTAATCTGTGGACTATCAGAGTGTTGATGAGACACAGAAATTGCATCGGGATTGAATACAACAGTCACCATGCGCACTTTCCTCCATGGGAGTAATGGCCCAAACAGTCTACGCTTTGATCGTTCCCTGGAAGACCAGTAGTAGTTTCCGATGCATATGTGGAGGCATTCTGTATTCTGCGGACTATCTCAGTGTTGATGAAACACAGAAATTTCATCGGGATTGAATACAACCGTCACCATGCGCACTTTCCTCCATGGGAGTAATGTCCTAAACAGTTTACGCTTTGATCGTTCCCTAGAAGACCAGTAGTAGCTTCTGATGCACATCGGGAGGCATTCTGTAATCTGTGGACTATCAGAGTGTTGATGAAACACAGAAATTGCATCGGGATTGAATACAACAGTCACCATGCGCACTTTCCTCCATGGGAGTAATGTCTCAAGGAGTTTACGATTTGATCGTTCCCTGGAAGACCAGTTGTAGTTTTCGATGCACATCTGGTGGCATCCTGTAATCTGTGGACTATCAGAGTGTTGATGAAACACAGAAATCGCATCGGGATTGAATACAACGGTCACCATCCGCACTTTCCTCCATGGGAGTAATGTCTCAAAGAGTTTACGCTTTGATCGTTCCCTGGAAGACCAGTAGCAGTTTCCGATGCACATCTGGTGGCATTCTGTAATCTGTGGACTATCAGAGTGTTGATGAAACACAGAAATTGCATCGGGATTGAATACAACAGTCACCATGCGCACTTTCCTCCATGGGAGTAATGTCCCAAACAGTCTACGCTTTGATCGTTCCCTCGAAGACAAGTGCGAGTTTCCGATGCACACCGGGAGGCATTCTGTAATCTGTGGACTATCGGAGTGTTGATGAAACATAGAAATTGCATTGGGATTGAATACAACAATAACCATGAGAACATTCCTCCATAAAAGTAATGTCTCAAACAGTCTACGCTTTGATCGTTCCCTGGAAGACCAGTAGTAGTTTCCGATGCAAATGTGGAGGCATTCTGTAATCTGTGGAGTATCAGAGTGTTGATGAAACACAGATATTGCATCGGGATTGAATACAAAAGTTACAATGTGCACTTTCCTCCATGGGACTAATGTCTCTAACAGTCTACGCTTTGATCGTTCCCTGGAAGACCAGTAGTAGTTTCCGATGAACATCTGGAGGCTTTCTGTAATCTGTGGACTATCAGAGTGTTGATGAAACACAGAAATTGCATCGGGATTGAATACAACAGTTACAATGCGCTCTTTAATCCTTGGGAGTAATTCTCAAACAGTCTACGATTTGATCGTTCCCTGGAAGACCAGTAGTAGTTTCCGATGCACATCTCGTGGCATTCTGTAATCTGTGGACTATCAGAGTATTGATGAGACACAGAAATTGCATCGGGATTGAATACAACAGTCACCATGCGCACTTTCCTCCATGGGAGTAATGTCCTAAATAGTCTACGCTTTGTTCGTTCCCTGGTACACCAGTAGTAGTTTCCGATGCATATCTGGAGGCATTCTGTATTCTGTGGACTATCAGAGTGTTGATGAAACACAGACATTTCATCGGGATTGAATACAACAGTCACCATGCGCACTTTCCTCCATGGGAGTAATGTCCTAAACAGTCTACGCTTTGATCGTTCGCTGGAAGACCAGTAGTAGTTTCCGATGCACATCGGGAGGCATTCTGTAATCTGTGGACTATCAGAGTGTTGATGAAACACAGACATTTCATCGGGATTGAATACAACAGTCACCATGCGCACTTTCCTCCATGGGAGTAATGTCCTAAACAGTCTACGCTTTGATCGTTCGCTGGAAGACCAGTAGTAGTTTCCGATGCACATCGGGAGGCATTCTGTAATCTGTGGACTATCAGAGTGTTGATGAAACACAGAAATTGCATCGGGATTGAATACAACAGTCACCATGCGCACTTTCCTCCATGGGAGTAATGTCCCAAACAGTCTAAGCTTTGATCGTTCTCTGGAAGACCAGTAGTAGTTTCCGATGCACACCGGGAGGCATTCTGTAATCTGTGGACTATCAGAGTTTTGAAGAAACACAGAAATAGCATCGGGATTGAACACAACAGTCACCATGCGCGCTTTCCTCCATGGGAATAATGTGTCATAGAGTTTACGCTTTGATCATTCCCTGGAAGACCAGTAGCAGTTTCCGATGCACATCTGGAGGCATTCTGTAATCTGTGGACTATCAGAGTGTTGATGAAACACAGAACATGCTTCGGGATTAAATACAACAGTCACCGTGCGCACTTTCCTCCGTGTGAGGAATGTCGCAAACAGTCGACGCTTTGATCGTTCCCTGAAAGAACAGTAGTCGTTTCCGATGCACATCTGGTGGCATCCAGTAATCTGTGGACTATCAGAGTGTTGATGAAACACAGAAATTGCATCGGGATTGAATACAACGGTCACCATCCGCACTTTCCTGCATGGGAGTAATGTCTGAAACAGTGTACGCTTTGATCGTTCCTGGGAAGACTAGTAGTAGTTTCCGATGCACATCTCGTGGCATTCTATAATCTGTGGACTATCAGAGTGTTGATGAAACACAGAAAATGCATCGGGATTAATTACAACAGTTACCATGCGCACTTACCTCCATGGGAGTAATGTCTCAAAGAGTTTACGCTTTGATCGTTCAAGGAAAGACCAGTAGTAGTTTCCGATGCACATCTGGAGGCATTCTGTAATCTGTGGACTATCAGAGTGTTGATGAAACACAGAAATTGCATCGGGATTGAATACAACAGTCTCCATGCGCAGTTTCCTCCATGGGAGTAACGTCTTAAACAGTCTACGCTTTGATCGTTCCTTGGAAGACCAGAAGTGGTTTCAATTGCACATCTGGAGGCATTCTGTAATCTGTGAACTATCAGAGTGTTGATGAAACACTGAAATTGCATCGGGATTGAATACAACAGTCACCATGCGCACTTTACTCCATGGGAGTAATGTCTCTAACAGTCTACGCTTTGATTGTTCCCTGGAAGACCAGTAGTAGTTTCCGATGTACATCTGGAGGCTTCCCGTAATTTGTGGACTATCAGAGTGTTGATGAAACACAGAAATTGCATCGGGATTGAATACAACAGTCACCATGCGCACTTTCCTCCATGGGAGTAATGTCTCAAGGAGTTAACGATTTGATCGTTCCCTGGAAGACCAGTTGTAGTTTCCGATGCACATCTGGAGGCATTCTGTAATCTGTGGACTATAAGGGTGTTGATGAAACACAGAAATTGCATCGGGATTGAATTCAACATTTACCATGCGCACTATCCTCCATGGGCGTAATGTCTCTAACAGTCTACGCTTTGATCGTTCCCTGGAAGAGCAGTAGTAGTTTCCGATGCACATCTGGATTCTTTCTGTAGTCTGTGGACTATCAGAGTGTTGATGAAACACAGAAATTGCATCGGGATTGAAAACAACATTCACCATGCGCACTTTCCTCCAAGGGAATAATTATCAAACAGTCTATGCTTTGATCGTTCCCTGGAAGACCTGTAGTAGTTTCCGATGCACATCTCGTGGCATTCTGTAATCTGTGGACTATCAGTGTGTTGATGAAACACAGAAATTGCATCGGGAATGAATGCAACAGTCACCATGCGCACTTTCCTCCACGGGAGGTATGTCTCAAACAGTATACGGTTTTATCGTTCCCTGGAAGACCAGTAGTAGTTTCCGATGCACATCTTGGAGGCATTCTGTAATCTGTGGACTATCACAGTGTTGATGAAACACAGAAATAGAATCAGGATTGAATACAACAGTCACCATGCGCACTTTCCTCCATGGGAGTAATGTCCTAAACAGTCTACGCTTTGATCGTTCCTGGGAAGACCAGTAGTAGTTTCCGATGCACATCTCGTGGCATTCTATAATCTGTGGACTATCAGAGTGTTGATGAAACACAGAAAATGCATCGGGATTAATTACAACAGTTACCATGCGCACTTTCCTCCATGGGAGTAATGTCTCAAAGAGTTTACGCTTTGATCGTTCCCTGAAAGACCAGTAGTAGTTTCCGATGCACATCTGGAGGCATTCTGTAATCTGTGGACTATCAGAGTGTTGATGAAACACAGTAATTGCATCGGGATTGAATACAACAATCTCCATGCGCAGTTTCCTCCATGGGAGTAACGTCTTAAACAGTCTACGCTTTGATCGTTCCTTGGAAGACCAGAAGTAGTTTCAATTGCACATCTAGAGGCATTCTGTAATCTGTGGACTATCAGAGTGTTGATGAATCATAGAAATTGCATCGGGATTGAATACACAATCACCTTGAGCACATTCCTCCATAAAAGTAATGTTTCAAACAGTCTACGCTTTGATCGTTCCCTGGAAGACCAGTAAAACTTTCCGATGCAAATCTGGATTCATTCTGTAATCTGTGGAGTATCAGAGTGTTGATGAAACACAGATATTGCATCGGGATTTAATGCAACAGTTACCATGTGCACTTTCCTCCATGAGAGTAATGTCTCTAACAGTCTACGCTTTGATCGTTCCCTGGAAGACCAGTAGTAGTTTCCGATGAACATCTGGAGGCTTTCTGTAATCTGTGGACTATCAGAGTGTTGATGAAACACAGAAATTGCATCGGGATTGAATACAACAGTTACCATGCGCACTTTCCTCCGTGGGAGTAATTCTCAAACAGTCTACGATTTGATCGTTCCCTGGAAGACCAGTAGTAGTTTCCGATGCACATCTCGTGGCATTCTGTAATCTGTGGACTATCAGAGTGTTGATGAGACACAGAAATTGCATCGGGATTGAATACAACAGTCACCATGCGCACTTTCATCCATGGGAGTAATGTCCCAAGCAGTCTACGGTTTGATCGTTCCCTGGAAGACCAGTAGTAGTTTCCGATGCATATCTGGAGGCATTCTGTATTCTGTGGACTATCAGAGTGTTGATGAAACACAGAAATTGCATCATGATTGAATACAACAGTCACCATGCGCACTTTCCTCCATGGGAGTAATGTCCCAAACAGTCTACGCTTTGATCGTTCCCTGGAAGACCAGTAGGAGTTTCCGATGCACACCGGGAGGCATTCTGTAATCTGTGGACTATCGGAGTGTTGATGAAACACAGAAATTGCATCGGGATTGAATACAACAATCACCATGCGCACTTTCCTCTATGGGAATAATGTTTCATAGAGTTTACGCTTTGAACATTCCCTGGAAGAACAGTAGTAGTTTCCGATGTACATCTGGAGGCTTCCCGTATTCTGTGGACTATCAGAGTGTTGATGAAACACAGAAATTGCATCGGGATTGAATACAACAGTCACCATGCGCACTTTCCTCCATGGGAGTAATGTCTCAAGGAGTTTACGGTTTGATCGTTCCCTGGAAGACCAGTTGTAGTTTCCGATGCACATCTGGAGGCATTCTGTAATCTGTGGACTATCAGAGTGTTGATGAAACACAGAAATTGCATCGGGATTGAATTCAACATTTACCATGCGCACTTTCCTCCATGGGAGTAATGTCTCTAACAGTCTACGCTTTGATCGTTCCCTGGAAGACCAGTAGTAGTTTCCGATGCACATCTGGAGGCTTTCTGTAGTCTGTGGACTATCAGAGTGTTGATGAAACACAGAAATTGCATCCGGATTGAAAACAACATTCACCATGCGCACTTTCCTCCAAGTTAGTAATTATCAAACAGTCTATGCTTTGATCGTTCCCTGGAAGACCTGTAGTAGTTTCCGATGCACATCTCGTGGCATTCTGTAATTTGTGGACTATCAGAGTGTTGATGAAACACAGAAATTGCATCGGGAATGAATGCAACAGTCACCATGCGCACTTTCCTCCACGGGAGGTATGTCTCAAACAGTCTACGGTTTGATCGTTCCCTGGAAGACCAGTAGTAGTTTCCGATGCACATCTGGTGGCATTCTGTAATCTGTGGACTATCAGAGTGTTGATGAAACACAGAAATAGCATCAGGATTTAATACAACAGTCACCATGCGCACTTTCCTCCATATGAGTAATGTCTGAAACAGTCTACGCTTTGATCGTTCCCTGGAAGACCAGTAGTAGTTTCCGATGCACATCTCGTGGCATTCTGTAATCTATGGACTATCAGAGTGTTGATGAAACACAGAAATTTCATCGGGATTGAATACAACAGTCACCATGCGCACTTTCCTCCATGGGAGTAATGTCTAAACAGTCTACGCTTTGATCGTTCCCTGGAAGACCAGTAGTAGTTTCCGATGCACATCGGGAGGCATTCTGTAATCTGTGGACTATCAGAGTGTTGATGAAACACAGAAATTGCATCGGGATTGAATACAACAGTCACCATGCGCACTTTCCTCCATGGGAGTAATGTCCCAAACAGTCTACGCTTTGATCGTTCCCTGGAAGACCAGTAGGAGTTTCCGATGCACACCGGGAGGCATTCTGCAATCTGTGGACTATCAGAGTGTTGATAAAGCACAGAAATTGCATCGGGATTGAATACAACAATCACCATGCGCACTTTCCTCCATGGGAATAATGTTTCATAAAGTTTACGCTGTGATCGTTCCCTGGAAGACCAGTAGCAGTTTCCAATGCACATCTGGATTCATTCTGTAAACTGTGGAGTATCAGAGTGTTGATGAAACACAGATATTGCAACGGGATTTAATACAACAGTTACCATGCGCACTTTCCTCCATGGGAGTAATGTCCTAAACAGTCTACGCTTTGATCGTTCCCTGGAAGACCAGTAGTAGTTTCCGATGCATATCTGGAGGCATTCTGTATTCTGTGGACTATCAGAGTGTTGATGAAACACAGACATTTCATCGGGATTGAATACAACAGTCACCATGCGCACTTTCCTCCATGGGAGTAATGTCCTAAACAGTCTACGCTTTGATCGTTCGCTGGAAGACCAGTAGTAGTTTCCGATGCACATCGGGAGGCATTCTGTAATCTGTGGACTATCAGAGTGTTGATGAAACACAGACATTTCATCGGGATTGAATTCAACATTTACCATGCGCACTTTCCTCCATGGGAGTAATGTCTCTAACAGTCTACGCTTTGATCGTTCCCTGGAAGACCAGTAGTAGTTTCCGATGAACATCTGGAAGCTTTCTGTAATCTGTGGACTATCAGAGTGTTGATGAGACGCAGAAATTGCATCGGGATTGAATACAACAGTCACCATGCGCACTTTCATCCATGGGAGTAATGTCCCAAACAGTCTACGCTTTGATCGTTCCCTGGAAGACCAGTAGTAGTTTCCGATGCATATCTGGAGGCATTCTGTATTCTGTGGACTATCAGAGTGTAGATGAAACACTGAAATTTCATCGGGATTGAATACAACAGTCACCATGCGCACTTTCCTCCATGGGAGTAATGTCCTAAACAGTCTACGCTTTGATCGTTCCCTGGAAGACCAGTAGTAGTTTCCGATGCACATCGGGAGGCATTCTGTAATCTGTGGACTATCAGAGTGTTGATGAAACACAGAAATTGCATCGGGATTGAATACAACAGTCACCATGCGCACTTTCCTCCATGGGAGTAATGTCTCTAACAGTCTACGCTTTGATCGTTCCCTGGAAGACCAGTAGTAGTTTCCGATGTACATCTGGAGGCTTTCCGTAATCTGTGGACTATCAGAGTGTTGATGAAACACAGAAATTGCATCGGGATTGAATACAACAGTCACCATGCGCACTTTCCTCCAAGGGAGTAATGTCTCAAGGAGTTCCCTGGAAGACCAGTTGTAGTTTCCGATGCACATCTGGAGGCTTTCTGTAATCTGTGGACTATCAGAGTGTTGATGAAACACAGAAATTGCATCGGGATTGAATTCAACATTTACCATGCGCACTTTCCTCCATGGGAGTAATGTCTCTAACAGTCTACGCTTTGATCGTTCCCTGGAAGACCAGTAGTAGTTTCCGATGCACATGTGGAGGCCTTCTGTAACCTGTGGGCTATCAGAGTGTTAATGAAACACAGAAATTGCATCGGGATTGAAAACAACATTCACCATGCGCACTTTCCTCCAAGGGAGTAATTCTCAAACAGTCTTTGCTTTGATCGTTCCCTGGAAGACCAGTAGTATTTTCCGATGCACATCTCGTGGCATTCTGTAATCTGTGGACTATCAGAGTGTTGATGAAACACAGAAATTGCATCGGGAATGAATGCAACAGTCACCATGCGCACTTTCCTCCACGGGAGGTATGTCTCAAACAGTCTACGGTTTGATCGTTCCCTGTAAGACCAGTAGTAGTTTCTGATGCACATCGGGAGGCATTCGGTAATCTGTGGACTTTCAGAGTGTTGATTAAACACAAAAATTGCATCGGGATTGAATACAAGAGTCACGATGCGCACTTTCCTCCATGGGAGTAATGTCTGAAACAGTCTACGCTTTGATCGTTCCCTGGAAGACCAGTAGTAGTTTCCGATGCACATCTCGTGGCATTCTGTAATATGTGGACTATCAGAGTGTTGATGAAAGACAGAAATTTCAACGGGATTGAATACAACAGTCACCATGGGCACTTTCCTCCATGGGAGTAATGTCCTAAACACTCTACGCTTTGATCGTTTCCTGGAAGACCAGTAGTAGTTGCCGATGCAACCCGGGAGGAATACTGTAGTCTGTGGACTATCAGAGTGTTGATGAAACACAGAAATTGCATCGGGATTGAATACAACAGTCACCATGCGCACTTTCCTCCATGGGAATAATGTTTCATAGAGTTTACGCTTTGATCGTTCCCTGGAATACCAGTAGCAGTTTCCAATGCACATCTGGAGGCATTCTGTAATCTGTGGACTATCAGAGTGTTGATGAAACACAGAAATTGCATCGGGATTGAATACAACAGTCACCATGCGCACCTTACTCCATGGGAGTAATGTCTCTAACAGTCTACGCTTTGATCGTTCCCTGGAAGACCAGTAGTAGTTTCCGATGTACATCTGGAGGCTTTCCGTAATCTGTGGACTATCAGAGTGTTGATGAAACACAGAAATTGCATCGGGATTGAATACAACAGTCACCATGCGCACTTTCCTCCATGGGAGTAATGTCCCAAACAGTCTACGCTTTGATCGTTCCCTGGAAGACCAGTAGTAGTTTCCGATGCACATCGGGAGGCATTCGGTAATCTGTGGACTTTAAGAGTGTTGATTAAACACAAAAATTGCATCGGGATTGAATACAACAGTCACGATGCGCACTTTCCTCCATGGGAGTAATGTTTCATAGAGTTTACGCTTTGATCGTTCCCTGGAAGGCCAGTAGCAGTTTCCGATGCACATCTTGGAGGCATTCTGTAATCTGTGGACTATCAGAGTGTTGATTAAACATAGATATTGCATCGGGATTGAATACAACAGTCATCATGAGCACATTCCTGCATAAAAGTAATGTCTCAAACAGTCTACGTTTTGATCGTTCCCTCGAAGACCAATAGTAGTTTCCGATGCACATCTGGAGGCATTCTGTAATCTGTGGACTATCAGAGTGGTGATGAAGCACAGAAATTGCATCGGGATTGAATACAACAGTCACAATGCGCACTTTCCTCCATGGGAGTAATGTCTCTAACAGTCTACGCTTTGATCGTTCCCTGGAAGACCATTAGTAGTTTCCGATGCACATCTGGAGGCTTTCCGTAATCTGTGGACTATCAGAGTGTTGATGGAACACAGAAATTGCATCGGGATTGAATACAACAGTCACAATGCGCACTTTCCTCCATGGGAGTATTGTCTCAAGGAGTTTACGATTTGATCGTTCCCTGGAAGACCAGTAGTAGTTTCCGATGCACATCTGGAGGCATTCTGTAATCTGTGGACTATCAGAGTGTTGATGAAACACAGAAATTGCATCGGGATTGAATACAACACTTACAATGCGCACTACCCTCCATGGGAGTAATGTCCCAAACAGTCTACGCTTTGATCGTTCCCTGGAAGACCAGTAGTAGTTTCCGATGCACATCTGGTGGCATTCTGTAATATGTGGACTATCAGAGTGTTGATGAAAGACAGAAATTTCATCGGGATTGAATACAACAGTCACCATGCGCACTTTCCTCCATGAGAGTAATGTCCTAAACAGTCTACGCTTTGATCGTTCCCTGGAAGACCAGTAGTAGTTTCCGATGCACAACTGGAGGCTTTCCGTAATCTGTGGACTATCAGAGTGTTGATGAAACACAGAAATTGCATCGGGATTGAATACAACAGTTACCATGCGCACTTTCCTCCGTGGGAGTAATTCTCAAACAGTCTACGATTTGATCGTTCCCTGGAAGACCAGTAGTAGTTTCCGATGCACATCTCGTGGCATTCTGTAATCTGTGGACTATCAGAGTGTTAATGAGACACAGAAATTGCATCGGGATTGAATACAACAGTCACCATGCGCACATTCCTCCATGGGAGTAATGTCCCAAACAGTCTACGGTTTGATCGTTCCGAGGAAGACCAGTAGTAGTTTCCGATGCACATCTGGTGGCATTCTGTAATATGTGGACTATCAGAGTGTTGATGAAACACAGAAATTTCATCGGGATTGAATACAACAGTCACCATGCGGACTTTCCTCCATGGGAGTAATGTCCTAAACAGTCTACGCTTTGTTCGTTCCCTGGAAGACCAGTAGTAGTTTCCGATGTACATCTGGAGGCTTTCCGTAATCTGTGGACTATCAGGGTGTTGATGAAACACAGAAATTGCATCGGGATTGAATTCAACTTTTACCATGCGCACTTTCCTCCATGGGAGTAATGTCTCTAACAGTCTACGATTTGATCGTTCCCTGGAAGACCAGTAGTAGTTTCCGATGCACACCGGGAGGCATTCTGTAATCTGTGGACTATCAGAGTGTTGATGAAGCACAGAAATTGCATCGGGATTGAATACAACAGTCACCATGCGCACTTTCCTCCATGGGAATAATGTTTCATAGAGTTTACGCTGTGATCGTTCCCTGGAAGACCAGTAGCAGTTTCCGATGCACATCTGGAGGCATTCTGTAATCTGTGGACTATCAGAGTGTTGATGAAACATAGAAATTGCATCGGGATTGAATACAACAATCATCTTGAGCACATTCCTCCATAAAAGTAATGTCTCAAACAGTCTACGATTTGATCGTTCCCTGGAAGACCAGTAGTAGTTTCCGATGCAAATCTGGATTCATTCTGTAATCTGTGGAGTATCAGAGTATTGATGAAACACAGATATTGCATCGGGATTTAATACAACAGTTACCATGCGCACTTTCCTCCATGGGAGTAATGTCTCTAACAGTCTACGCTTTGATCGTTCCCTGGAAGACCAGTATTAGTTTCCGATGAACATCTGGAGGCTTTCTGTAATCTGTGGACTATCAGAGTGTTGATGAAACACAGAAATTGCATCGGGATTGAATACAACACTTACAATGCGCACTACCCTCCATGGGAGTAATGTCCCAAACAGTCTACGCTTTGATCGTTCCCTGGAAGACCAGTAGTAGTTTCCGATGCACATCTGGTGGCATTCTGTAATATGTGGACTATCAGAGTGTTGATGAAACACAGAAATTGCATCGGGATTGAATACAACAGTTACCATGCGCACTTTCCTCCGTGGGAGTAATTCTCAAACAGTCTACGATTTGATCGTTCCCTGGAAGACCAGTAGTAGTTTCCGATGCACATCTCGTGGCATTCTGTAATCTGTGGACTATCAGAGTGTTAATGAGACACAGAAATTGCATCGGGATTGAATACAACAGTCACCATGCGCACATTCCTCCATGGGAGTAATGTCCCAAACAGTCTACGGTTTGATCGTTCCCTGGAAGACCTGTAGTAGTTTCCGATGCACATCTGGTGGCATTCTGTAATATGTGGACTATCAGAGTGTTGATGAAACACAGAAATTTCATCGGGATTGAATACAACAGTCACCATGCGGACTTTCCTCCATGGGAGTATTGTCCTAAACAGTCTACGCTTTGATCGTTCCCTGGAAGACCAGTAGTAGTTTCCGAAGCACATCGGAAGGCATTCTGTAATCTGTGGACTATCAGAGTGTTCATGAAACACAGAAATTGCATCGGGATTGAATACAACAGTCACCATGCGCACTTTCCTCCATGGGAGTAATGTTCCAAACAGTCTACGCTTTGATCGTTCCCTGGAAGACCAGTAGGAGTTTTCGATGCACACCGGGAGGCATTCTGTAATCTGTGGACTATCAGAGTGTTGATGAAGCACAGAAATTGCATCGGGATTGAATACAACAGTCACCATGCGCACATTCCTCCATGGGAGTAATGTCCCAAACAGTCTACGGTTTGATCGTTCCGAGGAAGACCAGTAGTAGTTTCCGATGCACATCTGGTGGCATTCTGTAATATGTGGACTATCAGAGTGTTGATGAAACACAGAAATTTCATCGGGATTGAATACAACAGTCACCATGCGGACTTTCCTCCATGGGAGTAATGTCCTAAACAGTCTACGCTTTGTTCGTTCCCTGGAAGACCAGTAGTAGTTTCCGATGTACATCTGGAGGCTTTCCGTAATCTGTGGACTATCAGGGTGTTGATGAAACACAGAAATTGCATCGGGATTGAATTCAACTTTTACCATGCGCACTTTCCTCCATGGGAGTAATGTCTCTAACAGTCTACGATTTGATCGTTCCCTGGAAGACCAGTAGTAGTTTCCGATGCACACCGGGAGGCATTCTGTAATCTGTGGACTATCAGAGTGTTGATGAAGCACAGAAATTGCATCGGGATTGAATACAACAGTCACCATGCGCACTTTCCTCCATGGGAATAATGTTTCATAGAGTTTACGCTGTGATCGTTCCCTGGAAGACCAGTAGCAGTTTCCGATGCACATCTGGAGGCATTCTGTAATCTGTGGACTATCAGAGTGTTGATGAAACATAGAAATTGCATCGGGATTGAATACAACAATCATCTTGAGCACATTCCTCCATAAAAGTAATGTCTCAAACAGTCTACGATTTGATCGTTCCCTGGAAGACCAGTAGTAGTTTCCGATGCAAATCTGGATTCATTCTGTAATCTGTGGAGTATCAGAGTATTGATGAAACACAGATATTGCATCGGGATTTAATACAACAGTTACCATGCGCACTTTCCTCCATGGGAGTAATGTCTCTAACAGTCTACGCTTTGATCGTTCCCTGGAAGACCAGTATTAGTTTCCGATGAACATCTGGAGGCTTTCTGTAATCTGTGGACTATCAGAGTGTTGATGAAACACAGAAATTGCATCGGGATTGAATACAACACTTACAATGCGCACTACCCTCCATGGGAGTAATGTCCCAAACAGTCTACGCTTTGATCGTTCCCTGGAAGACCAGTAGTAGTTTCCGATGCACATCTGGTGGCATTCTGTAATATGTGGACTATCAGAGTGTTGATGAAACACAGAAATTGCATCGGGATTGAATACAACAGTTACCATGCGCACTTTCCTCCGTGGGAGTAATTCTCAAACAGTCTACGATTTGATCGTTCCCTGGAAGACCAGTAGTAGTTTCCGATGCACATCTCGTGGCATTCTGTAATCTGTGGACTATCAGAGTGTTAATGAGACACAGAAATTGCATCGGGATTGAATACAACAGTCACCATGCGCACATTCCTCCATGGGAGTAATGTCCCAAACAGTCTACGGTTTGATCGTTCCCTGGAAGACCTGTAGTAGTTTCCGATGCACATCTGGTGGCATTCTGTAATATGTGGACTATCAGAGTGTTGATGAAACACAGAAATTTCATCGGGATTGAATACAACAGTCACCATGCGGACTTTCCTCCATGGGAGTATTGTCCTAAACAGTCTACGCTTTGATCGTTCCCTGGAAGACCAGTAGTAGTTTCCGAAGCACATCGGAAGGCATTCTGTAATCTGTGGACTATCAGAGTGTTCATGAAACACAGAAATTGCATCGGGATTGAATACAACAGTCACCATGCGCACTTTCCTCCATGGGAGTAATGTTCCAAACAGTCTACGCTTTGATCGTTCCCTGGAAGACCAGTAGGAGTTTTCGATGCACACCGGGAGGCATTCTGTAATCTGTGGACTATCAGAGTGTTGATGAAGCACAGAAATTGCATCGGGATTGAATACAACAGTCACCATGCGCACTTTCCTCCATGGGAATAATGTTTCATAGAGTTTACGCTGTGATCGTTCCCTGGAAGGCCAGTAGCAGTTTCCGATGCACATCTGGAGGCATTCTGTAATCTGTGGACTATCAGAGTGTTGATGAAACATAGAAATTGCATCGGGATTGAATACAACAATCACCTTGAGCACATTCCTCCATAAAAGTAATGTCTCAAACAGTCTACGCTTTGATCGTTCCCTGGAAGACCAGTAGTAGTTTCCGATGCAAATCTGGATTCATTCTGTAATCTGTGGAGTATCAGAGTGTTGATGAAACACAGATATTGCATCGGGATTTAATACAACAGTTACCATGCGCACTTTCCTCCATGGGAGTAATGTCTCTAACAGTCTACGCTTTGATCGTTCCCTGGAAGACCAGTAGTAGTTTCCGATGAACATCTGGAGGCTTTCTGTAATCTGTGGACTATCAGAGTGTTGATGAAACACAGAAATTGCATCGGGATTGAATACAACAGTTACAATGCGCACTTTCCTCCGTGGGAGTAATTCTCAAACAGTCTACGATTTGAACGTTCCCTGGAAGACCAGTAGTAGTTTCCGATGCACATCTCGTGGCATTCTGTAATCTGTGGACTATCAGAGTGTTGATGAGACACAGAAATTGCATCGGGATTGAATACAACAGTCACCATGCGCACTTTCCTCCATCTGAGTAATGTCCCAAACAGTCTACGCTTTGATCGTTCCCTGGAAGACCAGTAGTAGTTTCCGATGCATATCTTGAGGCATTCTGTATTCTGTGGACTATCAGAGTGTTGATGAAACACAGAAATTTCATCGGAATTGAATACAACAGTCACCATGCGCACTTTCCTCCATGGGAGTAATGTCCTAAACAGTCTACGCTTTGTTCGTTCCCTGGAAGACCAGTAGTAGTTTCCGATGTACATCTGGAGGCTTTCCGTAATCTGTGGACTATCAGGGTGTTGATGAAACACAGAAATTGCATCGGGATTGAATTCAACATTTACCATGCGCACTTTCCTCCATGGGAGTTATGTCTCTAACAGTCTACGATTTGATCGTTCCCTGGAAGACCAGTAGTAGTTTCCGATGCACACCGGGAGGCATTCTGTAATCTGTGGACTATCAGAGTGTTGATGAAGCACAGAAATTGCATCGGGATTGAATACAACAGTCACCATGCGCACTTTCCTCCATGGGAATAATGTTTCATAGAGTTTACGCTGTGATCGTTCCCTGGAAGACCAGTAGCAGTTTCCGATGCACATCTGGAGGCATTCTGTAATCTGTGGACTATCAGAGTGTTGATGAAACATAGAAATTGCATCGGGATTGAATACAACAATCATCTTGAGCACATTCCTCCATAAAAGTAATGTCTCAAACAGTCTACGATTTGATCGTTCCCTGGAAGACCAGTAGTAGTTTCCGATGCAAATCTGGATTCATTCTGTAATCTGTGGAGTATCAGAGTGTTGATGAAACACAGATATTGCATAGGGATTTAATACAACAGTTACCATGCGCACTTTCCTCCATGGGAGTAATGTCTCTAACAGTCTACGCTTTGATCGTTCCCTGGAAGACCAGTATTAGTTTCCGATGAACATCTGGAGGCTTTCTGTAATCTGTGGACTATAAGAGTGTTGATGAAACACAGAAATTGCATCGGGATTGAATACAACAGTCACCATGCGCACTTTCCTCCATGGGAGTAATGTCCTAAACAGTCTGCGCTTTGATCGTTCCCTGGAAGACCAGTAGTAGTTTCCGATGCACATCTGGAGGCTTTCCGTAATCTGTGGACTATCAGAGTGTTGATGAAACACAGAAATTGCATCGGGATTGAATACAACAGTTACCATGCGCACTTTCCTCCGTGGGAGTAATTCTCAAACAGTCTACGATTTGATCGTTCCCTGGAAGACCAGTAGTAGTTTCCGATGCACATCTCGTGGCATTCTGTAATCTGTGGACTATCAGAGTGTTAATGAGACATAGAAATTGCATCGGGATTGAATACAACAGTCACCATGCTCACATTCCTCCATGGGAGTAATGTCCCAAACAGTCTACGGTTTGATCGTTCCCTGGAAGACCAGTAGTAGTTTCCGATGCACATCTGGTGGCATTCTGTAATATGTGGACTATCAGAGTGTTGATGAAACACAGAAATTTCATCGGGATTGAATACAACAGTCACCATGCGGACTTTCCTCCATGGGAGTAATGTCCTAAACAGTCTACGCTTTGATCGTTCCCTGGAAGACCAGTAGTAGTTTCCGAAGCACATCGGAAGGCATTCTGTAATCTGTGGACTATCAGAGTGTTGATGAAACACAGAAATTGCATCGGGATTGAATACAACAGTCACCATGCGCACTTTCCTCCATGGGAGTAATGTCCCAAACAGTCTACGCTTTGATCGTTCCCTGGAAGACCAGTAGGAGTTTTCGATGCACACCGGGAGGCATTCTGTAATCTGTGGACTATCAGAGTGTTGATGAAGCACAGAAATTGCATCGGGATTGAATACAACAGTCACCATGCGCACTTTCCTCCATGGGAATAATGTTTCATAGAGTTTACGCTGTGATCGTTCCCTGGAAGGCCAGTAGCAGTTTCCGATGCACATCTGGAGGCATTCTGTAATCTGTGGACTATCAGAGTGTTGATGAAACATAGAAATTGCATCGGGATTGAATACAACAATCACCTTGAGCACATTCCTCCATAAAAGTAATGTCTCAAACAGTCTACGCTTTGATCGTTCCCTGGAAGACCAGTAGTAGTTTCCGATGCAAATCTGGATTCATTCTGTAATCTGTGGAGTATCAGAGTGTTGATGAAACACAGATATTGCATCGGGATTTAATACAACAGTTACCATGCGCACTTTCCTCCGTGGGAGTAATTCTCAAACAGTCTACGATTTGAACGTTCCCTGGAAGACCAGTAGTAGTTTCCGATGCACATCTCGTGGCATTCTGTAATCTGTGGACTATCAGAGTGTTGATGAGACACAGAAATTGCATCGGGATTGAATACAACAGTCACCATGCGCACTTTCCTCCATCTGAGTAATGTCCCAAACAGTCTACGCTTTGATCGTTCCCTGGAAGACCAGTAGTAGTTTCCGATGCATATCTTGAGGCATTCTGTATTCTGTGGACTATCAGAGTGTTGATGAAACACAGAAATTTCATCGGAATTGAATACAACAGTCACCATGCGCACTTTCCTCCATGGGAGTAATGTCCTAAACAGTCTACGCTTTGTTCGTTCCCTGGAAGACCAGTAGTAGTTTCCGATGTACATCTGGAGGCTTTCCGTAATCTGTGGACTATCAGGGTAATGATGAAACACAGAAATTGCATCGGGATTGAATTCAACATTTACCATGCGCACTTTCCTCCATGGGAGTAATGTCTCTAACAGTCTACGATTTGATCGTTCCCTGGAAGACCAGTAGTAGTTTCCGATGCACACCGGGAGGCATTCTGTAATCTGTGGACTATCAGAGTGTTGATGAAGCACAGAAATTGCATCGGGATTGAATACAACAGTCACCATGCGCACTTTCCTCCATGGGAATAATGTTTCATAGAGTTTACGCTGTGATCGTTCCCTGGAAGACCAGTAGCAGTTTCCGATGCACATCTGGAGGCATTCTGTAATCTGTGGACTATCAGAGTGTTGATGAAACATAGAAATTGCATCGGGATTGAATACAACAATCATTTTGAGCACATTCCTCCATAAAAGTAATGTCTCAAACAGTCTACGATTTGATCGTTCCCTGGAAGACCAGTAGTAGTTTCCGATGCAAATCTGGATTCATTCTGTAGTCTGTGGAGTATCAGAGTGTTGATGAAACACAGATATTGCATCGGGATTTAATATAACAGTTACCATGCGCACTTTCCTCCATGGGAGTAATGTCTCTAACAGTCTACGCTTTGATCGTTCCCTGGAAGACCAGTATTAGTTTCCGATGAACATCTGGAGGCTTTCTGTAATCTGTGGACTATCAGAGTGTTGATGAAACACAGAAATTGCATCGGGATTGAATACAACAGTTACCATGCGCACTTTCCTCCGTGGGAGTAATTCTCAAACAGTCTACGATTTGATCGTTCCCTGGAAGACCAGTAGTAGTTTCCGATGCACATCTCGTGGCATTCTGTAATCTGTGGACTATCAGAGTTTTGATGAGACACAGAGATTGCATCGGGATTTAATACAACAGTCACCATGCGCACTTTCCTCCATGGGAGTAATGTCCCAAACAGTCTACGCTTTGATCGTTCCCTGGAAGACCAGTAGTAGTTTCCGATGCACATCTGGAGGCCTTTTGTAATCTGTGGGCTATCAGAGTGTTAATTAAACACAGAAATTGCATCGGGATTGAAAACAACATTCACCATGCGCACTTTCCTCCAAGGGAGTAATTCTCAAACAGTGTATGCTTTGATCGTTCCCTGGAAGACCAGTAGTAGTTTCCGATGCACATCTCGTGGCATTCTGTAATCTGTGGACTATCCGAGTGTTGATGAAACACAGAAATTGCATCGGGAATTAATGCAACAGTCACCATGCGCACTTTCCTCCACGGGAGGTATGTCTCAAACAGTCTACGGTTTGATCGTTCCCTGGAAGACCAGTAGTAGTTTCCGATGCACATCTGGTGGCATTCTGTAATTTTTGGACTATCAGAGTGTTGATGAAACACAGAAATAGTATCAGGATTGAATACAACAGTCACCATGCGCACTTTCCTCCATGGGAGTAATGTCTGAAACAGTCTACGCTTTGATCGTTCCCTGGAAGACCAGTAGTAGTTTCCGATGCACATCTCGTGGCATTCTGTATATGTGGACTATCAGAGTGTTGATGAAAGACATAAATTTCATCGGGATTGAATACAACAGTCACCATGGGCACTTTCCTCCATTGGAGTAATGTCCTAAACAGTCTACGCTTTGATCGTTTCCTGGAAGACCAGTAGTAGTTTCCGATGCACACCGGGAGGCATACTGTAATCTGTGGACTATCAGAGTGTTGATGAAACACAGAAATTGCATCGGGATTGAATACAACAGTCACCATGCGCACTTTCCTCCATGGGAATAATGTTTCATAGAGTTACGCTTTGATCGTTCCCTGGAAGACCAGTAGCAGTTTCCGATGCACATCTGGAGGCATTCTGTAATCTGTGGACTATCAGAGTGTTGATGAAACACAGAAATTGCATCGGGATTGAATACAACAGTCACCATGCGCACTTTACTCCATGGGAGTAATGTCTCTAACAGTCTACGCTTTGATCGTTCCCTGGCAGACCAGTAGTAGTTTCCGATGTACATCTGGAGGCTTTCCGTAATCTGTGGACTATCAGAGTGTTGATGAAACACAGAAATTGCATCGGGATTGAATACAACAGTCACCATGCGCACTTTCCTCCATGGGAGTGATGTCCCAAACAGTCTACGCTTTGATCGTTCCCTGGAAGACCAGTAGTAGTTTCCGATGCACATCGGGAGGCATTCGGTACTCTGTGGACTTTCAGAGTGTTGATTAAACACAAAAATTGCATCGGGATTGAATACAACAGGCACGATGCGCACTTTCCTCCATGGGAGTAATGTTTCATAGAGTTTACGCTTTGATCGTTCCCTGGAAGGCCAGTAGCAGTTTCCGATGCACATCTTGGAGGCATTCTGTAATCTGTGGACTATCAGAGTGTTGATTAAACATAGAAATTGCATCGGGATTGAATACAACAGTCATCATGAGCACATTCCTGCATAAAAGTAATGTCTCAAACAGTCTACGCTTTGATCGTTCCCTCGAAGACCAATAGTAGTTTCCGATGCACATCTGGAGGCATTCTGTAATCTGTGGACTATCAGAGTGGTGATGAAACACAGTAATTGCATCGGGATTGAATACAACAGTCACAATGCGCACTTTCCTCCATGGGAGTAATGTCTCTAAAGTCTACGCTTTGATCGTTCCCTGGAAGACCAGTAGTAGTTTCCGATGCACATCTGGTGGCTTTCCGTAATCTGTGGACTATCAGAGTGTTGATGAAACACAGAAATTGCATCGGGATTGAATACAACAGTCACCATGCGCACTTTCCTCCATGGGAGTATTGTCTCAAGGAGTTTACGATTTGATCGTTCCCTGGAAGACCAGTAGTAGTTTCCGATGCACATCTGGAGGCATTCTGTAATCTGTGGACTATCAGAGTGTTGATGAAACACAGAAATTGCATCGGGATTGAATACAAGAGTCACCATGCGCACTTTCCTCCATGGGAATAATGTTTCATAGAGTTTACGCTTTGATCGTTCCCTGGAAGACCAGTAGCAGTTTCAGATGCACTTCTGGAGGCATTCAGTAATCTGTGGACTATCAGAGTGTTGATGAAACATAGAAATTGCATCGGGATTGAATACAACAATCACCATGAGCACATTCCTCCAAAAAAGTAATGTCTCAAACAGTCTACTCTTTGATTGTTCCCTGGAAGACCAGTAGTAGTTTCCGATGCAAATCTGGAGGCATTCTTTAATCTGTCTAGTATCAGAGTGTTGATGAAACACAGATATTGCATCGGGATTAAATACAACAGCTACCATGCGCACTTTCCTCCATGGGTGTAATGTCTCTAACAGTCTACGCTTTGATCGTTCCCTGGAAAACCAGTAGTAGTTTCCGATGCACATCTGGAGGCTTTCTGTAATCTGTGGACTATCAGAGAGTTGATGAAACACAGAAATTGCATCGGGATTGAATACAACAGTTAACATGCGCACATTCCTCTGTGGGAGTAATTCTCAAACAGTCTACGATTTGATCGTTCCCTGGAAGACCAGTAGTAGTTTCCGATGCACATCTCGTGGCATTCTGTAATCTGTGGATTATCAGAGTGTTAATGAGACACAGAAATTGCATCGGGATTGAATACAACAGTCACCATGCGCACATTCCTAGATGGGAGTATTGTCCCAAACAGTCTACGGTTTGATCGTTCCCTGGAAGACCAGTAGTAGTTTCCGATGCACATCTGGTGGCATTCTGTAATATGTGGACTATCAGAGTGTTGATGAAAGACAGAAATTTCATCGGGATTGATTACAACAGTCACCATGGGCACTTTCCTCCATGGGAATAATGTTTCATAGAGTTTACGCTTTGATCGTTCCCTGGAAGACCAGTAGCAGTTTCCAATGCACATCTGGAGGCATTCTGTAATCTGTGGTCTATCAGAGTGTTGATGAAACACAGAAATTGCATCGGGAATGAATGCAACAGTCACCATGCGCACTTTCCTCCACGGGAGGTATGTCTCAAACAGTCTACGGTTTGATCGTTCCCTGGAAGACCAGTAGTAGTTTCCGATGCAAATCTGGTGGCATTCTGTAATCTGTGGAGTATCAGAGTGTTAATGAAACACAGAAATACCATCAGGATTTAATACAACAGTCACCATGCTCACTTTCCTCCATGGGAGTAATGTCTGAAACAGTCTACGCTTTGATCGTTCCCTGGAAGACCAGTAGTAGTTTCCGATGCACATCGGGAGGCATTCTGTAATCTGTGGACTATAACAGTCTTGATGAAACACAGAAATTGCATCGGGATTGAATACAACAGTCACCATGCGCACTTTCCTCCATGGGAATAATGTTTCATAGAGTTTACGCTTTGATCGTTCCCTGGAAGTCCAGTAGCAGTTTCCGATGCACATCTGGAGGCATTCTGTAATCTGTGGACTATCAGAGTGTTGATGAAACATAGAAATTGCATCGGGATTGAATACAACAATCACCATGACCACATTCCTCCATAAAAGTAATGTCTCAAACAGTCTACGCTTTGATCGTTCCCTGGAAGACCAGTAGTAGTTTCCGATGCAAATCTGGAGGCATTCTGTAATCTGTGGAGTATCAGAGTGTTGATGAAACACAGATATTGCATCGGGATTAAATACAACAGTTACGATGCGCACTTTCCTCCATGGGAGTAATGTCTCTAACAGTCTACGCTTTGATCGTTCCCTGGAAGACCAGTAGTAGTTTCCGATGCACATCTGGAGGCTTTCTGTAATCTGTGGACTATCAGAGAGTTGATGAAACACAGAAATTGCATCGGGATAGAATACAACAGTTACCATGCGCACTTTCCTCCGTGGGAGTAATTCTCAAACAGTCTACGATTTGATCGTTAACTGGAAGACCAGTAGTAGTTTCCGATGCACATCTCGTGGCATTCTGTAATCTGTGGACTATCAGAGTGTTGATGAGACACAGAAATTTGCATCGGGATTGAATACAACAGTCACCATGCGCACTTTCCTCCATGGGAGTAATGTCCCAAACAGTCTACGCTTTGATCGTTCCCTGGAAGACCAGTAGTAGTTTCCGATGCAAATCTGGAGGCATTCTGTAATCCGTGGACTATCAGAGTGTTGATGAAACATAGAGATTGCATCGGGATTGAATACAACAATCACCATGAGCACATTCCTCCATAAAAGTAATGTCTCAAACAGTCTACGCTTTGATCGTTCCCTGGAAGACCAGTAGTAGTTTCCGATGCAAATCTGGAGGCATTCTGTAATCTGTGGAGTATCAGAGTGTTGATGAAACACAGATATTGCATCGGGATTGAATACAACAGTTACCATGCGCACTTTCCTCCGTGGGAGTAATTCTCAAACAGTCTACGATTTGATCGTTCCCTGGAAGACCAGTAGTAGTTTCCGATGCACATCTCGAGCATTCTGTAATCTGTGGACTATCAGAGTGTTGATGAGACACAGAAATTGCATCGGGATAGAATACAACAGTCACCATGCGCCCTTTCCTCCATGGGAGTAATGTCCCAAACAGTCTACGCTTTGATCGTTCCCTGGAAGACCAGTAGTAGTTTCCGATGCATATCTGGAGGCATTCTGTATTCTGTGGACTATCAGAGTGTTGATGAAACACAGAAATTGTATCGGGATTGAATACAACAGTCACGATGCGCACTTTCCTCCATGGGAGTAATGTTTCATAGAGTTTACGCTTTGATCGTTCCCTGGAAGGCCAGTAGCAGTTTCCGATGCACATCTTGGACGCATTCTGTAATCTGTGGACTATCAGAGTGTTGATTAAATATAGAAATTGCATCGGGATTGAATACAACAGTCATCATGAGCACATTCCTGCATAAAAGTAATGTCTCACACAGTCTACGCTTTGATCGTTCCCTCGAAAACCAATAGTAGTTTCCGATGCACATCTGGAGGCATTCTGTAATCTGTGGACTATCAGAGTGGTGATGAAACGCAGAAATTGCATCGGGATTGAATACAACAGTCACAATGCGCACTTACCTCCATGGGAGTAATGTCTCTAACAGTCTACGCTTTGATCGTTCCATGGAAGACCAGTAGGAGTTTCCGATGCACATCTGGAGGCTTTCCGTAATCAGTGGACTATCAGAGTGTTGATGAAACACAGAAATTGCATCGGGATTGAATACAACAGTCACCATGCGCACTTTCCTCCATGGGAGTAATGCCCTAAACAGTCTACGTTTTGATCGTTCCCTGGAAGACCAGTAGTAGTTTCCGATGCACATCGGGAGGCATTCGGTAATCTGTGGACTTTCAGAGTGTTGATTAAACACAAAAATTGCATCGGGATTGAATACAACAGTCACCATGCGCACTTTACTCCATGGGAATAATGTTTCATAGAGTTTACGCTTTGATCGTTGCCTGGAAGACCAGTAGCAGTTTCCGATGCACTTCTGGAGGCATTAAGTAATCTGTGGACTATCAGAGTGTTGATGAAACATAGAAATTGCATCGGGATTGAATACAACAATCACCATGAGCACATTCCTCCAAAAAAGTAATGTCTCAAACAGTCTACGCTTTGATCGTTCCCTGGAAGACCAGTAGTAGTTTCCGATGCAAATCTGGAGGCATTCTGTAATCTGTCTAGTATCAGAGTGTTGATGAAACACAGATATTGCATCGGGATTAAATACAACAGTTACCATGCGCACTTTCCTCCATGGGAGTAATGTCTCTAACAGTATACGCTTTGATCGTTCCCTGGAAAACCAGTAGTAGTTTCCGATGCACATCTGGAGGCTTTCTGTAATCTGTGGACTATCAGAGAGTTGATGAAACACATAAATTGCATCGGGATTGAATACAACAGTTACCATGCGCACTTTCCTCCGTGGGAGTAATTCTCAAGCAGTCTACGATTTGATCGTTCCCTGGAAGACCAGTAGTAGTTTCCGATGCACATCTCGTGGCATTCTGTAATCTGTGGACTATCAGAGTGTTAATGAGACACAGAAATTGCATCGGGATTGAATACAACAGTCACCATGCGCACATTCCTCCATGGGAGTAATGTCCCAAACAGTCTACGCTTTGATCGTTCCCTGGAAGACCAGTAGTAGTTTCCGATGCACATCGGGAGGCATTCTGTAATCTGTGGACTTTCAGAGTGTTGATTAAACACAAAAATTGCATCGGGATTGAAAACAACAGTCACGATGCGCACTTCCCTCCATGGGAGTAATGTTATATAGAGTTTACGCTTTGATCGTCCCCTGGAAGGCCAGTAGCAGTTTCCGATGCACTTCTGGAGGCATTCTGTAATCTGTGGACTATCAGAGTGTTGATGAAACATAGAAATTGCATCGGGATTGAATACAACAATCACCATGAGCACATTCCTGCATAAAAGTAATGTCTCAAACAGTCTACGCTTTGATCGTTCCCTGGAAGACCAGTAGTAGTTTCCGATGCACATCTGGAGGCATTCTGTAATCTGTGGACTATCAGAGTGTTGATGAAACACAGAAATTGCATCGGGATTGAATACAACAGTCACCATGCGCACTTTCCGCCATGGGAATAATGTTTCATAGAGTTTACGCTTTGATCGTTCCCTGGAAGACCAGTAGCAGTTTCCGATGCACTTCTGGAGGCATTCAGTAATCTGTGGACTATCAGAGTGTTGATGAAACATAGAAATTGCATCGGGATTGAATACAACAATCACCATGAGCACATTCCTCCAAAAAAGTAATGTCTCAAACAGTCTACTCTTTGATTGTTCCCTGGAAGACCAGTAGTAGTTTCCGATGCAAATCTGGAGGCATTCTGTAATCTGTCTAGTATCAGAGTGTTGATGAAACACAGATATTGCATCGGGATTAAATACAACAGCTACCATGCGCACTTTCCTCCATGGGTGTAATGTCTCTAACAGTCTACGCTTTGATCGTTCCCTGGAAAACCAGTAGTAGTTTCCGATGCACATCTGGAGGCTTTCTGTAATCTGTGGACTATCAGAGAGTTGATGAAACACAGAAATTGCATCGGGATTGAATACAACAGTTAACATGCGCACATTCCTCTGTGGGAGTAATTCTCAAACAGTCTACGATTTGATCGTTCCCTGGAAGACCAGTAGTAGTTTCCGATGCACATCTCGTGGCATTCTGTAATCTGTGGATTATCAGAGTGTTAATGAGACACAGAAATTGCATCGGGATTGAATACAACAGTCACCATGCGCACATTCCTAGATGGGAGTAATGTCCCAAACAGTCTACGGTTTGATCGTTCCCTGGAAGACCAGTAGTAGTTTTCGATGCACATCTGGTGGCATTCTGTAATATGTGGACTATCAGAGTGTTGATGAAAGACAGAAATTTCATCGGGATTGATTACAACAGTCACCATGGGCACTTTCCTCCATGGGAATAATGTTTCATAGAGTTTACGCTTTGATCGTTCCCTGGAAGACCAGTAGCAGTTTCCAATGCACATCTGGAGGCATTCTGTAATCTGTGGACTATCAGAGTGTTGATGAAACACAGAAATTGCATCGGGAATGAATGCAACAGTCACCATGCGCACTTTCCTCCACGGGAGGTATGTCTCAAACAGTCTACGGTTTGATCGTTCCCTGGAAGACCAGTAGTAGTTTCCGATGCAAATCTGGTGGCATTCTGTAATCTGTAGACTATCAGAGTGTTGATGAAACACAGATATTGCATCGGGATTGAATACAACAGTTACCATGCGCAGTTTCCTCCGTGGGAGTAATTCTCAAACAGTCTACGCTTTGATCGTTCCCTGGAAGACCAGTAGTAGTTTCCGATGCATATCTGGAGGCATTCTGTATTCTGTGGACTATCAGAGTGTTGATGAAACACAGAAATTGTATCGGGATTGAATACAACAGTCACGATGCGCACTTTCCTCCATGGGAGTAATGTTTCATAGAGTTTACGCTTTGATCGTTCCCTGGAAGGCCAGTAGCAGTTTCCGATGCACATCTTGGAGGCATTCTGTAATCTGTGGACTATCAGAGTGTTGATTAAATATAGAAATTGCTTCGGGATTGAATACAACAGTCATCATGAGCACATTCCTGCATAAAAGTAATGTCTCACACAGTCTACGCTTTGATCGTTCCCTCGAAAACCAATAGTAGTTTCCGATGCACATCTGGAGGCATTCTGTAATCTGTGGACTATCAGAGTGGTGATGAAACACAGAAATTGCATCGGGATGGAATACAACAGTCACCATGCGCACTTTCCTCCATGGGAGTAATGTCCTAAACAGTCTACGTTTTGATCGTTCCCTGGAAGACCAGTAGTAGTTTCCGATGCACATCGGGAGGCATTCGGTAATCTGTGGACTTTCAGAGTGTTGATTAAACACAAAAATTGCATCGGGATATAATACAACAGTCACCATGCGCACTTTACTCCATGGGAATAATGTTTCATAGAGTTTACGCTTTGATCGTTGCCTGGAAGACCAGTAGCAGTTTCCGATGCACTTCTGGAGGCATTAAGTAATCTGTGGACTATCAGAGTGTTGATGAAACATAGAAATTGCATCGGGATTGAATACAACAATCACCATGAGCACATTCCTCCAAAAAAGTAATGTCTCAAACAGTCTACGCTTTGATCGTTCCCTGGAAGACCAGTAGTAGTTTCCGATGCAAATCTGGAGGCATTCTGTAATCTGTCTAGTATCAGAGTGTTGATGAAACACAGATATTGCATCGGGAATAAATACAACAGTTACCATGCGCACTTTCCTCCATGGGAGGCATGTCTCTAACAGTATACGCTTTGATCGTTCCCTGGAAAACCAGTAGTAGTTTCCGATGCACATCTGGAGGCTTTCTGTAATCTGTGGACTATCAGAGAGTTGATGAAACACATAAATTGCATCGGGATTGAATACAACAGTTACCATGCGCACTTTCCTCCGTGGGAGTAATTCTCAAGCAGTCTACGATTTGATCGTTCACTGGAAGACCAGTAGTAGTTTCCGATGCACATCTCGTGGCATTCTGTAATCTGTGGACTATCAGAGTGTTAATGAGACACAGAAATTGCATCGGGATTGAATACAACAGTCACCATGCGCACATTCCTCCATGGGAGTAATGTCCTAAACAGTCTACGCTTTGATCGTTCCCTGGAAGACCAGTAGTAGTTTCCGATGCATATCTGGAGGCATTCTGTATTCTGTGGACTATCAGAGTGTTGATGAAACACAGAAATTGCATCGGGATTGAATACAACAGTCACCATGCGCACTTTCCTCCATGGGAGTAATGACCCAAACAGTCTACGCTTTGATCGTTCCCTGGAAGACCAGTAGTAGTTTCCGATGCACATCGGGAGGCATTCTGTAATCTGTGGACTTTCAGAGTGTTGATTAACACAAAAATTGCATCGGGATTGAATACAACAGTCACGATGCGCACTTCCCTCCATGGGAGTAATGTTATATAGAGTTTACGCTTTGATCGTCCCCTGGAATTCCAGTAGCAGTTTCCGATGCACTTCTGGAGGCATTCTGTAATCTGTGGACTATCAGAGTGTTGATGAAACATAGAAATTGCATCGGGATTGAATACAACAATCACCATGAGCACATTCCTGCATAAAAGTAATGTCTCAAACAGTCTACGCTTTGATCGTTCCCTGGAAGACCAATAGTAGTTTCCGATGCACATCTGGAGGCATTCTGTAAACTGTGGACTATCAGAGTGTTGATGAAACACAGAAATTGCATCGGGATTGAATACAACAGTCACCATGCGCACTTTCCTCCATGGGAGTAATGTCTCTAACAGTCAACGCTTTGATCGTTCCCTGGAAGACCAGTAGTTGTTTCCGATGCACATCTGGAGGCTTTCCGTAATCTGTGGACTATCAGAGTGTTGATGAAACACAGAAATTGCATCGGAATTGAATACAACAGTCACCATGCGCACTTTCCTCCATGGGAGTAATGTCTCAAGGAGTTTACGATTTGATCGTTCCCTGGAAGACCAGTAGTAGTTTCCGATGCACATCTGGAGGCATTCTGTAATCTGTGGACAATCAGAGTGTTGATGAAACACAGAAATTGCATCGGGGTTGAATACAACAGTCACCATGAGCACTTTCCTCCACGCTAGTAATGTCTCAAACAGTCTGCGCTTTTATCTTTCCCTGGAAGACCAGTAGTAGTTTCCGATGCACATCTCGTGGCATTCTGTAATCTGTGGACTATCAGAGGGTTGATGAGACACAGAAATTGCATCGGGATTGAATACAACAGTCACCATGCGCACTTTCCTCCATGGGTGTAATGTCCCAAACAGTCTACGCTTTGATCGTTCCCGGGAAGACCAGTAGTAGTTTCCTATGCATATCTGGAGGCATTCTGCATTCTGTGGACTATCAGAGTGTTGATGAAGCACAGAAATTGCATCGGGATTGAATACAACATTCACCATGCGCACTTTCCTCCACGCTAGTAATGTCTCAAAGAGTCTGCGCTTTTATCGTTACCTGGAAGACCAGTAGTAGTTTCCGATGAACATCTGGAGGCATACTGTAACCTGTGGACTATCAGAGTGTTGATGAAACATAGAAATTGCATCGGGATTGAATACAACAGTCACATGAGCACATTCCTGCATGAAAGTAATGTCTCAAACAGTCTACGCTTTGATCGTTCCCTGGAAGACCAGTAGTAGTTTCGGATGCACATCTCGTGGCATTCTGTAATCTGTGGTCTATCAGAGTGTTGATGAGACACAGAATTTGCATTGGGATTGAATACAACAGTCTCCATGCGCACTTTCCTCCACGCTATTAATGTCTCAAACAGTCTGCGCTTTTATCGTTCCCTGGAATACCAGTAGTAGTTTCCGATGCACATCTGGCATTCTGTAATCTGTGGAGTATCAGAGTGTTGATGAATCACAGAAATTGCATCGGGATTGAATACAACATTTACCATGCGCACTTTTCTCCATGGGATTGATGTCTGAAACAGTCTACGCTTTGATCGTTCCCTGGAAGACCAGTAGTAGTTTCCGATGCATATCCAGAGGCTTTCTGTAATCTGTGGACTATCAGAGTGTAGATGAAACACAGAAATTGCATCGGGATTGAAAACAACATTCACCATGCGCACTTTCCTCCATTGGAGTAATGTCCCAAACAGTCTACGCTTTGATCGTTCCCTGGAAGACAAGTAGTAAATTCCGATTAACATCTGGAGGCATTCTGTAATCTGTGGACTATCAGAGTGTTGATGAAACACAGAGATTGCATCGGGATTGAATACAACTGTCTCCATGCGCAATTTCCTCCATGGGAGTAACGACTTAAACAGTCTACGCTTTGCTCGTTCCCTGGAAGACCAGAAGTAGTTTCAATTGCACATCTGGAGGCATTCTGTTATCTGTGGACTATCAGAGTGTTGATGAATCACAGAAATTGCATCGGGATTGAATACAACAGTACCCATAAGCACATTCCTCCATAAAAGTAATGTCTCAAACAGTCTACGCTTTGATCGTTCCCTGGAAGACCAGTAGTAGTTTCCGATGCTCATCTGGAGGCATTCTGTAATCTGTTTAGTATCAGAGTGTTGATGAAACACAGAAATTGTATCGGGATTGAATACAACATTCACCATGCGCACTTTCCTCGATGGGAGTAATGTCTTTAACAGTCTACGCTTTGATCGTTCCCTGGAAGACCAGTAGTAGTTTCCGATGCACATCTGGAGGCTTTCTGTAATCTGTGGACTATCAGAGTGTTGATGAAACACAGAAATTGCATCGGGATTGAAAACAACATTCACCATGCGCACTTTCCTCCAAGGGAGTAATTCTCAAACAGTCTATGATTTGATCGTTCCCTGGAAGACCAGTAGTAGTTTCCGATGCACATCTGGTGCCATGCTGTAACCTGTGGACTATCAGAGTGTTGATGAAACACAGAAATAGCATCTGGATTGAATACAACAGTCACCATCCGCACTTTCCTCCATGGGAGTAATGTCTGAAACAGTCTACGGTTTGATCGTTCCCTGGAAGACCAGTAGTAGTTTCCGATGCACCACGGGAGGCAATCTGTAATCTGTGGACTATCAGAGTGTTGATGAAACACAGAAATTGCATTGGGATTGAATACAACAGTCACCATGCGCACTTTCCTCCATGGGAGTAATGTCCCAAACAGTCTACGTTTTGATCGTTCCATGGAAGACCAGTAGTAGTTTCCGATGCACATCGCGAGGCATTCTGCAATCTGTGGACTATCAGAGTGTTGATGAAACACAGATATTGCATCGGGATTGAATACAACAGTCTCCATGCGCAGTTTCCTCTATGGGAGTAATGTCTTAAACAGCCTACGCTTTGATCGTTCCCTGGAAGACCAGAAGTAGTTTCAATTGCACAACTGGAGGCATTCTGTAATGTGTGGACTATCAGAGTGTTGATGAAACACAGAAATTGCATCGGGATTGAATACAACAGTACCCATAAGCACATACCTCCATAAAATTATGTCTCAAACAGTCTACGCTTTGATCGTTCCCTGGAAGACCAGTAGTAGTTTCCGATGCACATCTGGAGGCTTTCTGTATTCTGTGGACTATCAGAGTGTTGATGAAACACAGAAATTGCATCGGGATTGAATACAACAGTCACCATGCGCACTTTCCTCCATGGGAGTAATTCTCAAACAGTCTACGCTTTAATCGTTCACTGGAAGACCAGTAGTAGTTTCCGATGAACATCTGGTGGCATTCTGTAATCTGTGGACTATCAGAGTGTTGATGAAACACAGAAATTGCTTCGGGATTAAATACAACAGTCACCATGCGCACTTTCCTCCACGCGAGGTATATCTCAAACAGTCGACTTTTTGATCGTTCCCTGGAAGACCTGTAGTAGTTTCCGATGCACATATGGTGGCATTCAGTAATCGGTGGACTATCAGACTGTTGATGAAACACAGAAATTGCATCGGGATCGAATACAACAGTCACCATGCGCGCTTTCCTCCATGGGAGTAATGTCCCAAAGAGTCTACGTTTTGATCGTTCCCTGGAAGACCAGTAGTAGTTTCCGATGCACATCGCGATTCATTCTGTAATCTGTGGACTATCACAGTGTTGATGAAACACAGAAATTGCATCGGGATTGAATACAACAGTCACCATGCGCACTTTCCTCCATGGGAGTAATGTTTCATAGAGTTTACGCTTTGATCGTTCCCTGGAAGACCAGTAGTAGTTTCCGATGCAAATCGCGAGGCATTCTGTAATCTGTGGACTATCAGAGTGTTGATGAAACACAGAAATTGCATCGGGATTGAATACAACAGTCACCATCCGAACTTTCCTGAATGGGAGTAATGTCTGAAACAGTCTACGCTTTGTTCGTTCCCGGGAAGACCAGTAGTAGTTTCCGATGCACATTTCTGGCATTCTGTAATCTGTGGACTATCGGAGTGTTGATGAAACACAGAAAATGCATCGGGATTGATTACAACAGTTACCATGCGCATTTTCCTCCATGGGAGTAATGTCTCAAAGAGTTTACGCTTTGATCGTTCCCTGAAAGACCAGTAGTAGTTTCCGATGCACATCTGGAAGCATTCTGTAATCTGTGGACTATCAGAGTGTTGATGAAACACAGAAATTGCATCGGGATTGAATACAACAGTCTCCATGCGCAGTTTCCTCCATGGGAGTAATGTCTCAAACAGTCAACGCTTTGATCGTTCCCTGGAAGACCAGTAGTAGTTTCCGATGCACATCTGGCATTCTGTAATCTGTGGAGTATCAGAGTGTTGATGAATCACAGAAATTGCATCGGGATTGAATACAACATTTACCATGCGCACTTTTCTCCATGGGATTGATGTCTGAAACAGTCTACGCTTTGATCGTTCCCTGGAAGACCAGTAGTAGTTTCCGATGCACATCCAGAGGCTTTCTGTAATCTGTGGACTATCAGAGTGTAGATGAAACACAGAAATTGCATCGGGATTGAAAACAACATTCACCATGCGCACTTTCCTCCATTGGAGTAATGTCCCAAACAGTCTACGCTTTGATCGTTCCCTGGAAGACAAGTAGTAA
Organism: Schistocerca gregaria; assembly: GCF_023897955.1. Lineage (NCBI taxonomy): Eukaryota > Metazoa > Arthropoda > Insecta > Orthoptera > Acrididae > Schistocerca > Schistocerca gregaria. The sequence continues at coordinate 8,286,546 of NC_064921.1, forward strand.
ATTCCGATTAACATCTGGAGGCATTCTGTAATCTGTGGACTATCAGAGTGTTGATGAAACACAGAGATTGCATCGGGATTGAATACAACAGTCACCATGCGCACTTTCCTCCATGGGAGTAATGTTTCAAAGAGTCCACGCTTTGATCATTCCCTGGAAGACCAGTAGTAGTTTCCGATGCACATCTGGAGGCATTCTGTAATCTGTGGACTATTAGAGTGTTGATGAAACATAGAAATTGCATCGGGATTGAATACAACAACCACCATGCGCACTTTCCTCCATGGGAGTAATGTCTCAAACAGTCTACGCTTTGATCGTTCCCTGGAAGACCAGTAGTAGTTTCCGATGCTCATCTGGAGGCATTCTGTAATCTGTGGAGTATCAGAGTGTTGATGAAACACAGAAATTGCATCGGGTTTTGAATACCACAGTTACATTGCGCACTTTCCTCCATGGGAGTAATGTCTCAAACAGTCTATGCTTTGATCGTTCCCCGGAAGACAAGTAGTAGTTTTCGATGCACATCTGGAAACTTTCTGTAATCTGTGGACTACCAGAGTGTTGGTGAAACACAGAAATTGCATCGGGATTGAGTACAACAGTCACCATGCGCACTTTCCTCCGCGGGAGATATGTCTCAAACAGTCGACGTTTTGATCGTTCCCTGGAAGACCAGTAGTATTTTTCGATGCACATCTGGTGGCATTCTGTAATCTATGGACTATCAGAGTGTTGATGAAACAAAGAAATTGCATCGGGATTGAATACAACAGTCACCATGCGAACTTTCCTCCATGGTAGTAATGTCTCAAACAGTCTACGCTTTGATCGTTCCCTGGAAGACCAGTAGTAGTTTCCGATGCACATCTGGAGGCATTCTGTAATCTGTGGAGTATCAGAGTGTTGATGAAACACAGATATTGCATCGGGATTGAATAGAACATTTACCATGCGCACTTTTCTCCATGGGAGTGAAGTCTGAAACAGTCTACGCTTTGATCGTTCCCTGGAAGACCAGTAGTAGTTTCCGATGCACATCTGGAGGCTTTCTGTAATCTGTGGACTATCAGAGTGTTGATGAAACACAGAAATTGCATCGGGATTGAAAACAACATTCACCATGCGCACTTTCCTCCATTGGAGTAATGTCCCAAACAGTCTACGCTTTGATCGTTCCCTGGAAGACCAGTAGTAGTTTCCGATTAACATCTGGAGGCATTCTGTAATCTGTGGACTATCAGAGTGTTGATGAAATACAGAAATTGCATCGGGATTGAATACAACAGTCACCATGGGCACTTCCTCCTTGGGAGTAATGTGTCAAAGAGTCCACGCTTTGATCGTTCCCTGGAAGACCAGTAGTAGTTTCCGATGCACATCTGGAGGCATTGTGTAATCTGTGTACTATCAGAGTGTTGATGAAACACAGAAATTGCATCGGGATTGAATACAACAGTCACCATGAGCACAGTCCTCCATAAAAGTAATGTCTCAATCAGTATACGCTTTGATCGTCCCCTGGAAGACCAGTAGTAGTTTCCGATGCACATCTGGAGGCATTCTGTAATCTGTGGACTATTAGAGTGTTGATGAAACACAGAAATTGCATCGGGATTGAATACAAAAAAAACCATGCGCACTTTCCTCCATGGGAATAATGTCTCAAACAGTCTACGCTTTGATCGTTCCCTGGAAGACCAGTAGTAGTTTCCGATGCTCATCTGGAGGCATTCTGTAATCTGTGGACTATCAGAGTGTTGATGAAACACAGATATTGCATCGGGATTGAATAGAACATTTACCATGCGCACTTTTCTCCATGGGAGTGATGTCTGAAACAGTCTACGCTTTGATCGTTCCCTGGAAGACCAGTAGTAGTTTCCGATGCACATCTGGAGGCTTTCTGTAATCTGTGGACTATCAGAGTGTTGATGAAACACAGAAATTGCATCGGGATTGAAAACAACATTCACCATGCGCACTTTCCTCCATTGGAGTAATGTCCCAAACAGTCTACGCTTTGATCGTTCCCTGGAAGACCAGTAGTAGTTTCCGATTAACATCTGGAGGCATTCTGTAATCTGTGGACTATCAGAGTGTTGATGAAACACAGAAATTGCATCGGGATTGAATACAACAGTCTCCATGCGCAGTTTCCTCCATGGGAGTAATGTCTCAAACAGTCTACGCTTTGATCGTTCCCTGGAAGACCAGTAGTAGTTTCCGATGCACATCTGGCATTCTGTAATCTGTGGAGTATCAGAGTGTTGATGAATCACAGAAATTGCATCGGGATTGAATACAACATTTACCATGCGCACTTTTATCCATGGGAGTGATGTCTTAAACAGTCTACGCTTTGATCGTTCCCTGGAAGACCAGTAGTAGTTTCCGATGCACATCCAGAGGCTTTCTGTAATCTGTGGACTATAAGAGTGTTGATGAAACACAGAAATTGCATCGGGATTGAGAACAACATTCACCATGCGCACTTTCCTCCATTGGAGTAATGTCCCAAACAGTGTACGCTTTGATCGTTCCCTGGAAGACAAGTAGTAAATTCCGATTAACATCTGGAGGCATTCTGTAATCTGTGGACTATCAGAGTGTTGATGAAACACAGAAATTGCATCGGGATTGAATGCAACAGTCACCATGCGCACTTTCCTCCATGGGAGTAATGTTTCAAAGAGTCCACGCTTTGATCATTCCCTGGAAGACAAGTACTAGTTTCCGATGCACATCTGGAGGCATTGTATAATCTGTGTACTATCAGAGTGTTGATGAAACACAGAAATTGCATCGGGATTGAATACAACAGTCACCATGAGCACATTCCTCCATAAAAGTAATGTCTCAAACAGTCTACGCTTTGATCGTTCCCTGGAAGACCAGTAGTAGTTTCCGATGCACATCTGGAGGCATTCTGTAATCTGTGGACTATTAGAGTGTTGATGAAACATAGAAATTGCATCGGGATTGAATACAACAACCACCATGCGCACTTTCCTCCATTGGAGTAATGTCTCAAACAGTCTACGCTTTGATCGTTCCCTGGGAGACCAGTAATAGTTTCCGATGCTCATCTGGAGGCATTCTGTAATCTGTGGAGTATCAGAGTGTTGATGAAACACAGAAATTGCATCGGGTTTTGAATACCACAGTTACATTGCGCACTTTCCTCCATGGGAGTAATGTCTCAAACAGTCTACGCTTTGATCGTTCCCTGGAAGACCAGTAGTAGTTTCCGATGCACATCTGGAGGCATTCTGTAATCTGTGGAGTATCAGAGTGTTGATGAAACACAGATATTGCATCGGGATTGAATAGAACATTTACCATGCGCACTTTTCTCCATGGGAGTGATGTCTGAAACAGTCTACGCTTTGATCGTTCCCTGGAAGACCAGTAGTTGTTTCCGATGCACATCTGGAGGATTTCTGTAATCTGTGGACTATCAGAGTGTTGATGAAACACGGAAATTGCATCGTGATTGAAAACAACATTCACCATGCGCACTTTCCTCCATTGGAGTAATGTCCCAAACAGTCTACGCTTTGATCGTTCCCTGGAAGACCAGTAGTAGTTTCCGATTAACATCTGGAGGCATTCTGTAATCTGTGGACTATCAGAGTGTTGATGAAATACAGAAATTGCATCGGGATTGAATACAACAGTCACCATGGGCACTTCCTCCTTGGGAGTAATGTGTCAAAGAGTCCACTCTTTGATCGTTCCCTGGAAGACCAGTAGTAGTTTCCGATGCACATCTGGAGGCATTGTGTAATCTGTGTACTATCAGAGTGTTGATGAAACACAGAAATTGCATCGGGATTGAATACAACAGTCACCATGAGCACAGTCCTCCATAAAAGTAATGTCTCCAACAGTCTACGCTTTGATCGTCCCCTGGAAGACCAGTAGTAGTTTCCGATGCACATCTGGAGGTATTCTGTAATCTGTGGACTATTAGAGTGTTGATGAAACACAGAAATTGCATCGGGATTGAATACAACAAAAACCATGCGCACTTTACTCCATGGGAGTAATGTCTCAAACAGTCTACGCTTTGATCGTTCCCTGGAAGACCAGTAGTAGTTTCCGATGCACATCGCGATTCATTCTGTAATCTGTGGACTATCAGAGTGTTGATGAAACACAGAAATTGCATCGGGATTGAATACAACAGTCACCATGCGAACTTTCCTCCATGGGAGTAATGTTTCATAGAGTTTACGCTTTGATCGTTCCCTGGAAGACCAGTAGTAGTTTCCGATGCAAATCGCGAGGCATTCTGTAATCTGTGGACTATCAGAGTGTTGATGAAACACAGAAATTGCATCGGGATTGAATACAACAGTCACCATCCGAACTTTCCTGAATGGGAGTAATGTCTGAAACAGTCTACGCTTTGTTCGTTCCCGGGAAGACCAGTAGTAGTTTCCGATGCACATTTCTGGCATTCTGTAATCTGTGGACTATCGGAGTGTTGATGAAACACAGAAAATGCATCGGGATTGATTACAACAGTTACCATGCGCACTTTCCTCCATGGGAGTAATGTCTCAAAGAGTTTACGCTTTGATCGTTCCCTGAAAGACCAGTAGTAGTTTCCGATGCACATCTGGAGGCATTCTGTAATCTGTGGACTATCAGAGTGTTGATGAAACACAGAAATTGCATCGGGATTGAATACAACAGTCTCCATGCGCAGTTTCCTCCATGGGAGTAATGTCTCAAACAGTCTACGCTTTGATCGTTCCCTGGAAGACCAGTAGTAGTTTCCGATGCACATCTGGCATTCTGTAATCTGTGGAGTATCAGAGTGTTGATGAATCACAGAAATTGCATCGGGATTGAATACAACATTTACCATGCGCACTTTCCTCCATTGGAGTAATGTCCCAAACAGTCTACGCTTTGATCGTTCCCTGGAAGACAAGTAGTAAATTCCGATTAACATCTGGAGGCATTCTGTAATCTGTGGACTATCAGAGTGTTGATGAAACACAGAAATTGCATCGGGATTGAATACAACAGTCACCATGCGCACTTTCCTCCATGGGAGTAATGTTTCAAAGAGTCCACGCTTTGATCATTTCCTGGAAGACCAGTAGTAGTTTCCGATGCACATCTGGAGGCATTGTATAATCTGTGTACTATCAGAGTGTTGATGAAACACAGAAATTGCATCGGGATTGAATACAACAGTCACCATGAGCACATTCCTCCATAAAAGTAATGTCTCAAACAGTCTACGCTTTGATCGTTCCCTGGAAGACCAGTAGTAGTTTCCGATGCACATCTGGAGGCATTCTGTAATCTGTGGACTGTAAGAGTGTTGATGAAACATAGAAATTGCTTCGGGATTGAATACAACAGTCACCATGAGCACATTCCTCCATAAAAGTAATTTCTCAAACAGTCTACGCTTTGATCGTTCCCTGGAAAACCAGTAGTAGTTTCCGATGCACATCTTTAGGCATTCTGTAATCTGTGGACTATCAGAGTGTTGATGAATCACAGAAATTGCATCGGGATTGAATACAACAGTCACCATGCGCACTTTCCTCCATGGGAGTAATGGCTCAAACAGTCTACGCTTCCATCGTTCCCTGGAAGACCAGTAGTAGTTTCCGATGCACATCTGGAGGCATTCTGTAATCTGTGGACTATTAGAGTGTTGATGAAACACAGAAATTGCATCGGGATTGAATACAACAGCCGCCATGCGCACTTTCCTCCATGGGAGTAATTTCTCAAACAGTCTACGCTTTGATCGTTAACTGGAAGACCAGTAGTAGTTTCCGATGCACATCTGGAGGCATTGTGTAATCTGTGTACTATCAGAGTGTTGATGAAACACAGAAATTGCATCGGGATTGAATACAACAGTCACCATGAGCACAGTCCTCCATAAAAGTAATGTCTCAATCAGTATACGCTTTGATCGTCCCCTGGAAGACCAGTAGTAGTTTCCGATGCACATCTGGAGGCATTCTGTAATCTGTGGACTATTAGAGTGTTGATGAAACACAGAAATTGCATCGGGATTGAATACAACAACCACCATGCGCCCTTTCCTCCATGGGAGTAATGTCTCAAACAGTCTACGCTTTGATCGTTCCCTGGAAGACCAGTAGTAGTTTCCGATGCTCATCTGGAGGCATTCTGTAATCTGTGGAGTATCAGAGTGTTGATGAAACACAGAAATTGCATCAGGTTTTGAATACCACAGTTACCATGCGCACTTTCCTCCATGGGAGTAATGTCTCTAACAGTCTACGCTTTGATCGTTCCCCAGAAGACAAGTAGTAGTTTCCGATGCACATCTGCAGGCCTTCTGTAAACTGTGGACTATCAGAGTGTTGATGAAACACAGATACTGCATCGGGATTGAAAACAACATTCACCATGCCCACTTTCCTCCAAGGGAGTAATTCTCAAACAGTCTACGCTTTGATCGTTCCTGGAAGACCAGTAGTAGTTTCCGATGCACATCGGGATACATTCTGTAATCTGTGGACTATCAGAGTGTTGATGAAAAACAGAAATTGCATCGGGACTGAATACAAGAGTCACCATGCACACTTTCCTCCATGGGAGTAATGTACCAAACAGTCTACGATCTGATCGTTCCCTGGAAGACCAGTAGTAGTTTCCGATGCACATCGGGATACATTCTGTAATCTGTGGACTATAAGAGTGTTGATGAAACATAGAAATTGCATCGGGATTGAATACAACAGTCACCATGAGCACATTCCTCCATAAAAGTAATTTCTCAAACAGTCTACGCTTTGATCGTTCCCTGGAAAACCAGTAGTAGTTTCCGATGCACATCTTTAGGCATTCTATAATCTGTGGACTATCAGAGTGTTGATGAAATACAGAAAATGTATCGGGATTGATTACAACATTTACCATGCGCACTTTCCTCCATGGGAGTAATGTCCCAAAGAGTTTACGATTTGATCGTTCCCTGAAAGGCCAGTAGTAGTTTCCGATGCACATCTGGAGGCATTCTGTAATCTGTGGACTATCAGAGTGTTGATGAATCACAGAAATTGCTTCGGGATTGAATACAACAGTCTCCATGCGCAGTTTCCTCCATGGGAGTAATGTCTTAAACAGTCTACGCTTTGATCGTTCCCTGGAAGAACAGAAGCAGTTTCAATTGCAAATCTGGAGACATTCTGTAATCTGTGGACTATCAGAGTATTGATGAAACACAGAAATTGCATCGGGATTGAATACAACAGTTACCATGCGTACTTTCCTCTATGGGAGTAATGTTTCAAAGAGTTCACGCTTTGATCGTTAACTGGAAGACCAGTAGCAGTTTCCGATGCACATCTGGAGGCATTCTGTAATCTGTGTACTATCAGAGTGTTGATGAAACACAGAAATTGCATCGGGATTGAATACAACAACCACCATGCGCACTTTCCTCCATGGGAGTAGTGTCACAAACAGTCTACGCTTTGATCTTTCCCTGGAAGACCAGTAGTAGTTTCAGATGCTCATCTGGAGGCATTCTGTAATCTGTGGAGTTTCAGAGTGTTGATGAAACACAGAAATTGCATCGGGATTGAATACAACAATTTCCATGCGCACTTTCCTCCATGGGAGTAATGTCTCAAACAGTCTACGCTTTGATCGTTCCCTGGAAGACCAGTAGTAGTTTCCGATGCTCATCTGGAGGCATTCTGTAATCTGTGGAGTTTCAGAGTGTTGATGAAACTTAGAAATTGCATCGGGTTTTGAATACCACAGTTACCATGCGCACTTTCCTCCAAGGGAGTAATGTCTCAAACAGTCTACGCTTTGATCGTTAACTGGAAGACCAGTAGTAGTTTCCGATGCACATCTGGACGCTTTCTGTAATCTGTGGACTATCAGAGTGTTGATGAAACACAGAAATTGCATCGGGATTGAATACAACAGTTACCATGCGCACTTTCCCCCATGGCAGTAATTCTCAAACAATCTACTATTTGATCGTTCCCTGGAAGACCAGTAGTAGTTTCCGATGCACAATTGCTGGCATTCTGTAATCTGTGGACTATCAGAGTGTTGATGAAACACAGAAATTGCATCGGGATTAAATACAACAGTCACCATGCGCGGTTTCCTCCATGGGAGGAATGTCTCAAACAGTCGACGATTTGATCGTTCCCTGGAAGACCAGTAGTAGTTTCCGATGCACATCTGGTGGAATCCTGTAATCTTTGGACTATCAGAGTGTTGATGAAACACAAAAAATGCATCGGGATTGAATACAACAGTCACCATCCGCACTTTCCTGCAAGGGAGTAATGACTGAAACAGTCTACGCTTTGATCGTTTCCGGGAAGACCAGTAGTAGTTTCCGATGCAAATCTGGGGGCATTCTGTAATCTGTGGACTATCAGAGTGGTGATGAAACACAGACAATGCATCGGGATTGATTACAACAGTCACCATGCACACTTTCCTCCATGGGAGTGATGTTTCAAAGAGTTCACGTTTTGATCGTTCCCTGGAAGACCAGTAGCAGTTTCCGATGCACATCTGGAGGCATTCTGTAATCGGTGTACTATCAGAGTGTTGATGAAACACCGAAATTGCATCGGGATTGAATACAACAGCCACCATGCGTACTTTCCTCCATGGGAGTAATGTCTCAAACAGTCTACGCTTTGATCGTTCCCTGGACGACCAGTAGTAGTCTCCGATGCACATCTGGAGGCTTTCTGTAATCTGTGGACTACCAGAGTGTTGATGAAACACAGAAATTGCATCGGGATTGAATACAACAGTCACCATGCGCACTTTCTTTCATGGGAGTAATTCTCAAACAGTCTACGCTTTGATCGTTCCCTGGAAGACCAGTAGTAGTTTCCGATGCACATCTGGAGGCATTCTGTAATCTGTGGACTATCAGAGTGTTGATGAAACACAGAAATTGCATCGGGATTGAATACAGCAGTCACCATGCGCACTTTCCTCCATGGGAGTAATGTCTCTAACTGTCTACGCTTTGATCGTTCCCTGGAAGACCAGTAGTAGTTTGCGATGCACATCTGGAGGATTTCCGTTATCAGTGGACTATCAGAGTGATGATGAAACACTGAAATTGCATCCGGATTGAATACAACAGTCACCATGCGCACTTTCCTGCATGGGAGTAATGTCTCTAACAGTCTACGCTTTGATCGTTCCCTGGAAGACCAGTAGTAGTTTCCGATGCACATCTGGAGGCTTTCTGTAATCTGTGGACTATCAGAGTGTTGATGAAACACAGAAATTGCATCGGGATTGAATACAACAGTGACCATGAGCACGTTCCTCCATAAAAGTAATGTCTCAAACGGTCTACGCTTTGATCGTTCCCTGGAAGACCGGTAGTAGTTTCCGATGAACATCTGGAGGCATTCTGTAATCTGTGGACTATTACAGAGTTGATGAAACACAGATATTTCATCGGGATTGAATACAACAGCCACCACGCGCACTTTCCTCCATGGCAGTAATGTCTCAAACAGTCTACGTTTTGATCGTTCCCTGGAAGACCAGTAGTAGTTTCCGATGCACATCCGGAGGCTTTCTGTAATCTGTGGACTACCAGAGTGTTGATGAAACACAGAAATTGCATCGGGATTGAATAGAACAGTCACCATGCGCACTTTCCCTCATGGGAGTAATTCTCAAACAGTCTACGCTTTGATCGTTCCTGGAAGACTAGTAGTAGTTTCCGATGCACATCTGGGGGCATTCTGTAATCTGTGGACTATCAGAGAGTTGATGAAACACAGAAATTGCTTCGGGATTGAATACAACAGTCACCATGCGCACTTTCCTGGATGGGAGTAATGTCTGAAACAGTCTACGCTTTGATCCTTCCCTGGAAGACCAGTAGTAGTTTCTGATGCACATCTCGTGGCATTCTGTAATCTGTGGACTATCAGAGTGTTGATGAAACACAGAAAATGCCAGGGGATTGAATACAACAGTTACCATGCGCACTTTCCTTCATGTGAGTAATGTCTCAAAGAGTTTACGATTTGATCGTTCCCTGAAAGACCAGTAGTAGTTTCCGATGCACATCTGGAGGCATTCTGTAATCTGTGGACTATCAGAGTGTTGATGAAACACAGAAATTGCATCGGGATTGAATACAACAGTCACCATGCGCTTATTCCTCCATAAAAGTAATATCTCAAACAGTCAACACTTTGATCGTTCCCTGTAAGACCAGTAGTAGTTTCCGATGCACATCTGGTGGCATTATGTAATCTGTGGGCTATCAGAGTGTTGATGAAACACAGAAATTGCATCGGGATTGAATACAACAGTCACCATGAGAACTTTCCTCCATGGGAGTAATGTCTCAAACAGTCTACGCTTTGATCGTTCCCTGGAAGACCAGTAGAAGTTTCCGATACACATCTGGAGGCATTCTGTAATCTGTGGACTATCAGAGTGTTGATGAAACACAGAAATTGCATCGGGATTGAATACAGCAGTCACCATGCGCATTTTTCTCCATGGGAGTAATGTCTCTAACAGTCTACGCTTTGATCGTTCCCTGGAAGACCAGTAGTAGTTGCCGATGCACATCTGGAGGCTTTCTGTAATCAGTGGACTATCAGAGTGTTGATGAAACACAGAAATTGCATCGGGATTAAATACAACAGTCACCATGCGCACTTTCCTCCATAGGAGTAATGTCTCAAACAGTCTACGCTTTGATCGTTCCCTGGAAGACCAGTAGTAGTTTCCGATTAACATCTGGAGGCATTCTGTAATCTGTGGACTATCAGAGTGTTTATGAATCACAGAAATTGCATCGGGATTGAATACAACAGTCACCATGCGCACTTTCCTCCATGGGAGTAATGTCCCAAACAGTCTGCGCTTTGATCGTTCAATGGAAGACCAGTAGTACTTTCCGATGAATATCGGGAGGCATTCTGTAATCTGTGGACTATCAGAGTGTTGATGAAACACAGAAATCGCATCGGGATTGAATACAACAGTCACCATCCGCACTTTCCTCCATGGGAGTAATGTCATAAACAGTCTACGCTTGGATCGTTCCCAGGAAGACCAGTAGTAGTTTCCGATGCACATCTCGCGGCATTCTGTAATCTGTGGACTATCAGAGTGTTGAAGAAACACAGAAAATGCATCGTGATTGAATACAACAGTCACCATGCGCACTTTCCTCCATGGTAGTAATGTCTCAAGGAGTTTACGCTTTGATCGTTCCCTGGAAGTCCAGTAGTAGTTTCCGATGCACATCTGGATGCATTCTGTAATCTGCGGAGTATCAGAGTGTTGATGAAACACAGGAATTGCATCGGGATTGAATACAACAGTCACCATGCGCCCTTTCCTCCGTGGGAGTAATTCTCAAACAGTCTACGCTTTGATCGTTCCCTGGAAGACCAATAGTAGTTTCCGATGCACATCTGGTGGCATTCTGTAAACTGTGGACTATCAGAGTGTTGATGAAACACAGATATTTCATCGGGATTGAATACAACAGTCACCATGCGCACTTTCCTCCACGGGAGGTATGTCTCCAACAGTCTACGCTTTGATCGTTCCCTGGAAGACCAGTAGTAGTTTCCGATGCACATTTGGAGGTATTCTGTAATCTGTGGATTATCAGAGTGTTGATGAAACACAGAAATTGCATCGGGATTGCATACAACAGTCACCAAGTGCACATTCCTGCATAAAAGTAATGTATCAAACAGTCTACGCTTTGATCGTTACCTGGAAGACCAGTAGAAATTTCCGATGAACATCTGGAGGCATTCTGTAATCTGTGGACTATCAGAGTGTTGATGAAACACAGAAATTGCTTCGGGATTGAATACAACAGTCACCATGCGCACTTTCCTCCACAGCTGTAATGTCTCAAACAGTCTACGATTTGATCGTTCCCTGGAAGACCAGTAGTAGTTTCCGATGAACATCTGGAGGCATTCTGTAATATGTGGACTATCAGAGTGTTGATGAAACACAGAAATTGCATCGGGATTGAATACAACAGTCACCATGAGCACGTTCCTCCATAAAAGTAATGTCTCAAACGGTCTACGCTTTGATCGTTCCCTGGAAGACCGGTAGTAGTTTGCGATGCACATCTGGAGGCTTTCCGTAATCAGTGGACTATCGGAGTGTTGATGAAACACAGAAATTGCATCGGGATTGAATACAGCAGTCACCATGCGCACTTTCCTCCATGGGAGTAATGTCTCTAACTGTCTACGATTTGATCGTTCCCTGGAAGACCAGTAGTAGTTTGCGATGCACATCTGGAGGCTTTCCGTAATCAGTGGACTATCAGAGTGTTGATGAAACACTGAAATTGCATCCGGATTGAATACAATAGTCACCATGCGCACGTTCCTCCATGCGAGTAATGTCTCTAACAGTCTACGCTTTGATCGTTCCCTGGAAGACCAGTAGTAGTTTCCGATGCACATCTGGAGGCTTTCTGTAATCTGTGGACTATCAGAGTGTTGATGAAACACAGAAATTGCATCGGGATTGAATACAACAGTCACCATGAGCACGTTCCTCCATAAAAGTAATGTCTCAAACGGTCTACGCTTTGATCGTTCCCTGGAAGACCGGTAGTAGTTTCCGATGACCATCTGGAGGCATTCTGTAATCTGTGGACTATTACAGTGTTGATGAAACACAGATATTTCATCGGGATTGAATACAACAGCCACCATGCGCACTTTCCTCCATGGCAGTAATGTCTCAAACAGTCTACCTTTTGATCGTTCCCTGGAAGACCAGTAGTAGTTTCCGATGCACATCTGGAGGCTTTCTGTAATCTGTGGACTACCAGAGTGTTGATGAAACACAGAAATTGCATCGGGATTGAATACAACAGTCACCATGCGCACTTTCCTTCATGGGAGTAATTCTCAAACAGTCTACGCTTTGATCGTTCCTGGAAGACCAGTAGTAGTTTCCGATGCACATCTGGGGGCATTCTGTAATCTGTGGACTATCAGAGAGTTGATGAAACACATAAATTGCTTCGGGATTGAATACAACAGTCACCATGCGCACTTTCCTCCATGGGAGTAATGTCTGAAACAGTCTACGCTTTGATCGTTCCCTGGAAGACCAGTAGTAGTTTCTGATGCACATCTCGTGACATTCTGTAATCTGTGGACTATCAGAGTGTTGATGAAACACAGAAAATGCCAGGGGATTGAATACAACAGTTACCATGCGCACTTTCCTTCATGTGAGTAATGTCTCAAAGAGTTTACGATTTGATCGTTCCCTGAAAGACCAGTAGTAGTTTCCGATGCACATCTGGAGGCATTCTGTAATCTGTGGACTATCAGAGTGTTGATGAAACACAGAAATTGCATCGGGATTGAATACAACAGTCACCATGCGCTTATTCCTCCATAAAAGTAATATCTCAAACAGTCTACGCTTTGATCGTTCCCTGTAAGACCAGTAGTAGTTTCCGATGCACATCTGGTGGCATTCTGTAATCTGTGGGCTATCAGAGTGTTGATGAAACACAGAAATTGCATCGGGATTGAATACAACAGTCACCATGCGCCCTTTCCTCCGTGGGAGTAATTCTCAAACAGTCTACGCTTTGATTGTTCCCTGGAAGACCAATAGTAGTTTCCGATGCACATCTGGTGGCATTCTGTAATCTGTGGTCTATCAGAGTGTTGATGAAACACAGATATTTCATCGGGATTGAATACAACAGTCACCATGCGCACTTTCCTCCACGGGAGGTATGTCTCCAACAGTCTACGCTTTGATCGTTCCCTGGAAGACCAGTAGTAGTTTCCGATGCACATCTGGAGGTATTCTGTAATCTGTGGATTATCAGAGTGTTGATGAAACACAGAAATTGCATCGGGATTGCATACAACAGTCACCAAGTGCACATTCCTGCATAAAAGAAATGTATCAAACAGTCTACGCTTTGATCGTTACCTGGAAGACCAGTAGAAATTTCCGATGAACATCTGGAGGCATTCTGTAATCTGTGGACTATCAGAGTGTTGATGAAACACAGAAATTGCTTCGGGATTGAATACAACAGTCACCATGCGCACTTTCCTCCACAGCTGTAATGTCTCAAACAGTCTACGATTTGATCGTTCCCTGGAAGACCAGTAGTAGTTTCCGATGAACATCTGGAGGCATTCTGTAATCTGTGAACTATCAGAGTGTTGATGAAACACAGAAATTGCATCGGGATTGAATACAACAGTCACCATGAGCACGTTCCTCCATAAAAGTAATGTCTCAAACGGTCTACGCTTTGATCATTCCCTGGAAGACCGGTAGTAGTTTGCGATGCACATCTGGAGGCTTTCCGTAATCAGTGGACTATCGGAGTGTTGATGAAACACAGAAATTGCATCGGGATTGAATACAGCAGTCACCATGCGCACTTTCCTCCATGGGAGTAATGTCTCTAACTGTCTACGATTTGATCGTTCCCTGGAAGACCAATAGTAGTTGGCGATGCACATCTGGAGGCTTTCCGTAATCAGTGGACTATCAGAGTGTTGATGAAACACTGAAATTGCATCCGGATTGAATACAACAGTCACCATGCGCACGTTCCTGCATGGGAGTAATGTCTCTAACAGTCTACGCTTTGATCGTTCCCTGGAAGACCAGTAGTAGTTTCCGATGCACATCTGGAGGCTTTCTGTAATCTGTGGACTATCAGAGTGTTGATGAAACACAGAAATTGCATCGGGATTGAATACAACAGTCACCATGAGCACGTTCCTCCATAAAAGTAATGTCTCAAACGGTCTACGCTTTGATCGTTCCCTGGAAGACCAGTAGTAGTTGCCGATGCACATCTGGAGGCTTTCTGTAATCAGTGGACTATCAGAGTGTTGATGAAACACAGAAATTGCATCAGGTTTCGAATACCACAGTTACCATGCGCACTTTCCTCCATGGGAGTAATGTCTCAAACAGTCTACGCTTTGATCGATCCTTGGAAGACCAGTAGTAGTTTCCGATTAACATCTGGAGGCATTCTGTAATCTGTGGACTATCAGAGTGTTTATGAATCACAGAAATTGCATCGGGATTGAATACAACAGTCACCATGCGCACTTCCCTCCATGGGAGTAATGTCCCAAACAGTCTGCGCTTTGATCGTTCAATGGAAGACCAGTAGTACTTTCCGATGAACATCGGGAGGCATTCTGTAATCTGTGGACTATCAGAGTGTTGATGAAACACAGAAATCGCATCGGGATTGAATACAACAGTCACCATCCGCACTTTCCTCCATGGGAGTAATGTCATAAACATTTTACGCTTGGATTGTTCCCAGGAAGACCAGTAGTAGTTTCCGATGCACATCTCGCGTCATTCTGTAATCTGTGGACTATCAGAGTGTTGAAGAAACACAGAAAATGCATCGTGATTGAATACAACAGTCACCATGCGCACTTTCCTCCATGGTAGTAATGTCTCAAGGAGTTTACGCCTTGATCGTTCCCTGGAAGTCCAGTAGTAGTTTCCGATGCACATCTGGATGCATTCTGTAATCTGCGGAGTATCAGAGTGTTGATGAAACACAGAAATTGCATCGGGATTGAATACCACAGTCACCATGCGCCCATTCCTCCGTGGGAGTAATTCTCAAACAGTCTACGCTTTGATCGTTCCCTGGAAGACCAATAGTAGTTTCCGATGCACATCTGGTGGCATTCTGTAATCTGTGGTCTATCAGAGTGTTGATGAAACACAGATATTTCATCGGGATTGAATACAACAGTCACCATGCGCACTTTCCTCCACGGGAGGTATGTCTATAACAGTCTACGCTTTGATCGTTCCCTGGAAGACCAGTAGTAGTGTCCGATGCACATCTGGATGTATTCTGTAATCTGTGGATTATCAGAGTGTTGATGAAACACAGAAATTGCATCGGGATTGCATACAACAGTCACCAAGTGCACATTCCTGCATAAAAGTAATGTATAAAACAGTCTACGCTTTGATCGATACCTGGAAGACCAGTAGAAATTTCCGATGAACATCTGGAGGCATTCTGTAATCTGTGGACTATCAGAGTGTTGATGAAACACAGAAATTGCTTCGGGATTGAATACAACAGTCACCATGCGCACTTTCCTCCACAGCTGTAATGTCTCAAACAGTCTACGATTTGATCGTTCCCTGGAAGACCAGTAGTAGTTTCCGATGAACATCTGGAGGCATTCTGTAATCTGTGGACTATCAGAGTGTTCATGAAACACAGAAATTGCATCGGGATTGAATACAACAGTCACCATCCGCACTTTCCTGAATGGGAGTAATGTCTGAAACAGTCTACGCTTTGATCGTTCCCGTGAAGAGCAGTAGTAGTTTCGGATGCACATTTCTGGCATTCTGTAATCTGTGGACTATCGGAGTGTTGATGAAACACATAAAATGCATCGGGATTGAATACAACAGTCACCATGCGCACTTTCCTCCATGGGAGTAATGTCCCAAACAGTCTGCGCTTTCATCGTTCAATGGAAGACCAGTAGTACTTTCCGATGAACATCGGGAGGCATTCTGTAACCTGTGGACTATCAGAGTGTTGATGAAACACAGAAATCGCATCGGGATTGAATACAACAGTCACCATCCGCACTTTCCTCCATGGGAGTAATGTCATAAACAGTCTACGCTTGGATCGTTCCCAGGAAGACCAGTAGTAGTTTCCGATGCACATCTCGCGGCATTCTGTAATCTGTGGACTATCAGAGTGTTGAAGAAACACAGAAAATGCATCGTGATTGAATACAACAGTCACCATGCGCACTTTCCTCCATGGTAGTAATGTCTCAAGGAGTTTACGCCTTGATCGTTCCCTGGAAGTCCAGTAGTAGTTTCCGATGCACATCTGGATGCATTCTGTAATCTGCGGAGTATCAGAGTGTTGATGAAACACAGAAATTGCATCGGGATTGAATACCACAGTCACCATGCGCCCTTTCCTCCGTGGGAGTAATTCTCAAACAGTCTACGCTTTGATCGTTCCCTGGAAGACCAATAGTAGTTTCTGATGCACATCTGGTGGCATTCTGTAATCTGTGGTCTATCAGAGTATTGATGAAACACAGATATTTCATCGGGATTGAATACAACAGTCACCATGCGCACTTTCCTCCACGGGAGGTATGTCTCCAACAGTCTACGCTTTGATCGTTCCCTGGAAGACCAGTAGTTGTGTCCGATGCACATCTGGAGGTATTCTGTAATCTGTGGATTATCAGAGTGTTGATGAAACACAGAAATTGCATCGGGATTGCATACAACAGTCACCAAGTGCACATTCCTGCATAAAAGTAATGTATCAAACAGTCTACGCTTTGATCGTTACCTGGAAGACCAGTAGAAATTTCCGATGAACAGCTGGAGGCATTCTGTAATCTGTGGACTATCAGAGTGTTGATGAAACACAGAAATTGCTTCGGGATTGAATACAACAGTCACCATGCGCACTTTCCTCCACAGCTGTAATGTCTCAAACAGTCTACGATTTGATCGTTCCCTGGAAGACCAGTAGTAGTTTCCGATGAACATCTGGAGGCATTCTGTAATCTGTGGACTATCAGAGTGTTCATGAAACACAGAAATTGCATCGGGATTGAATACAACAGTCACCATCCGCACTTTCCTGAATGGGAGTAATGTCTGAAACAGTCTACGCTTTGATCGTTCCCGTGAAGACCAGTAGTAGTTTCCGATGCACAATTCTGGCATTCTGTAATCTGTGGACTATCGGAGTGTTGATGAAACACATAAAATGCATCGAGATTGATTACAACAGTTACCATGCGCACTTTCCTCCATGGGAGTAATGTCTCAAAGAGTTTACGCTTTGATCGTTCCCTGAAAGACTAGTAGTAGTTTCCGATGCACATCTGGAGGCATTCTGTAATCTGTGGACTATCAGAGTGTTGAAGAAACACAGATATTGCATCGGGATTGAATAGAACATTTACCATGCGCACTTTTCTCCATGGGAGTGATGTCTGAAACAGTCTACGCTTTGATCGTTCCCTGGAAGACCAAAAGTAGTTTCCGATGCACATCTGGAGGCTTTCTGTAATCTGTGGACTATCAGAGTGTTGATGAAACACAGAAATTGCATCGGGATAGAAAACAACATTCACCATGCGCACTTTCCTCCATTGGAGTAATGTCCCAAACAGTCTACGCTTTGATCGTTCCCTGGAAGACCAGTAGTAGTTTCCGATTAACATCTGGAGGCATTCTGTAATCTGTGGACCACCAGAGTGTTGATGAAATACAGAAATTGCATCGGGATTGAATACAACAGTCACCATGCGCAGTTCCTCCATGGGAGTATTGTTTCAAAGAGTCCACGCTTTGATCGTTCCCTGGAAGACCAGTAGTAGTTTCCGATGCACATCTGGATGCATTGTGTAAACTGTGTACTATCAGAGTGTTGATGAAACACAGAAATTGCATCGGGATTGAATACAACAGTCACCATGAGCACAGTCCTCCATAAAAGTAATGTCTCAATCAGTATACGCTTTGATCGTTCCCTGGAAGACCAGTAGTAGTTTCCGATGCACATCTGGAGGCATTTTGTAATCTGTGGACTATTAGAGTGTTGATGAAACACAGAAATTGCATCGGGATTGAATACAACAACCACCATGCGCACATTCCTCCATGGTAGTAATGTCTCAAACAGTCTACGCTTTGATCGTTCCCTGGAAGACCAGTAGTAGTTTCCGATGCTCATCTGGAGGCATACTGTAATCTGTGGAGTATCAGAGTGTTGATGAAACACAGAAATTGCATCAGGTTTTGAATACCACAGTTACCATGCGCACTTTCCTCCATGGGAGTAATGTCTCTAACAGTCTACGCTTTGATCGTTCCCCAGAAGACAAGTAGTAGTTTCCGATGCACATCTGCTGGCTTTCTGTAATCTGTGGACTATCAGAGTGTTGATGAAACACAGAAATTGCATCGGGATTGAATACAACTTTTACCATGCGCACTTTCCTCCATGGGAGTAATGTCTCTAACAGTCTATGCTTTGATTTTCCTCTGGAAGGCCAGTAGTAGTTTCCGATGCACATCTGGAGGCTTTCTGTAATCTGTGGACTATCAGAGTGTTGATGAAACACAGAAATTGCATCGGGATTGAAAACAACATTCACCATGCGCACTTTCCTCCAAGGGAGTAATTCGCAAACAGTCTATGATTTGATCGTTCCCTGGAAGACCAGTAGTAGTTTCCGATGCACATCGGTAGGCATTCTGTAATCTGTGGACTATCAGAGTGTTGATGAAACACAGAAATTGCATCGGGATTGAATACAACAGTCACCATGCGCACTTTCCTCCATGGGAGTAATGACCCAAACGGTCTACGATCTGATCGTTCCCTGGAAGACCAGTAGTAGTTTCCGATGCACATCGGGAGGCATTCTGTAATCTGTGGACTATCAGAGTGTTGATGAAACACAGAAATTGCATCGGGATTGAAAACAACATTCACCATGCGCACTTTCCTCCAAGGGAGTAATTCTCAAACAGTCTATGCTTTGATCGTTCCCTGGAAGACCAGTAGTAGTTTCCGATGCACATCGGTAGGCATTCTGTTATCTGTGGACTATCAGAGTGTTGATGAAACACAGAAATAGCATCGGGATTGAATACAACAGTCACCATGCGCACTTTCCTCCATGGGAGTAATGTCCCAAACAGTCTACGATCTGATCGTTCCCTGGAAGACCAGTAGTAGTTTCCGATGCACATCGGGAGGCATTCTGTAATCTGTGGACTATCAGAGTGTTGATGAAACACAGAAATTGCATCGGGATTGAATACAACAGTCACCATGCGCACTTTCCTCCATGGGAGTAATGGCTCAAACAGTCTACGCTTTGATCGTTAACTGGAAGACCAGTAGTAGTTTCCGATGCACATCTGGTGGCATTCTGTAATCTGTGGACTATCAGAGTGTTGATGAAACACAGAAAATGTATCGGGATTGATTACAACATTTACCATGCGCACTTTCCTCAATGGGAGTAATGTCCCAAAGAGTTTACGATTTGATCGTTCCCTGAAAGGCCAGTAGTAGTTTCCGATGCACATCTGGAGGCATTCTGTAATCTGTGGACTATCAGAGTGTTGATGAATCACAGAAATTGCTTCGGGATTGAATACAACAGTCTCCATGCGCAGTTTCCTCCATGGGAGTAATGTCTTAAACAGTCGACGATTTGATCGTTCCCTGGAAGAACAGAAGTAGTTTCAATTGCAAATCTGGAGGCATTCTGTAATTTGTGGACTATCAGAGTGTTCATGAAACACAGAAATTGCATCGGGATTGAATACAACAGTCACCATCCGCACTTTCCTGAATGGGAGTAATGTCTGAAACAGTCTACGCTTTGATCGTTCCCGGGAAGACCAGTAGTAGTTTCCGATGCACATTTCTGGCATTCTGTAATCTGTGGACTATCGGAGTGTTGATGAAACACAGAAAATGCATCGGGATTGATTACAACAGTTACCATGCGCACTTTCCTCCATGGGAGTAATGTCTCAAAGAGTTTACGCTTTGATCGTTCCCTGAAAGACCAGTAGTAGTTTCCGATGCACATCTGGAGGCATTCTGTAATCTGTGGACTATCAGAGTGTTGATGAAACACAGAAATTGCATCGGGATTCAATACAACAGTCTCCATGCGCAGTTTCCTCCATGGGAGTAATGTCTCAAACAGTCTACGCTTTGATCGTTCCCTGGAAGACCAGTAGTAGTTTCCGATGCTCATCTGGAGGCATTCTGTAATCTGTGGAGTATCAGAGTGTTGATGAAACACAGAAATTGCATCGGGTTTTGAATACCACAGTTACATTGCGCACTTTCCTCCATGGGAGTAATGTCTCTAACAGTCTACGCTTTGATCGTTCCCCGGAAGACAAGTAGTAGTTTCCGATGCACATCTGGAGGCTTTCTGTAATCTGTGGACTATCAGAGTGTTGATGAAACACAGAAATTGCATCGGGATTGGGTACAACAGTCACCATGCGCACTTTCCTCCACGGGAGATATGTCTCAAACAGTCGACGTTTTGATTTTTCCCTGGAAGACCAGTAGTAGTTTCCGATGCACATCTGGAGGCTTTCTGTAATCTGTGGACTATCAGAGTGTTGATGAAACACAGAAATTGCATCGGGATAGAAAACAACATTCACCATGCGCACTTTCCTCCATTGGAGTAATGTCCCAAACAGTCTACGCTTTGATCGTTCCCTGGAAGACCAGTAGTAGTTTCCGATTAACATCTGGAGGCATTCTGTAATCTGTGGACCACCAGAGTGTTGATGAAATACAGAAATTGCATCGGGATTGAATACAACAGTCACCATGCGCAGTTCCTCCATGGGAGTATTGTTTCAAAGAGTCCACGCTTTGATCGTTCCCTGGAAGACCAGTAGTAGTTTCCGATGCACATCTGGATGCATTGTGTAAACTGTGTACTATCAGAGTGTTGATGAAACACAGAAATTGCATCGGGATTGAATACAACAGTCACCATGAGCACAGTCCTCCATAAAAGTAATGTCTCAATCAGTATACGCTTTGATCGTTCCCTGGAAGACCAGTAGTAGTTTCCGATGCACATCTGGAGGCATTTTGTAATCTGTGGACTATTAGAGTGTTGATGAAACACAGAAATTGCATCGGGATTGAATACAACAACCACCATGCGCACATTCCTCCATGGTAGTAATGTCTCAAACAGTCTACGCTTTGATCGTTCCCTGGAAGACCAGTAGTAGTTTCCGATGCTCATCTGGAGGCATACTGTAATCTGTGGAGTATCAGAGTGTTGATGAAACACAGAAATTGCATCAGGTTTTGAATACCACAGTTACCATGCGCACTTTCCTCCATGGGAGTAATGTCTCTAACAGTCTACGCTTTGATCGTTCCCCAGAAGACAAGTAGTAGTTTCCGATGCACATCTGCTGGCTTTCTGTAATCTGTGGACTATCAGAGTGTTGATGAAACACAGAAATTGCATCGGGATTGAATACAACTTTTACCATGCGCACTTTCCTCCATGGGAGTAATGTCTCTAACAGTCTATGCTTTGATTTTCCTCTGGAAGGCCAGTAGTAGTTTCCGATGCACATCTGGAGGCTTTCTGTAATCTGTGGACTATCAGAGTGTTGATGAAACACAGAAATTGCATCGGGATTGAAAACAACATTCACCATGCGCACTTTCCTCCAAGGGAGTAATTCGCAAACAGTCTATGATTTGATCGTTCCCTGGAAGACCAGTAGTAGTTTCCGATGCACATCGGTAGGCATTCTGTAATCTGTGGACTATCAGAGTGTTGATGAAACACAGAAATTGCATCGGGATTGAATACAACAGTCACCATGCGCACTTTCCTCCATGGGAGTAATGACCCAAACGGTCTACGATCTGATCGTTCCCTGGAAGACCAGTAGTAGTTTCCGATGCACATCGGGAGGCATTCTGTAATCTGTGGACTATCAGAGTGTTGATGAAACACAGAAATTGCATCGGGATTGAAAACAACATTCACCATGCGCACTTTCCTCCAAGGGAGTAATTCTCAAACAGTCTATGCTTTGATCGTTCCCTGGAAGACCAGTAGTAGTTTCCGATGCACATCGGTAGGCATTCTGTTATCTGTGGACTATCAGAGTGTTGATGAAACACAGAAATAGCATCGGGATTGAATACAACAGTCACCATGCGCACTTTCCTCCATGGGAGTAATGTCCCAAACAGTCTACGATCTGATCGTTCCCTGGAAGACCAGTAGTAGTTTCCGATGCACATCGGGAGGCATTCTGTAATCTGTGGACTATCAGAGTGTTGATGAAACACAGAAATTGCATCGGGATTGAATACAACAGTCACCATGCGCACTTTCCTCCATGGGAGTAATGGCTCAAACAGTCTACGCTTTGATCGTTAACTGGAAGACCAGTAGTAGTTTCCGATGCACATCTGGTGGCATTCTGTAATCTGTGGACTATCAGAGTGTTGATGAAACACAGAAAATGTATCGGGATTGATTACAACATTTACCATGCGCACTTTCCTCAATGGGAGTAATGTCCCAAAGAGTTTACGATTTGATCGTTCCCTGAAAGGCCAGTAGTAGTTTCCGATGCACATCTGGAGGCATTCTGTAATCTGTGGACTATCAGAGTGTTGATGAATCACAGAAATTGCTTCGGGATTGAATACAACAGTCTCCATGCGCAGTTTCCTCCATGGGAGTAATGTCTTAAACAGTCGACGATTTGATCGTTCCCTGGAAGAACAGAAGTAGTTTCAATTGCAAATCTGGAGGCATTCTGTAATTTGTGGACTATCAGAGTGTTCATGAAACACAGAAATTGCATCGGGATTGAATACAACAGTCACCATCCGCACTTTCCTGAATGGGAGTAATGTCTGAAACAGTCTACGCTTTGATCGTTCCCGGGAAGACCAGTAGTAGTTTCCGATGCACATTTCTGGCATTCTGTAATCTGTGGACTATCGGAGTGTTGATGAAACACAGAAAATGCATCGGGATTGATTACAACAGTTACCATGCGCACTTTCCTCCATGGGAGTAATGTCTCTAACAGTCTACGCTTTGATCGTTCCCCGGAAGACAAGTAGTAGTTTCCGATGCACATCGGGAGGCATTCTGTAATCTGTGGACTATCAGAGTGTTGATGAAACACAGAAATTGCATCGGGATTGAAAACAACATTCACCATGCGCACTTTCCTCCAAGGGAGTAATTCTCAAACAGTCTATGCTTTGATCGTTCCCTGGAAGACCAGTAGTAGTTTCCGATGCACATCGGTAGGCATTCTGTTATCTGTGGACTATCAGAGTGTTGATGAAACACAGAAATAGCATCGGGATTGAATACAACAGTCACCATGCGCACTTTCCTCCATGGGAGTAATGTCCCAAACAGTCTACGATCTGATCGTTCCCTGGAAGACCAGTAGTAGTTTCCGATGCACATCGGGAGGCATTCTGTAATCTGTGGACTATCAGAGTGTTGATGAAACACAGAAATTGCATCGGGATTGAATACAACAGTCACCATGCGCACATTCCTCCATGGGAGTAATGGCTCAAACAGTCTACGCTTTGATCGTTAACTGGAAGACCAGTAGTAGTTTCCGATGCACATCTGGTGGCATTCTGTAATCTGTGGACTATCAGAGTGTTGATGAAACACAGAAAATGTATCGGGATTGATTACAACATTTACCATGCGCACTTTCCTCAATGGGAGTAATGTCCCAAAGAGTTTACGATTTGATCGTTCCCTGGAAGACCAGTAGTAGTTTCCGATGCACATCTGGAGGCATTCTGTAATCTGTGGACTATCAGAGTGTTGATGAATCACAGAAATTGCTTCGGGATTGAATACAACAGTCTCCATGCGCAGTTTCCTCCATGGGAGTAATGTCTTAAACAGTCGACGATTTGATCGTTCCCTGGAAGAACAGAAGTAGTTTCAATTGCAAATCTGGAGGCATTCTGTAATTTGTGGACTATCAGAGTGTTCATGAAACACAGAAATTGCATCGGGATTGAATACAACAGTCACCATCCGCACTTTCCTGAATGGGAGTAATGTCTGAAACAGTCTACGCTTTGATCGTTCCCGGGAAGACCAGTAGTAGTTTCCGATGCACATTTCTGGCATTCTGTAATCTGTGGACTATCGGAGTGTTGATGAAACACAGAAAATGCATCGGGATTGATTACAACAGTTACCATGCGCACTTTCCTCCATGGGAGTAATGTCTCAAAGAGTTTACGCTTTGATCGTTCCCTGAAAGACCAGTAGTAGTTTCCGATGCACATCTGGAGGCATTCTGTAATCTGTGGACTATCAGAGTGTTGATGAAACACAGAAATTGCATCGGGATTCAATACAACAGTCTCCATGCGCAGTTTCCTCCATGGGAGTAATGTCTCAAACAGTCTACGCTTTGATCGTTCCCTGGAAGACCAGTAGTAGTTTCCGATGCTCATCTGGAGGCATTCTGTAATCTGTGGAGTATCAGAGTGTTGATGAAACACAGAAATTGCATCGGGTTTTGAATACCACAGTTACATTGCGCACTTTCCTCCATGGGAGTAATGTCTCTAACAGTCTACGCTTTGATCGTTCCCCGGAAGACAAGTAGTAGTTTCCGATGCACATCTGGAGGCTTTCTGTAATCTGTGGACTATCAGAGTGTTGATGAAACACAGAAATTGCATCGGGATTGGGTACAACAGTCACCATGCGCACTTTCCTCCACGGGAGATATGTCTCAAACAGTCGACGTTTTGATTTTTCCCTGGAAGACCAGTAGTAGTTTCCGATGCACATCTGGAGGCTTTCTGTAATCTGTGGACTATCAGAGTGTTGATGAAACACAGAAATAGCATCGGGATTGAAAACAACATTCACCATGCGCACTTTCCTCCATTGGAGTAATGTCCCAAACAGTCTACGCTTTGATCGTTCCCTGGAAGACCAGTAGTAGTTTCCGATTAACATCTGGAGGCATTCTGTAATCTGTGGACTATCAGAGTGTTGATGAAATACAGAAATTGCATCGGGATTGAATACAACAGTCACCTTGCGCAGTTCCTCCATGGGAGTAATGTTTCAAAGAGTCCACGCTTTGATCGTTCCCTGGAAGACCAGTAGTAGTTTCCGATGCACATCTGGATGCATTGTGAAATCTGTGTACTATCAGAGTGTTGATGAAACACAGAAATTGCATCGGGATTGAATACAACAGTCACCATGAGCACAGTCCTCCATAAAAGTAATGTCTCAATCAGTATACGCTTTGATCGTTCCCTGGAAGACCAGTAGTAGATTCCGATGCACATCTGGAGGCATTTTGTAATCTGTGGACTATTAGAGTGTTGATGAAACACAGAAATTGCATCGGGATTGAATACAACAACCACCATGCGCACATTCCTCCATGGTAGTAATGTCTCAAACAGTCTACGCTTTGATCGTTCCCTGGAAGACCAGTAGTAGTTTCCGATGCTCATCTGGAGGCATTCTGTAATCTGTGGAGTATCAGAGTGTTGATGAAACACAGAAATTGCATCAGGTTTCGAATACCACAGTTACCATGCGCTCTTTCCTCCATGGGAGTAATGTCTCTAACAGTCTACGCTTTGATCGTTCCCCAGAAGACAAGTAGTAGTTTCCGATGCACATCTGCAGGCTTTCTGTAATCTGTGGACTATCAGAGTGTTGATGAAACACAGAAATTGCATCGGGATTGAATACAACTTTTACCATGCGCACTTTCCTCCATGGGAGTAATGTCTCTAACAGTCTATGCTTTGATCGTCCCCTGGAAGGCCAGTAGTAGTTTCCGATGCACATCTGGATGCTTTCTGTAATCTGTGGACTATCAGAGTGTTGATGATACACAGAAATTGCATCGGGATTGAAAACAACATTCACCATGCGCACTTTCCTCCAAGGGAGTAATTCTCAAACAGTCTATGCTTTGATCGTTCCCTGGAAGACCAGTAGTAGTTTCCGATGCACATCGGTAGGCATTCTGTAATCTGTGGACTATCAGAGTGTTGATGAAACACAGAAATTGCATCGGGATTGAATACAACAGTCACCATGCGCACTTTCCTCCATGGGAGTAATGGCCCAAACGGTCTACGATCTGATCGTTCCCTGGAAGACCAGTAATAGTTTCCGATGCACATCGTGAGGCATTCTGTAATCTGTGGACTATCAGAGTGTTGATGAAACACAGAAATTGCATCGGGATTGAAAACAACATTCACTATGCGCACTTTCCTCCAAGGGAGTAATTCTCAAACAGTCTATGCTTTGATCGTTCCCTGGAAGACCAGTAGTAGTTTCCTATGCACATCGGTAGGCATTCTGTAATCCGTGGACTATCAGAGTGTTGATGAAACACAGAAATTGCATCGGGATTGAATACAACAGTCACCATGCGCACTTTCCTCCATGGGAGTAATGTCCCAAACAGTCTACGATCTGATCGTTAACTGGAAGACCAGTAGTAGTTTCCGATGCACATCTGGTGGCATTCCTTAATCTGTGGACTATCAGAGTGTTGATGAAACACAGAAAATGTATCGGGATTGATTACAACATTTACCATGCGCACTTTCCTCAATGGGAGTAATGTCCCAAAGAGTTTACGATTTGATCGTTCCCTGAAAGGCCAGTAGTAGTTTCCGATGCACATGTGGAGGCATTCAGTAATCTGTGGACTATCAGAGTGTTGATGAAACACAGAAATTGCATCGGGATTGAATACAACAGTCACCATGAGCACAGTCCTCCATAAAAGTAATGTCTCAATCAGTATACGCTTTGATCGTTCCCTGGAAGACCAGTAGTAGATTCCGATGCACATCTGGAGGCATTTTGTAATCTGTGGACTATTAGAGTGTTGATGAAACACAGAAATTGCATCGGGATTGAATACAACAACCACCATGCGCACATTCCTCCATGGTAGTAATGTCTCAAACAGTCTACGCTTTGATCGTTCCCTGGAAGACCAGTAGTAGTTTCCGATGCTCATCTGGAGGCATTCTGTAATCTGTGGAGTATCAGAGTGTTGATGAAACACAGAAATTGCATCAGGTTTCGAATACCACAGTTACCATGCGCTCTTTCCTCCATGGGAGTAATGTCTCTAACAGTCTACGCTTTGATCGTTCCCCAGAAGACAAGTAGTAGTTTCCGATGCACATCTGCAGGCTTTCTGTAATCTGTGGACTATCAGAGTGTTGATGAAATACAGAAATTGCATCGGGATTGAATACAACAGTCACCATGCGCAGTTCCTCCATGGGAGTAATGTCTCTAACAGTCTATGCTTTGATCGTCCCCTGGAAGGCCAGTAGTAGTTTCCGATGCACATCTGGAGGCGTTCTGTAATCTGTGGACTATCAGAGTGTTGATGAAACACAGAAATTGCATCGGGATAGAAAACAACATTCACCATGCGCACTTTCCTCCACGGGAGGTATGTCTCCAACAGTCTACGATTTGATCGTTCCCTGGAAGACCAGTAGTAGTTTCCGATGCACATCTGGAGGCATTCCTTAATCTGTGGACTATCAGAGTGTTGATGAAACACAGAAAATGTATCGGGATTGATTACAACATTTACCATGCGCACTTTCCTCAATGGGAGTAATGTCCCAAAGAGTTTACGATTTGATCGTTCCCTGAAAGGCCAGTAGTAGTTTCCGATGCACATGTGGAGGCATTCAGTAATCTGTGGACTATCAGAGTGTTGATGAATCACAGAAATTGCTTCGGGATTGAATACAACAGTCTCCATGCGCAGTTTCCTCCATGGGAGTAATGTCTTAAACAGTCTACGCTTTGATCGTTCCCTGGAAGAACAGAAGTAGTTTCAATTGCAAACCTGGAGGCATTCTGTAATCTGTGGACTATCAGAGTATTGATCAAACACAGAAATTGCATCGGGATTGAATACAACGGTCACCATGCGCACTTTCCTCCATGGGAGTAATGTTTCAAAGAGTTCACGCTTTGATCGTTCCCTGGAAGACCAGTAGCAGTTTCCGATGCAAATCTGGAGGCATTCTGTAATCTGTGTACTATCAGAGTGTTGATGAAACACAGAAATTGCATCGGGATTGAATACAACAACCACCATGTGCACTTTCCTCCATGGGAGTAATGTCTCAAACAGTCTACGCTGTGATCTTTCCCTGGAAGACCAGTAGTAGTTTCAGATGCTCATCTGGAGGCATTCTGTAATCTGTGGAGTTTCAGAGTGTTGATGAAACAAAGAATTTGCAGCGGGATTGAATACAACAATATCCATGCGTACTTTCCTCCATGGGAGTAATGTATCAAACAGTCTACGCTTTGATCGTTCCCTGGAAGACCAGTAGTAGTTTCCGATGCTCATCTGGAGTCATTCAGTAATCTGTGGAGTTTCAGAGTGTTGATGAAACACAGAAATTGCATCAGGTTTTGAATACCACAGTTACCATGCGCACTTTCCTCCATGGGAGTAATGTCTCTTACAGTCTACGCTTTGATCGTTCCCCAGAAGACAAGTAGTAGTTTCCGATGCACATCTGCAGGCTTTCTGTAATCTGTGGACTATCAGAGTGTTGATGAAACACAGAAATTGCATCGGGATTGAATACAACTTTTAACATGCGCACTTTCCTCCATGGGAGTAATGTCTCTAACAGTCTATGCTTTGATCTTCCTCTGGAAGGCCAGTAGTAGTTTCCGATGCACATCTGGAGGCTTTCTGTAATCTGTGGACTATCAGAGTGTTGATGAAACACAGAAATTGCATCGGGATTGAAAACAACATTCACCATGCGCACTTTCCTCCAAGGGAGTAATTCTCAAACAGTCTATGCTTTGATCGTTCCCTGGAAGACCAGTAGTAGTTTCCGATGCACATCGGTAGGTATTCTGTAATCTGTGGACTATCAGAGTGTTGATGAAGCACAGAAATTGCATCGGGATTGAATACAACAGTCACCATGCGCACTTTCCTCCATGGGAGTAATGACCCAAACGGTCTACGATCTGATCGTTCCCTGGTAGACCAGTAGTAGTTTCCGATGCACATCGGGAGGCATTCTGTAATCTGTGGACTATCAGAGTGTTGATGAAACACAGAAATTGCATCGGGATTGAAAACAACATTCACCATGCGCACTTTCCTCCAAGGGAGTAATTCTCAAACAGTCTATGCTTTGATCGTTCCCTGAAAGGCCAGTAGTAGTTTCCGATGCACATCTGGAGGCATTCTGTAATCTGTGGACTATCAGAGTGTTGATGAATCACAGAAATTGCTTCGGGATTGAATACAACAGTCTCCATGCGCAGTTTCCTCCATGGGAGTAATGTCTTAAACAGTCGACAATTTGATCGTTTCATGGAAGAACAGAAGTAGTTTCAATTGCAAATCTGGAGGCATTCTGTAATCTGTGGACTATCAGAGTGTTCATGAAACACAGAAATTGCATCGGGATTGAATACAACAGTCACCATCCGCACTTTCCTGAATGGGAGTAATGTCTGAAACAGTCTACGCTTTGATCGTTCCCTGGAAGACCAGTAGTAGTTTCCGATGCTCATCTGGAGGCATTCTGTAATCTGTGGAGTATCAGAGTGTTGATGAAACACAGAAATTGCATCGGGTTTTGAATACCACAGTTACATTGCGCACTTTCCTCCATGGGAGTAATGTCTCTAACAGTCTACGCTTTGATCGTTCCCCGGAAGACAAGTAGTAGTTTCCGATGCACATCTGGAGGCTTTCTGTAATCTGTGGACTATCAGAGTGTTGATGAAACACAGAAATTGCATCGGGATTGAGTACAACAGTCACCATGCGCACTTTCCTCCACGGGAGATATGCCTCAAACAGTCGACGTTTTGATCGTTCCCTGGAAGACCAGTAGTAGTTTCCGATGCACATCTGGTGGCATTCTGTAATCTATGGACTATCAGAGTGTTGATGAAACAAAGAAATTGCATCGGGGTTGAATACAACAGTCACCATGCGCACTTTCCTCCATGGGAGTAATGTCTCAAACAGTCTACGCTTTGATCGTTCCCTGGAAGACCAGTAGTAGTTTCCGATGCACATCTGGAGGCTTTCTGTAATCTGTGGACTATCAGAGTGTTGATGAAACACAGAAATAGCATCGGGATTGAAAACAAAATTCACCATGCGCACTTTCCTCCATTGGAGTAATGTCCCAAACAGTCTACGCTTTGATCGTTCCCTGGAAGACCAGTAGTAGTTTCCGATTAACATCTGGAGGCATTCTGTAATCTGTGGACTATCAGAGTGTTGATGAAATACAGAAATTGCATCGGGATTGAATACAACAGTCACCATGCGCAGTTCCTCCATGGGAGTAATGTTTCAAAGAGTCCACGCTTTGATCGTTCCCTGGAAGACCAGTAGTAGTTTCCGATGCACATCTGGATGCATTGTGTAATCTGTGTACTATCAGAGTGTTGATGAAACACAGAAATTGCATCGGGATTGAATACAACAGTCACCATGAGCACAGTCCTCCATAAAAGTAATGTCTCAATCAGTATACGCTTTGATCGTTCCCTGGAAGACCAGTAGTAGTTTCCGATGCACATCTGGAGGCATTTTGTAATCTGTGGACTATTAGAGTGTTGATGAAACACAGAAATTGCATCGGGATTGAATACAACAACAACCATGCGCACATTCCTCCATGGTAGTAATGTCTCAAACAGTCTACGCTTTGATCGTTCCCCGGAAGACCAGTAGTAGTTTCCGATGCTCATCTGGAGGCATTCTGCAATCTGTGGAGTATCAGAGTGTTGATGAAACACAGAAATTGCATCAGGTTTCGAATACCACAGTTACCATGCGCACTTTCCTCCATGGGAGTATTGTCTCTAACAGTCTATGCTTTGATCGTTCCCTGGAAGACCAGTAGTAGTTTCCGATGCACATCGGTAGGCATTCTGTAATCTGTGGACTATCAGAGTGTTGATGAAACACAGAAATTGCATCGGGATTGAATACAACAGTCACCATGCGCACTTTCCTCCATGGGAGTAATGTCCCAAACAGTCTACGATCTGATCGTTCCCTGGAAGACCAGTAGTAGTTTCCGATGCACATCGGGAGGCATTCTGTAATCTGTGGACTATCAGAGTGTTGATGAAACACAGAAATTGCATCGGGATTGATTACAACATTTACCATGCGCACTTTCCTCAATGGGAGTAATGTCCCAAAGAGTTTACGATTTGATCGTTCCCTGAAAGGCCAGTAGTAGTTTCCGATGCACATGTGGAGGCATTCTGTAATCTGTGGACTATCAGAGTGTTGATGAATCACAGAAAATGCTTCGGGATTGAATACAACAGTCTCCATGCGCAGTTTCCTCCATGGGAGTAATGTCTTAAACAGTCTACGCTTTGATCGTTCCCTGGAAGAACAGAAGTAGTTTCAATTGCAAATCTGGAGGCATTCTGTAATCTGTGGACTATCAGAGTATTGATGAAACACAGAAATTGCATCGGGATTGAATACAACAACCACCATGCGCACTTTCCTCCATGGGAGTAATGTCTCAAACAGTCTACGCTGTGATCGTTCCCTGGAAGACCAGTAGTAGTTTCAGATGCTCATCTGGAGGCATTCTGTAATCTGTGGAGTTTCAGAGTGTTGATGAAACACAGAAATTGCAGCAAGATTGAATACAACAATATCCATGCGCACTTTCCTCCATGGGAGTAATGTATCAAACAGCCTACGCTTTGATCGTTCCCTGGAAGACCAGTAGTAGTTTCCGATGCTCATCTGGAGTCATTCTGTAATCTGTGGAGTTTCAGAGTGTTGATGAAACACAGAAATTGCATCCGGTTTTGAATACCACACTTACCATGCGCACTTTTCTCCAAGGGAGTTGTGTCTCAAACAGTCTACGCTTTGATCGTTAACTGGAAGACCAGTAGTAGTTTCCGATGCACATCTGGAGGCTTTCTGTAATCTGTGGACTATCAGAGTGTTGATGAAACACAGAAATTGCATCGGGATTAAATACAACAGTTACCATGCACACTTTCCTCCATGGCAGTAATTCTCAAATAATCTACTATTTGATCGTTCCCTGGAAGACCAGTAGTAGTTTCCGATGCACAATTGCTGGCATTCTGTAATCTGTGGAGTATCAGAGTGTTTATGAAACACAGAAATTGCATCGGGTTTTGAATACCACAATTACCATGCGCACTTTCCTCCATGGGAGTAATGTCTCTAACAGTCTACGCTTTGATCGTTCCCCGGAAGACCAGTGGTAATTTCCGATGCACATCTGGAGGCATTCTGTAATCTGTGGAGTATCAGAGTGTTGATGAAACACAGAAAATGCATCGGGATTGAATACAACATTTACCATGCGCACTTTCCTCCATGGGAGTAATGTCTCTAACAGTCTACGCTTTGATCGTTCCCTGGAAGACCAGTAGTAGTTTTCGATGCACATCTGGAGGCTTTCTGTAATCTGTGGACTATCAGAGTGTTGATGAAACACAGAAATTGCATCGGGATTGAATACATCAGTTACAATGTGCACTTTCCTCCATGGGAGTAATTCTCAAACAGTCTACGATTTGATCGTTCCCTGGAAGAGCAGTAGTAGTTTCCGATGCACATCTGGTGGCATTCTGTAATCTGTGGACTATCAGAGTGTTGATGAAACACAGACAATGCATCGGATTGATTACAACAGTTACCATTCGCACTTTCCTCCATGGGAGTAATGTCCCAAAGAGTTTACGCTTTGATCCTTCCCTGAAATACCAGTAGTAGTTTCCGATGCACATCTGGAGGCAATCTGTAATCGGTGTACTATCAGAGTGTTGATGAAACACCGAAATTGCATCGGGATTGAATACAACAGTCACTATGAGCACATTCCTCCATAAAAGTAATGTCTCAAACGGTCTACGCTTTGATCGTTCCCTGGAAGACCGGTAGTAGTTTCCGATGAACATCTGGAGGCATTCTGTAATCTGTGGACTATCAGAGTTTTAATGAAACACAGATATTGCATCGGGATTGAATACAACAGCCACCATGCGCACTTTCCTCCATGGGAGTAATGTCTAAAACAGTCTACGCTTTGATCGTTCCCTGGAAGACCAGTAGTAGTCCCCGATGCACATCTGGAGGCTTTCTGTAATCTGTGGACTTCCAGAGTGTTGATGAAACACAGAAATTGCATCGGGATTGAATACAACAGTCACCATGCGCACTTTCTTTCATGGGAGTAATTCTCAAACAGTCTACGCTTTGATCGTTCCCTGGAAGACCAGTAGTAGTTTCCGATGCACATCTGGAGGCATTTTGTGATCTGTGGACTATCAGAGTGTTGATGAAACACAGATATTGCATCGGGATTGAATACAGCAGTCACCATGCGCACTTCCCTCCATGGGAGTAATGTCTCTAACAGTCTACGCTTTGATCGTTCCCTGGAAGACCAGTAGTAGTTTGCGATGCACATCTGGAAGCTTTCCGTAATCAGTGGACTATCAGAGTGTTGATGAAACACTGAAATTGCATCGGGATTGAATACAACAGTCACCATGCGCACTTTCCTCCATGGGAGTAATGTCTCTAACAGTCTACGCTTTGATCGTTCCCTGGAAGACCAGTAGTAGTTTCCGATGCACATCTGGAGGCTTTCTGTAATCTGTGGACTATCAGAGTGTTGATGAAACACAGAAATTGCATCGGGATTGAATACAACAGTCGCCATGAGCACGTTCCTCCATAAAAGTAATGTCTCAAATGGTCTACGCTTTGATCGTTCCCTGGAAGACCGGTAGTAGTTTCCGATGAACATCTGGAGGCATTCTGTAATCTGTGGACTGTTAGAGTGTTGATGAAACACAGATATTTCACCGGGATTGAATACAACAGCCACCATGCGCACTTTCCTCCATGGGAGTAATGTCTCAAACAGTCTACGTTTTGATCGTTCCCTGGAAGACCAGTAGTAGTTTCCGATGCACATCTGGAGGCTTTCTGTAATCTGTGGACTACCAGAGTGTTGATGAAACACAGAAATTGCATCGGGATTGAATACAAAAGTCACCATGCGCACTTTCCTTCATGGGAGTACTTCTCAACCAGTCTACGCTTTGATCGTTCCCTGGAAGACCAGTAGTAGTTTCCGATGCACATCTGGGGGCATTCTGTAACCTGTGGACTATCAGAGGGTTGATGAAACACAGAAATTGCTTCGGGATTGAATACAACAGTCACCATGCGCACTTTCCTGGATGGGAGTAATGTCTGAAACAGTCTACGCTTTGATCGTTCCCGGGAAGGCCAGTAGTAGTTTCTGATGCACATCTCGTGGCATTCTGTAATCTGTGGACTATCAGAGTGTTGATGAAACACAGAAAATGCCACGGGAATAAATACAACAGTTACCATGCGCACTTTCCTTCATGTGAGTAATGTCTCAAAGAGTTTACGCTTTGATCGTTCCCTGAAAGACCAGTAGTAGTTTCCGTTGCACATCTGGAGGCATTCTGTAATCTGTGGACTATCAGAGTGTTGATGAAACACAGAAATTGCATCGGGATTGAATACAACAGTCACCATGCTCTTATTCCTCCATAAAAGTAATATCTCAAACAGTCTACGCTTTGATCGTTCCCTGTAAGACCAGTAGTAGTTTCCGATGCACATCTGGAGGCATTCTGTAATCTGTGGGCTATCAGAGTGTTGATGAAACACAGAAGTTGCATCGGGATTGAATACAACAGTCACCATGAGAACTTTCCTCCATGGGAGTAATGTCTCAAACAGTCTACGCTTTGATCGTTCCCTGGAAGACAAGTAGTAGTTTCCGATGCACATCTGCAGGCTTTCTGTAATCTGTGGACTATCAGAGTGTTGATGAAACACAGAAATTTCATCGGGATTGAATTCAACTTTTACCATGCGCACTTTCCTCCATGGGAGTAATGTCTCTAACAGTCTATGCTTTGATCGTCCCCTGGAAGGCCAGTAGTAGTTTCCGATGCACATCTGGAGGCTTTCTGTAATCTGTGGACTATCAGAGAGTTGATGAAACACAGAAATTGCATCGGGATAGAAAACAACATTCACCATGCGCACTTTCCTCCAAGGGAGTAATTCTCAAACAGTCTATGCTTTGATCGTTCCCTGGAACACCAGTAGTAGTTTCCGATGCACATCGGTAGGCATTCTGTAATCTGTGGACTATCAGAGTGTTGATGAAACACAGAAATTGCATCGGGATTGAATACAACAGTCACCTTGCGCACATTCCTCCATGGGAGTAATGACCCAAACAGTCTACGATCTGATCGTTCCCTGGAAGACCAGTAGTAGTTTCCGATGCACATCGGGAGGCATTCTGTAATCTGTGGACTATCAGAGTGTTGATGAAACACAGAAATTGCATCGGGATTGAAAACAACATTCACCATGCGCACTTTCCTCCAAGGGAGTATTTCTCAAACAGTCTATGCTTTGATCGTTCCCTGGAAGACCAGTAGTAGTTTCCGATGCACATCCGTAGGCATTCTGTAATCTGTGGACTATCAGAGTGTTGATGAAACACAGAAATTGCATCGGGATTGAATACAACAGTCACCATGCGCACTTTCCTCCATGGGAGTAATGTCCCAAACAGTCTACGATCTGATCGTTCCCTGGAAGACCAGTAGTAGTTTCCGATGCACATCTGGAAGCATTCTGTAATCTGTGAACTATCAGAGTGTTGATGAAACACAGAAATTGCATCGGGATTGAATACAACAGTCACCATGCGATATTTTCTCCATGGGAGTAATGGCTCAAACAGTCTACGCTTCGATCGTCCCCTGGAAGACCAGTAGTAGTTTCCGATGCACATCTGGAGGCATTCTGTAATCTGTGGACTATTAGAGTGTTGATGAAACACAGAAATTGCATCGGGATTGAATACAACAGCCACCATGCGCACTTTCCTCCATGGGAGTAATTTCTCAAACAGTCTACGCTTTGATCGTTAACTGGAAGACCAGTAGTAGTTTCCGATGCACATCTGGTGGCATTCTGTAATCTGTGGACTATCAGAGTGTTGTTGAAACACAGAGAATGTATCGGGATTGATTACAACATTTACCATGCGCACTTTCCTCAATGGGAGTAATGTCCCAAAGAGTTTACGATTTGATCGTTCCCTGAAAAGCCAGTAGTAGTTTCCGATGCACATCTGGAGGCATTCTGTAATCTGTGGACTATCAGAGTGTTGATGAATCACAGAAATTGCTTCGGGATTGAATACAACAGTCTCCATGCGAAGTTTCCTCCATGGGAGTAATGTCTTAAACAGTCTACGCTTTGATCGTTCCCTGGAAGAACAGAAGTAGTTTCAATTGCAAATCTGGAGGCATTCTGTAATCTGTGGACTATCAGAGTATTGATGAAACACAGAAATTGCATCGGGATTGAGTACAAAAGTCACCATGCGCACTTTCCTTCATGGGAGTACTTCTCAAACAGTCTATGCTTTGATCGTTCCCTGGAAGACAAGTAGTAGTTTCCGATGAACATCTGGAGGCATTCTGTAATCTGTGGACTGTTAGAGTGTTGATGAAACACAGATATTTCACCGGGATTGAATACAACAGCCACCATGCGCACTTTCCTCCATGGGAGTAATGTCTCAAACAGTCTACGTTTTGATCGTTCCCTGGAAGACCAGTAGTAGTTTCCGATGCACATCTGGAGGCTTTCTGTAATCTGTGGACTACCAGAGTGTTGATGAAACACAGAAATTGCATCGGGATTGAATACAAAAGTCACCATGCGCACTTTCCTTCATGGGAGTACTTCTCAAACAGTCTACGCTTTGATCGTTCCCTGGAAGACCAGTAGTAGTTTCCGATGCACATCTGGGGGCATTCTGTAACCTGTGGACTATCAGAGGGTTGATGAAACACAGAAATTGCTTCGGGATTGAATACAACAGTCACCATGCGCACTTTCCTGGATGGGAGTAATGTCTGAAACAGTCTACGCTTTGATCGTTCCCGGAAAGGCCAGTAGTAGTTTCTGATGCACATCTCGTGGCATTCTGTAATCTGTGGACTATCAGAGTGTTGATGAAACACAGAAAATGCCACGGGAATAAATACAACAGTTACCATGCGCACTTTCCTTCATGTGAGTAATGTCTCAAAGAGTTTACGCTTTGATCGTTCCCTGAAAGACCAGTAGTAGTTTCCGATGCATATCTGGAGGCATTCTGTAATCTGTGGACTATCAGAGTGTTGATGAAACACAGAAATTGCATCGGGATTGAATACAACAGTCACCATGCTCTTATTCCTCCATAAAAGTAATATCTCAAACAGTCTACGCTTTGATCGTTCCCTGTAAGACCAGTAGTAGTTTCCGATGCACATCTGGAGGCATTCTGTAATCTGTGGGCTATCAGAGTGTTGATGAAACACAGAAATTGCATCGGGATTGAATACAACAGTCACCATGAGAACTTTCCTCCATGGGAGTAATGTCTCAAACAGTCTACGCTTTGATCGTTCCCTGGAAGACAAGTAGTAGTTTCCGATGCACATCTGCAGGCTTTCTGTAATCTGTGGACTATCAGAGTGTTGATGAAACACAGAAATTGCATCGGGATTGAATTCAACTTTTACCATGCGCACTTTCCTCCATGGGAGTAATGTCTCTAACAGTCTATGCTTTGATCGTCCCCTGGAAGGCCAGTAGTAGTTTCCGATGCACATCTGGAGGCGTTCTGTAATCTGTGGACTATCAGAGTGTTGATGAAACACAGAAATTGCATCGGGATAG
Organism: Schistocerca gregaria; assembly: GCF_023897955.1. Taxonomy (NCBI): domain Eukaryota; kingdom Metazoa; phylum Arthropoda; class Insecta; order Orthoptera; family Acrididae; genus Schistocerca; species Schistocerca gregaria. The sequence goes on from NC_064921.1 coordinate 8,325,069, forward strand.
AAAACAACATTCACCATGCGCACTTTCCTCCAAGGGAGTAATTCTCAAACAGTCTATGTTTTGATCGTTCCCTGGAACACCAGTAGTAGTTTCCGATGCACATCGGTAGGCATTCTGTAATCTGTGGACTATCAGAGTGTTGATGAAACACAGAAATTGCATCGGGATTGAATACAACAGTCACCTTGCGCACATTCCTCCATGGGAGTAATGACCCAAACAGTCTACGATCTGATCGTTCCCTGGAAGACCAGTAGTAGTTTCCGATGCACATCGGGAGGCATTCTGTAATCTGTGGACTATCAGAGTGTTGATGAAACACAGAAATTGCATCGGGATTGAAAACAACATTCACCATGCGCACTTTCCTCCAAGGGAGTATTTCTCAAACAGTCTATGCTTTGATCGTTCCCTGGAAGACCAGTAGTAGTTTCCGATGCACATCCGTAGGCATTCTGTAATCTGTGGACTATCAGAGTGTTGATGAAACACAGAAATTGCATCGGGATTGAATACAACAGTCACCATGCGCACTTTCCTCCATGGGAGTAATGTCCCAAACAGTCTACGATCTGATCGTTCCCTGGAAGACCAGTAGTAGTTTCCGATGCACATCTGGAGGCATTCTGTAATCTGTGAACTATCAGAGTGTTGATGAAACACAGATATTGCATCGGGATTGAATACAACAGTCACCATGCGATATTTCCTCCATGGGAGTAATGGCTCAAACAGTCTACGCTTCGATCGTCCCCTGGAAGACCAGTAGTAGTTTCCGATGCACATCTGGAGGCATTCTGTAATCTGTGGACTATTAGAGTGTTGATGAAACACAGAAATTGCATCGGGATTGAATACAACAGCCACCATGCGCACTTTCCTCCATGGGAGTAATGTCTCAAACAGTCTACGCTTTGATCGTTAACTGGAAGACCAGTAGTAGTTTCCGATGCACATCTGGTGGCATTCTGTAATCTGTGGACTATCAGAGTGTTGTTGAAACACAGAGAATGTATCGGAATTGATTACAACATTTACCATGCGCACTTTCCTCAATGGGAGTAATGTCCCAAAGAGTTTACGATTTGATCGTTCCCTGAAAAGCCAGTAGTAGTTTCCGATGCACATCTGGAGGCATTCTGTAATCTGTGGACTATCAGAGTGTTGATGAATCACAGAAATTGCTTCGGGATTGAATACAACAGTCTCCATGCGCAGTTTCCTCCATGGGAGTAATGTCTTAAACAGTCTACGCTTTGATCGTTCCCTGGAAGAACAGAAGTAGTTTCAATTGCAAATCTGGAGGCATTCTGTAATCTGTGGACTATCAGAGTATTGATGAAACACAGAAATTGCATCGGGATTGAATACAAAAGTCACCATGCGCACTTTCCTTCATGGGAGTACTTCTCATACAGTCTATGCTTTGATCGTTCCCTGGAAGACAAGTAGTAGTTTCCGATGCACATCTGGGGGCATTCTGTAATCTGTGGACTATCAGAGGGTTGATGAAACACAGAAATTGCTTCGGGATTGAATACAACATTCACCATGCGCACTTTCCTGGATGGGAGTAATGTCTGAAACAGTCTACGCTTTTATCGTTCCCGGGAAGGCCAGTAGTAGTTTCTGATGCACATCTCGTGGCATTCTGTAATCTGTGGACTATCAGAGTGTTGATGAAACACAGAAAATGCCACGGGATTAAATACAACACTTACCATGCGCACTTTCCTTCATGTGAGTAATGTCTGAAAGAGTTTACGCTTTGATAGTTCCCTGAAAGACCAGTAGTAGTTTCCGATGCACATCTGGAGGCATTCTGTAATCTGTGGACTATCAGAGTGTTGATGAAACACAGAAATTGCATCGAGATTGAATACAACAGTCACCATGCTCTTATTCCTCCATAAAAGTAATATCTCAAACAGTCTACGCTTTGATCGTTCCCTGTAAGACCAGTAGTAGTTTCCGATGCACATCTGGAGGCATTCTGTAATCTGTGGGCTATCAGAGTGTTGATGAAACACAGATATTGCATCGGGATTGAATACAACAGTCACCATGAGAACTTTCCTCCATGGGAGTAATGTCTCAAACAGTCTACGCTTTGATCGTTCCCTGGAAGACAAGTAGTAGTTTCCGATGCACATCTGCAGGCTTTCGTTAATCTGTGGACTATCAGAGTGTTGATGAAACACAGAAATTGCATCGGGATTGAATACAACTTTTACCATGCGCACTTCCCTCCATGGGAGTAATGTCTCTAACAGTCTATGCTTTGATCGTCCCCTGGAAGGCCAGTAGTAGTTTCCGATGCACATCTGGAGGCTTTCTGTAATCTGTGGACTATCAGAGTGTTGATGAAACACAGAAATTGCATCGGGATTGAAAACAACATTCACCATGCGCACTTTCCTCCAAGGGAGTAATTCTCAAACAGTCTATGCTTTGATCGTTCCCTGGAAGACCAGTAGTAGTTTCCGATGCACATCGGTAGGCATTCTGTAATCTGTGGACTATCAGAGTGTTGATGAAACACAGAAATTGCATCGGGATTGAATACAACAGTCACCTTGCGCACTCTCCTCCATGGGTGTAATGACCCAAACAGTCTACGATCTGATCGTTCCCTGGAAGACCAGTAGTAGTTTCCGATGCACATCGGGAGGCATTCTGTAATCTGTGGACTATCAGAGTGTTGATGAAACACAGAAATTGCATCGGGATTGAAAACAACATTCACCATGCGCACTTTCCTCCAAGGGAGTAATTCTCAAACAGTCTATGCTTTGATCGTTCCCTGGAAGACCAGTAGTAGTTTCCGATGCACATCGGGAGGCATTCTGTAATCTGTGGACTATCAGAGTGTTGATGAAACACAGAAATTGCATCGGGATTGAATGCAACAGTCACCATGCGCACTTTCCTCCATGGGAGTAATGTCCCAAACAGTCAAAGATCTGATCGTTCCCTGGAAGACCAGTAGTAGTTTCCGATGCACATCTGGAGGCATTCTGTAATCTGTGGACTATCAGAGTGTTGATGAAACACAGAAATTGCATCGGGATTGAATACAACAGTCACCATGCGCAATTTCCGCCATGGGAGTAATGGCTCAAACAGTCTACGCTTCGATCGTTCCCTGGAAGACTAGTAGTAGTTTCCGATGCACATCTGGAGGCATTCTGTAATCTGTGGACTATCAGAGTGTTGATGAAACACAGAAATTGCATCGGGATTGAATACAACAGCCACCATGCGCACTTTCCTCCATGGGAGTAATTTCTCAAACAGCCTACGCTTTGATCGTTAACTGGAAGACCAGTAGTAGTTTCCGATGCACATCTGGTGGCATTCTGAAATCTGTGGACTATCAGAGTGTTGTTGAAACACAGAGAATGTATCGGGATAGATTACAACATTTACCATGCTCACTTTCCTCAATGGGAGTAATGTCCCAAAGAGTTTGCGATTTGATCGTTCCCTGAAAAGCCAGTAGTAGTTTCCGATGCACATCTGGAGGCATTCTGTAATCTGTGGACTATTAGAGTGTTGATGAAACACAGAAATTGCATCGGGATTGAATACAACAGCCACCATGCGCACTTTCCTCCATGGGAGTAATTTCTCAAACAGTCTACGCTTTGATCGTTAACTGGAAGACCAGTAGTAGTTTCCGATGCACATCTGGTGGCATTCTGTAATCTGTGGACTATCAGAGTGTTGTTGAAACACAGAGAATGTATCGGAATTGATTACAACATTTACCATGCGCACTTTCCTCAATGGGAGTAATGTCCCAAAGAGTTTACGATTTGATCGTTCCCTGAAAAGCCAGTAGTAGTTTCCGATGCACATCTGGAGGCATTCTGTAATCTGTGGACTATCAGAGTGTTGATGAATCACAGAAATTGCTTCGGGATTGAATACAACAGTCTCCATCCGCACTTTCCTGAATGGGAGTAATGTCTTAAACAGTCTACGCTTTGATCGTTCCCTGGAAGAACAGAAGTAGTTTCAATTGCAAATCTGGAGGCATTCTGTAATCTGTGGACTATCAGAGTATTGATGAAACACAGAAATTGCATCGGGATTGAATACAAAAGTCACCATGCGCACTTTCCTTCATGGGAGTACTTCTCATACAGTCTATGCTTTGATCGTTCCCTGGAAGACAAGTAGTAGTTTCCGATGCACATCTGGGGGCATTCTGTAATCTGTGGACTATCAGAGGGTTGATGAAACACAGAAATTGCTTCGGGATTGAATACAACATTCACCATGCGCACTTTCCTGGATGGGAGTAATGTCTGAAACAGTCTACGCTTTTATCGTTCCCGGGAAGGCCAGTAGTAGTTTCTGATGCACATCTCGTGGCATTCTGTAATCTGTGGACTATCAGAGTGTTGATGAAACACAGAAAATGCCACGGGATTAAATACAACACTTACCATGCGCACTTTCCTTCATGTGAGTAATGTCTGAAAGAGTTTACGCTTTGATAGTTCCCTGAAAGACCAGTAGTAGTTTCCGATGCACATCTGGAGGCATTCTGTAATCTGTGGACTATCAGAGTGTTGATGAAACACAGAAATTGCATCGAGATTGAATACAACAGTCACCATGCTCTTATTCCTCCATAAAAGTAATATCTCAAACAGTCTACGCTTTGATCGTTCCCTGTAAGACCAGTAGTAGTTTCCGATGCACATCTGGAGGCATTCTGTAATCTGTGGGCTATCAGAGTGTTGATGAAACACAGATATTGCATCGGGATTGAATACAACAGTCACCATGAGAACTTTCCTCCATGGGAGTAATGTCTCAAACAGTCTACGCTTTGATCGTTCCCTGGAAGACAAGTAGTAGTTTCCGATGCACATCTGCAGGCTTTCGTTAATCTGTGGACTATCAGAGTGTTGATGAAACACAGAAATTGCATCGGGATTGAATACAACTTTTACCATGCGCACTTCCCTCCATGGGAGTAATGTCTCTAACAGTCTATGCTTTGATCGTCCCCTGGAAGGCCAGTAGTAGTTTCCGATGCACATCTGGAGGCTTTCTGTAATCTGTGGACTATCAGAGTGTTGATGAAACACAGAAATTGCATCGGGATTGAAAACAACATTCACCATGCGCACTTTCCTCCAAGGGAGTAATTCTCAAACAGTCTATGCTTTGATCGTTCCCTGGAAGACCAGTAGTAGTTTCCGATGCACATCGGTAGGCATTCTGTAATCTGTGGACTATCAGAGTGTTGATGAAACACAGAAATTGCATCGGGATTGAATACAACAGTCACCTTGCGCACTCTCCTCCATGGGTGTAATGACCCAAACAGTCTACGATCTGATCGTTCCCTGGAAGACCAGTAGTAGTTTCCGATGCACATCGGGAGGCATTCTGTAATCTGTGGACTATCAGAGTGTTGATGAAACACAGAAATTGCATCGGGATTGAAAACAACATTCACCATGCGCACTTTCCTCCAAGGGAGTAATTCTCAAACAGTCTATGCTTTGATCGTTCCCTGGAAGACCAGTAGTAGTTTCCGATGCACATCGGGAGGCATTCTGTAATCTGTGGACTATCAGAGTGTTGATGAAACACAGAAATTGCATCGGGATTGAATGCAACAGTCACCATGCGCACTTTCCTCCATGGGAGTAATGTCCCAAACAGTCAAAGATCTGATCGTTCCCTGGAAGACCAGTAGTAGTTTCCGATGCACATCTGGAGGCATTCTGTAATCTGTGGACTTTCAGAGTGTTGATGAAACACAGAAATTGCATCGGGATTGAATACAACAGTCACCATGCGCAATTTCCGCCATGGGAGTAATGGCTCAAACAGTCTACGCTTCGATCGTTCCCTGGAAGACTAGTAGTAGTTTCCGATGCACATCTGGAGGCATTCTGTAATCTGTGGACTATCAGAGTGTTGATGAAACACAGAAATTGCATCGGGATTGAATACAACAGCCACCATGCGCACTTTCCTCCATGGGAGTAATTTCTCAAACAGCCTACGCTTTGATCGTTAACTGGAAGACCAGTAGTAGTTTCCGATGCACATCTGGTGGCATTCTGAAATCTGTGGACTATCAGAGTGTTGTTGAAACACAGAGAATGTATCGGGATTGATTACAACATTTACCATGCTCACTTTCCTCAATGGGAGTAATGTCCCAAAGAGTTTACGATTTGATCGTTCCCTGAAAAGCCAGTAGTAGTTTCCGATGCACATCTGGAGGCATTCTGTAATCTGTGGACTATCAGAGTGTTGATGAATCACAGAAATTGCTTCGAAATTGAATACAACAGTCTCCATGCGCAGTTTCCTCCATGGGAGTAATGTCTTAAACAGTCTACGCTTTGATCGTTCCCTGGAAGAACAGAAGTATTTTCAATTGCAAATCTGGAGGCGTTATGTAATCTGTGGACTATCAGAGTATTGATGAAACACAGAAATTGCATCGGGATTGAATACAACAGTCACCATGCGCACTTTCCTCCATGGGAGTAATGTTTCAAAGAGTTCACGCTTTGATCGTTCCCTGGAAGACCAGTAGCAGTTTCCGATGCACATCTGGAGGCATTCTGTAATCTGTGTACTATCAGAGTGTTGATGAAACACAGAAATTGCATCGGGATTGAATACAGCAACCACCATGCGCACTTTCCTCCATGGGAGTAATGTCTCTAACAGTCTACGCTTTGATCGTTCCCCGGAAGACCAGTGGTAATTTCCGATGCACATCTGGAGGCATTCTGTAATCTGTGGAGTATCAGAGTGTTGATGAAACACAGAAATTGCATCTGGATTGAATACAACATTTACCATGCGCACTTTCATCCATGGGAGTAATGTCTCTAACAGTCTACGCTTTGATCGATACCTGGAAGACCAGTAGTAGTTTCCGATGCACATCTGGAGGCTTTCTGTAATCTGTGGACTATCAGAGTGTTGATGAAACACAGAAATTGCATCGGGATTGAATACAACAGTTACAATGTGCACTTTCCTCCATGGGAGTAATTCTCAAACAGTCTACGATTTGATCGTTCCCTGGAAGACCAGTAGTAGTTTCCGATGCACATCTGGTGGCATTCTGTAATCTGTGGACTATCAGAGTGTTGATGAAACACAGACAATGCATCGGATTGATTACAACAGTTACCATTCGCACTTTCCTCCATGGGAGTAATGTCCCAAAGAGTTTACGCTTTGATCGTTCCCTGAAATACCAGTAGTAGTTTCCGATGCACATCTGGAGGCAATCTGTAATCGGTGTACTATCAGAGTGTTGATGAAACACCGAAATTGCATCGGGATTGAATACAACAGTCACTATGAGCACATTCCTCCATAAAAGTAATGTCTCAAACGGTCTACGCTTTGATCGTTTCCTGGAAGACCGGTAGTAGTTTCCGATGAACATCTGGAGGCATTCTGTAATCTGTGGACTATCAGAGTGTTGATGAAACACAGAAATTGCATCGAGATTGAATACAACAGTCACCATGCTCTTATTCCTCCATAAAAGTAATATCTCAAACAGTCTACGCTTTGATCGTTCCCTGTAAGACCAGTAGTAGTTTCCGATGCACATCTGGAGGCATTCTGTAATCTGTGGGCTATCAGAGTGTTGATGAAACACAGATATTGCATCGGGATTGAATACAACAGTCACCATGAGAACTTTCCTCCATGGGAGTAATGTCTCAAACAGTCTACGCTTTGATCGTTCCCTGGAAGACAAGTAGTAGTTTCCGATGCACATCTGCAGGCTTTCGTTAATCTGTGGACTATCAGAGTGTTGATGAAACACAGAAATTGCATCGGGATTGAATACAACTTTTACCATGCGCACTTCCCTCCATGGGAGTAATGTCTCTAACAGTCTATGCTTTGATCGTCCCCTGGAAGGCCAGTAGTAGTTTCCGATGCACATCTGGAGGCTTTCTGTAATCTGTGGACTATCAGAGTGTTGATGAAACACAGAAATTGCATCGGGATTGAAAACAACATTCACCATGCGCACTTTCCTCCAAGGGAGTAATTCTCAAACAGTCTATGCTTTGATCGTTCCCTGGAAGACCAGTAGTAGTTTCCGATGCACATCGGTAGGCATTCTGTAATCTGTGGACTATCAGAGTGTTGATGAAACACAGAAATTGCATCGGGATTGAATACAACAGCCACCTTGCGCACTCTCCTCCATGGGTGTAATGACCCAAACAGTCTACGATCTGATCGTTCCCTGGAAGACCAGTAGTAGTTTCCGATGCACATCGGGAGGCATTCTGTAATCTGTGGACTATCAGAGTGTTGATGAAACACAGAAATTGCATCGGGATTGAAAACAACATTCACCATGCGCACTTTCCTCCAAGGGAGTAATTCTCAAACAGTCTATGCTTTGATCGTTCCCTGGAAGACCAGTAGTAGTTTCCGATGCACATCGGGAGGCATTCTGTAATCTGTGGACTATCAGAGTGTTGATGAAACACAGAAATTGCATCGGGATTGAATGCAACAGTCACCATGCGCACTTTCCTCCATGGGAGTAATGTCCCAAACAGTCAAAGATCTGATCGTTCCCTGGAAGACCAGTAGTAGTTTCCGATGCACATCTGGAGGCATTCTGTAATCTGTGGACTATCAGAGTGTTGATGAAACACAGAAATTGCATCGGGATTGAATACAACAGTCACCATGCGCAATTTCCGCCATGGGAGTAATGGCTCAAACAGTCTACGCTTCGATCGTTCCCTGGAAGACTAGTAGTAGTTTCCGATGCACATCTGGAGGCATTCTGTAATCTGTGGACTATCAGAGTGTTGATGAAACACAGAAATTGCATCGGGATTGAATACAACAGCCACCATGCGCACTTTCCTCCATGGGAGTAATTTCTCAAACAGCCTACGCTTTGATCGTTAACTGGAAGACCAGTAGTAGTTTCCGATGCACATCTGGTGGCATTCTGAAATCTGTGGACTATCAGAGTGTTGTTGAAACACAGAGAATGTATCGGGATTGATTACAACATTTACCATGCTCACTTTCCTCAATGGGAGTAATGTCCCAAAGAGTTTGCGATTTGATCGTTCCCTGAAAAGCCAGTAGTAGTTTCCGATGCACATCTGGAGGCATTCTGTAATCTGTGGACTATTAGAGTGTTGATGAAACACAGAAATTGCATCGGGATTGAATACAACAGCCACCATGCGCACTTTCCTCCATGGGAGTAATTTCTCAAACAGTCTACGCTTTGATCGTTAACTGGAAGACCAGTAGTAGTTTCCGATGCACATCTGGTGGCATTCTGTAATCTGTGGACTATCAGAGTGTTGTTGAAACACAGAGAATGTATCGGAATTGATTACAACATTTACCATGCGCACTTTCCTCAATGGGAGTAATGTCCCAAAGAGTTTACGATTTGATCGTTCCCTGAAAAGCCAGTAGTAGTTTCCGATGCACATCTGGAGGCATTCTGTAATCTGTGGACTATCAGAGTGTTGATGAATCACAGAAATTGCTTCGGGATTGAATACAACAGTCTCCATGCGCAGTTTCCTCCATGGGAGTAATGTCTTAAACAGTCTACGCTTTGATCGTTCCCTGGAAGAACAGAAGTAGTTTCAATTGCAAATCTGGAGGCATTCTGTAATCTGTGGACTATCAGAGTATTGATGAAACACAGAAATTGCATCGGGATTGAATACAAAAGTCACCATGCGCACTTTCCTTCATGGGAGTACTTCTCATACAGTCTATGCTTTGATCGTTCCCTGGAAGACAAGTAGTAGTTTCCGATGCACATCTGGGGGCATTCTGTAATCTGTGGACTATCAGAGGGTTGATGAAACACAGAAATTGCTTCGGGATTGAATACAACATTCACCATGCGCACTTTCCTGGATGGGAGTAATGTCTGAAACAGTCTACGCTTTTATCGTTCCCGGGAAGGCCAGTAGTAGTTTCTGATGCACATCTCGTGGCATTCTGTAATCTGTGGACTATCAGAGTGTTGATGAAACACAGAAAATGCCACGGGATTAAATACAACACTTACCATGCGCACTTTCCTTCATGTGAGTAATGTCTGAAAGAGTTTACGCTTTGATAGTTCCCTGAAAGACCAGTAGTAGTTTCCGATGCACATCTGGAGGCATTCTGTAATCTGTGGACTATCAGAGTGTTGATGAAACACAGAAATTGCATCGAGATTGAATACAACAGTCACCATGCTCTTATTCCTCCATAAAAGTAATATCTCAAACAGTCTACGCTTTGATCGTTCCCTGTAAGACCAGTAGTAGTTTCCGATGCACATCTGGAGGCATTCTGTAATCTGTGGGCTATCAGAGTGTTGATGAAACACAGATATTGCATCGGGATTGAATACAACAGTCACCATGAGAACTTTCCTCCATGGGAGTAATGTCTCAAACAGTCTACGCTTTGATCGTTCCCTGGAAGACAAGTAGTAGTTTCCGATGCACATCTGCAGGCTTTCGTTAATCTGTGGACTATCAGAGTGTTGATGAAACACAGAAATTGCATCGGGATTGAATACAACTTTTACCATGCGCACTTCCCTCCATGGGAGTAATGTCTCTAACAGTCTATGCTTTGATCGTCCCCTGGAAGGCCAGTAGTAGTTTCCGATGCACATCTGGAGGCTTTCTGTAATCTGTGGACTATCAGAGTGTTGATGAAACACAGAAATTGCATCGGGATTGAAAACAACATTCACCATGCGCACTTTCCTCCAAGGGAGTAATTCTCAAACAGTCTATGCTTTGATCGTTCCCTGGAAGACCAGTAGTAGTTTCCGATGCACATCGGTAGGCATTCTGTAATCTGTGGACTATCAGAGTGTTGATGAAACACAGAAATTGCATCGGGATTGAATACAACAGTCACCTTGCGCACTCTCCTCCATGGGTGTAATGACCCAAACAGTCTACGATCTGATCGTTCCCTGGAAGACCAGTAGTAGTTTCCGATGCACATCGGGAGGCATTCTGTAATCTGTGGACTATCAGAGTGTTGATGAAACACAGAAATTGCATCGGGATTGAAAACAACATTCACCATGCGCACTTTCCTCCAAGGGAGTAATTCTCAAACAGTCTATGCTTTGATCGTTCCCTGGAAGACCAGTAGTAGTTTCCGATGCACATCGGGAGGCATTCTGTAATCTGTGGACTATCAGAGTGTTGATGAAACACAGAAATTGCATCGGGATTGAATGCAACAGTCACCATGCGCACTTTCCTCCATGGGAGTAATGTCCCAAACAGTCAAAGATCTGATCGTTCCCTGGAAGACCAGTAGTAGTTTCCGATGCACATCTGGAGGCATTCTGTAATCTGTGGACTTTCAGAGTGTTGATGAAACACAGAAATTGCATCGGGATTGAATACAACAGTCACCATGCGCAATTTCCGCCATGGGAGTAATGGCTCAAACAGTCTACGCTTCGATCGTTCCCTGGAAGACTAGTAGTAGTTTCCGATGCACATCTGGAGGCATTCTGTAATCTGTGGACTATCAGAGTGTTGATGAAACACAGAAATTGCATCGGGATTGAATACAACAGCCACCATGCGCACTTTCCTCCATGGGAGTAATTTCTCAAACAGCCTACGCTTTGATCGTTAACTGGAAGACCAGTAGTAGTTTCCGATGCACATCTGGTGGCATTCTGAAATCTGTGGACTATCAGAGTGTTGTTGAAACACAGAGAATGTATCGGGATTGATTACAACATTTACCATGCTCACTTTCCTCAATGGGAGTAATGTCCCAAAGAGTTTACGATTTGATCGTTCCCTGAAAAGCCAGTAGTAGTTTCCGATGCACATCTGGAGGCATTCTGTAATCTGTGGACTATCAGAGTGTTGATGAATCACAGAAATTGCTTCGGGATTGAATACAACAGTCTCCATGCGCAGTTTCCTCCATGGGAGTAATGTCTTAAACAGTCTACGCTTTGATCGTTCCCTGGAAGAACAGAAGTATTTTCAATTGCAAATCTGGAGGCGTTATGTAATCTGTGGACTATCAGAGTATTGATGAAACACAGAAATTGCATCGGGATTGAATACAACAGTCACCATGCGCACTTTCCTCCATGGGAGTAATGTTTCAAAGAGTTCACGCTTTGATCGTTCCCTGGAAGACCAGTAGCAGTTTCCGATGCACATCTGGAGGCATTCTGTAATCTGTGTACTATCAGAGTGTTGATGAAACACAGAAATTGCATCGGGATTGAATACAGCAACCACCATGCGCACTTTCCTCCATGGGAGTAATGTCTCTAACAGTCTACGCTTTGATCGTTCCCCGGAAGACCAGTGGTAATTTCCGATGCACATCTGGAGGCATTCTGTAATCTGTGGAGTATCAGAGTGTTGATGAAACACAGAAATTGCATCGGGATTGAATACAACATTTACCATGCGCACTTTCCTCCATGGGAGTAATGTCTCTAACAGTCTACGCTTTGATCGATCCCTGGAAGACCAGTAGTAGTTTCCGATGCACATCTGGAGGCTTTCTGTAATCTGTGGACTATCAGAGTGTTGATGAAACACAGAAATTGCATCGGGATTGAATACAACAGTTACAATGTGCACTTTCCTCCATGGGAGTAATTCTCAAACAGTCTATGCTTTGATCGTTCCCTGGAAGACCAGTAGTAGTTTCCGATGCACATCGGTAGGCATTCTGTAATCTGTGGACTATCAGAGTGTTGATGAAACACAGAAATTGCATCGGGATTGAATACAACAGTCACCTTGCGCACATTCCTCCATGGGAGTAATGACCCAAACAGTCTACGATCTGATCGTTCCCTGGAAGACCAGTAGTAGTTTCCGATGCACATCGGGAGGCATTCTGTAATCTGTGGACTATCAGAGTGTTGATGAAACACAGAAATTGCATCGGGATTGAAAACAACATTCACCATGCGCACTTTCCTCCAAGGGAGTATTTCTCAAACAGTCTATGCTTTGATCGTTCCCTGGAAGACCAGTAGTAGTTTCCGATGCACATCCGTAGGCATTCTGTAATCTGTGGACTATCAGAGTGTTGATGAAACACAGAAATTGCATCGGGATTGAATACAACAGTCACCATGCGCACTTTCCTCCATGGGAGTAATGTCCCAAACAGTCTACGATCTGATCGTTCCCTGGAAGACCAGTAGTAGTTTCCGATGCACATCTGGAGGCATTCTGTAATCTGTGAACTATCAGAGTGTTGATGAAACACAGATATTGCATCGGGATTGAATACAACAGTCACCATGCGATATTTCCTCCATGGGAGTAATGGCTCAAACAGTCTACGCTTCGATCGTCCCCTGGAAGACCAGTAGTAGTTTCCGATGCACATCTGGAGGCATTCTGTAATCTGTGGACTATTAGAGTGTTGATGAAACACAGAAATTGCATCGGGATTGAATACAACAGCCACCATGCGCACTTTCCTCCATGGGAGTAATGTCTCAAACAGTCTACGCTTTGATCGTTAACTGGAAGACCAGTAGTAGTTTCCGATGCACATCTGGTGGCATTCTGTAATCTGTGGACTATCAGAGTGTTGTTGAAACACAGAGAATGTATCGGAATTGATTACAACATTTACCATGCGCACTTTCCTCAATGGGAGTAATGTCCCAAAGAGTTTACGATTTGATCGTTCCCTGAAAAGCCAGTAGTAGTTTCCGATGCACATCTGGAGGCATTCTGTAATCTGTGGACTATCAGAGTGTTGATGAATCACAGAAATTGCTTCGGGATTGAATACAACAGTCTCCATGCGCAGTTTCCTCCATGGGAGTAATGTCTTAAACAGTCTACGCTTTGATCGTTCCCTGGAAGAACAGAAGTAGTTTCAATTGCAAATCTGGAGGCATTCTGTAATCTGTGGACTATCAGAGTATTGATGAAACACAGAAATTGCATCGGGATTGAATACAAAAGTCACCATGCGCACTTTCCTTCATGGGAGTACTTCTCATACAGTCTATGCTTTGATCGTTCCCTGGAAGACAAGTAGTAGTTTCCGATGCACATCTGGGGGCATTCTGTAATCTGTGGACTATCAGAGGGTTGATGAAACACAGAAATTGCTTCGGGATTGAATACAACATTCACCATGCGCACTTTCCTGGATGGGAGTAATGTCTGAAACAGTCTACGCTTTTATCGTTCCCGGGAAGGCCAGTAGTAGTTTCTGATGCACATCTCGTGGCATTCTGTAATCTGTGGACTATCAGAGTGTTGATGAAACACAGAAAATGCCACGGGATTAAATACAACACTTACCATGCGCACTTTCCTTCATGTGAGTAATGTCTGAAAGAGTTTACGCTTTGATAGTTCCCTGAAAGACCAGTAGTAGTTTCCGATGCACATCTGGAGGCATTCTGTAATCTGTGGACTATCAGAGTGTTGATGAAACACAGAAATTGCATCGAGATTGAATACAACAGTCACCATGCTCTTATTCCTCCATAAAAGTAATATCTCAAACAGTCTACGCTTTGATCGTTCCCTGTAAGACCAGTAGTAGTTTCCGATGCACATCTGGAGGCATTCTGTAATCTGTGGGCTATCAGAGTGTTGATGAAACACAGATATTGCATCGGGATTGAATACAACAGTCACCATGAGAACTTTCCTCCATGGGAGTAATGTCTCAAACAGTCTACGCTTTGATCGTTCCCTGGAAGACAAGTAGTAGTTTCCGATGCACATCTGCAGGCTTTCGTTAATCTGTGGACTATCAGAGTGTTGATGAAACACAGAAATTGCATCGGGATTGAATACAACTTTTACCATGCGCACTTCCCTCCATGGGAGTAATGTCTCTAACAGTCTATGCTTTGATCGTCCCCTGGAAGGCCAGTAGTAGTTTCCGATGCACATCTGGAGGCTTTCTGTAATCTGTGGACTATCAGAGTGTTGATGAAACACAGAAATTGCATCGGGATTGAAAACAACATTCACCATGCGCACTTTCCTCCAAGGGAGTAATTCTCAAACAGTCTATGCTTTGATCGTTCCCTGGAAGACCAGTAGTAGTTTCCGATGCACATCGGTAGGCATTCTGTAATCTGTGGACTATCAGAGTGTTGATGAAACACAGAAATTGCATCGGGATTGAATACAACAGTCACCTTGCGCACTCTCCTCCATGGGTGTAATGACCCAAACAGTCTACGATCTGATCGTTCCCTGGAAGACCAGTAGTAGTTTCCGATGCACATCGGGAGGCATTCTGTAATCTGTGGACTATCAGAGTGTTGATGAAACACAGAAATTGCATCGGGATTGAAAACAACATTCACCATGCGCACTTTCCTCCAAGGGAGTAATTCTCAAACAGTCTATGCTTTGATCGTTCCCTGGAAGACCAGTAGTAGTTTCCGATGCACATCGGGAGGCATTCTGTAATCTGTGGACTATCAGAGTGTTGATGAAACACAGAAATTGCATCGGGATTGAATGCAACAGTCACCATGCGCACTTTCCTCCATGGGAGTAATGTCCCAAACAGTCAAAGATCTGATCGTTCCCTGGAAGACCAGTAGTAGTTTCCGATGCACATCTGGAGGCATTCTGTAATCTGTGGACTATCAGAGTGTTGATGAAACACAGAAATTGCATCGGGATTGAATACAACAGTCACCATGCGCAATTTCCGCCATGGGAGTAATGGCTCAAACAGTCTACGCTTCGATCGTTCCCTGGAAGACTAGTAGTAGTTTCCGATGCACATCTGGAGGCATTCTGTAATCTGTGGACTATCAGAGTGTTGATGAAACACAGAAATTGCATCGGGATTGAATACAACAGCCACCATGCGCACTTTCCTCCATGGGAGTAATTTCTCAAACAGCCTACGCTTTGATCGTTAACTGGAAGACCAGTAGTAGTTTCCGATGCACATCTGGTGGCATTCTGAAATCTGTGGACTATCAGAGTGTTGTTGAAACACAGAGAATGTATCGGGATAGATTACAACATTTACCATGCTCACTTTCCTCAATGGGAGTAATGTCCCAAAGAGTTTGCGATTTGATCGTTCCCTGAAAAGCCAGTAGTAGTTTCCGATGCACATCTGGAGGCATTCTGTAATCTGTGGACTATTAGAGTGTTGATGAAACACAGAAATTGCATCGGGATTGAATACAACAGCCACCATGCGCACTTTCCTCCATGGGAGTAATTTCTCAAACAGTCTACGCTTTGATCGTTAACTGGAAGACCAGTAGTAGTTTCCGATGCACATCTGGTGGCATTCTGTAATCTGTGGACTATCAGAGTGTTGTTGAAACACAGAGAATGTATCGGAATTGATTACAACATTTACCATGCGCACTTTCCTCAATGGGAGTAATGTCCCAAAGAGTTTACGATTTGATCGTTCCCTGAAAAGCCAGTAGTAGTTTCCGATGCACATCTGGAGGCATTCTGTAATCTGTGGACTATCAGAGTGTTGATGAATCACAGAAATTGCTTCGGGATTGAATACAACAGTCTCCATCCGCACTTTCCTGAATGGGAGTAATGTCTTAAACAGTCTACGCTTTGATCGTTCCCTGGAAGAACAGAAGTAGTTTCAATTGCAAATCTGGAGGCATTCTGTAATCTGTGGACTATCAGAGTATTGATGAAACACAGAAATTGCATCGGGATTGAATACAAAAGTCACCATGCGCACTTTCCTTCATGGGAGTACTTCTCATACAGTCTATGCTTTGATCGTTCCCTGGAAGACAAGTAGTAGTTTCCGATGCACATCTGGGGGCATTCTGTAATCTGTGGACTATCAGAGGGTTGATGAAACACAGAAATTGCTTCGGGATTGAATACAACATTCACCATGCGCACTTTCCTGGATGGGAGTAATGTCTGAAACAGTCTACGCTTTTATCGTTCCCGGGAAGGCCAGTAGTAGTTTCTGATGCACATCTCGTGGCATTCTGTAATCTGTGGACTATCAGAGTGTTGATGAAACACAGAAAATGCCACGGGATTAAATACAACACTTACCATGCGCACTTTCCTTCATGTGAGTAATGTCTGAAAGAGTTTACGCTTTGATAGTTCCCTGAAAGACCAGTAGTAGTTTCCGATGCACATCTGGAGGCATTCTGTAATCTGTGGACTATCAGAGTGTTGATGAAACACAGAAATTGCATCGAGATTGAATACAACAGTCACCATGCTCTTATTCCTCCATAAAAGTAATATCTCAAACAGTCTACGCTTTGATCGTTCCCTGTAAGACCAGTAGTAGTTTCCGATGCACATCTGGAGGCATTCTGTAATCTGTGGGCTATCAGAGTGTTGATGAAACACAGATATTGCATCGGGATTGAATACAACAGTCACCATGAGAACTTTCCTCCATGGGAGTAATGTCTCAAACAGTCTACGCTTTGATCGTTCCCTGGAAGACAAGTAGTAGTTTCCGATGCACATCTGCAGGCTTTCGTTAATCTGTGGACTATCAGAGTGTTGATGAAACACAGAAATTGCATCGGGATTGAATACAACTTTTACCATGCGCACTTCCCTCCATGGGAGTAATGTCTCTAACAGTCTATGCTTTGATCGTCCCCTGGAAGGCCAGTAGTAGTTTCCGATGCACATCTGGAGGCTTTCTGTAATCTGTGGACTATCAGAGTGTTGATGAAACACAGAAATTGCATCGGGATTGAAAACAACATTCACCATGCGCACTTTCCTCCAAGGGAGTAATTCTCAAACAGTCTATGCTTTGATCGTTCCCTGGAAGACCAGTAGTAGTTTCCGATGCACATCGGTAGGCATTCTGTAATCTGTGGACTATCAGAGTGTTGATGAAACACAGAAATTGCATCGGGATTGAATACAACAGTCACCTTGCGCACTCTCCTCCATGGGTGTAATGACCCAAACAGTCTACGATCTGATCGTTCCCTGGAAGACCAGTAGTAGTTTCCGATGCACATCGGGAGGCATTCTGTAATCTGTGGACTATCAGAGTGTTGATGAAACACAGAAATTGCATCGGGATTGAAAACAACATTCACCATGCGCACTTTCCTCCAAGGGAGTAATTCTCAAACAGTCTACGCTTTGATCGTTCCCTGGAAGACCAGTAGTAGTTTCCGATGCACATCGGGAGGCATTCTGTAATCTGTGGACTATCAGAGTGTTGATGAAACACAGAAATTGCATCGGGATTGAATGCAACAGTCACCATGCGCACTTTCCTCCATGGGAGTAATGTCCCAAACAGTCAAAGATCTGATCGTTCCCTGGAAGACCAGTAGTAGTTTCCGATGCACATCTGGAGGCATTCTGTAATCTGTGGACTTTCAGAGTGTTGATGAAACACAGAAATTGCATCGGGATTGAATACAACAGTCACCATGCGCAATTTCCGCCATGGGAGTAATGGCTCAAACAGTCTACGCTTCGATCGTTCCCTGGAAGACTAGTAGTAGTTTCCGATGCACATCTGGAGGCATTCTGTAATCTGTGGACTATCAGAGTGTTGATGAAACACAGAAATTGCATCGGGATTGAATACAACAGCCACCATGCGCACTTTCCTCCATGGGAGTAATTTCTCAAACAGCCTACGCTTTGATCGTTAACTGGAAGACCAGTAGTAGTTTCCGATGCACATCTGGTGGCATTCTGAAATCTGTGGACTATCAGAGTGTTGTTGAAACACAGAGAATGTATCGGGATTGATTACAACATTTACCATGCTCACTTTCCTCAATGGGAGTAATGTCCCAAAGAGTTTACGATTTGATCGTTCCCTGAAAAGCCAGTAGTAGTTTCCGATGCACATCTGGAGGCATTCTGTAATCTGTGGACTATCAGAGTGTTGATGAATCACAGAAATTGCTTCGAAATTGAATACAACAGTCTCCATGCGCAGTTTCCTCCATGGGAGTAATGTCTTAAACAGTCTACGCTTTGATCGTTCCCTGGAAGAACAGAAGTATTTTCAATTGCAAATCTGGAGGCGTTATGTAAT
Organism: Schistocerca gregaria; assembly: GCF_023897955.1. Lineage (NCBI taxonomy): Eukaryota > Metazoa > Arthropoda > Insecta > Orthoptera > Acrididae > Schistocerca > Schistocerca gregaria. The sequence continues at coordinate 8,344,149 of NC_064921.1, forward strand.
CTGTGGACTATCAGAGTATTGATGAAACACAGAAATTGCATCGGGATTGAATACAACAGTCACCATGCGCACTTTCCTCCATGGGAGTAATGTTTCAAAGAGTTCACGCTTTGATCGTTCCCTGGAAGACCAGTAGCAGTTTCCGATGCACATCTGGAGGCATTCTGTAATCTGTGTACTATCAGAGTGTTGATGAAACACAGAAATTGCATCGGGATTGAATACAGCAACCACCATGCGCACTTTCCTCCATGGGAGTAATGTCTCTAACAGTCTACGCTTTGATCGTTCCCCGGAAGACCAGTGGTAATTTCCGATGCACATCTGGAGGCATTCTGTAATCTGTGGAGTATCAGAGTGTTGATGAAACACAGAAATTGCATCGGGATTGAATACAACATTTACCATGCGCACTTTCATCCATGGGAGTAATGTCTCTAACAGTCTACGCTTTGATCGATACCTGGAAGACCAGTAGTAGTTTCCGATGCACATCTGGAGGCTTTCTGTAATCTGTGGACTATCAGAGTGTTGATGAAACACAGAAATTGCATCGGGATTGAATACAACAGTTACAATGTGCACTTTCCTCCATGGGAGTAATTCTCAAACAGTCTACGATTTGATCGTTCCCTGGAAGACCAGTAGTAGTTTCCGATGCACATCTGGTGGCATTCTGTAATCTGTGGACTATCAGAGTGTTGATGAAACACAGACAATGCATCGGATTGATTACAACAGTTACCATTCGCACTTTCCTCCATGGGAGTAATGTCCCAAAGAGTTTACGCTTTGATCGTTCCCTGAAATACCAGTAGTAGTTTCCGATGCACATCTGGAGGCAATCTGTAATCGGTGTACTATCAGAGTGTTGATGAAACACCGAAATTGCATCGGGATTGAATACAACAGTCACTATGAGCACATTCCTCCATAAAAGTAATGTCTCAAACGGTCTACGCTTTGATCGTTTCCTGGAAGACCGGTAGTAGTTTCCGATGAACATCTGGAGGCATTCTGTAATCTGTGGACTATCAGAGTGTTGATGAAACACAGAAATTGCATCGAGATTGAATACAACAGTCACCATGCTCTTATTCCTCCATAAAAGTAATATCTCAAACAGTCTACGCTTTGATCGTTCCCTGTAAGACCAGTAGTAGTTTCCGATGCACATCTGGAGGCATTCTGTAATCTGTGGGCTATCAGAGTGTTGATGAAACACAGATATTGCATCGGGATTGAATACAACAGTCACCATGAGAACTTTCCTCCATGGGAGTAATGTCTCAAACAGTCTACGCTTTGATCGTTCCCTGGAAGACAAGTAGTAGTTTCCGATGCACATCTGCAGGCTTTCGTTAATCTGTGGACTATCAGAGTGTTGATGAAACACAGAAATTGCATCGGGATTGAATACAACTTTTACCATGCGCACTTCCCTCCATGGGAGTAATGTCTCTAACAGTCTATGCTTTGATCGTCCCCTGGAAGGCCAGTAGTAGTTTCCGATGCACATCTGGAGGCTTTCTGTAATCTGTGGACTATCAGAGTGTTGATGAAACACAGAAATTGCATCGGGATTGAAAACAACATTCACCATGCGCACTTTCCTCCAAGGGAGTAATTCTCAAACAGTCTATGCTTTGATCGTTCCCTGGAAGACCAGTAGTAGTTTCCGATGCACATCGGTAGGCATTCTGTAATCTGTGGACTATCAGAGTGTTGATGAAACACAGAAATTGCATCGGGATTGAATACAACAGCCACCTTGCGCACTCTCCTCCATGGGTGTAATGACCCAAACAGTCTACGATCTGATCGTTCCCTGGAAGACCAGTAGTAGTTTCCGATGCACATCGGGAGGCATTCTGTAATCTGTGGACTATCAGAGTGTTGATGAAACACAGAAATTGCATCGGGATTGAAAACAACATTCACCATGCGCACTTTCCTCCAAGGGAGTAATTCTCAAACAGTCTATGCTTTGATCGTTCCCTGGAAGACCAGTAGTAGTTTCCGATGCACATCGGGAGGCATTCTGTAATCTGTGGACTATCAGAGTGTTGATGAAACACAGAAATTGCATCGGGATTGAATGCAACAGTCACCATGCGCACTTTCCTCCATGGGAGTAATGTCCCAAACAGTCAAAGATCTGATCGTTCCCTGGAAGACCAGTAGTAGTTTCCGATGCACATCTGGAGGCATTCTGTAATCTGTGGACTATCAGAGTGTTGATGAAACACAGAAATTGCATCGGGATTGAATACAACAGTCACCATGCGCAATTTCCGCCATGGGAGTAATGGCTCAAACAGTCTACGCTTCGATCGTTCCCTGGAAGACTAGTAGTAGTTTCCGATGCACATCTGGAGGCATTCTGTAATCTGTGGACTATCAGAGTGTTGATGAAACACAGAAATTGCATCGGGATTGAATACAACAGCCACCATGCGCACTTTCCTCCATGGGAGTAATTTCTCAAACAGCCTACGCTTTGATCGTTAACTGGAAGACCAGTAGTAGTTTCCGATGCACATCTGGTGGCATTCTGAAATCTGTGGACTATCAGAGTGTTGTTGAAACACAGAGAATGTATCGGGATTGATTACAACATTTACCATGCTCACTTTCCTCAATGGGAGTAATGTCCCAAAGAGTTTGCGATTTGATCGTTCCCTGAAAAGCCAGTAGTAGTTTCCGATGCACATCTGGAGGCATTCTGTAATCTGTGGACTATTAGAGTGTTGATGAAACACAGAAATTGCATCGGGATTGAATACAACAGCCACCATGCGCACTTTCCTCCATGGGAGTAATTTCTCAAACAGTCTACGCTTTGATCGTTAACTGGAAGACCAGTAGTAGTTTCCGATGCACATCTGGTGGCATTCTGTAATCTGTGGACTATCAGAGTGTTGTTGAAACACAGAGAATGTATCGGAATTGATTACAACATTTACCATGCGCACTTTCCTCAATGGGAGTAATGTCCCAAAGAGTTTACGATTTGATCGTTCCCTGAAAAGCCAGTAGTAGTTTCCGATGCACATCTGGAGGCATTCTGTAATCTGTGGACTATCAGAGTGTTGATGAATCACAGAAATTGCTTCGGGATTGAATACAACAGTCTCCATGCGCAGTTTCCTCCATGGGAGTAATGTCTTAAACAGTCTACGCTTTGATCGTTCCCTGGAAGAACAGAAGTAGTTTCAATTGCAAATCTGGAGGCATTCTGTAATCTGTGGACTATCAGAGTATTGATGAAACACAGAAATTGCATCGGGATTGAATACAAAAGTCACCATGCGCACTTTCCTTCATGGGAGTACTTCTCATACAGTCTATGCTTTGATCGTTCCCTGGAAGACAAGTAGTAGTTTCCGATGCACATCTGGGGGCATTCTGTAATCTGTGGACTATCAGAGGGTTGATGAAACACAGAAATTGCTTCGGGATTGAATACAACATTCACCATGCGCACTTTCCTGGATGGGAGTAATGTCTGAAACAGTCTACGCTTTTATCGTTCCCGGGAAGGCCAGTAGTAGTTTCTGATGCACATCTCGTGGCATTCTGTAATCTGTGGACTATCAGAGTGTTGATGAAACACAGAAAATGCCACGGGATTAAATACAACACTTACCATGCGCACTTTCCTTCATGTGAGTAATGTCTGAAAGAGTTTACGCTTTGATAGTTCCCTGAAAGACCAGTAGTAGTTTCCGATGCACATCTGGAGGCATTCTGTAATCTGTGGACTATCAGAGTGTTGATGAAACACAGAAATTGCATCGAGATTGAATACAACAGTCACCATGCTCTTATTCCTCCATAAAAGTAATATCTCAAACAGTCTACGCTTTGATCGTTCCCTGTAAGACCAGTAGTAGTTTCCGATGCACATCTGGAGGCATTCTGTAATCTGTGGGCTATCAGAGTGTTGATGAAACACAGATATTGCATCGGGATTGAATACAACAGTCACCATGAGAACTTTCCTCCATGGGAGTAATGTCTCAAACAGTCTACGCTTTGATCGTTCCCTGGAAGACAAGTAGTAGTTTCCGATGCACATCTGCAGGCTTTCGTTAATCTGTGGACTATCAGAGTGTTGATGAAACACAGAAATTGCATCGGGATTGAATACAACTTTTACCATGCGCACTTCCCTCCATGGGAGTAATGTCTCTAACAGTCTATGCTTTGATCGTCCCCTGGAAGGCCAGTAGTAGTTTCCGATGCACATCTGGAGGCTTTCTGTAATCTGTGGACTATCAGAGTGTTGATGAAACACAGAAATTGCATCGGGATTGAAAACAACATTCACCATGCGCACTTTCCTCCAAGGGAGTAATTCTCAAACAGTCTATGCTTTGATCGTTCCCTGGAAGACCAGTAGTAGTTTCCGATGCACATCGGTAGGCATTCTGTAATCTGTGGACTATCAGAGTGTTGATGAAACACAGAAATTGCATCGGGATTGAATACAACAGTCACCTTGCGCACTCTCCTCCATGGGTGTAATGACCCAAACAGTCTACGATCTGATCGTTCCCTGGAAGACCAGTAGTAGTTTCCGATGCACATCGGGAGGCATTCTGTAATCTGTGGACTATCAGAGTGTTGATGAAACACAGAAATTGCATCGGGATTGAAAACAACATTCACCATGCGCACTTTCCTCCAAGGGAGTAATTCTCAAACAGTCTATGCTTTGATCGTTCCCTGGAAGACCAGTAGTAGTTTCCGATGCACATCGGGAGGCATTCTGTAATCTGTGGACTATCAGAGTGTTGATGAAACACAGAAATTGCATCGGGATTGAATGCAACAGTCACCATGCGCACTTTCCTCCATGGGAGTAATGTCCCAAACAGTCAAAGATCTGATCGTTCCCTGGAAGACCAGTAGTAGTTTCCGATGCACATCTGGAGGCATTCTGTAATCTGTGGACTTTCAGAGTGTTGATGAAACACAGAAATTGCATCGGGATTGAATACAACAGTCACCATGCGCAATTTCCGCCATGGGAGTAATGGCTCAAACAGTCTACGCTTCGATCGTTCCCTGGAAGACTAGTAGTAGTTTCCGATGCACATCTGGAGGCATTCTGTAATCTGTGGACTATCAGAGTGTTGATGAAACACAGAAATTGCATCGGGATTGAATACAACAGCCACCATGCGCACTTTCCTCCATGGGAGTAATTTCTCAAACAGCCTACGCTTTGATCGTTAACTGGAAGACCAGTAGTAGTTTCCGATGCACATCTGGTGGCATTCTGAAATCTGTGGACTATCAGAGTGTTGTTGAAACACAGAGAATGTATCGGGATTGATTACAACATTTACCATGCTCACTTTCCTCAATGGGAGTAATGTCCCAAAGAGTTTACGATTTGATCGTTCCCTGAAAAGCCAGTAGTAGTTTCCGATGCACATCTGGAGGCATTCTGTAATCTGTGGACTATCAGAGTGTTGATGAATCACAGAAATTGCTTCGGGATTGAATACAACAGTCTCCATGCGCAGTTTCCTCCATGGGAGTAATGTCTTAAACAGTCTACGCTTTGATCGTTCCCTGGAAGAACAGAAGTATTTTCAATTGCAAATCTGGAGGCGTTATGTAATCTGTGGACTATCAGAGTATTGATGAAACACAGAAATTGCATCGGGATTGAATACAACAGTCACCATGCGCACTTTCCTCCATGGGAGTAATGTTTCAAAGAGTTCACGCTTTGATCGTTCCCTGGAAGACCAGTAGCAGTTTCCGATGCACATCTGGAGGCATTCTGTAATCTGTGTACTATCAGAGTGTTGATGAAACACAGAAATTGCATCGGGATTGAATACAGCAACCACCATGCGCACTTTCCTCCATGGGAGTAATGTCTCTAACAGTCTACGCTTTGATCGTTCCCCGGAAGACCAGTGGTAATTTCCGATGCACATCTGGAGGCATTCTGTAATCTGTGGAGTATCAGAGTGTTGATGAAACACAGAAATTGCATCGGGATTGAATACAACATTTACCATGCGCACTTTCCTCCATGGGAGTAATGTCTCTAACAGTCTACGCTTTGATCGATCCCTGGAAGACCAGTAGTAGTTTCCGATGCACATCTGGAGGCTTTCTGTAATCTGTGGACTATCAGAGTGTTGATGAAACACAGAAATTGCATCGGGATTGAATACAACAGTTACAATGTGCACTTTCCTCCATGGGAGTAATTCTCAAACAGTCTACGATTTGATCGTTCCCTGGAAGACCAGTAGTAGTTTCCGATGCACATCTGGTGGCATTCTGTAATCTGTGGACTATCAGAGTGTTGATGAAACACAGACAATGCATCGGATTGATTACAACAGTTACCATTCGCACTTTCCTCCATGGGAGTAATGTCCCAAAGAGTTTACGCTTTGATCGTTCCCTGAAATACCAGTAGTAGTTTCCGATGCACATCTGGAGGCAATCTGTAATCGGTGTACTATCAGAGTGTTGATGAAACACCGAAATTGCATCGGGATTGAATACAACAGTCACTATGAGCACATTCCTCCATAAAAGTAATGTCTCAAACGGTCTACGCTTTGATCGTTTCCTGGAAGACCGGTAGTAGTTTCCGATGAACATCTGGAGGCATTCTGTAATCTGTGGACTATTAGAGTTTTAATGAAACACAGATATTGCCTCGGGATTGAATACAACAGCCACCATGCGCACTTTCCTCCATGGGAGTAATGTCTAAAACAGTCTACGCTTTGATCGTTCCCTGGAAGACCAGTAGTAGTCCCCGATGCACATCTGGAGGCTTTCTGTAATCTGTGGACTTCCAGAGTGTTGATGAAACACAGAAATTGCATCGGGATTGAATACAACAGTCACCATGCGCACTTTCTTTCATGGGAGTAATTCTCAAACAGTCTACGCTTTGATCGTTCCCTGGAAGACCAGTAGTAGTTTCCGATGGACATCTGGAGGCATTCTGTAATCTGTGGACTATCAGAGTGTTGATGAAACACAGAAATTGTATCGGGATTGAATACAGCAGTCACCATGCGCACTTTCCTCCATGGGAGTAATGTCTCTAACAGTCTACGCTTTGATCGTTCCCTGGAAGACCAGTAGTAGTTTGCGATGCACATCTGGAGGCTTTCCGTAATCAGTGGACTATCAGAGTGTTGATGAAACACTGAAATTGCATCGGGATTGAATACAACAGTCACCATGCGCACTTTCCTCCATGGGAGTAATGTCTCTAACAGTCTACGCTTTGATCGTTCCCTGGAAGACCAGTAGTAGTTTCCGATGCACATCTGGAGGCTTTCTGTAATCTGTGGACTATCAGAGTGTTGATGAAACACAGAAATTGCATCGGGATTGAATACAACAGTCGCCATGAGCACGTTCCTCCATAAAAGTAATGTCTCAAATGGTCTACGCTTTGATCGTTCCCTGGAAGACCGGTAGTAGTTTCCGATGCACATCTGGAGGCTTTCTGTAATCTGTGGACTTCCAGAGTGTTGATGAAACACAGAAATTGCATCGGGATTGAATACAACAGTCACCATGCTCTTAATCCTCCATAAAAGTAATATCTCAAACAGTCTACGCTTTGATCGTTCCCTGTAAGACCAGTAGTAGTTTCCGATGCACATCTGGAGGCATTCTGTAATCTGTGGGCTATCAGAGTGTTGATGAAACACAGAAATTGCATCGGGATTGAATACAACAGTCACCATGAGAACTTTCCTCCATGGGAGTAATGTCTCAAACAGTCTACGCTTTGATCGTTCCCTGGAAGACAAGTAGTAGTTTCCGATGCACATCTGCAGGCTTTCTGTAATCTGTGGACTATCAGAGTGTTGATGAAACACAGAAATTGCATCGGGATTGAATTCAACTTTTACCATGCGCACTTTCCTCCATGGGAGTAATGTCTCTAACAGTCTATGCTTTGATCGTCCCCTGGAAGGCCAGTAGTAGTTTCCGATGCACATCTGGAGGCTTTCTGTAATCTGTGGACTATCAGAGTGTTGATGAAACACCGAAATTGCATCGGGATAGAAAACAACATTCACCATGCGCACTTTCCTCCAAGGGAGTAATTCTCAAACAGTCTATGCTTTGATCGTTCCCTGGAATACCAGTAGTAGTTTCCGATGCACATCGGTAGGCATTCTGTAATCTGTGGACTATCAGAGTGTTGATGAAACACAGAAATTGCATCGGGATTGAATACAACAGTCACCTTGCGCACTTTCCTCCATGGGAGTAATGACCCAAACAGTCTACGATCTGATCGTTCCCTGGAAGACCAGTAGTAGTTTCCGATGCACATCGGGAGGCATTCTGTAATCTGTGGACTATCAGAGTGTTGATGAAACACAGAAATTGCATCGGGATTGAAAACAACATTCACCATGCGCACTTTCCTCCAAGGGAGTATTTCTCAAACAGTCTATGCTTTGATCGTTCCCTGGAAGACCAGTAGTAGTTTCCGATGCACATCGGTAGGCATTCTGTAATCTGTGGACTATCAGAGTGTTGATGAAACACAGAAATTGCATCGGGATTGAATACAACAGTCACCATGCGCACTTTCCTCCATGGGAGTAATGTCCCAAACAGTCTACGATCTGATCGTTCCCTGGAAGACCAGTAGTAGTTTCCGATGCACATCTGGAGGCATTCTGTAATCTGTGAACTATCAGAGTGTTGATGAAACAGAGAAATTGCATCGGGATTGAATACAACAGTCACCATGCGAACTTTCCTCCATGGGAGTAATGGCTCAAACAGTCTACGCTTCGATCGTCCCCTGGAAGACCAGTAGTAGTTTCCGATGCACATCTGGAGGCATTCTGTAATCTGTGGACTATTAGAGTGTTGATGAAACACAGAAATTGCATCGGGATTGAATACAACAGCCACCATGCGCACTTTCCTCCATGGGAGTAATTTCTCAAACAGTCTACGCTTTGATCGTTAACTGGAAGACCAGTAGCAGTTTCCGATGCACATCTGGAGGCATTCTGTAATCTGTGTACTATCAGAGTGTTGATGAAACACAGAAATTGCATCGGGATTGAATACAACATCCACCATGCGCACTTTCCTCCATGGGAGGAATGTCTCAAACAGTCTACGCTGTGATCGTACCCTGTAAGACCAGTAGTAGTTTCCGATGCACATCTGGAGGCATTCTGTAATCTGTGGGCTATCAGAGTGTTGATGAAACACAGAAATTGCATCGGGATTGAATACAACAGCCACCATGAGAACTTTCCTCCATGGGAGTAATGTCTCAAACAGTCTACGCTTTGATCGTTCCCTGGAAGACAAGTAGTAGTTTCCGATGCACATCTGCAGGCTTTCTGTAATCTGTGGACTATCAGAGTGTTGATGAAACACAGAAATTGCATCGGGATTGAATTCAACTTTTACCATGCGCACTTTCCTCCATGGGAGTAATGTCTCTAACAGTCTATGCTTTGATCGTCCCCTGGAAGGCCAGTAGTAGTTTCCGATGCACATCTGGAGGCTTTCTGTAATCTGTGGACTATCAGAGTGTTGATGAAACACCGAAATTGCATCGGGATAGAAAACAACATTCACCATGCGCACTTTCCTCCAAGGGAGTAATTCTCAAACAGTCTATGCTTTGATCGTTCCCTGGAACACCAGTAGTAGTTTCCGATGCACATCGGTAGGCATTCTGTAATCTGTGGACTATCAGAGTGTTGATGAAACACAGAAATTGCATCGGGATTGAATACAACAGTCACCTTGCGCACTTTCCTCCATGGGAGTAATGACCCAAACAGTCTACGATCTGATCGTTCCCTGGAAGACCAGTAGTAGTTTCCGATGCACATCGGGAGGCATTCTGTAATCTGTGGACTATCAGAGTGTTGATGAAACACAGAAATTGCATCGGGATTGAAAACAACATTCACCATGCGCACTTTCCTCCAAGGGAGTATTTCTCAAACAGTCTATGCTTTGATCGTTCCCTGGAAGACCAGTAGTAGTTTCCGATGCACATCGGTAGGCATTCTGTAATCTGTGGACTATCAGAGTGTTGATGAAACACAGAAATTGCATCGGGATTGAATACAACAGTCACCATGCGCACTTTCCTCCATGGGAGTAATGTCCCAAACAGTCTACGATCTGATCGTTCCCTGGAAGACCAGTAGTAGTTTCCGATGCACATCTGGAGGCATTCTGTAATCTGTGGACTATTAGAGTGTTGATGAAACACAGAAATTGCATCGGGATTGAATACAACAGCCACCATGCGCACTTTCCTCCATGGGAGTAATTTCTCAAACAGTCTACGCTTTGATCGTTAACTGGAAGACCAGTAGCAGTTTCCGATGCACATCAGGAGGCATTCTGTAATCTGTGTACTATCAGAGTGTTGATGGAACACAGAAATTGCATCGGGATTGAATACAACATCCACCATGCGCACTTTCCTCCATGGGAGGAATGTCTCAAACAGTCTACGCTGTGATCGTTCCCTGTAAGACCAGTAGTAGTTTCCGATGCACATCTGGAGGCATTCTGTAATCTGTGGGCTATCAGAGTGTTGATGAAACACAGAAATTGCATCGGGATTGAATACAACAGTCACCATGAGAACTTTCCTCCATGGGAGTAATGTCTCAAACAGTCTACGCTTTGATCGTTCCCTGGAAGACAAGTAGTAGTTTCCGATGCACATCTGCAGGCTTTCGTTAATCTGTGGACTATCAGAGTGTTGATGAAACACAGAAATTGCATCGGGATTGAATACAACTTTTACCATGCGCACTTTCCTCCATGGGAGTAATGTCTCTAACAGTCTATGCTTTGATCGTCCACTGGAAGGCCAGTAGTAGTTTCCGATGCACATCTGGAGGCTTTCTGTAATCTGTGGACTATCAGAGTGTTGATGAAACACAGAAATTGCATCGGGATTGAAAACAACTTTCACCATGCGCACTTTCCTCCAAGGGAGTAATTCTCAAACAGTCAATGCTTTGATCGTTCCCTGGAAGACCAGTAGTAGTTTCCGATGCACATCGGTAGGCATTCTGTAATCTGTGGACTATCAGAGTGTTGATGAAACACAGAAATTGCATCGGGATTGAATACAACAGTCACCTTGCGCACTTTCCTCCATGGGAGTAATGACCCAAACAGTCTACGATCTGATCGTTCCCTGGAAGACCAGTAGTAGTTTCCGATGCACATCGGGAGGCATTCTGTAATCTGTGGACTAACAGAGTGTTGATGAAACACAGAAATTGCATCGGGATTGAAAACAACATTCACCATGCGCACTTTCCTCCAAGGGAGTAATTCTCAAACAGTCTATGCTTTGATCGTTCCCTGGAAGACCAGTAGTAGTTTCCGATGCACATCGGTAGGCATTCTGTAATCTGTGGACTATCAGAGTGTTGATGAAACACAGAAATTGCATCGGGATTGAATACAACAGTCACCATGCGCACTTTCCTCCATGGGAGTAATGTCCCAAACAGTCAAAGATCTGATCGTTCCCTGGAAGACCAGTAGTAGTTTCCGATGCACATCTGGAGGCATTCTGTAATCTGTGGACTATCAGAGTGTTGATGAAACACAGAAATTGCATCGGGATTGAACACAACAGTCACCATGCGCACTTTCCGCCATGGGAGTAATGGCTCAAACAGTCTACGCTTCGATCGTTCCCTGGAAGACTAGTAGTAGTTTCCGATGCACATCTGGAGGCATTCTGTAATCTGTGGACTATCAGAGTGTTGATGAAACACAGAAATTGCATCGGGATTGAATACAACAGCCACCATGTGCACTTTCCTCCATGGGAGTAATTTCTCAAACAGTCTACGCTTTGATCGTTAACTGGAAGACCAGTAGTAGTTTCCGATGCACAACTGGTGGCATTCTGAAATCTGTGGACTATCAGAGTGTTGTTGAAACACAGAGAATGTATCGGGATTGATTACAACATTTACCATGCGCAGTTTCCTCAATGGGAGTAATGTCCCAAAGAGTTTACGATTTGATCGTTCCCTGAAAAGCCAGTAGTAGTTTCCGATGCACATCTGGAGGCATTCTGTAATCTGTGGACTATCAGAGTGTTGATGAATCACAGAAATTGCTTCGGGATTGAATACAACAGTCTCCATGCGCAGTTTCCTCCATGGGAGTAATGTCTTAAACAGTCTACGCTTTGATCGTTCCCTGGAAGAACAGAAGTAGTTTCAATTGCAAATCTGGAGGCATTATGTAATCTGTGGACTATCAGAGTATTGATGAAACACAGAAATTGCATCGGGATTGAATACAACAGTCACCATGCGCACTTTCCTCCATGGGAGTAATGTTTCAAAGAGTTCACGCTTTGATCGTTCCCTGGAAGACCAGTAGCAGTTTCCGATGCACATCTGGAGGCATTCTGTAATCTGTGTACTATCAGAGTGTTGATGAAACACAGAAATTGCATCGGGATTGAATACAGCAACCACCATGCGCACTTTCCTCCATGGGAGTAATGTCTCAAACAGTCTACGCTGTGATCGTTCCCTGGAAGACCAGTAGTAGTTTCAGATGCTCATCTGGAGGCATTCTGTAATCTGTGGAGTTTCAGAGTGTTGATGAAACACAGAAATTGCATCGGAATTGAATACAACAATATTCATGCGCACTTTCCTCCATGGGAGTAATGTCTCAACCAGTCTACTCTTTGATCGTTCCCTGGAAGACCAGTAGTAGTTTCCGATGCTCATCTGGAGGCATTCTGTAATCTGTGGATTTTCAGAGTGTTGATGAAACACAGAAATTGCATCGGGTTTTGAATACCACAGTTACCATGCGCACTTTCCTCCAAGGGAGTAATGTCTCAAACAGTCTACGCTTTGATCGTTAACTGGAAGACCAGTAGTAGTTTCCGATGCACATCTGGAGGCTTTCTGTAATCTGTGGACTATCAGAGTGTTGATGAAACACAGAAATTGCATCGGGATTGAATACAGCAACCACCATGCGCACTTTCCTCCATGGGAGTAATGTCTCTAACAGTCTACGCTTTGATCGTTCCCCGGAAGACCAGTGGTAATTTCCGATGCACATCTGGAGGCATTCTGTAATCTGTGGAGTATCAGAGTGTTGATGAAACACAGAAATTGCATCGGGATTGAATACAACATTTACCATGCGCACTTTCCTCCATGGGAGTAATGTCTCTAACAGTCTACGCTTTGATCGATCCCTGGAAGACCAGTAGTAGTTTCCGATGCACATCTGGAGGCTTTCTGTAATCTGTGGACTATCAGAGTGTTGATGAAACACAGAAATTGCATCGGGATATAATACAACAGTTACAATGTGCACTTTCCTCCATGGGAGTAATTCTCAAACAGTCTACGATTTGATCGTTCCCTGGAAGACCAGTAGTAGTTTCCGATGCACATCTGGTGGCATTCTGTAATCTGTGGACTATCAGAGTGTTGATGAAACACAGACAATGCATCGGGATTGAATACAACAGTCGCCATGAGCACGTTCCTCCATAAAAGTAATGTCTCAAATGGTCTACGCTTTGATCGTTCCCTGGAAGACCGGTAGTAGTTTCCGATGCACATCTGGAGGCTTTCTGTAATCTGTGGACTTCCAGAGTGTTGATGAAACACAGAAATTGCATCGGGATTGAATACAACAGTCACCATGCTCTTAATCCTCCATAAAAGTAATATCTCAAACAGTCTACGCTTTGATCGTTCCCTGTAAGACCAGTAGTAGTTTCCGATGCACATCTGGAGGCATTCTGTAATCTGTGGGCTATCAGAGTGTTGATGAAACACAGAAATTGCATCGGGATTGAATACAACAGTCACCATGAGAACTTTCCTCCATGGGAGTAATGTCTCAAACAGTCTACGCTTTGATCGTTCCCTGGAAGACAAGTAGTAGTTTCCGATGCACATCTGCAGGCTTTCTGTAATCTGTGGACTATCAGAGTGTTGATGAAACACAGAAATTGCATCGGGATTGAATTCAACTTTTACCATGCGCACTTTCCTCCATGGGAGTAATGTCTCTAACAGTCTATGCTTTGATCGTCCCCTGGAAGGCCAGTAGTAGTTTCCGATGCACATCTGGAGGCTTTCTGTAATCTGTGGACTATCAGAGTGTTGATGAAACACCGAAATTGCATCGGGATAGAAAACAACATTCACCATGCGCACTTTCCTCCAAGGGAGTAATTCTCAAACAGTCTATGCTTTGATCGTTCCCTGGAACACCAGTAGTAGTTTCCGATGCACATCGGTAGGCATTCTGTAATCTGTGGACTATCAGAGTGTTGATGAAACACAGAAATTGCATCGGGATTGAATACAACAGTCACCTTGCGCACTTTCCTCCATGGGAGTAATGACCCAAACAGTCTACGATCTGATCGTTCCCTGGAAGACCAGTAGTAGTTTCCGATGCACATCGGGAGGCATTCTGTAATCTGTGGACTATCAGAGTGTTGATGAAACACAGAAATTGCATCGGGATTGAAAACAACATTCACCATGCGCACTTTCCTCCAAGGGAGTATTTCTCAAACAGTCTATGCTTTGATCGTTCCCTGGAAGACCAGTAGTAGTTTCCGATGCACATCGGTAGGCATTCTGTAATCTGTGGACTATCAGAGTGTTGATGAAACACAGAAATTGCATCGGGATTGAATACAACAGTCACCATGCGCACTTTCCTCCATGGGAGTAATGTCCCAAACAGTCTACGATCTGATCGTTCCCTGGAAGACCAGTAGTAGTTTCCGATGCACATCTGGAGGCATTCTGTAATCTGTGAACTATCAGAGTGTTGATGAAACAGAGAAATTGCATCGGGATTGAATACAACAGTCACCATGCGAACTTTCCTCCATGGGAGTAATGGCTCAAACAGTCTACGCTTCGATCGTCCCCTGGAAGACCAGTAGTAGTTTCCGATGCACATCTGGAGGCATTCTGTAATCTGTGGACTATTAGAGTGTTGATGAAACACAGAAATTGCATCGGGATTGAATACAACAGCCACCATGCGCACTTTCCTCCATGGGAGTAATTTCTCAAACAGTCTACGCTTTGATCGTTAACTGGAAGACTAGTAGCAGTTTCCGATGCACATCTGGAGGCATTCTGTAATCTGTGTACTATCAGAGTGTTGATGAAACACAGAAATTGCATCGGGATTGAATACAACATCCACCATGCGCACTTTCCTCCATGGGAGGAATGTCTCAAACAGTCTACGCTGTGATCGTACCCTGTAAGACCAGTAGTAGTTTCCGATGCACATCTGGAGGCATTCTGTAATCTGTGGGCTATCAGAGTGTTGATGAAACACAGAAATTGCATCGGGATTGAATACAACAGCCACCATGAGAACTTTCCTCCATGGGAGTAATGTCTCAAACAGTCTACGCTTTGATCGTTCCCTGGAAGACAAGTAGTAGTTTCCGATGCACATCTGCAGGCTTTCTGTAATCTGTGGACTATCAGAGTGTTGATGAAACACAGAAATTGCATCGGGATTGAATTCAACTTTTACCATGCGCACTTTCCTCCATGGGAGTAATGTCTCTAACAGTCTATGATTTCATCGTCCCCTGGAAGGCCAGTAGTAGTTTCCGATGCACATCTGGAGGCTTTCTGTAATCTGTGGACTATCAGAGTGTTGATGAAACACCGAAATTGCATCGGGATAGAAAACAACATTCACCATGCGCACTTTCCTCCAAGGGAGTAATTCTCAAACAGTCTATGCTTTGATCGTTCCCTGGAACACCAGTAGTAGTTTCCGATGCACATCGGTAGGCATTCTGTAATCTGTGGACTATCAGAGTGTTGATGAAACACAGAAATTGCATCGGGATTGAATACAACAGTCACCTTGCGCACTTTCCTCCATGGGAGTAATGACCCAAACAGTCTACGATCTGATCGTTCCCTGGAAGACCAGTAGTAGTTTCCGATGCACATCGGGAGGCATTCTGTAATCTGTGGACTATCAGAGTGTTGATGAAACACAGAAATTGCATAGGGATTGAAAACAACATTCACCATGCGCACTTTCCTCCAAGGGAGTATTTCTCAAACAGTCTATGCTTTGATCGTTCCCTGGAAGACCAGTAGTAGTTTCCGATGCACATCGGTAGGCATTCTGTAATCTGTGGACTATCAGAGTGTTGATGAAACACAGAAATTGCATCGGGATTGAATACAACAGTCACCATGCGCACTTTCCTCCATGGGAGTAATGTCCCAAACAGTCTACGATCTGATCGTTCCCTGGAAGACCAGTAGTAGTTTCCGATGCACATCTGGAGGCATTCTGTAATCTGTGGACTATTAGAGTGTTGATGAAACACAGAAATTGCATCGGGATTGAATACAACAGCCACCATGCGCACTTTCCTCCATGGGAGTAATTTCTCAAACAGTCTACGCTTTGATCGTTAACTGGAAGACCAGTAGCAGTTTCCGATGCACATCTGGAGGCATTCTGTAATCTGTGTACTATCAGAGTGTTGATGGAACACAGAAATTGCATCGGGATTGAATACAACATCCACCATGCGCACTTTCCTCCATGGGAGGAATGTCTCAAACAGTCTACGCTGTGATCGTTCCCTGTAAGACCAGTAGTAGTTTCCGATGCACATCTGGAGGCATTCTGTAATCTGTGGGCTATCAGAGTGTTGATGAAACACAGAAATTGCATCGGGATTGAATACAACAGTCACCATGAGAACTTTCCTCCATGGGAGTAATGTCTCAAACAGTCTACGCTTTGATCGTTCCCTGGAAGACAAGTAGTAGTTTCCGATGCACATCTGCAGGCTTTCGTTAATCTGTGGACTATCAGAGTGTTGATGAAACACAGAAATTGCATCGGGATTGAATACAACTTTTACCATGCGCACTTTCCTCCATGGGAGTAATGTCTCTAACAGTCTATGCTTTGATCGTCCACTGGAAGGCCAGTAGTAGTTTCCGATGCACATCTGGAGGCTTTCTGTAATCTGTGGACTATCAGAGTGTTGATGAAACACAGAAATTGCATCGGGATTGAAAACAACTTTCACCATGCGCACTTTCCTCCAAGAGAGTAATTCTCAAACAGTCAATGCTTTGATCGTTCCCTGGAAGACCAGTAGTAGTTTCCGATGCACATCGGTAGGCATTCTGTAATCTGTGGACTATCAGAGTGTTGATGAAACACAGAAATTGCATCGGGATTGAATACAACAGTCACCTTGCGCACTTTCCTCCATGGGAGTAATGACCCAAACAGTCTACGATCTGATCGTTCCCTGGAAGACCAGTAGTAGTTTCCGATGCACATCGGGAGGCATTCTGTAATCTGTGGACTAACAGAGTGTTGATGAAACACAGAAATTGCATCGGGATTGAAAACAACATTCACCATGCGCACTTTCCTCCAAGGGAGTAATTCTCAAACAGTCTATGCTTTGATCGTTCCCTGGAAGACCAGTAGTAGTTTCCGATGCACATCGGTAGGCATTCTGTAATCTGTGGACTATCAGAGTGTTGATGAAACACAGAAATTGCATCGGGATTGAATACAACAGTCACCATGCGCACTTTCCTCCATGGGAGTAATGTCCCAAACAGTCAAAGATCTGATCGTTCCCTGGAAGACCAGTAGTAGTTTCCGATGCACATCTGGAGGCATTCTGTAATCTGTGGACTATCAGAGTGTTGATGAAACACAGAAATTGCATCGGGATTAAACACAACAGTCACCATGCGCACTTTCCGCCATGGGAGTAATGGCTCAAACAGTCTACGCTTCGATCGTTCCCTGGAAGACTAGTAGTAGTTTCCGATGCACATCTGGAGGCATTCTGTAATCTGTGGACTATCAGAGTGTTGATGAAACACAGAAATTGCATCGGGATTGAATACAACAGCCACCATGTGCACTTTCCTCCATGGGAGTAATTTCTCAAACAGTCTACGCTTTGATCGTTAACTGGAAGACCAGTAGTAGTTTCCGATGCACAACTGGTGGCATTCTGAAATCTGTGGACTATCAGAGTGTTGTTGAAACACAGAGAATGTATCGGGATTGATTACAACATTTACCATGCGCACTTTCCTCAATGGGAGTAATGTCCCAAAGAGTTTACGATTTGATCGTTCCCTGAAAAGCCAGTAGTAGTTTCCGATGCACATCTGGAGGCATTCTGTAATCTGTGGACTATCAGAGTGTTGATGAATCACAGAAATTGCTTCGGGATTGAATACAACAGTCTCCATGCGCAGTTTCCTCCATGGGAGTAATGTCTTAAACAGTCTACGCTTTGATCGTTCCCTGGAAGAACAGAAGTAGTTTCAATTGCAAATCTGGAGGCATTATGTAATCTGTGGACTATCAGAGTATTGATGAAACACAGAAATTGCATCGGGATTGAATACAACAGTCACCATGCGCACTTTCCTCCATGGGAGTAATGTTTCAAAGAGTTCACGCTTTGATCGTTCCCTGGAAGACCAGTAGCAGTTTCCGATGCACATCTGGAGGCATTCTGTAATCTGTGTACTATCAGAGTGTTGATGAAACACAGAAATTGCATCGGGATTGAATACAGCAACCACCATGCGCACTTTCCTCCATGGGAGTAATGTCTCAAACAGTCTACGCTGTGATCGTTCCCTGGAAGACCAGTAGTAGTTTCAGATGCTCATCTGGAGGCATTCTGTAATCTGTGGAGTTTCAGAGTGTTGATGAAACACAGAAATTGCATCGGAATTGAATACAACAATATTCATGCGCACTTTCCTCCATGGGAGTAATGTCTCAACCAGTCTACTCTTTGATCGTTCCCTGGAAGACCAGTAGTAGTTTCCGATGCTCATCTGGAGGCATTCTGTAATCTGTGGATTTTCAGAGTGTTGATGAAACACAGAAATTGCATCGGGTTTTGAATACCACAGTTACCATGCGCACTTTCCTCCAAGGGAGTAATGTCTCAAACAGTCTACGCTTTGATCGTTAACTGGAAGACCAGTAGTAGTTTCCGATGCACATCTGGAGGCTTTCTGTAATCTGTGGACTATCAGAGTGTTGATGAAACACAGAAATTGCATCGGGATTGAATACAGCAACCACCATGCGCACTTTCCTCCATGGGAGTAATGTCTCTAACAGTCTACGCTTTGATCGTTCCCCGGAAGACCAGTGGTAATTTCCGATGCACATCTGGAGGCATTCTGTAATCTGTGGAGTATCAGAGTGTTGATGAAACACAGAAATTGCATCGGGATTGAATACAACATTTACCATGCGCACTTTCCTCCATGGGAGTAATGTCTCTAACAGTCTACGCTTTGATCGATCCCTGGAAGACCAGTAGTAGTTTCCGATGCACATCTGGAGGCTTTCTGTAATCTGTGGACTATCAGAGTGTTGATGAAACACAGAAATTGCATCGGGATATAATACAACAGTTACAATGTGCACTTTCCTCCATGGGAGTAATTCTCAAACAGTCTACGATTTGATCGTTCCCTGGAAGACCAGTAGTAGTTTCCGATGCACATCTGGTGGCATTCTGTAATCTGTGGACTATCAGAGTGTTGATGAAACACAGACAATGCATCGGATTGATTACAACAGTTACCATTCGCACTTTCCTCCATGGGAGTAATGTCCCAAAGAGTTTACGCTTTGATCGTTCCCTGAAATACCAGTAGTAGTTTCCGATGCACATCTGGAGGCAATCTGTAATCGGTGTACTATCAGAGTGTTGATGAAACACCGAAATTGCATCGGGATTGAATACAACAGTCACTATGAGCACATTCCTCCATAAAAGTAATGTCTCAAACGGTCTACGCTTTGATCGTTCCCTGTCAGACCGGTAGTAGTTTCCGATGAACATCTGGAGGCATTCTGTAATCTGTGGACTATTAGAGTTTTAATGAAACACAGATATTGCATCGGGATTGAATACAACAGTCACCATGCGCACATTCTTTCATGGGAGTAATTCTCAAACAGTCTACGCTTTGATCGTTCCCTGGAAGACCAGTAGTAGTTTCCGATGGACATCTGGAGGCATTCTGTAATCTGTGGACTATCAGAGTGTTGATGAAACACAGAAATTGCATCGGGATTGACTACAGCAGTCACCATGCGCACTTTCCTCCATGGGAGTAATGTCTCTAACAGTCTACGCTTTGATCGTTCCCTGGAAGACCAGTAGTAGTTTGCGATGCACATCTGGAGGCTTTCCGTAATCAGTGGACTATCAGAGTGTTGATGAAACACTGAAATTGCATCGGGATTGAATACAACAGTCACCATGCGCACTTTCCTCCATGGGAGTAATGTCTCTAACAGTCTACGCTTTGATCGTTCCCTGGAAGACCAGTAGTAGTTTCCGATGCACATCTGGAGGCTTTCTGTAATCTGTGGACTATCAGAGTGTTGATGAAACACAGAAATTGCATCGGGATTGAATACAACAGTCGCCATGAGCACGTTCCTCCATAAAAGTAATGTCTCAAATGGTCTACGCTTTGATCGTTCCCTGGAAGACCGGTAGTAGTTTCCGATGCACATCTGGAGGCTTTCTGTAATCTGTGGACTTCCAGAGTGTTGATGAAACACAGAAATTGCATCGGGATTGAATACAACAGTCACCATGCTCTTATTCCTCCATAAAAGTAATATCTCAAACAGTCTACGCTTTGATCGTTCCCTGTAAGACCAGTAGTAGTTTCCGATGCACATCTGGAGGCATTCTGTAATCTGTGGGCTATCAGAGTGTTGATGAAACACAGAAATTGCATCGGGATTGAATACAACAGTCACCATGAGAACTTTCCTCCATGGGAGTAATGTCTCAAACAGTCTACGCTTTGATCGTTCCCTGGAAGACAAGTAGTAGTTTCCGATGCACATCTGCAGGCTTTCTGTAATCTGTGGACTATCAGAGTGTTGATGAAACACAGAAGTTGCATCGGGATTGAATTCAACTTTTACCATGCGCACTTTCCTCCATGGGAGTAATGTCTCTAACAGTCTATGCTTTGATCGTCCCCTGGAAGGCCAGTAGTAGTTTCCGATGCACATCTGGAGGCTTTCTGTAATCTGTGGACTATCAGAGTGTTGATGAAACACCGAAATTGCATCGGGATAGAAAACAACATTCACCATGCGCACTTTCCTCCAAGGGAGTAATTCTCAAACAGTCTATGCTTTGATCGTTCCCTGGAACACCAGTAGTAGTTTCCGATGCACATCGGTAGGCATTCTGTAATCTGTGGACTATCAGAGTGTTGATGAAACACAGAAATTGCATCGGGATTGAATACAACAGTCACCTTGCGCACTTTCCTCCATGGGAGTAATGACCCAAACAGTCTACGATCTGATCGTTCCCTGGAAGACCAGTAGTAGTTTCCGATGCACATCGGGAGGCATTCTGTAATCTGTGGACTATCAGAGTGTTGATGAAACACAGAAATTGCATCGGGATTGAAAACAACATTCACCATGCGCACTTTCCTCCAAGGGAGTATTTCTCAAACAGTCTATGCTTTGATCGTTCCCTGGAAGACCAGTAGTAGTTTCCGATGCACATCGGTAGGCATTCTGTAATCTGTGGACTATCAGAGTGTTGATGAAACACAGAAATTGCATCGGGATTGATTACAACAGTCACCATGCGCACTTTCCTCCATGGGAGTAATGTCCCAAACAGTCTACGATCTGATCGTTCCCTGGAAGACCAGTAGTAGTTTCCGATGCACATCTGGAGGCATTCTGTAATCTGTGAACTATCAGAGTGTTGATGAAACACAGAAATTGCATCGGGATTGAATACAACAGTCACCATGCGAACTTTCCTCCATGGGAGTAATGGCTCAAACAGTCTACGCTTCGATCGTCCCCTGGAAGACCAGTAGTAGTTTCCGATGCACATCTGGAGGCATTCTGTAATCTGTGGACTATTAGAGTGTTGATGAAACACAGAAATTGCATCGGGATTGAATACAACAGCCACCATGCGCACTTTCCTCCATGGGAGGAATGTCTCAAACAGTCTACGCTGTGATCGTTCCCTGGAAGACCAGTAGTAGTTTCAGATGCTCATCTGGAGGCATTCTGTAATCTGTGGAGTTTCAGAGTGTTGATGAAACACAGAAATTGCATCGGGATTGAATACAACAATATCCATGCGCACTTTCCTCCATGGGAGTAATGTCTCAAACAGTCTACGCTTTGATCGTTCCCTGGAAGACCAGTAGTAGTTTCCGATGCTCATCTGGAGGCATTCTGTAATCTGTGGACTATCAGAATTTTGATGAAACATAGAAATTGCATCGGGATTGAATACCACAGTTACCATGCGCACTTTCCTCCAAGGGAGTAATGTCCCAAACAGTCTACGATATGATCGTTCCCTGGAAGACCAGTAGTAGTTTCTAATGCACATCTCGTGGCATTCTGTAATCTGTGGACTATCAGAGTGTTGATGAAACACAGAAAATGCCACGGTATTAAATACAACAGTTACCATGCCCACTTTCCTTCATGTGAGTAATGTCTGAAAGAGTTTACGATTTGATCGTTCCCTGAAAGACCAGTAGTAGTTTCCGATGCACATCTGGAGGCATTCTGTAATCTGTGGACTATCAGAGTGTTGATGAAACACAGAAATTGCATCGGGATTGAATACAACAGTCACCATGCTCTTATTCCTCCATAAAAGTAATATCTCAAACAGTCTACGCTTTGATCGTTCCCTGTAAGACCAGTAGTAGTTTCCGATGCACATCTGGAGGCATTCTGTAATCTGTGGGCTATCAGAGTGTTGATGAAACACAGAAATTGCATCGGGATTGAATACAACAGTCACCATGAGAACTTTCCTCCATGGGAGTAATGTCTCAAACAGTCTACGCTTTGATCGTTCCCTGGAAGACAAGTAGTAGTTTCCGATGCACATCTGCAGGCTTTCGTTAATCTGTGGACTATCAGAGTGTTGATGAAACACAGAAACTGCATCGGGATTGAATACAACTTTTACCATGCGCACTTTCCTCCATGGGAGTAATGTCTCTAAGAGTCTATGCTTTGATCGTCCACTGGAAGGCCAGTAGTAGTTTCCGATGCACATCTGGAGGCTTTCTGTAATCTGTGGACTATCAGAGTGTTCATGAAACACAGAAATTGCATCGGGATTGAAAACAACTCTCACCATGCGCACTTTCCTCCAAGGGAGTAATTCTCAAACAGTCTATGCTTTGATCGTTCCCTGGAAGACCAGTAGTAGTTTCCGATGCACATCGGTAGGCATTCTGTAATCTGTGGACTATCAGAGTGTTGATGAAACACAGAAATTGCATCGGGATTGAATACAACAGTCACCTTGCGCACTTTCCTCCATGGGAGTAATGACCCAAACAGTCTACGATCTGATCGTTCCCTGGAAGACCAGTAGTAGTTTCCGATGCACATCGGGAGGCATTCTGTAATCTGTGGACTAACAGAGTGTTGATGAAACACAGAAATTGCATCGGGATTGAAAACAACATTCACCATGCGAACTTTCCTCCAAGGGAGTAATTCTCAAACAGTCTATGCTTTGATCGTTCCCTGGAAGACCAGTAGTAGTTTCCGATGCACATCGGTAGGCATTCTGTAATCTGTGGACTATCAGAGTGTTGATGAAACACAGAAATTGCATCGGGATTGAATACAACAGTCACCATGCGCACTTTCCTCCATGGGAGTAATGTCCCAAACAGTCAAAGATCTGATCGTTCCCTGGAAGACCAGTAGTAGTTTCCGATGCACATCTGGAGGCATTCTGTAATCTGTGGACTATCAGAGTGTTGATGAAACACAGAAATTGCATCGGGATAGAACACAACAGTCACCATGCGCACTTTCCGCCATGGGAGTAATGGCTCAAACAGTCTACGCTTCGATCGTTCCCTGGAAGACTAGTAGTAGTTTCCGATGCACATCTGGAGGCATTCTGTAATCTGTGGACTATCAGAGTGTTGATGAAACACAGAAATTGCATCGGGATTGAATACAACAGCCACCATGTGCACTTTCCTCCATGGGAGTAATTTCTCAAACAGTCTACGCTTTGATCGTTAACTGGAAGACCAGTAGTAGTTTCCGATGCACAACTGGTGGCATTCTGAAATCTGTGGACTATCAGAGTGTTGTTGAAACACAGAGAATGTATCGGGATTGATTACAACATTTACCATGCGCACTTTCCTCCATGGGAGTAATTTCTCAAACAGTCTACGCTTTGATCGTTAACTGGAAGACCAGTAGTAGTTTCCGATGCACAACTGGTGGCATTCTGAAATCTGTGGACTATCAGAGTGTTGTTGAAACACAGATAATGTATCGGGATTGATTACAACATTTACCATGCGCACTTTCCTCAATGGGAGTAATGTCCCAAAGAGTTTACGATTTGATCGTTCCCTGAAAAGCCAGTAGTAGTTTCCGATGCACATCTGGAGGCATTCTGTAATCTGTGGACTATCAGAGTGTTGATGAATCACAGAAATTGCTTCGGGATTGAATACAACAGTCTCCATGCGCAGTTTCCTCCATGGGAGTAATGTCTTAAACAGTCTACGCTTTGGTCGTTCCCTGGAAGAACAGAAGTAGTTTCAATTGCAAATCTGGAGGCATTATGTAATCTGTGGACTATCAGAGTATTGATGAAACACAGAAATTGCATCGGGATTGAATACAACAGTCACCATGCGCACTTTCCTCCATGGGAGTAATGTTTCAAAGAGTTCACGCTTTGATCGTTCCCTGGAAGACCAGTAGCAGTTTCCGATGCACATCTGGAGGCATTCTGTAATCTGTGTACTATCAGAGTGTTGATGAAACACAGAAATTGCATCGGGATTGAATACAGCAACCACCATGCGCACTTTCCTCCATGGGAGTAATGTCTCAAACAGTCTACGCTGTGATCGTTCCCTGGAAGACCAGTATTAGTTTCAGATGCTCATCTGGAGGCATTCTGTAATCTGTGGAGTTTCAGAGTGTTGATGAAACACAGAAATTGCATCGGAATTGAATACAACAATATTCATGCGCACTTTCCTCCATGGGAGTAATGTCTCAAACAGTCTACGCTTTGATCGTTCCCTGGAAGACCAGTAGTAGTTTCCGATGCTCATCTGGAGGCATTCTGTAATCTGTGGAATTTCAGAGTGTTGATGAAACACAGAAATTGCATCGGGTTTTGAATACCACAGTTACCATGCGTACTTTCCTCCAAGGGAGTAATGTCTCAAACAGTCTACGCTTTGATCGTTAACTGGAAGACCAGTAGTAGTTTCCGATGCACATCTGGAGGCTTTCTGTAATCTGTGGACTATCAGAGTGTTGATGAAACACAGAAATTGCATCGGGATTGAATACAACAGTTACCATGCGCACTTTCCTCCATGGCAGTAATTCTCAAACAATCTACTATTTGATCGTTCCCAGGAAGACCAGTAGTAGTTTCCGATGCACAATTGCTGGCATTCTGTAATCTGTGGAGTATCAGAGTGTTGATGAAACACAGAAATTGCATCGGGTTTTGAATACCACAATTACCATGCGCACTTTCCTCCATGGGAGTAATGTCTCTAACAGTCTACCCTTTGATGGTTCCCCGGAAGACCAGTGGTAATTTCCGATGCACATCTGGAGGCATTCTGTAATCTGTGGAGTATCAGAGTGTTGATGAAACACAGAAATTGCATCTGAATTGAATACAACATTTACCATGCGCACTTTCCTCCATGGGAGTAATGTCTCTGACAGTCTACGCTTTGATCGTTCCCTGGAAGACCAGTAGTAGTTTCCGATGCACATCTGGAGGCTTCCTGTAATCTGTGGACTATCAGAGTGTTGATGAAACACAGAAATTGCATCGGGATTGAATACAACAGTTACAATGCGCACTTTCCTCCATGGGAGTAATTCTCAAACAGTCTACGATTTGGTCGTTCCCTGGAAGACCAGTAGTTGTTTCCGATGCACATCTGGAGGCATTCTGTAATCTGTGGACTATCAGAGTGTTGATGAAACACAGAAATTGCATCGGGATTGAATACAACAGCCACCATGTGCACTTTCCTCCATGGGAGTAATTTCTCAAACAGTCTACGCTTTGATCGTTAACTGGAAGACCAGTAGTAGTTTCCGATGCACAACTGGTGGCATTCTGAAATCTGTGGACTATCAGAGTGTTGTTGAAACACAGAGAATGTATCGGGATTGATTACAACATTTACCATGCGCACTTTCCTCAATGGGAGTAATGTCCCAAAGAGTTTACGATTTGATCGTTCCCTGAAAAGCCAGTAGTAGTTTCCGATGCACATCTGGAGGCATTCTGTAATCTGTGGACTATCAGAGTGTTGATGAATCACAGAAATTGCTTCGGGATTGAATACAACAGTCTCCATGCGCAGTTTCCTCCATGGGAGTAATGTCTTAAACAGTCTACGCTTTGATCGTTCCCTGGAAGAACAGAAGTAGTTTCAATTGCAAATCTGGAGGCATTATGTAATCTGTGGACTATCAGAG
The DNA here is from genome assembly GCF_023897955.1 of Schistocerca gregaria. Lineage (NCBI taxonomy): Eukaryota > Metazoa > Arthropoda > Insecta > Orthoptera > Acrididae > Schistocerca > Schistocerca gregaria. The sequence goes on from NC_064921.1 coordinate 8,370,813, forward strand.
TATTGATGAAACACAGAAATTGCATCGGGATTGAATACAACAGTCACCATGCGCACTTTCCTCCATGGGAGTAATGTTTCAAAGAGTTCACGCTTTGATCGTTCCCTGGAAGACCAGTAGCAGTTTCCGATGCACATCTGGAGGCATTCTGTAATCTGTGTACTATCAGAGTGTTGATGAAACACAGAAATTGCATCGGGATTGAATACAACAACCACCATGCGCACTTTCCTCCATGGGAGTAATGTCTCAAACAGTCTACGCTGTGATCGTTCCCTGGAAGACCAGTAGTAGTTTCAGATGCTCATCTGGAGGCATTCTGTAATCTGTGGAGTTTCAGAGTGTTGATGAAACACAGAAATTGCATCGGGATTGAATACAACAATATCCATGCGCACTTTCCTCCATGGGAGTAATGTCTCAAACAGTCTACGCTTTGATCGTTCCCTGGAAGACCAGTAGTAGTTTCCGATGCTCATCTGGAGGCATTCTGTAATCTGTGGAATTTCAGAGTGTTGATGAAACACAGAAATTGCATCGGGTTTTGAATACCACAGTTACCATGCGCACTTTCCTCCAAGGGAGTAATGTCTCAAACAGTCTACGCTTTGATCGTTAACTGGAAGACCAGTAGTAGTTTCCGATGCACATCTGGAGGCTTTCTGTAATCTGTGGACTATCAGAGTGTTGATGAAACACAGAAATTGCATCGGGATTGAATACAACAGTTACCATGCGCACTTTCCTCCATGGCAGTAATTCTCAAACAATCTACTATTTGATCGTTCCCAGGAAGACCAGTAGTAGTTTCCGATGCACAATTGCTGGCATTCTGTAATCTGTGGAGTATCAGAGTGTTGATGAAACACAGAAATTGCATCGGGTTTTGAATACCACAATTACCATGCGCACTTTCCTCCATGGGAGTAATGTCTCTAACAGTCTACCCTTTGATGGTTCCCCGGAAGACCAGTGGTAATTTCCGATGCACATCTGGAGGCATTCTGTAATCTGTGGAGTATCAGAGTGTTGATGAAACACAGAAATTGCATCTGAATTGAATACAACATTTACCATGCGCACTTTCCTCCATGGGAGTAATGTCTCTGACAGTCTACGCTTTGATCGTTCCCTGGAAGACCAGTAGTAGTTTCCGATGCACATCTGGAGGCTTCCTGTAATCTGTGGACTATCAGAGTGTTGATGAAACACAGAAATTGCATCGGGATTGAATACAACAGTTACAATGCGCACTTTCCTCCATGGGAGTAATTCTCAAACAGTCTACGATTTGGTCGTTCCCTGGAAGACCAGTAGTTGTTTCCGATGCACATCTGGAGGCATTCTGTAATCTGTGGACTATCAGAGTGTTGATGAAACACAGAAATTGCATCGGGATTGAATACAACAGCCACCATGTGCACTTTCCTCCATGGGAGTAATTTCTCAAACAGTCTACGCTTTGATCGTTAACTGGAAGACCAGTAGTAGTTTCCGATGCACAACTGGTGGCATTCTGAAATCTGTGGACTATCAGAGTGTTGTTGAAACACAGAGAATGTATCGGGATTGATTACAACATTTACCATGCGCACTTTCCTCAATGGGAGTAATGTCCCAAAGAGTTTACGATTTGATCGTTCCCTGAAAAGCCAGTAGTAGTTTCCGATGCACATCTGGAGGCATTCTGTAATCTGTGGACTATCAGAGTGTTGATGAATCACAGAAATTGCTTCGGGATTGAATACAACAGTCTCCATGCGCAGTTTACTCCATGGGAGTAATGTCTTAAACAGTCTACGCTTTGATCGTTCCCTGGAAGAACAGAAGTAGTTTCAATTGCAAATCTGGAGGCATTATGTAATCTGTGGACTATCAGAGTATTGATGAAACACAGAAATTGCATCGGGATTGAATACAACAGTCACCATGCGCACTTTCCTCCATGGGAGTAATGTTTCAAAGAGTTCACGCTTTGATCGTTCCCTGGAAGACCAGTAGTAGTTTCCGATGCACATCTGGAGGCTTTCTGTAATCTGTGGACTATCAGAGTGTTGATGAAACACAGAAATTGCATCGGGATTGAATACAACAGTTACCATGCGCACTTTCCTCCATGGCAGTAATTCTCAAACAATCTACTATTTGATCGTTCCCAGGAAGACCAGTAGTAGTTTCCGATGCACAATTGCTGGCATTCTGTAATCTGTGGAGTATCAGAGTGTTGATGAAACACAGAAATTGCATCGGGTTTTGAATACCACAATTACCATGCGCACTTTCCTCCATGTTAGTAATGTCTCTAACAGTCTACCCTTTGATCGTTCCCCGGAAGACCAGTGGTAATTTCCGATGCACATCTGGAGGCATTCTGTAATCTGTGGACTATCAGAGTGTTGATGAAACACAGAAATTGCATCGGGATTGAATACAACAGTTACAATGCGCACTTTCCTCCATGGGAGTAATTCTCAAACAGTCTACGATTTGGTCGTTCCCTGGAAGACCAGTAGTAGTTTCCGATGCACATCTGGTGGCATTCTGTAATCTGTGGAGTATCAGAGTGTTGATGAAACACAGACAATGCAACGGATTGATTACAACAGTTACCAAGCGCACTTTCCTCCATGGGAGTAATGTCCCAAAGAGTTTACGCTTTGATCTTTCCCTGAAATACCAGTAGTAGTTTCCGATGCACATCTGGAGGCAATCTGTAATCAGTGTACTATCAGAGTGTTGATGAAACACCGAAATTGCATCGGGATTGAATACAACAGTCACCATGAGCACATTCCTCCATAAAAGTAATGTTTCAAACGGTCTACGCTTTGATCGTTCCCTGGAAGACCGGTAGTAGTTTCCGATGAATATCTGGAGGCATTCTGTAATCTTTGGACTATTAGAGTGTTGATGAAACACAGAAATTGCATCGGGATTGAATACAACAGTCACCTTGCGCACTTTCCTCCATGGGAGTAATGTCTCTGACAGTCTACGCTTTGATCGTTCCCTGGAAGACCAGTAGTAGTTTCCGATGCACATCTGGTCGTTCCCTACGCTGTAATCTGTGGACTATCAGAGTGTTGATGAAACACAGAAATTGCATCGGGATTGAATACAACAGTTACAATGCGCACTTTCCTCCATGGGAGTAATTCTCAAACAGTCTACGATTTGGTCGTTCCCTGGAAGACCAGTAGTAGTTTCCGATGCACATCTGGAGGCAATCTGTAATCAGTGTACTATCAGAGTGTTGATGAAACACCGAAATTGCATCGGGATTGAATACAACAGTCACAATGAGCACATTCCTCCATAAAAGTAATGTTTCAAACGGTCTACGCTTTGATCGTTCCCTGGAAGACCGGTAGTAGTTTCCGATGAATATCTGGAGGCATTCTGTAATCTGTGGACTATTAGAGTGTTGATGAAACACAGAAATTGCATCGGGATTGAATGCAACAGTTACCATGCGCACTTTCCTCCATGGGAGTAATGTCCCAAAGAGTTTATGCTTTGATCGTTCCCTGAAATACCAGTAGTAGTTTCCGATGCACATCTGGAGGCAATCTGTAATCAGTGTACTATCAGAGTGTTGATGAATCACCGAAATTGCATCGGGATTGAATACAACAGTCACCATGAGCACATTCCTCCATAAAAGTAATGTTTCAAACGGTCTACGCTTTGATCGTTCCCTGGAAGACCGGTAGTAGTTTCCGATGAATATCTGGAGGCATTCTGTAATCTGTGGACTATTCGAGTGTTGATGAAACACAGAAATTGCATCGGGATTGAATACAACATTTACCATGTGCACTTTCCTCCATGGGAGTAATGTCTCTGACAGTCTACGCTTTGATCGTTCCCTGGAAGACCAGTAGTAGTTTCCGATGTACATCTGGAGGCTTCCTGTAATCTGTGGACTATCAGAGTGTTGATGAAACACAGAAATTGCATCGGGATTGAATACAACAGTTACAATGCGCACTTTCCTCCATGGGAGTAATTCTCAAACAGTCTACGATATGGTCGTTCCCTGGAAGACCAGTAGTAGTTTCCGATGCACAACTGGTGGCATTCTGAAATCTGTGGACTATCAGAGAGTTGTTGAAACACAGAGAATGTATCGGGATTGATTACAACATTTACCATGCGCACTTTCCTCAACGGGAGTAATGTCCCAAAGAGTTTACGATTTGATCGTTCCCTGAAAAGCCAGTAGTAGTTTCCGATGCACATCTGGAGGCATTCTGTAATCTGTGGACTATCAGAGTGTTGATGAATCACAGAAATTGCTTCGGGATTGAATACAACAGTCTCCATGCGCAGTTTCCTCCATGGGAGTAATGTCTTAAACAGTCTACGCTTTGATCGTTCCCTGGAAGAACAGAAGTAGTTTCAATTGCAAATCTGGAGGCATTATGTAATCTGTGGACTATCAGAGTATTGATGAAACACAGAAATTGCATCCGGATTGAATACAACAGTCACCATGCGCACTTTCCTCCATGGGAGTAATGTTTCAAAGAGTTCACGCTTTGATCGTTCCCTGGAAGACCAGTAGCAGTTTCCGATGCACATCTGGAGGCATTCTGTAATCTGTGTACTATCAGAGTGTTGATGAAACACAGAAATTGCATCGGGATTGAATACAACAACCACCATGCGCACTTTCCTCCATGGGAGTAATGTCTCAAACAGTCTACGCTGTGATCGTTCCCTGGAAGACCAGTAGTAGTTTCAGATGCTCATCTGGAGGCATTCTGTAATCTGTGGACTATCAGAGTGTTGATGAAACACAGAAATTGCATCGGGTTTTGAATACCACAGTTACCATGCGCACTTTCCTCCAAGGGAGTAATGTCTCAAACAGCCTACGCTTTGATCGTTAACTGGAAGACCAGTAGTAGTTTCCGATGCACATCTGGAGGCTTTCTGTAATCTGTGGACTATCAGAGTGTTGATGAAACACAGAAATTGCATCGGGATTGAATACAACAGTTACCATGCGCACTTTCCTCCATGGCAGTAATTCTCAAACAATCTACTATTTGATCGTTCCCAGGAAGACCAGTAGTAGTTTCCGATGCACAATTGCTGGCATTCTGTAATCTGTGGAGTATCAGGGTGTTGATGAAACACAGAAATTGCATCGGGTTTTGAATACCACAATTACCATGCGCACTTTCCTCCATGGGAGTAATGTCTCTAACAGTCTACCCTTTGACCGTTCCCCGGAAGACCAGTGGTAATTTCCGATGCACATCTGGAGGCATTCTGTAATCTGTGGAGTATCAGAGTGTTGATGAAACACAGAAATTGCATCGGGATTGAATACAACATTTACCATGCGCACTTTCCTCCATGGGAGTAATGTCTCTGTCAGTCTACGCTTTGATCGTTCCCTGGAAGACCAGTAGTAGTTTCCGATGCACATCTGGAGGCTTCCTGTAATCTGTGGACTATCAGAGTGTTGATGAAACACAGAAATTGCATCGGGATTGAATACAACAGTTACAATGCGCACTTTCCTCCATGGGAGTAATTCTCAAACAGTCTACGATTTGGTCGTTCCCTGGAAGACCAGTAGTAGTTTCCGATGCACATCTGGTGGCATTCTGTAATCTGTGGACTATCAGAGTGTTGATGAAACACAGACAATGCATCGGATTGATTACAACAGTTACCATGCGCACTTTCCTCCATGGGAGTAATGTCCCAAAGAGTTTACGCTTTGATCGTTCCCTGAAATACCAGTAGTAGTTTCCGATGCACATCTGGAGGCAATCTGTAATCAGTGTACTATCAGAGTGTTGATGAAACACCGAAATTGCATCGGGATTGAATACAACAGTCACCATGAGCACATTCCTCCATAAAAGTAATGTTTCAAACGGTCTACGCTTTGATCGTTCCCTGGAAGACCGGTAGTAGTTTCCGATGAATATCTGGAGGCATTCTGTAATCTGTGGACTATCAGAGTGTTGATGAAACACAGAAATTGCATCGGGATTGAATACAACAGTCACCATGCGCACATTCCTCCACGGGAGTAATGTCTCAAACTGTCTGCGCTTTGATCGTTCCCTGGAAGACCAGTAGTAGTTTCCGATGCACATCGGGAGGCATTCTGTAATCTGTGGACTATCAGAGTGTTGATGAAACACAGAAATTGCATCGGGATTGAATACAGCAGTCACCTTGCGCACTTTCCTCCATGGGATTAATGTCTCTAACAGTCTACGCTTTGATCGTTCCCTGGAAGACCAGTAGTAGTTTGCGATGCACATCTGGAGGCTTTCCGTAATCAGTGGACTATCAGAGTGTTGATGAAACACTGAAATTGCATCGGGATTGAATACAACAGTCACCATGCGCACTTTCCTCCATGGGAGTAATGTCTCTAACAGTCTACGCTTTGATCGTTCCTTGGAAGACCAGTAGTAGTTTCCGATGCACATCTGGAGGCTTTCTGTAATCTGTGGACTATCAGAGTGTTGATGAAACACAGAAATTGCATCGGGATTGAATACAACAGTCACCATGAGCACGTTCCACCATAAAAGTAATGTCTCAAACGGTCTACGCTTTGATCGTTCCCTGGAAGACCGGTAGTAGTTTCCGATGAACATCTGGAGGCATTCTGTAATCTGTGGACTATTAGAGTGTTGAAGAAACATAGATATTTCATCGGGATTGAATACAACAGCCACCATGCGCACTTTCCTCCATGGGAGTAATGTCTCTAACAGTCTACGTTTTTATCGTTCCCTGGAAGACCAGTAGTAGTTTCCGATGCACATCTGGAGGCTTTCTGTAATCTGTGGACTACCAGAGTGTTGATGAAACACAGAAATTGCATCGGGATTGAATACAACAGTCACCATGCGCACTTTCCTTCATGGGAGTAATTCTCAAACAGTCTACGCTTTGATCGTTCCCTGGAAGACCATTAGTAGTTTCCGATGCACATCTGGGGGCATTCTGTAATCTGTGGACTATCAGAGAGTTGATGAAACACTGAAATTGCTTCGGGATTGAATACAACAGTCACCATGCGCACTTTCCTGGATGGGAGTAATGTCTGAAACAGTCTACGTTTTGATCGTTCCCGGGAAGGCCAGTAGTAGTTTCTGATCCACATCTCGTGGCATTCTGTAATCTGTGGACTATCAGAGTGTTGATGAAACACAGAAAATGCCACGGGATTAAATACAACAGTTACCATGCGCACTTTCCTTCATGTGAGTAATGTCTCAAAGAGTTTACGCTTTGATCGTTCCCTGAAAGACCAGTAGTAGTTTCCGATGCACATCTGGAGGCATTCTGTAATCTGTGGACTATCAGAGTGTTGATGAAACACAGAAATTGCATCGGGATTGAATACAACAGTCACCATGCTCTTATTCCTCCATAAAAGTAATATCTCAAACAGTCTACGCTTTGATCGTTCCCTGTAAGGCCAGTAGTAGTTTCCGATGCACATCTGGAGACATTCTGTAATCTGTGGGCTATCAGAGTGTTGATGAAACACAGAAATTGCATCGGGATTGAATACAACAGTCACCATGAGAACTTTCCTCCATGGGAGTAATGTCTCAAACAGTCTACGCTTTGATCGTTCCCTGGAAGACAAGTAGAAGTTTCCGATACACATCTGGAGGCATTCTGTAATCTGTGGACTATCAAAGTGTTGATGAAACACAGAAATTGCATCGGGATTGAATACAGCATTCACTATGCGCACTTTCCTCCATGGGAGTAATGTCTCTAACAGTCTACGCTTTGATCGTTCCCTGGAAGACCAGTAGTAGTTTCCGATTAAAATCTGGAGGCATTCTGTAATCTGTGAACTATTAGAGTGTTTATGAATCACAGAAATTGCATCGGGATTGAATACAACAGTCACCATGCGCACTTTCCTCCATGGGAGTAATGTCCCAAACAGTCTACGCTTTGATCGTTCCCTGGAAGACCAGTAGTAGTTTCCGATGCACATCGGGAGGCATTCTGTAATCTGTGGACTATCAGAGTGTTGATGAAACACAGAAATCGCATCGGGATTGAATACAACAGTCACCATCCGCACTTTCCTCCATGGGAGTAATGTCCCAAACAGTCTACGTTTGGATCGTTCCCAGGAAGACCATTAGTAGTTTCCGATGCACATCTCGAGGCATTCTGTAATCTGTGGACTATCAGAGTGTTGATGAAACACAGAAAATGCATCATTATTGAATACAACAATCACCATGCGCACTTTCCTCCATGGTAGTAATGTCTCAAGGAGTTTACGCTTTGATCGTTCCCTGGAAGTCCAGTAGTAGTTTCCGATGCACATCTGGATGCATTCTGTAATCTGTGGAATTTCAGACTGTTGATGAAACACAGAAATTGCATCGGGTTTTGAATACCACAGTTACCATGCGCACTTTCCTCCATGGCAGTAATTCTCAAAGAATCTACTATTTGATCGTTCCCAGGAAGACCAGTAGTAGTTTCCGATGCACAATTGCTGGCATTCTGTAATCTGTGGAGTATCAGAGTGTTGATGAAACACAGAAATTGCATCGGGTTTTGAATACCACAATTACCATGCGCACTTTCCTCCATGGGAGTAATGTCTCTAACAGTCTACCCTTTGATCGTTCCCCGGAAGACCAGTGGTAATTTCCGATGCACATCTGGAGGCATTCTGTAATCTGTGGAGTATCAGAGTGTTGATGAATCACAGAAATTGCATCGGGATTGAATACAACATTTACCATGCGCACTTTCCTCCATGGGAGTAATGTCTCTGACAGTCTACACTTTCATCGTTCCCTGGAAGACCAGTAGTAGCTTCCGGTGCACATCTGGAGGCTTCCTGTAATCTGTGGACTATCAGAGTGTTGATGAAACACAGAAATTGCATCGGGATTGAATACAACAGTTACAATGCGCACTTTCCTCCATGGGAGTAATTCTCAAACAGTCTACGATTTGGTCGTTCCCTGGAAGACCAGTAGTAGTTTCCGATGCACATCTGGTGGCATTCTGTAATCTGTGGACTATCAGAGTGTTGATGAAACACAGACAATGCATCGGATTGATTACAACAGTTACCATGCGCACTTTCCTCCATGGGAGTAATGTCCCAAAGAGTTTACGCTTTGATCGTTCCCTGAAATACCAGTAGTAGTTTCCGATGCACATCTGGAGGCAATCTGTAATCAGTGTACTATCAGAGTGTTGATGAAACACCGAAATTGCATCGGGATTGAATACAACAGTCACCATGAGCACATTCCTCCATAAAAGTAATGTTTCAAACGGTCTACGCTTTGATCGTTCCCTGGAAGACCGGTAGTAGTTTCCGATGAATATCTGGAGGCATTCTGTAATCTGTGGACTATTAGAGTTTTAATGAAACACAGATATTGCATCGGGATTGAATACAACAGCCACCATGCGCACTTTCCTCCATGGGAGTAATGTCTAAAACAGTCTACGCTTTGATCGTTCCCTGGAAGACCAGTAGTAGTCCCCGATGCACATCTGGAGGCTTTCTGTAATCTGTGGACTACCAGAGTGTTGATGAAACACAGAAATTGCATCGGGATTGAATACAACAGTCACCATGCGCACATTCTTTCATGGGAGTAATTCTCAAACAGTCTACGCTTTGATCGTTCCCTGGAAGACGAGTAGTAGTTTCCGATGCACATCTGGAGGCATTCTGTAATCTGTGGACTATCAGAGTGTTGATGAAACACAGAAATTGCATCGGGATTGAATACAGCAGTCACCTTGCGCACTTTCCTCCATGGGAGTAATGTCTCTAACAGTCTACGATTTGATCGTTCCCTGGAAGACCAGTAGTAGTTTGCGATGCACATCTGGAGGCTTTCCGTAATCAGTGGACTATCAGAGTGTTGATGAAACACTGAAATTGCATCGGGATTGAATACAACAGTCACCATGCGCACTTTCCTCCATGGGAGTAATGTCTCTAACAGTCTACGCTTTGATCGTTCCTTGGAAGACCAGTAGTAGTTTCCGATGCACATCTGGAGGCTTTCTGTAATCTGTGGACTATCAGAGTGTTGATGAAACACAGAAATTTCATCGGGATTGAATACAACAGTCACCATGAGCACGTTCCACCATAAAAGTAATGTCTCAAACGGTCTACGCTTTGATCGTTCCCTGGAAGACCGGTAGTAGTTTCCGATGAACATCTGGAGGCATTCTGTAATCTGTGGACTATTAGAGTGTTGATGAAACACAGATATTTCATCGGGATTGAATACAACAGCCACCATGCGCACTTTCCTCCATGGGAGTAATGTCTCAAACAGTCTACGTTTTGATCGTTCCCTGGAAGACCAGTAATAGTTTCCGATGCACATCTGGAGGCTTTCTGTAATCTGTGGACTACCAGAGTGTTGATGAAACACAGAAATTGCATCGGGATTGAATACAACAGTCACCATGCGCCCTTTCCTTCATGGGAGTAATTCTCAAACAGTCTACGCTTTGATCGTTCCCTGGAAGACCATTAGTAGTTTCCGATGCACATCTGGGGGCATTCTGTAATCTGTGGACTATCAGAGAGTTGATGAAACACAGAAATTGCTTCGGGATTGAATACAACAGTCACCATGCGCACTTTCCTGGATGGGAGTAATGTCTGAAACAGTCTACGCTTTGATCGTTCCCGGGAAGGCCAGTAGTAGTTTCCGATTAAAATCTGGAGGCATTCTGTAATCTGTGAACTATTAGAGTGTTTATGAATCACAGAAATTGCATCGGGATTGAATACAACAGTCACCATGCGCACTTTCCTCCATGGGAGTAATGTCCCAAACAGTCTACGCTTTGATCGTTCCCTGGAAGACCAGTAGTAGTTTCCGATGCACATCGGGAGGCATTCTGTAATCTGTGGACTATCAGAGTGTTGATGAAACACAGATATCGCATCGGGATTGAATACAACAGTCACCATCCGCACTTTCCTCCATGGGAGTAATGTCCCAAACAGTCTACGTTTGGATCGTTCCCAGGAAGACCATTAGTAGTTTCCGATGCACATCTCGCGGCATTCTGTAATCTGTGGACTATCAGAGTGTTGATGAAACACAGAAAATGCATCGTGATTAAATACAACAATCACCATGCGCACTTTCCTCCATGGTAGTAATGTCTCAAGGAGTTTACGCTTTGATCGTTCCCTGGAAGTCCAGTAGTAGTTTCCGATGCATATCTGGATGCATTCTGTAATCTGCGGAGTATCAGAGTGTTGATGAAACACAGAAATTGCATCGGGATTGAATACAACAGTCACCATGCGCCCTTACCTCCATGGGAGTAATGTCTAAAACAGTCTACGCTTTGATCGTTCCCTGGAAGACCAGTAGTAGTCCCCGATGCACATCTGGAGGCTTTCTGTAATCTGTGGACTACCAGAGTGTTGATGAAACACAGAAATTGCATCGGGATTGAATACAACAGTCACCATGCGCACTTTCTTTCATGGGAGTAATTCTCAAACAGTCTACGCTTTGATCGTTCCCTGGATGACCAGTAGTAGTTTCCGATGCACATCTGGAGGCATTCTGTAATCTGTGGACTATCAGAGTGTTGATGAAACACAGAAATTGCATCGGGATTGAATACAGCAGTCACCTTGCGCACTTTCCTCCATGAGAGTAATGTCTCTAACAGGCTACGCTTTGATCGTTCCCTGGAAGACCAGTAGTAGTTTCCGATGCACATCTGGAGGCTTTCTGTAATCTGTGGACTATCAGAGTGTTGATGAAACACAGAAATTGCATCGGGATTGAATACAACAGTCACCATGAGCACGTTCCTCCATAAAAGTAATGTCTCAAACGGTCTACGCTTTGATCGTTCCCTGGAAGACCGGTAGTAGTTTCCGATGAACATCTGGAGGCATTCTGTAATCTGTGGACTATTAGAGTGTTGATGAAACACAGATATTTCATCGGGATTGAATACAACAGCCACCATGCGCACTTTCCTCCATGGGAGTAATGTCTCAAACAGTCTACGTTTTGATCGTTCCCTGGAAGACCAGTAGTAGTTTCCGATGCACATCTGGAGGCTTTCTGTAATCTGTGGACTACCAGAGTGTTGATGAAACACAGAAATTGCATCGGGATTGAATACAACAGTCACCATGCGCACTTTCCTCCATGGGAGTAATGTCCCAAACAGTCTACGCTTTGATCGTTCCCTGGAAGACCAGTAGTAGTTTCCGATGCACATCGGGAGGCATTCTGTAATCTGTGGACCACCAGAGTCTTGATGAAACACAGAAATTGCATCGGGATTGGATACAACAGTCACCATGCGCACTTTCTTTCATGGGAGTAATTCTCAAACAGTCTACGCTTTGATCGTTCCCTGGAAGACCAGTAGTAGTTTCCGATGCACATCTGGAGGCATTCTGTAATCTGTGGACTATCAGAGTGTTGATGAAACACAGAAATTGCATCGGGATTGAATACAGCAGTCACCTTGCGCACTTTCCTCCATGGGAGTAATGTCTCTAACAGTCTACGCTTTGATCGTTCCCTGGAAGACCAGTAGTAGTTTGCGATGCACATCTGGAGGCTTTCCGTAATCGGTGGACTATCAGAGTGTTGATGAAACACTGAAATTGCATCGGGATTGAATACAACAGTCACCATGCGCACTTTCCTCCATGGGAGTAATGTCTCTAACAGTCTACGCTTTGATCGTTCCCTGGAAGACCAGTAGTAGTTTCCGATGCACATCTGGAGGCTTTCTGTAATCTGTGGACTATCAGAGTGTTGATGAAACACAGAAATTGCATCGGGATTGAATACAACAGTCACCATGAGCACGTTCCTCCATAAAAGTAATGTCTCAAACGGTCTACGCTTTGATCGTTCCCTGGAAGACCGGTAGTAGTTTCCGATGAACATCTGGAGGCATTCTGTAATCTGTGGACTATTAGAGTGTTGATGAAACACAGATATTTCATCCGGATTGAATACAACAGCCACCATGCGCACTTTACTCCATGGGAGTAATGTCTAAAACAGTCTACGCTTTGATCGTTCCCTGGAAGACCAGTAGTAGTTTCCGATGCACATCTGGAGGCTTCCTGTAATCTGTGGACTATCAGAGTGTTGATGAAACACAGAAATTGCATCGGGATTGAATACAACAGTTACAATGCGCACTTTCCTCCATGGGAGTAATTCTCAAACAGTCTACGATTTGGTCGTTCCCTGGAAGACCAGTAGTAGTTTCCGATGCACATCTGGTGGCATTCTGTAATCTGTGGACTATCAGAGTGTTGATGAAACACAGACAATGCATCGGATTGATTACAACAGTTACCATGCGCACTTTCGTCCATGGGAGTAATGTCCCAAAGAGTTTACGCTTTGATCGTTCCCTGAAATACCAGTAGTAGTTTCCGATGCACATCTGGAGGCAATCTGTAATCAGTGTACTATCAGAGTGTTGATGAAACACCGAAATTGCATCGGGATTGAATACAACAGCCACCATGCGCACTTTCCTCCATGGGAGTAATGTCTAAAACAGTCTACGGTTTGATCGTTCCCTGGAAGACCAGTAGTAGTCCCCGATGCACATCTGGAGGCTTTCTGTAATCTGTGGACTACCAGAGTGTTGATGAAACACAGAAATTGCATCGGGATTGAATACAACAGTCACCATGCGCACATTCTTTCATGGGAGTAATTCTTAAACAGTCTACGCTTTGATCGTTCCATGGAAGACCAGTAGTAGTTTCCGATGCACATCTGGAGGCATTCTGTAATCTGTGGACTATCAGAGTGTTGATGAAACACAGAAATTGCATCGGGATTGAATACAGCAGTCACCTTGCGCACTTTCCTCCATGGGAGTAATGTCTCTAACAGTCTACGCTTTGATCGTTCCCTGGAAGACCAGTAGTAGTTTGCGATGCACATCTGGAGGCTTTCCGTATTCAGTGGACTATCAGAGTGTTGATGAAACACTGAAATTGCATCGGGATTGAATACAACAGTCACCATGTGCACTTTCCTCCATGGGAGTAATGTCTCTAACAGTCTACGCTTTGATCGTTCATTGGAAGACCAGTAGTAGTTTCCGATGCACATCTGGAGGCTTTCTGTAATCTGTGGACTATCAGAGTGTTGATGAAACACAGAAATTGCATCGTGATTGAATACAACAGTCACCATGAGCACGTTCCACCATAAAAGTAATGTCTCAAACGGTCTACGCTTTGATCGTTCCCTGGAAGACCGGTAGTAGTTTCCGATGAACATCTGGAGGCATTCTGTAATCTGTGGTCTATCAGAGTGTTGATGAAACACAGATATTTCATCGGGATTGAATACAACAGTCACCATGAGCACTTTCCTCCACGGGAGGTATGTCTCCAACAGTCTACGCTTTGATCGTTCCCTGGAAGTCCAGTAGTAGTTTCCGATGCACATCTGGATGCATTCTGTAATCTGCGGAGTATCAAAGTGTTGATGAAACACAGAAATTGCATCGGGATTGAATACAACAGTCACCATGCGCCCTTTCCTCCGTGGGAGTAATTCTCAAACAGTCTACGCTTTGATCGTTCCCTGGAAGACCATTAGTAGTTTCCGATGCACATCTGGAGGTATTCTGTAATCTGTGGATTATCAGAGTGTTGATGAAACACAGAAATTGCATCGGGATTGAATACAAAAGTCACCAAGTGCACATTCCTGCATAAAAGTAATGTATCAAATAGTCTACGCTTTGATCGTTACCTGGAAGACCAGTAGAAATTTCCGATGACCATCTGGAGGCATTCTGTAATCTGTGGACTATCAGAGTGTTGATGAAACACAGAAATTGCATCGGGATTGAATACAACAGTCACCATGCTCTTATTAATCCATAAAAGTAATATCTCAAACAGTCTACGCTTTGATCGGTCCCTGTAGGACCAGTAGTAGTTTCCGATGCACATCTGGAGGCATTCTGTAATCTGTGGGCTATCAGAGTGTTGATGAAACACAGAAATTGCATCGGGATTGAATACAACAGTCACCATGAGAACTTTCCTCCATGGAAGTAATGTCTCAAACAGTCTACGCTTTGATCGTTCCCTGGAAGACCAGTAGAAGTTTCCGATACACATCTGGAGGCATTCTGTAATCAGTGGACTATCAGAGTGTTGATGAAACACAGAAATTGCATCGGGATTGAATACAGCAGTCACCATGCGCACTTTCCTCCATGGGAGTAATGTCTCTAACAGTCTACGCTTTGATCGTTCCCTGGAAGACCAGTAGTAGTTTCCGATGCACATCTGGAGGCATTCTGTAATCTGTGGACTATCAGAGTGTTGATGAAACACAGAAATTGCATCGGGATTGAATACAGCAGTCACCTTGCGCACTTTCCTCCATGGGAGTAATGTCTCTAACAGTCTACGCTTTGATCGTTCCCTGGAAGACCAGTAGTAGTTTGCGATGCACATCTGGAGGCTTTCCGTAATCAGTGGACTATCAGAGTGTTGATGAAACACTGAAATTGCATCGGGATTGAATACAACAGTCACCATGCGCACTTTCCTCCATGGGAGTAATGTCTCTAACAGTCTACGCTTTGATCGTTCCCTGGAAGACCAGTAGTAGTTTCCGATGCACATCTGGAGGCTTTCTGTAATCTGTGGACTATCAGAGTGTTGATGAAACACAGAAATTGCATCGGGATTGAATACAACAGTCACCATGAGCACGTTCCTCCATGAAAGTAATGTCTCAAACGGTCTACGCTTTGATCGTTCCCTGGAAGACCGGTAGTAGTTTCCGATGAACATCTGGAGGCATTCTGTAATCTGTGGACTATTAGAGTGTTGATGAAACACAGATATTTCATCGGGATTGAATACAACAGCCACCATGCGCACTTTACTCCATGGGAGTAATGTCTAAAACAGTCTACGCTTTGATCGTTCCCTGGAAGACCAGTAGTAGTTTCCGATGCACATCTGGAGGCTTCCTGTAATCTGTGGACTATCAGAGTGTTGATGAAACACAGAAATTGCATCGGGATTGAATACAACAGTTACAATGCGCACTTTCCTCCATGGGAGTAATTCTCAAACAGTCTACGATTTGGTCGTTCCCTGGAAGACCAGTAGTAGTTTCCGATGCACATCTGGTGGCATTCTGTAATCTGTGGACTATCAGAGTGTTGATGAAACACAGACAATGCATCGGATTGATTACAACAGTTACCATGCGCACTTTCCTCCATGGGAGTAATGTCCCAAAGAGTTTACGCTTTGATCGTTCCCTGAAATACCAGTAGTAGTTTCCGATGCACATCTGGAGGCAATCTGTAATCAGTGTACTATCAGAGTGTTGATGAAACACCGAAATTGCATCGGGATTGAATACAACAGCCACCATGCGCACTTTCCTCCATGGGAGTAATGTCTAAAACAGTCTACGGTTTGATCGTTCCCTGGAAGACCAGTAGTAGTCCCCGATGCACATCTGGAGGCTTTCTGTAATCTGTGGACTACCAGAGTGTTGATGAAACACAGAAATTGCATCGGGATTGAATACAACAGTCACCATGCGCACATTCTTTCATGGGAGTAATTCTTAAACAGTCTACGCTTTGATCGTTCCATGGAAGACCAGTAGTAGTTTCCGATGCACATCTGGAGGCATTCTGTAATCTGTGGACTATCAGAGTGTTGATGAAACACAGAAATTGCATCGGGATTGAATACAGCAGTCACCTTGCGCACTTTCCTCCATGGGAGTAATGTCTCTAACAGTCTACGCTTTGATCGTTCCCTGGAAGACCAGTAGTAGTTTGCGATGCACATCTGGAGGCTTTCCGTATTCAGTGGACTATCAGAGTGTTGATGAAACACTGAAATTGCATCGGGATTGAATACAACAGTCACCATGTGCACTTTCCTCCATGGGAGTAATGTCTCTAACAGTCTACGCTTTGATCGTTCATTGGAAGACCAGTAGTAGTTTCCGATGCACATCTGGAGGCTTTCTGTAATCTGTGGACTATCAGAGTGTTGATGAAACACAGAAATTGCATCGGGATTGAATACAACAGTCACCATGAGCACGTTCCACCATAAAAGTAATGTCTCAAACGGTCTACGCTTTGATCGTTCCCTGGAAGACCGGTAGTAGTTTCCGATGAACATCTGGAGGCATTCTGTAATCTGTGGACTATTAGAGTGTTGATGAAACACAGATATTTCATCGGGATTGAATACAACAGCCACCATGCGCACTTTCCTCCATGGGAGTAATGTCTCAAACAGTCTACGTTTTGATCGTTCCCTGGAAGACCAGTAGTAGTTTCCGATGCACATCT
This sequence comes from Schistocerca gregaria, assembly GCF_023897955.1. NCBI lineage: Eukaryota > Metazoa > Arthropoda > Insecta > Orthoptera > Acrididae > Schistocerca > Schistocerca gregaria. The sequence goes on from NC_064921.1 coordinate 8,388,210, forward strand.
GGAGGCTTTCTGTAATCTGTGGACTACCAGAGTGTTGATGAAACACAGAAATTGCATCGGGATTGAATACAACAGTCACCATGCGCACTTTCCTTCATGGGAGTAATTCTCAAACAGTCTACGCTTTGATCGTTCCCTGGAAGACCATTAGTAGTTTCCGATGCACATCTGGGGGCATTCTGTAATCTGTGGACTATCAGAGGGTTGATGAAACACAGAAATTGCTTCGGGATTGAATACAACAGTCACCATGCGCACTTTCCTGGATGGGAGTAATGTCTGAAACAGTCTACGCTTTGATCGTTCCCTGGAAGACCAGTAGAAGTTTCCGATACACATCGCGAGGCATTCTGTAATCTGTGGACTATCAGAGTGTTGATGAAACACAGAAATCGCATCGGGATTGAATACAACAGTCACCATCCGCACTTTCCTCCATGGGAGTAATGTCCCAAACAGTCTACGTTTGGATCGTTCCAAGGAAGACCATTAGTAGTTTCCGATGCACATCTCGCGGCATTCTGTAATATGTGGACTATCAGAGTGTTGATGAAACACAGAAAATGCATCGTGATTGAATACAACAATCACCATGCGCACTTTCCTCCATGGTAGTAATGTCTCAAGGTGTTTACGCTTTGATCGTTCCCTGGAAGTCCAGTAGTAGTTTCCGATGCACATCTGGATGCATTCTGTAATCTGCGGAGTATCAGAGTGTTGATGAAACACAGAAATTGCATCGGGATTGAATACAACAGTCACCACGCGCCCTTTCCTCCGTGGGAGTAATTCTCAAACAGTCTACGCTTTGATCGTTCCCTGGAAGACCAATAGTAGTTTCCGATGCACATCTGGTGGCATTCTGTAATCTGTGGTCTATCAGAGTGTTGATGAAACACAGATATTTCATCGGGATTGAATACAACAGTCACCATGAGCACTTTCCTCCAGGGGAGGTATGTCTCCAACAGTCTACGCTTTGATCGTTCCCTGGAAGTCCAGTAGTAGTTTCCGATGCACATCTGGATGCATTCTGTAATCTGCGGAGTATCAGAGTGTTGATGAAACACAGAAATTGCATCGGGATTGAATACAACAGTCACCATGCGCCCTTTCCTCCGTGGGAGTAATTCTCAAACAGTCTACGCTTTGATCGTGCCCTGGAAGACCATTAGTAGTTTCCGATGCACATCTGGAGGTATTCTGTAATCTGTGGATTATCAGAGTGTTGATGAAACACAGAAATTGCATCGGGATTGAATACAAAAGTCACCAAGTGCACATTCCTGCATAAAAGTAATGTATCAAATAGTCTACGCTTTGATCGTTACCTGGAAGACCAGTAGAAATTTCCGATGACCATCTGGAGGCATTCTGTAATCTGTGGACTATCAGAGTGTTGATGAAACACAGAAATTGCTTCGGGTTTGAATACAACAGTCACCCTGCGCACTTTCCTCCACAGCTGTAATGTCTCAAACAGTCTACGCTTTGATCGTTCCCTGGAAGACCAGCAGTAGTTTCCGAAGAACATCTGGAGGCATTCTGTAATCTGTGGACTATCAGAGTGTTGATGAAACACAGAAATTGCATCGGGATTGAATTCAACAGTCAACATGCACACATTCCTCCACAGGAGTAATGTCTCAAACTGTCTACGCTTTGATCGTTCCCTGGAAGACCAGTAGTAGTTTCCGATGCACATCTGGAGGCATTCTGTAATCTGTGGAGTACCAGAGTGTTGATGAAACACAGAAATTGCATCGGGATTGAATAAAACAGACACCATGCGCACTTTCCTCCATGGGAGTAATTCTCAAACAGTCTACGCTTTGATCGTTCCCTGGAAGACCAGTAGTAGTTTCCGATGCACATCTCGTGGCATTCTGTAATCTGTGGACTATCAGAGTGTTGATGAAACACAGAAATTGCATCGGGATTGAATACAACAGTCACCATGAGCACGTTCCTCCATAAAAGTAATGTCTCAAACGGTCTACGCTTTGATCGTTCCCTGGAAGACCGGTAGTAGTTTCCGATGAACATCTGGAGGCATTCTGTAATCTGTGGACTATTAGAGTGTTGATGAAACACAGATATTTCATCGGGATTGAATACAACAGCCACCAAGCGCACTTTCCTCCATGGGAGTAATGTCTCAAACAGTCTACGTTTTGATCGTTCCCTGGAAGACCAGTAGTAGTTTCCGATGCACATCTGGAGGCTTTCTGTAATCTGTGGACTACCAGAGTGTTGATGAAACACAGAAATTGCATCGGGATTGAATACAACAGTCACCATGCGCACTTTCCTTCATGGGAGTAATTCTCAAACAGTCTACGTTTTGATCGTTCCCTGGAAGACCAGTAGTAGTTTCCGATGCACATCTGGGGGCATTCTGTAATCTGTGGACTATCAGAGGGTTGATTAAACTCAGAAATTGCTTCGGGATTGAATACAACAGTCACCATGCGCACTTTCCTGGATGGGAGTAATGTCTGAAACAGTCTACGCTTTGATCGTTCCCGGGTAGGCCAGTAGTAGTTTCAGATGCACATCGGGATTGAATACAACAGTCAACATGCTCTTATTCCTCCATAAAAGTAATATCTCAAACAGTCTACGCTTTGATCGGTCCCTGTAAGACCAGTAGTAGTTTCCGATGCACATCTGGAGGCATTCTGTAATCTGTGGGCTATCAGAGTGTTGATGAAACACAGAAATTGCATCGGGATTGAATACAACAGTCACCATGAGAACTTTCCTCCATGGAAGTAATGTCTCAAACAGTCTACGCTTTGATCGTTCCCTGGATGACCAGTAGAAGTTTCCGATACACATCTGGAGGCATTCTGTAATCTGTGGACTATCAGAGTGTTGATGAAACACAGAAATTGCATCGGGATTGAATACAGCAGTCACCATGCGCACTTTCCTCCATGGGAGTAATGTCTCTAACAGTCTACGCTTTGATCGTTCCCTGGAAGACCAGTAGTAGTTGCCGATGCACATCTGGAGGCTTTCTGTAATCAGTGGACTATCAGAGTGTTGATGAAACACAGAAATTGCATCGGGATTGAATACAACAGTCACCATGCGCACTTTCCTCCATAGGAGTAATGTCTCAAACTGTCTACGCTTTGATCGTTCCCTGGAAGACCAGTAGTAGTTTACGATTAACATCTGGAGGCATTCTGTAATCTGTGAACTATCAGAGTGTTTATGAATCACAGAAATTGCATCGGGATTGAATACAACAGTCACCATGCGCACTTTCCTCCATGGGAGTAATGTCCCAAACAGTCTACGCTTTGATCGTTCCCTGGAAGACCAGTAGTAGTTTCCGATGCACATCGGGAGGCATTCTGTAATCTGTGGACTACCAGAGTCTTGATGAAGCACAGAAATTGCATCGGGATTGAATACAACAGTCACCATGCGCACTTTCTTTCATGGGAGTAATTCTCAAACAGTCTACGCTTTGATCGTTCCCTGGAAGACCAGTAGTAGTTTCCGATGCACATCTGGAGGCATTCTGTAATCTGTGGACTATCAGAGTGTTGATGAAACACAGAAATTGCATCGGGATTGAATACAGCAGTCACCTTGCGCACTTTCCTCCATGGGAGTAATGTCTCTAACAGTCTACGCTTTGATCGTTCCCTGGAAGACCAGTAGTATTTTGCGATGCACATCTGGAGGCTTTCCGTAATCAGTGGACTATCAGAGTGTTGATGAAACACTGAAATTGCATCGGGATTGAATACAACAGTCACCATGCGCACTTTCCTCCATGGGAGTAATGTCTCTAACAGTCTACGCTTTGATCGTTCCCTGGAAGACCAGTAGTAGTTTCCGATGCACATCTGGAGGCTTTCTGTAATCTGTGGACTATCAGAGTGTTGATGAAACACAGAAATTGCATCGGGATTGAATACAACAGTCACCATGAGCACGTTCCTCCATAAAAGTAATGTCTCAAACGGTCTACGCTTTGATCGTTCCCTGGAAGACCGGTAGTAGTTTCCGATGAACATCTGGAGGCATTCTGTAATCTGCGGACTATTAGAGTGTTGATGAAACACAGATATTTCATCGGGATTGAATACAACAGCCAACATGCGCACTTTACTCCATGGGAGTAATGTCTCAAACAGTCTACGTTTTGATCGTTCCCTGGAAGACCAGTAGTAGTTTCCGATGCACATCTGGAGGCTTTCTGTAATCTGTGGACTACCAGAGTGTTGATGAAACACAGAAATTGCATCGGGATTGAATTCAACAGTCACCATGCGCACTTTCCTTCATGGGAGTAATTCTCAAACAGTCGACGCTTTGATCGTTCACTGGAAGACCAGTAGTAGTTTCCGATGCACATCTGGGGGCATTCTGTAATCTGTGGACTATCAGAGAGTTGATGGAACACAGAAATTGCTTCGGGATTGAATACAACAGTCACCATGCGCACTTTCCTGGATGGGAGTAATGTCTGAAACAGTCTACGCTTTGATCGTTCCCAGGAAGACCAGTAGTAGTTTCTGATGCACATCTCGTGACATTCTGTAATCTGTGGACTATCAGAGTGTTGATGAAACACAGAAAATGCCACGGGATTAAATACAACAGTTACCATGCGCACTTTCCTTCATGTGAGTAATGTCTCAAAGAGTTTACGCTTTGATCGTTCCCTGAAAGACCAGTAGTAGTTTCCGATGCACATCTGGAGGCATTCTGTAATCTGTGGACTATCAGAGTGTTGATGAAACACCGAAATGGCATCGGGATTGAATACAACAGTCACCATGCTCTTATTCCTCCATAAAAGTAATATCTCAAACAGTCTACGCTTTGATCGTTCCCTGTAAGACCAGTAGTAGTTTCCGATGCACATCTGGAGGCATTCTGTAATCTGTGGGCTATCAGAGTGTTGATGAAACACAGAAATTACATCGGGATTGAATACAACAGACACCATGAGAACTTTACTCCATGGGAGTAATGTCTCTAACAGTCTACGCTTTGATCGTTCCCTGGAAGACCAGTAGAAGTTTCTGATACACATCTGGAGGCATTCTGTAATCTGTGGACTATCAGAGTGTTGAAGAAACACAGAAATAGCATCGGGATTGAATACAGCAGTCACCATGCGCACTTTCCTCCATGGGAGTAATGTCTCTAACAGTCTACGTTTTGATCGTTCTCTGGAAAACCAGTAGTAGTTGCCGATGCACATCTGGAGGCTTTCTGTAATCAGTGGACTATCAGAGTGTTGATGAAACACAGAAATTGCATCGGGATTGAATACAACAGTCACCATGCGCACTTTCCTCCATAGGAGTAATGTCTCAAACAGTCTACGCTTTGATCGTTCCCTGGAAGACCAGTAGTAGTTTCCGATTAACATCTGGAGGCATTCTGTAATCTGTGAACTATCAGAGTGTTTATGAATCACAGAAGTTGCATCGGGATTGAATACAACATTCACCATGCGCACTTTCCTCCATGGGAGTAATGTCACAAACAGTCTACGCTTTGATCGTTCCTTGGAAGACCAGTAGTAGTTTCCGATGCACATCGGGAGGCATTCTGTAATCTGTGGACTATCAGAGTGTTGATGAAACACAGAAATCGCATCGGGATTGAATACAACAGTCACCATCCGCACTTTCCTCCATGGGAGTAATGTCCCGAACAGTCTACGTTTGGATCGTTCCCAGGAAGACCATTAGTAGTTTCCGATGCACATCTCGCGGCATTCTGTAATCTGTGGACTATCAGAGTGTTGATGAAACACAGAAAATGCATCGTGATTGAATACAACAGCCACCATGCGCACTTTCCTCCATGGTAGTAATATCTCAAGGAGTTTACGCTTTGATCGTTCCCTGGAAGTCCAGTAGTAGTTTCCGATGCACATCTGGATGCATTCTGTAATCTGCGGAGTATTAGAGTGTTGATGAAACACAGAAATTGCATCGGGATTGAATACAACTGTCACCATGCGCACTTTCCTCCGTGGGAGTAATTCTCAAACAGTCTACGCTTTGATCGTTCCCTGGAAGACCAATAGTAGTTTCCGATGCACATCTGGTGGCATTCTGTAATCTGCGGTCTATCAGAGTGTTGATGAAACACAGATATTTTATCGGGATTCAATACAACAGTCACCATGAGCACTTTCCTCCACGGGAGGTATGTCTCCAACAGTCTACGCTTTGATCGTTCCCTGGAAGACCAGTGGTAGTTTCCGATGCACATCTGGAGGTATTCTGTAATCTGTGGATTATCAGAGTGTTGATGAAACACAGAAATTGCATCGGGATTGAATACAACAGTCACCAAGTGCACATTCCTGCATAAAAGTAATGTATCAAATAGTCTACGCTTTGATCATTACCTGGAAGACCAGTAGAAATTTCCGATGACCATCTGGAGGCATTCTGTAATCTGTGGACTATCAGAGTGTTGATGAAACACAGAAATTGTTCGGGATTGAATACAACAGTCACCCTGCGCACTTTCCTCCACAGCTGTAATGTCTCAAACAGTCTACGCTTTGATCGTTCCCTGGAAGACCAGCAGAAGTTTCCGAAGAACATCTGGAGGCATTCTGTAATCTGTGGACTATCAGAGTGTTGATGAAACACAGAAATTGCATCGGGATTGAATACAACAGTCACCATGCGCACATTCCTCCACGGGAGTAATGTCTCAAACTGTCTACGCTTTGATCGTTCCCTGGAAGACCAGTAGTAGTTTCCGATGCACATCTGGAGGCATTCTGTAATCTTTGGAGTATCAGAGTGTTGATGAAACACAGAAATTGCATCGGGATTGAATACAACAGACACCAAGCGCACTTTCCTCCATGGGAGTAATTCTCAAACAGTCTACGCTTTGATCGTTCCCTGGAAGACCAGTAGTAGTTTCCGATGCATATCTCGTGGCATTCTGTAATCTGTGGACTATCAGAATGTTGAAGAAACACAGAAAATGCATCGGGATTGAATACAACAGTCACCATGCGCACTTTCCTCCATGGGAGTAATGTCCCAAACAGTCTACGCTTTGATCGTTCCCTGGAAGTCCAGTAGTAGTTTCCGATGCACATCTGGTGGCATTCTGTAATCTGTGGTCTATCAGAGTGTTGATGAAACACAGAAATTGCATCGGGATTGAATACAACAGACACCATGCGCACTTTCGTCCATGGGAGTAATGTCTCAAACAGTCTACGCTTTGATCGTTCCCTGGAAGACCAGTAGTAGTTTCCGATTAACATCAGGAGGCATACTGTAATCTGTGTACTATCAGAGTGTTGATGAAACACAGAAATTGCATCGGGATTGAATACAACAGACACCATGCGCACTTTCCTCCATGGGAGTAATGTCTAAAACAGTCTACGCTTTGATCATTCCCTGGAAGACCAGTAGTAGTCCCCGATGCACATCTGGAGGCTTTCTGTAATCTGTGGACTACCAGAGTGTTGATGAAGCACAGAAATTGCATCGGGATTGAATTTAACAGTCACCATGCGCACTTTCTTTCATGGGAGTAATTCTCAAACAGTCTACGCTTTGATCGTTCCCTGGAAGACCAGTAGTAGTTTCCGATGCACATCTGGAGGCATTCTGTAATCTGTGGACTATCAGAGTGTTGATGAAACACAGAAATTGCATCGGGATTGAATACAGCAGACACCATGCGCACTTTCCTCCATGATAGTAATGTCTCTAACAGTCTACGCTTTGATCGTTCCCTGGAAGACCAGTAGTAGTTTGCGATGCACATCTGGAGGCTTTCTGTAATCTGTGGACTATCAGAGTGTTGATGAAACACAGAAATTGCATCGGGATTGAATACAACAGTCACCATGAGCACGTTCCTCCATAAAAGTAATGTCTCAAACGGTCTACGATTTGATCGTTCCCTGGAAGTCCGGTAGTAGTTTTCGATGAACATCTGGAGGCATTCTGTAATCTTTGGACTATTAGAGTGTTTATGAAACACAGATATTTCATCGGGATTGAATACAACAGCCACCATGCGCACTTTCCTCCATGGGAGTAATGTCTCAAACAGTCTACGTTTTGATCGTTCCCTGGAAGACCAGTAGTAGTTTCCGATGCACATCTGGAGGCTTTCTGTAATCTGTGGACTACCAGAGTGTTGATGAAACACAGAAATTGCATCGGGATTGAATTCAACAGTCACCATGCGCACTTTCCTTCATGGGAGTAATTCTCAAACAGTCTACGCTTTGATCGTTCACTGGAAGACCAGTAGTAGTTTCCGATGCACATCTGGGGGCATTCTGTAATCTGTGGACTATCAGAGAGTTGATGAAACACAGAAATTGCTTTGGGATTGAATACAACAGTCACCATGCGCACTTTCCTGGATGGGAGTAATGTCTGAAACAGTCTACGCTTTGATCGTTCCCAGGAAGAAAAGGTAGTAGTTTCTGATGCACATCTCGTGGCATTCTGTAATCTGTGGACTATCAGAGTGTTGATGAATCACCGAAATTGCATCGGGATTGAATACAACAGTCACCATGCTCTTATTCCTCCATAAAAGTAATATCTCAAACAGTCTACGCTTTGATCGTTCCCTGTAAGACCAGTAGTAGTTTCCGATGCACATCTGGAGGCATTCTGTAATCTGTGGACTATCAGAGTGTTGATGAAACACAGAAATTGCATGGGGATTGAATACAGCAGTCACCATGCGCACTTTCCTCCATGGGAGTAATGTCTCAAAGAGTTTACGCTTTGATCGTTCCCTGAAAGACCAGTAGTAGTTTCCGATGCACATCTGGAGGCATTCTGTAATCTGTGGACTATCAGAGTGTTGATGAATCACCGAAATTGCATCGGGATTGAATACAACAGTCACCATGCTCTTATTCCTCCATAAAAGTAATATCTCAAACAGTCTACGCTTTGATCGTTCCCTGTAAGACCAGTAGTAGTTTCCGATGCACATCTGGAGGCATTCTGTAATCTGTGGGCTATCAGAGTGTTGATGAAACACAATTATTGCATCGGGATTGAATACAACAGTCACCATGAGAACTTTACTCCATGGGAGTAATGTCTCAAACAGTCTACGCTTTGATCGTTCCCTGGAAGACCAGTAGAAGTTTCCGATACACATCTGGAGGCATTCTGTAATCTGTGGACTATCAGAGTGTTGATGAAACACAGAAATTGCATCGGGATTGAATACAGCAGTCACCATGCGCACTTTCCTCCATGGGAGTAATGTCTCTAACAGTCTACGCTTTGATCGTTACCTGGAAGACCAGTAGTAGTTGCCGATGCACATCTGGAGGCTTTCTGTAATCAGTGGACTATCAGAGTGTTGATGAAACACAGAAATTGCATCGCGATTGAATACAACAGTCACCATGCGCACTTTCCTCCATAGGAGTAATGTCTCAAACAGTCTACGCTTTGATCGTTCATTGGAAGACCAGTAGTAGTTTCCGATTAACATCTGGAGGCATTCTGTAATCTGTGAACTATCAGAGTGTTTATGAATCACAGAAGTTGCATCGGGATTGAATACAACAGTCACCATGCGCACTTTCCTCCATGGGAGTAATGTCACAAACAGTCTACGCTTTGATCGTTCCCTGGAAGACCAGTAGTAGTTTCCGATGCACATCGGGAGGCATTCTGTAATCTGTGGACTATCAGAGTGTTGATGAAACACAGAAATCGCATCGGGATTGAATACAACAGTCACCATCCGCACTTTCCTCCATGGGAGTAATGTCCCGAACAGTCTACGTTTGGATCGTTCCCAGGAAGACCATTAGTAGTTTCCGATGCACATCTCGCGGCATTCTGTAATCTGTGGACTATCAGAGTGTTGATGAAACTCAGAAAATGCATCGTGATTGAATACAACAGTCACCATGCGAACTTTCCTCCATGGTAGTAATGTCTCAAGGAGTTTACGCTTTGATCGTTCCCTGGAAGTCCAGTAGTAGTTTCCGATGCACATCTGGATGCATTCTGTAATCTGCGGAGTATCAGAGTGTTGATGAAACACAGAAATTGCATCGGGATTGAATACAACAGTCACCATGCGCCCTTTCCTCCGTGGGAGTAATTCTCAAATAGTCTACGCTTTGATCGTTCCCTGGAAGACCAATAGTAGTTTCCGATGCACATCTGGTGGCATTCTGTAATCTGTGGTCTATCAGAGTGTTGATGAAACACAGATATTTCATCGGGATTGAATACAACAGTCACCATGAGCACTTTCCTACACGGGAGGTATGTCTCCAACAGTCTACGTTTTGATCGTTCCCTGGAAGACCAGTAGTAGTTTCCGATGCACATCTGGAGGTATTCTGTAATCTGTGGATTATCAGAGTGTTGATGAAACACAGAAATTGCATCGGGATTGAATACAACAGTCACCAAGTGCACATTCCTGCATAAAAGTAATGTATCAAACAGTCTACGCTTTGATCGTTACCTGGAAGACCAGTAGAAATTTCCGATGACCATCTGGAGGCATTCTGTAATCTGTGGACTATCAGAGTGTTGATGAAACACAGAAATTGCTTCGGGATTGAATACAACAGTCACCCTGCGCACTTTCCTCCACAGCTGTAATGTCTCAAACAGTCTACGCTTTGATCGTTCCCTGGAAGACCAGTAGTAGTTTCCGATGAACATCTGGAGGCATTCTGTAATCTGTGGACTATCAGAGTGTTCATGAAACACAGAAATTGCATCGGGATTGAATACAACAGTCACCATGCGCACATTCCTCCACGGGAGTAATGTCTCAAACTGTCTACGCTTTGATCGTTCCCTGGAAGACCAGTAGTAGTGTCCGATGCACATCTGGAGGCATTCTGTAATCTGTGGAGTATCAGAGTGTTGATGAAACACAGAAATTGCATCGGGATTGAATACAAAAGACACCATGCGCACTTTCCTCCATGGGAGTAATTCTCAAACAGTCTACGCTTTGATCGTTCCCTGGAAGACCAGTAGTAGTTTCCGATGCACATCTCGTGGCATTCTGTAATCTGTGGACTATCAGATTTTTGATAAAACACAGAAAATGCATCGGGATTGAATACAACAGTCACCATGCGCACTTTCCTCCATGGGAGTAATGTCCCAAACAGTCTACGCTTTGATCGTTCCCTGGAAGTCCAGTAGTAGTTTCCGATGCACATCTGGAGACATTCTGTAATCTGTGGACTATTAGAGTGTTGATGAAACACAGATATTGCATCGACATTGAATACAACACCAACCATGCGCACTTTCCTCCATGGGAGTAATGTCTCAAACAGTCTACGCTTTGATCGTTCCCTGGAAGACCAGTAGTAGTTTCCGATGCACATCTGGAGGCTTTCTGTAATCTGTGGACTACCAGAGTGTTGATGAAACACAGAAATTGCATCGGGATTGAATACAACAGTCACCATGCGCACTTTCCTTAATGGGAGTAATTCTCAAACAGTCTACGCTTTGATCGTTCCCTGGAAGACCAGTAGTAGTTTCCGATGCACATCTGGGGGCATTCTGTAATCTGTGGACTATCAGAGAGTTGATGAAACACTGAAATTGCTTCGGGATTGAATACAACAGTCACCATGCGCACTTTCCTCCACGGGAGGTAAGTCTCAAACAGTCGACGATTTGATCGTTCCCTGGAAGACCAGTAGTGGTTTCCGATGCACATCTGGTGGCATTCTGTGATCTGTGGACTATCAGAGTGTTGATGAAACACAGAAATAGCATCGGGATTGAATACAATAGTCACAATTCGCACTTTCCTGCATGGGAGTAATGTCTGAAACAGTCTACGCTTTGATCGTTCCCGGGAAGAAAACTAATAGTTTCTGATGCACATCTCGTGGCATTCTGTAATCTGTGGACTATCAGAGTGTTGATGAAACACAGAAAATGCCACGGGATTGAATGCAACAGTTACCATGCGCAATTTCCTTCATGGGAGTAATGTCACAAGGAGTTTACGCTTTGATCGTTCCCTGAAAGACCAGTAGTAGTTTCCGATGCACATCTGGAGGCATTCTGTAATCTGTGGACTATCAGAGTGTTGATGAAACACAGAAATTGCATCGGGATTGAATACAACAGTCACCATGAACACATTCCTGCATAAAAGTAATGTCTCAAACGGTCTACGCTTTGATCGTTCCCTGGAAGACCGGTAGTAGTGTCCGATGAACATCTGGAGACATTCTGTAATCTGTGGACTATTAGAGTGTTGATGAAACACAGATATTGCATCGGCATTGAATACAACACCAACCATGCGCACTTTAATCCATGGGAGTAATGTCTCAAACAGTCTACGCTTTGATCTTTCCCTGGAAGACCAGTAGAAGTTTCCGATGCACATCTGGAGGCTTTCTGTAATCTGTGTACTACCAGAGTGCTGATGAAACACAGAAATTGCATCGGGATTGAATACAACAGTCACCATGCGCACTTTCCTTCATGGGTTAATTCTCAAACAGTCTACGCTTTGATCGTTCCCTGGAAGACCAGTAGTAGTTTCCGATGCACATCTGGGGGCATTCTGTAATCTGTGGACTATCAGAGAGTTGATGAAACACAGAAATTGCTTCGGGATTGAATACAACAGTCACCATGCGCACTCTCCTCCACGGGAGGTATGTCTCAAACAGTCGACGCTTTGATCGTTCCCTGGAAGACCAGTAGTGGTTTCCGATGCACATCTGGTGGCATTCTGTAATCTGTGGACTATCAGAGTGTTGATGAAACACAGAAATTGCATCGGGATTGTATACAATAGTCACAATCCGCACTTTCCTGCATGGGAGTAATGTCTGAAACAGTCTACGCTTTGATCGTTCTCGGGAAGAAAACTAGTAGTTTCTGATGCACATCTCGTGGCATTCTGTAATCTGTGTACTATCAGAGTGTTGATGAAACACAGAAAATGCCACGGGATTGAATGCAACAGTTACCATGCGCAATTTCCTTCATGGGAGTAATGTCACAAAGAGTTTACGCTTTGATCGTTCCCTGAAAGACCAGTAGTAGTTTCCGATGCACATCTGGAGGCATTCTGTAATCTGTGGACTATCAGAGTGTTGATGAAACACAGAAATTGCATCGGGATTGAATACAACAGTCACCATCCGCACTTTCCTCCATGGGAGTAATGTCCCAAACAGTCTACGCTTGGATCGTTCCCAGGAAGACCAGTAATAGTTTCCGATGCACATCTCGTGGCATTCTGTAATCTGTGGACTATCAGAGTGTTGATGAAACACAGAAAATGCATCGTGATTGAATACAACAGTCACCATGCGCACTTTCCTCCATGGGAGTAATGTCTCAAGGAGTTTACGCTTTGATCGTTCCCTGGAAGTCCAGTAGTAGTTTCCGATGCACATCTGGTGGCATTCTGTAATCTGTAATCTATCAGAGTGTTGATGAAACACAGAAATTTCATCGGGATTGAATACAACTGTCACCATGCGCACTTTCCTCCACGGGAGGTATGTCTCCAACAGTCTACGCTTTGATCGTTCCCTGGAAGACCAGTAGTAGTTTCCGATGCACATCTGGAGGTATCCTGTAATCTGTGGATTATCAGAGTGTTGATGAAACACATAAATTGCATCGGGATTGAATACAACAGTCACCACGTGCACATTCCTGCATAAAAGTAATGTCACAAACAGTCTACGCTTTGCTCGTTACCTGGAAGACCAGTAGAAATTTCCAATGAACATCTGAGGCATTCTGTTTCTGTGGACTATCAGAGTGTTGATGAATACAGAAATTGCATCGGGATTGAATACAACAGTTACCATGCGCACTTTCCTCCACAGCAGTAATGTCTCAAACAGTATACGCTTTGATCGTTCCCTGGAAGAGCAGTAGTAGTTTCCGATGAACATCTGGAGGCATTCTGTAATCTGTGGACTATCTGAGTGTTGATGAAACACAGAAATTGCATCGGGATTGAATACAACAGTCACCATGCGCACATTCCTCCACGGGAGCAATGTCTCAAACAGTCTACGCTTTGATCGTTCCATGGGAGACCAGTAGTAGTTTCCGATGCACATCGGGAGGCATTCTGTAATCTGTGGACTATCAGAGTGTTGATGAAACACAGAAATTGCATCGGGATTGAATACAACAGTCACCATGCGCACATTCCTCCACGGGGGTAATGTCTCAAACAGTCTACGCTTTGATCGTTCCCTGGATGACCAGTAGCAGTTTCCGATGCACATCATGTGGCATTCTGTAATCTGTAGACTATCAGAGTGTTGATGAAACACAGAAATTGCATCGGGATTGAATACAACAGTCACCATGCGCACATTCCTCCACCCGAGTAATGTCTCAAACAGACTACGCTTTGATCGTTCCCTGGATGACCAGTAGCAGTTTCCGATGCACATCATGTGGCATTCTGTAATCTGTAGACTATCCGAGTGTTGATGAAACACAGAAATTGCATCGGGATTGAATGCAACAGTCACCATGTGCACATTCCTCCACGGGAGTAATGTCTCAAACTGTCTACGCTTTGATCGTTCCCTGGAATACCAGTAGTAGTTTCCGATGCACATCGGGAGGCATTCTGTAATCTGTGGATTATCAGAGTGTTGATAAACACAGAAATTGCATCAGATTGAATACAACATTCACCATGTGCACTTTCCTCCATGGGAGTAATGTCTCAAACAGTCTACGCTTTTATCGTTCCCTGGAAGACCAGTAGTAGTCTCCGATGCACATCTGGAGGCATTCTGTAATCTGTGGAGTATCAGAGTGTTGATGAAACACAGAAATTGCATCGGGATTGAATACAACAGGCACCATGCGCACTTTCCTCCATGGGAGTAATTCTCAAACAGTCTACGCTTTGATCGTTCCCTGGAAGACCAGTAGTAGTTTCCGATGCACATCTCGTGGCATTCTGTAATCTGTGGACTATCAGAATGTGATGAAACACAGAAATTGCATCGGGATTGAATACAACAGTCACCATGCGCACTTTCCTCCATGGGAGTAACGTCTCAAGGAGTTATGCTTTGATCGTTTCCTGGAAGTCCAGTAGTAGTTTCCGATGCACATCTGGTGGCATTCTGTAATCTGTGGTCTATCAGAGTGTTGATGAAACACAGAAATTTCATCCTGATTGAATACAACAGTCACCATGCGCACTTTCCTCCACGGGAGGTATGTCTCCAACAGTCTACGCTTTGATCGTTCCCTGGAAGACCAGTAGTAGTTTCCGATGCACATCTGGAGGCATTCTGTAATCTGTGGACTATCAGAGTGTTGATGAAACACAAAAATTGCAACGGGATTGAATACAACAGTCACCATGAGAACTTTCCTCCATTGGAGTAATGTCTCAAACAGTCTACGCTTTGATCGTTCCCTGGAAGACCAGTAGAAGTTTCCGATGCACATCTGGAGGCATT
Organism: Schistocerca gregaria; assembly: GCF_023897955.1. Classification (NCBI taxonomy): domain Eukaryota; kingdom Metazoa; phylum Arthropoda; class Insecta; order Orthoptera; family Acrididae; genus Schistocerca; species Schistocerca gregaria. The sequence continues at coordinate 8,403,697 of NC_064921.1, forward strand.
CTGTAATCTGTAGACTATCAGAGTGTTGATGAAACACAGAAATTGCATCGGGATTGAATACAGCAGTCACCATGCGCACTTTCCTCCATGGGAGTAATGTCTCTAACAGTCTACGATTTGATCGTTCCCTGGAAGATCAGTAGTAGTTTCCAATGCACATCTGGAGGCTTTCTGTAATCAGTGGACTATCAGAGTGTTGATGAAACACAGAAATTGCATCGGGATTGAATACAACAGTCACCATGCGCACTTTCCTCCATGGGAGCAATGTCTCAAACAGTCTACGCTTTGATCGTTCCCTGGAAGACCAGTATTAGTTTCCGATTAACATCTGGAGGCATTCTGTAATCTGTGGACTATCAGAGTGTTTATGAATCACAGAAATTGCATCGGGATTGAATACAACAGTCACCATGCGCACTTTCCTCCATGGGAGTAATGTCCCAACCAGTCTACGCTTTGATCGTTCCCTGGAAGACCAGTAGTAGTTTCCGATGCACATCGGGAGGCATTCTGTAATCTGTGGACTATCAGAGTGTTTATGAAACACAGAAATTGCATCGGGATTGAATAGAACAGTCACCATCCGCACTTTCCTCCATGGGAGTAATGTCCCAAACAGTCTACGCTTGGATCGTTCCCAGGAAGACCAGTAGTAGTTTCCGATGCACATCTCGTGGCATTCTGTAATCTGTGGACTATCAGAGTGTTGATGAAACACAGAAAATGCATCGTGATTGAATACAACAGTCACCATGCGCACTTTCCTCCATGGGAGTAATGTCTCAAGGAGTTTACGCTTTGATCGTTCCCTGGAAGTCCAGTAGTAGTTTCCGATGCACATCTGGATGCATTCAGTAATCTGCGGAGTATCAGAGTGTTGATGAAACGCAGAAATTGCATCGGGATTGAATACAACAGTCACCATGCGCACTTTCCTCCGTGGGAGTAATTCTCAAACAGTCTACGCTTTGATCGTTCCCTGGAAGACCAATAGTAGTTTCCGATGCACATCTGGTGGCATTCTGTAATCTGTGGTCTATCAGAGTGTTGATGAAACACAGAAATTTCATCGGGATTGAATACAACAGTACCACGCGCACTTTCCTCCACAGGAGGTATGTCTCCAACAGTCTACGCTTTGATCGTCCCCTGGAAGACCAGTAGTAGTTTCCGATGCACATCTGGAGGTATTCTGTAATCTGTGGATTATCAGAGTGTTGATGAAACACAGAAATTGCATCGGGATTGAATACAACAGTCACCACGCGCACATTCCTGCATTAAAGTAATGTCTCAAACAGTCTACGCTTTGATCGATCCCTGGAAGACCAGTAGTAGTTTCCGATGAACATCTGGAGGCATTCTGTAATCTGTGGACTATCAGAGTGTTGATGAAACACAGAAATTGCATCGGGATTGAATACAACAGTCACCATGCGCACATTCCTCCACGGGAGTAATGTCTCAAACTGTCTGCGCTTTGATCGTTCCCTGGAAGACCAGTAGTAGTTTCCGATGCACATCGGGAGGCATTCTGTAATCTGTGGATTATCAGAGTGTTGATGAAACACATAAATTGCATCGGGATTGAATACAACAGTCACCACGCGCACATTTTTGCATAAAAGTAATGTCACAAACAGTCTACGCTTTGCTCGTTACCTGGAAGACCAGTAGAAATTACCGATGAACATCTAAGGCATTCTGTTTCTGTGGACTATCAGAGTGTTGATGAACACAGAAATTGCATCGGGATTGAATACAACAGTTACCATGCGCACTTTCCTCCACAGCAGTAATGTCTCCAACAGTATACGCTTTGATCGTTCCCTGGAAGAGCAGTAGTAGTTTCCGATGAACATCTGGAGGCATTCTGTAATCTGTGGACTATCAGAGTGTTTATGAATCACAGAAATTGCATCGGGATTGAATACAACAGTCACCATGCGCACTTTCCTCCATGGGAGTAATGTCCCAACCAGTCTACGCTTTGATCGTTCCCTGGAAGACCAGTAGTAGTTTCCGATGCACATCGGGAGGCATTCTGTAATCTGTGGACTATCAGAGTGTTTATGAAACACAGAAATTGCATCGGGATTGAATAGAACAGTCACCATCCGCACTTTCCTCCATGGGAGTAATGTCCCAAACAGTCTACGCTTGGATCGTTCCCAGGAAGACCAGTAGTAGTTTCCGATGCACATCTCGTGGCATTCTGTAATCTGTGGACTATCAGAGTGTTGATGAAACACAGAAAATGCATCGTGATTGAATACAACAGTCACCATGCGCACTTTTCTCCATGGGAGTAATGTCTCAAGGAGTTTACGCTTTGATCGTTCCCTGGAAGTCCAGTAGTAGTTTCCGATGCACATCTGGATGCATTCTGTAATCTGCGGAGTATCAGAGTGTTGATGAAACGCAGAAATTGCATCGGGATTGAATACAACAGTCACCATGCGCACTTTCCTCCGTGGGAGTAATTCTCAAACAGTCTACGCTTTGATCGTTCCCTGGAAGACCAATAGTAGTTTCCGATGCACATCTGGTGGCATTCTGTAATCTGTGGTCTATCAGAGTGTTGATGAAACACAGAAATTTCATCGGGATTGAATACAACAGTACCACGCGCACTTTCCTCCACAGGAGGTATGTCTCCAACAGTCTACGCTTTGATCGTCCCCTGGAAGACCAGTAGTAGTTTCCGATGCACATCTGGAGGTATTCTGTAATCTGTGGATTATCAGAGTGTTGATGAAACACAGAAATTGCATCGGGATTGAATACAACAGTCACCACGCGCACATTCCTGCATTAAAGTAATGTCTCAAACAGTCTACGCTTTGATCGATCCCTGGAAGACCAGTAGTAGTTTCCGATGAACATCTGGAGGCATTCTGTAATCTGTGGACTATCAGAGTGTTGATGAAACACAGAAATTGCATCGGGATTGAATACAACAGTCACCATGCGCACATTCCTCCACGGGAGTAATGTCTCAAACTGTCTGCGCTTTGATCGTTCCCTGGAAGACCAGTAGTAGTTTCCGATGCACATCGGGAGGCATTCTGTAATCTGTGGATTATCAGAGTGTTGATGAAACACATAAATTGCATCGGGATTGAATACAACAGTCACCACGCGCACATTTTTGCATAAAAGTAATGTCACAAACAGTCTACGCTTTGCTCGTTACCTGGAAGACCAGTAGAAATTACCGATGAACATCTAAGGCATTCTGTTTCTGTGGACTATCAGAGTGTTGATGAACACAGAAATTGCATCGGGATTGAATACAACAGTTACCATGCGCACTTTCCTCCACAGCAGTAATGTCTCCAACAGTATACGCTTTGATCGTTCCCTGGAAGAGCAGTAGTAGTTTCCGATGAACATCTGGACGCATTCTGTAATCTGTGGACTATCAGAGTGTTGATGAAACACAGAAATTGCATCGGGATTGAATACAACAGTCACCATTCGCACATTCCTCCACGGGAGCAATGTCTCAAACAGTCTACGCTTTGATCGTTCCATGGGAGACCAGTAGTAGTTTCCGATGCACATCGGGAGGCATTCTGTAATCTGTGGACTATCAGAGTGTTGATGAAACACAGAAATTGCATCGGGATTGAATACAACAGTCACCATGCGCACATTCCTCCACGGGGGTAATGTCTCAAAGAGTCTACGCTTTGATCGTTCCCTGGATGACCAGTAGCAGTTTCCGATGCACATCATGTGGCATTCTGTAATCTGTAGACTATCAGAGTGTTGATGAAACACAGAAATTGCATCGGGATTGAATGCAACAGTCACCATGCGCACATTCCTCCACGGGAGTAATGTCTCAAACTGTCTACGCTTTGATCGTTCCCTGGAAGACCAGTAGTAGTTTCCGATGCACATCGGGTGGCATTCTGTAATCTGTGGATTATCAGAGTGTTGATGAAACACAGAAATTGCATCGGGATTGAATACAACATTCACAATGTGCACTTTCCTCCATGGGAGTAATGTCTCAAACAGTCTACGCTTTTATCGTTCCCTGGAAGACCAGTAGTAGTAGTCTCAGATGCACATCTGGAGGCATTCTGTAATCTGTGGAGTATCAGAGTGTAGATGAAACACAGAAATTGCATCGGGATTGAATACAACAGTCACCATGCGCACTTTCCTCCATGGGAGTAATGTCTCAAGGAGTTTATGCTTTGATCGTTCCCTGGAAGTCCAGTAGTAGTTTGCGATGCACATCTGGTGGCATTCTGTAATCTGTGGTCTATCAGAGTGTTGATGAAACACAGATATTGCATCGGGATTGAATACAAAAGGCACCACGCGCACATTCCTGCATAAAAGTAATGTCTCAAAATGTCTACGCTTTGATCGTTACCTGGAAGACCAGTAGAAATTTCCGATGAACATCTGGAGGCATTCTGTAATCTGTGGACTATCAGAGTGTTGATGAAACACAGAAATTGCATCGGGATTGAATACAACAGTCACCATGCGCACATTCCTCCACGGGAGTAATGTCTCAAACAGTCTACGCTTTGATCGTTCCCTGGAAGACCAGTAGTAGTTTCCGATGCACATCGGGAGGCATTCTGTAATCTGCGGACTATCAGAGTGTTCATGAAACACAGAAATTGCATCGGGATTGAATACAACAGCCACCATGCGCACATTCCTCCACGGGAGTAATGTCTCAAACAGTCTACGCTTTGATCGTTCAATGGAAGACCAGTAGTAGTTTCCGATGCACATCGGGAGGCATTCTGTAATCTGTGGATTATCAGAGTGTTGATGAAACACAGAAATTGCATCGCGATTGTATACAACAGTCACCATGCGCACATTCCTCCACGGGAGTAATGTCTCAAACAGTCTACGCTTAGATCGTTCCTTGGATGACCAGTAGTAGTTTCCGATGCACATCATGTGGCATTCTGTAATCTGTAGACTATCAGAGTGTTGATGAAACACAGAAATTGCATCGGGATTGAACACAACAGTCACCATGCGCACTTTCCTCCATGGGAGTAAAGTCTCTAACAGTCTTCGCTTTGATCGTTCCCTGGAAGACCAGTAGTAGTTTCCGATGCACATCTGGAGGCTTTCTGTAATCTGTGGACTATCAGAGTGTTGATGAAACACAGAAATTGCATCGGGATTGAATACAACAGTCACCATGCCCACTTTCCTCCATGGGAGTAATTCTCAAACAGTCTATGCTTTGATCGTTCCCTGTAAGACCAGTAGTAGTTTCCGATGCACATCTGGTGGCATTCTGTAATCTTTGGACTATCAGAGTGTTGATGAATCACAGAAATTGTTTCGGGAATGAATACAACTGTCAACATGCGCACTTTCCTCCACGGGAGGTATGTCTCTAACAGTCTACGCTTTGATCGTTCCCTGGAAGACCAGTAGTAGTTTCCGATGCACATCTCTTGGCATTCTGTAATCTGTGGACTATCAGAGTGTTGATGAAACACAGAAAATGCATCGGGATTGAATACAACAGTCACCATGCGCACTTTCCTCCCTGGGAGTAATGTCTCAAAGAGTTAGCGCTTTGATCGATCCCTGGAAGACCAGTAGTAGTTTAAGATGCACATCTGGAGGCATTCTGTAATGTGTAGACTATCAGAGTATTGATGAAACACAGTAATTGCATCGGGATTGAATACAACAGTCACCATGCGCACATTCCTCCATGGGAGTAATGTCTCTAACAGTCTACGCTTTGATCGATCCCTGGAAGACCAGTAGTAGTTTCCGGTGCACATCTAGAGGCCTTCTGTAATCTGCGGACTATCAGAGTATTGATGAAACAAAGAAATAGCATCGGGATTGAATACAACAGTCAGCATGCGCACTTTCCTCCACGGGAGGTATGTCTCAAACAGTCTTCGTTTTGATCATTCCCTGGAAGACCAGTAGTAGTTTCCGATGCACATCTGGTAGCATTCTGTAATCTGTGGACTATGAGAGTGTTGATGAAACAGAGAAATTGCATCTGGATTGAATACAACAGTCACCATGCGCACTTTGCTCCATTGGAGTAATGTCTCAAGGAGTTTACGCTTTGATCGTTCCCTGGAAGTCCAGTAGTAGTTTCCGATGCACATCTGGATGCATTCTGTAATCTGCGGAGTATCAGAGTGTTGATGAAACGCAGAAATTGCATCGGGATTGAATACAACAGTCACCATGCGCACTTTCCTCCGTGGGAGTAATTCTCAAACAGTCTACGCTTTGATCGTTCCCTGGAAGACCAATAGTAGTTTCCGATGCACATCTGGTGGCATTCTGTAATCTGTGGTCTATCAGAGTGTTGATGAAACACAGAAATTTCATCGGGATTGAATACAACAGTCACCATCCGCACTTTCCTCCACAGGAGGTATGTCTCCAACAGTCTACGCTTTGATCGTCCCCTGGAAGACCAGTAGTAGTTTCCGATGCACATCTGGAGGTATTCTGTAATCTGTGGATTATCAGAGTGTTGATGAAACACAGAAATTGCATCGGGATTGAATACAACAGTCACCACGCGCACTTTCCTCCATGGGAGTAATGTCTCAAACAGTCTACGCTTTGATCGTTCCCTGGAAGACCAGTAGTAGTTTCCGATGCACATCTCTAGGCATTCTGTAATCTGTGGACTATGAGAGTGTTGATGAAACACAGAAAATGCATCGGGATTGAATACAACAGTCACCATGCGCACTTTGCTCCATTGGAGTAATGTCTCAAGGAGTTTACGCTTTGATCGTTCCCTGGAAGTCCAGTAGTAGTTTCCGATGCACATCTGGATGCATTCTGTAATCTGCGGTGTATCAGAGTGTTGATGAAACACAGAAATTGCATCGGGATAGAATACAACAGTCACCATGCGCACTTTCCTCCACGGGAGGTATGTCTCAAACAGTCTTCGTTTTGATCCTACCCTGGAAGACCAGTAGTAGTTTCCGATGAACATCTGGAGGCATTCTGTAATCTGTGGACTATCAGAGTGTTGATGAAACACAGAAATTGCATCGGGATTGAATACAACAGCCACCATGCGCATATTCCTCCACGGGAGTAATGTCTCAAACTGTTTACGTTTTGATCGTTCCCTGGAAGACCAGTAGTAGTTTCCGATGCACATCGGGAGGCATTCTGTAATCTGTGGATTATCAGAGTGTTGATGAAACACAGATATTGCATCGGGATTGAATACAACAGTCACCAAGTGCACATTCCTGCATAAACGTAATGTATCAAACAGTCTACGCTTTGATCGTTACCTGGAAGACCAGTACAAATTTCCGATGAACATCTGGAGGCATCTGTAATCTGTGGACTATCAGAGTGTTGATGAAACACAGAAATTGCATCGGGATTGAATACAACAGTCACCATGCGCACTTTCCTCCACAGCTATAATGTCTCAAACAGTCTACGCTTTGATCGTTCCCTGGAAGACCAGTAGTAGTTTCCGATGCACATCGGGAGGCATTCTGTAATCTGTGGACTATCAGAGTGTTTATGAAACACAGAAATTGCATCGGGATTGAATACAACAGTCACCATCCGCACTTTCCTCCATGGGAGTAATGTCCCAAACAGTCTACGCTTGGATCGTTCCCAGGAAGACCAGTAGTAGTTTCCGATGCACATCTCGTGGCATTCTGTAATCTGTGGACTATCAGAGTGTTGATGAAACACAGAAAATGCATCGTGATTGAATACAGCAGTCACCATGCGCACTTTCCTCCATGGGAGTAATGTCTCAAAGAGTTTACGCTTTGATCGTTCCCTGGAAGTCCAGTAGTAGTTTCCGATGCACATCTGGATGCATTCTGTAATCTGCGGAGTATCAGAGTGTTGATGAAACGCAGAAATTGCATCGGGATTGAATACAACAGTCACCATGCGCACTTTCCTCCGTGGGAGTAATTCTCAAACAGTCTACGCTTTGATCGTTCCCTGGAAGACCAATAGTAGTTTCCGATGCACATCTGGTGGCATTCTGTAATCTGTGGTCTATCAGAGTGTTGATGAAACACAGAAATTTCATCGGGATTGAATACAACAGTCACCATCCGCACTTTCCTCCACAGGAGGTATGTCTCCAACAGTCTACGCTTTGATCGTCCCCTGGAAGACCAGTAGTAGTTTCCGATGCACATCTGGAGGTATTCTGTAATCTGTGGATTATCAGAGTGTTGATGAAACACAGAAATTGCATCGGGATTGAATACAACAGTCACCACGCGCACATTCCTGCATAAAAGTAATGTCTGAAACAGTCTACGCTTTGATCGTTCCCTGGAAGACCAGTAGTAGTTTCCGATGAACATCTGGAGGCATTCTGTAATCTGTGGACTATCAGAGTGTTGATGAAACACAGAAATTGCTTTGGGATTGAATACAACAGTCACCATGCGCACATTCCTCCACGGGAGTAATGTCTCAAACTGTTTGCGCTTTGATCGTTCCCTGGAAGACCAGTAGTAGTTTCCGAAGAACATCGGGAGGCACTCTGTAATCTGTGGATTATCAGAGTGTTGATGAATCACAGAAATTGCATCGGGATTGAATACAATAGACACCATGAGCACTTTCCTCCATGGGAGTAATTCTCAAACAGTCTACGCTTTGATCGTTCCCTGGAAGACCAGTAGTAGATTCCGATGCACATCTCGCGGCATTCAGTAATCTGTGGACTATCAAAATGTTGATGAAACACAGAAAATGCATCGGAATTGAATACAACAGTCACCATGCGCACTTTCCTCCATGGGAGTAATGTCTCAAGGAGTTTACGCTTTGATCGTTCCCTGGAAGTCCAGTAGTAGTTTCCGATGCACATCTGGTGGCATTCTGTAATCTGTGGTCTATCAGAGTGTTGATGAAACACAGAAATTTCATCGGGATTGAATACAACTGTCACCATGCGCACTTTCCTCCACGGAAGGTATGTCTCCAACAGTCTACGCTTTGATCGTTCCCTGGAAGACTTGTAGTAGTTTCCGATGCACATCTGGAGGTATCCTGTAATCTGTGGATTATCAGAGTGTTGATGAAACACATAAATTGCATCGGGATTGAATACAACAGTCACCACGCGCACATTCCTGCATAAAAGTAATGTCACAAACAGTCTACGCTTTGCTCGTTACCTGGAAGACCAGTAGAAATTTCCGATGAACATCTGAGGCATTCTGTTTCTGTGGACTATCAGAGTGTTGATGAAACACAGAAATTGCATCGGGTTTTGAATACAACAGTCACCATGCGCGCATTCCTCCACGGGGGTAATGTCTCAAACAGTCTACGCTTTGATCGTTCCCTGGATGACCAGTAGCAGTTTCCGATGCACATCATGTGGCATTCTGTAATCTGTAGACTATCAGAGTGTTGATGAAACACAGAAATTGCATCGGGATTGAATACAACAGTCACCATGCGCACATTCCTCCACGCGAGTAATGTCTCAAACAGTCTACGCTTTGATCGTTCCCTGGATGACCAGTAGCAGTTTCCGATGCACATCATGTGGCATTCTGTAATCTGTAGACTATCAGAGTGTTGATGAAACACAGAAATTGCATCGGGATTGAATGCAACAGTCACCATGCGCACATTCCTCCACGGGAGTAATGTCTCAAACTGTCTACGCTTTGATCGTTCCCTGGAAGACCAGTAGTAGTTTCCGATGCACATCGGGAGGCATTCTGTAATCAGTGGATTATCAGAGTGTTGATGAAACACAGAAATTGCATCGGGATTGAATACAACATTCACCATGTGCACTTTCCTCCATGGGAGTAATGTCTCAACAGTCTACGCTTTTATCGTTCCCTGGAAGACCAGTAGTAGTCTCCGATGCACATCTGGACGCATTCTGTAATCTGTGGAGTATCAGAGTGTTGATGAAACACAGAAATTGCATCGGGATTGAATACAACAGACACCATGCGCACTTTCCTCCGTGGGAGTAATTCTCAAACAGTCTACGCTTTCATCGTTCCCTGGAAGACCAGTAGTAGTTCCCAATGCACATCTCTAGGCATTCTGTAATCTGTGGACTATCAGAGTGTTGAAGAAACACAGAAAATGCATCGGGATTGAATACAACAGTCACCATGCGCACTTTGCTCCATTGGAGTAATGTCTCAAGGAGTTTACGCTTTGATCGTTCCCTGGAAGTCCAGTAGTAGTTTCCGATGCACATCTGGATGCATTCTGTAATCTGCGGTGTATCAGAGTGTTGATGAAACACAGAAATTGCATCGGGATAGAATACAACAGTCACCATGCGCACTTTCCTCCACGGGAGGTATGTCTCAAACAGTCTTCGTTTTGATCCTTCCCTGGAAGACCAGTAGTAGTTTCCGATGAACATCTGGAGGCATTCTGTAATCTGTGGACTATCAGAGTGTTGATGAAACACAGAAATTGCATCGGGATTGAATACAACAGTCACCATGCGCATATTCCTCCACGGGAGTAATGTCTCAAACTGTCTACGTTTTGATCGTTCCCTGGAAGACTAGTAGTAGTTTCCGATGCACATCGGGAGGCATTCTGTAATCTGTGGATTATCAGAGTGTTGATGAAACACAGATATTGCATCGGGATTGAATACAACAGTCACCAAGTACACATTCCTGCATAAAAGTAATGTATCAAACAGTCTACGCTTTGATCGTTACCTGGAAGACCAGTAGAAATTTCCGATGAACATCTGGAGGCATCTGTAATCTGTGGACTATCAGAGTGTTTATGAAACACAGAAATTGCATCGGGATTGAATACAACAGTCACCATCCGCACTTTCCTCCATGGGAGTAATGTCCCAAACAGTCTACGCTTGGATCGTTCCCAGGAAGACCAGTAGTAGTTTCCTATGCACATCTCGTGGCATTCTGTAATCTGTGGACTATCAGAGTGTTGATGAAACACAGAAAATGCATCGTGATTGATTACAACAGTCACCATGCGCACTTTCCTCCATGGGAGTAATGTCTCAAAGAGTTTACGCTTTGATCGTTCCCTGGAAGTCCAGTAGTAGTTTCCGATGCACATCTGGATGCATTCTGTAATCTGCGGAGTATCAGAGTGTTGATGAAACGCAGAAATTGCATCGGGATTGAATACAACAGTCACCATGTGCACTTTGCTCCATTGGAGCAATGTCTCAAGGAGTTTACGCTTTGATCGTTCCCTGGAAGTCCAGTAGTAGTTTCCGATGCACATCTGGATGCATTCTGTAATCTGCGGTGTATCAGAGTGTTGATGAAACACAGAAATTGCATCGGGATAGAATACAACAGTCACCATGCGCACTTTCCTCCACGGGAGGTATGTCTCAAACAGTCTTCGTTTTGATCCTTCCCTGGAAGACCAGCAGTAGTTTCCGATGAACATCTGGAGGCATTCTGTAATCTGTGGACTATCAGAGTGTTGATGAAACACAGAAATTGCATCGGGATTGAATACAACAGTCACCATGCGCATATTCCTCCAGGGGAGTAATGTCTCAAACTGTCTACGTTTTGATCGTTCCCTGGAAGACCAGTAGGAGTTTCCGATGCACATCGGGAGGCATTCTGTAATCTGTGGATTATCAGAGTGTTGATGAAACACAGATATTGCATCGGGATTGAATACAACAGTCACCAAGTGCACATTCCTGCATAAAAGTAATGTATCAAACAGTCTACGCTTTGATCGTTACCTGGAAGACCAGTAGAAATATCCGATGAACATCTGGAGGCATCTGTAACCTGTGGACTATCAGAGTGTTGATGAAACACAGAAATTGCATCGGGATTGAATACAACAGTCACCATGCGCACTTTCCTCCACAGCTGTAATGTCTCAAACAGTCTACGCTTTGATCGTTCCCTGGAAGACCAGTAGTAGTTTCCGATGCACATCGGGAGGCATTCTGTAATCTGTGGACTATCAGAGTGTTTATGAAACACAGAAATTGCATCGGCATTGAATACAACAGTCACCATCCGCACTTTCCTCCATGGGAGTAATGTCCCAAACAGTCTACGCTTGGATCGTTCCCAGGAAGACCAGTAGCAGTTTCCGATGCACATCTCGTGGCATTCTGTAATCTGTGGACTATCAGAGTGTTGATGAAACACAGAAAATGCATCGTGATTGAATACAACAGTCACCATGCGCACTTTCCTCCATTCGAGTAATGTCTCAAAGAGTTTACGCTTTGATCGTTCCCTGGAAGTCCAGTAGTAGTTTCCGATGCACATCTGGATGCATTCTGTAATCTGCGGAGTATCAGAGTGTTGATGAAACGCAGAAATTGCATCGGGATTGAATACAACAGTCACCATGCGCACTTTCCTCCGTGGGAGTAATTCTCAAACAGTCTACGCTTTGATCGTTCCCTGGAAGACCAATAGTAGTTTCCGATGCACATCTGGTGGCATTCTGTAATCTGTGGTCTATCAGAGTGTTGATGAAACACAGAAATTTCATCGGGATTGAATACAACAGTCACCATGCGAACTTTCCTCCACAGGAGGTATGTCTCCAACAGGCTACGCTTTGATCGTCCCCTGGAAGACCAGTAGTAGTTTCCGATGCACATCTGGAGGTATTCTGTAATCTGTGGATTATCAGAGTGTTGATGAAACACAGAAATTGCATCGGGATTGAATACAACAGTCACCACGCGCACATTCCTGCATAAAAGTAATGTCTGAAACAGTCTACGCTTTGATCGTTCCCTGGAAGACCAGTAGTAGTTTCCGATTAACATCTGGAGGCATTCTGTAATCTGTGGACTATCAGAGTGTTGATGAAACACAGAAATTGCATCGGGATTGAATACAACAGTCACCATGCGCACATTCCTTAACGGGAGTAATGTCTCAAACTGTTTGCGCTTTGATCGTTCCCTGGAAGACCAGTAGTAGTTTCCGAAGAACATCGGGAGGCATTCTGTAATCTGTGGATTATCAGAGTGTTGATGAATCACAGAAATTGCATCGGGATTGAATACAATAGACACCATGAGCACTTTCCTCCATGGGAGTAATTCTCAAACAGTCTACGATTTGATCGTTCCCTGGAAGACCAGTAGTAGATTCCGATGCACATCTCGCGGCATTCAGTAATCTGTGGACTATCAAAATGTTGATGAAACACAGAAAATGCATCGGAATTGAATACCACAGTCACCATGCGCACTTTCCTCCATGGGAGTAATGTCTCAAGGAGTTTACGCTTTGATCGTTCCCTGGAAGTCCAGTAGTAGTTTCCGATGCACATCTGGTGGCATTCTGTAATCTGTGGTCTATCAGAGTGTTGATGAAACACAGAAATTTCATCGGGATTGAATACAACTGTCACCATGCGCACTTTCCTCAACGGAAGGTATGTCTCCAACAGTCTACGCTTTGATCGTTCCCTGGAAGACCAGTAGTAGTTTCCGATGCACATCTGGAGGTATCCTGTAATCTGTGGATTATCAGAGTGTTGATGAAACACATAAATTGCATCGGGATTGAATACAACAGTCACCACGCGCACATTCCTGCATAAAAGTAATGTCACAAACAGTCTACGCTTTGCTCGTTACCTGGAAGACCAGTAGAAATTTCCGATGAACATCTGAGGCATTCTGTTTCTGTGGACTATCAGAGTGTTGACGAACACAGAAATTGCATCGGGATTGAATACAACAGTTACCATGCGCACTTTCCTCCACAGCAGTAATGTCTCAAACAGTATACGCTTTGATCGTTCCCTGGAAGAGCAGTAGTAGTTTCCGATGAACATCTGGAGGCATTCTGTAATCTGTGGACTATCAGAGTGTTGATGAAACACAGAAATTGCATCGGGATTGAATACAACAGTCACCATGCGCACATTCCTCCACGGGAGCAATGTCTCAAACAGTCTTCGCTTTGATCGTTCCATGGGAGACCAGTAGTAGTTTCCGATGCACATCGGGAGGCATTCTGTAATCTGTGGACTATCAGAGTGTTGATGAAACACAGAAATTGCATCGGGATTGAATACAACAGTCACCATGCGCGCATTCCTCCACGGGGGTAATGTCTCAAACAGTCTACGCTTTGATCGTTCCCTGGTTGACCAGTAGCAGTTTCCGATGCACATCATGTGGCATTCTGTAATCTGTAGACTATCAGAGTGTTGATGAAACACAGAAATTGCATCGGGATTGAATACAACAGTCACCATGCGCACATTCCTCCACGCGAGTAATGTCTCAAACAGTCTACGCTTTGATCGTTCCCTGGATGACCAGTAGCAGTTTCCGATGCACATCATGTGGCATTCTGTAATCTGTAGACTATCAGAGTGTTGATGAAACACAGAAATTGCATCGGGATTGAATGCAACGGTCACCATGCGCACATTCCTCCACGGGAGTAATGTCTCAAACTGTCTACGCTTTGATCGTTCCCTGGAAGACCAGTAGTAGTTTCCGATGCACATCGGGAGGCATTCTGTAATCTGTGGATTATCAGAGTGTTGATGAAACACAGAAATTGCATCGGGATTGAATACAACATTCACCATGTGCACTTTCCTCCATGGGAGTAATGTCTCAAACAGTCTACGCTTTTATCGTTCCCTGGAAGACCAGTAGTAGTCTCCGATGCACATCTGGAGGCATTCTGTAATCTGTGGAGTATCAGAGTGTTGATGAAACACAGAAATTGCATCGGGATTGAATACAACAGGCACCATGCGCACTTTCCTCCATGGGAGTAATTCTCAAACAGTCTACGCTTTGATCGTTCCCTGGAAGACCAGTAGTAGTTTCCGATGCACATCTCGTGGCATTCTGTAATCTGTGGACTATCAGAATGTTGATGAAACACAGAAATTGCATCGGGATTGAATACAACAGTCACCATGCGCACTTTCCTACCATGGGAGTAATGTCTCAAGGAGTTTACGCTTTGATCGTTACCTGGATGTCCAATAGTAGTTTTCGATGCACATCTGGTGGCATTCTGTAATCTGTGGTCTATCAGAGTGTTGATGAAACACAGAAATTTCATCGTGATTGAATACAACAGTCACCATGCGCACTCTCCTCCACGGGAGGAATGTCTCCAACAGTCTACGCTTTGATCGTTCCCTGGAAGACCAGTAGTAGTTTCCGATGCACATCTGGAGGTATTCTGTAATCTGTGGATTATCAGAGTGTTGATGAAACACAGAAATTGCATCGGGATTGAATACAACAGTCACCACGAGCACATTCCTGCATAAAAGTAATGTCTCAAACTGTCTACGCTTTGATCGTTACCTGGAAGACCAGTAGAAATTTCCGATGAACATCTGGAGGCATTCTGTAATCTGTGGACTATCAGAGTGTTGATGAACACAGAAATTGCATCGGGATTGAATACAACAGTTACCATGCGCACTTTCCTCCACAGCAGTAATGTCTCAAACAGTCTACGCTTTGATCGTTCCCTGGAAGACCAGTAGTAGTTTCCGATGAACATCTGGAGGCATTCTGTAATCTGTGGACTATCAGTGTGTTGATGAAACACAGAAATTGCATCGGGATTGAATACAACAGTCACCATGCGCACATTCCTCCACGGTAGTAATGTCTCAAACAGTCTACGCTTTGATCGTTCCCTGGAAGACCAGTAGTAGTTTCCGATGCACATCGAGGGCCATTCTGTAATCTGTTTAATATCAGAGTGTTCATGAAACACAGAAATTGCATCGGGATTGAATACAACAGTCACCATGCGCACATTCCTCCACGGGAGTAATGTCTCAAACAGTCTACGCTTTGATCGTTCAATGGAAGACCAGTAGTAGTTTCCGATGCACATCGGGAGGCATTCTGTAATCTGTGGACTATCAGAGTGTTGATGAAACACAGAAATTGCATCAGGATTGTATACAACAGTCACCATGCGCACATTCCTCCACGGGAGTAATGTCTCAAACAGTCTACGCTTAGATCGTTCCCTGGATGACCAGTAGTAGTTTCCGATGCACATCATGTGGCATTCTGTAATCTGTAGACTATCAGAGTGTTGATGAAACACAGAAATTGCATCGGGATTGAATACAACAGTCACCATGCGCACTTTCCTCCATGGGAGTAAAGTCTCTAACAGTCTTCGTTTTGATCGTTCCCTGGAAGACCAGTAGTAGTTTCCGATGAACATCTGAATGCTTTCTGTAATCTGTGGACTATCAGAGTGTTGATGAAACACAGAAATTGCATCGGGATTGAATACAACAGTCACCATGCCCACTTTCCTCCATGGGAGTAATTCTCAAACAGTCTATGCTTTGATCGTTCCCTGGAAGACCAGTAGTAGTTTCCGATGCACATCTGGTGGCATTCTGTAAACTGTGGACTATCAGAGTGTTGATGAATCACAGAAATTGTTTCGGGAATGAATACAAGTGTCAACATGCGCACTTTCCTCCACGGGAGGTATGTCTCTAACGGTCTACGCTTTGATCGTTCCCTGGAAGACCAGTAGTAGTTTCCGATGCACATCTCTTGGCATTCTGTAATCTGTGGACTATCAGAGTGTTGATGAAACAAAGAAAATGCATCGGGACTGAATACAACAGTCACCATGCGCACTTTATTCCATGGGAGTAATGTCTCAAAGAGTTAGCGCTTTGATCGATCCCTGGAAGACCAGTAGTAGTTTAAGATGCACACCTGGAGGCATTCTGTAATCTGTGGACTATCAGAGTGCTGATGAAACACAGAAATTGCAATTGGATTGAGTACTACAGTCACCATGGGCACTTTCCTCCACGGGAGTAACGTCTCAAACAATCTGCGCTTTTGGTCGTTCCCTGGAAGACCAGCAGCAGTTTCCGATGCACATCTGGTGGCATTCTGTAATGTGTAGACTATCAGAGTATTGATGAAACACAGTAATTGCATCGGGATTGAATACAACAGTCACCATGCGCACTTTCCTCCATGGGAGTAATGTCTCTAACAGTCTACGCTTTGATCGTTCCCTGGAAGACCAGTAGTAGTTTCCGGTGCACATCTGGAGGCCTTCTGTAATCTGCGGACTATCAGAGTATTGATGAAACACAGAAATAGCATCGGGATTGAATACAACAGTCAGCATGCGCACTTTCCTCCACGGGAGGTATGTCTCAAACAGTCTTCGTTTTGATCATTCCCTGGAAGACCAGTAGTAGTTTCCGATGCACATCTGGTAGCATTCTGTAATCTGTGGACTATCAGAGTGTTGATGAAACACAGAAATTGCATCGGGATTGAATACAACAGTCACCATCCGCACTTTCCTCCATGGGAATAATGTCAGAAACTGTCTACGCTTTGGTCGTTCCCTGGAAGACCAGTAGTAGATTCCGATGCACATCTCATGGCATTCTGTAATCTGTGGACTATCAGAGTGTTGATGAAACACAGAAAATGCATCGGGATTGAATACAACCGTCACCATGCGCACTTTCCTCCATGGGAGTAATGTCTCAAACAGTCTACGCTTTGATCGTTCCCTGGAAGACCAGTAGTAGTTTCCGATGCACATCTCTAGGCATTCTGTAATCTGTGGACTATCAGAGTGTTGATGAAACACAGAAAATGCATCGGGATTGAATACAACAGTCACCATGCGCACTTTGCTGCATTGGAGTAATGTCTCAAGGAGTTTACGCTTTGATCGTTCCCTGGAAGTCCAGTAGTAGTTTCCGATGCACATCTGGATGCATTCTGTAATCTGCGGAGTATCAGAGTGTTGATGAAACACAGAAATTGCATCGGGATAGAATACAACAGTCACCATGCGCCCTTTCCTCCACGGGAGGTATGTCTCAAACAGTCTTCGTTTTGATCCTTCCCTGGAAGACCAGTAGTAGTTTCCGATGAACATCTGGAGGCATTCTGTAATCTGTGGACTATCAGAGTGTTGATGAAACACAGAAATTGCATCGGGATTGAATACAACAGTCACCATGCGCATATTCCTCCACGGGAGAAATGTCTCAAACTGTCTACGTTTTGATCGTTCCCTGGAAGACCAGTAGTAGTTTCCGATGCACATCGGGAGGCATTCTGTAATCTGTGGATTATCAGAGTGTTGATGAAACACAGATATTGCATCGGGATTGAATACAACAGTCACCAAGTGCACATTCCTCCATAAAAGTAATGTATCAAACAGTCTACGCTTTGATCGTTACCTGGAAGACCAGTAGAAATTTCCGATGAACATCTGGACTCATCTGTAATCTGTGGACTATCAGAGTGTTGATGAAACACAGAAATTGCATCGGGATTGAATACAACAGTCACCATGCGCACTTTCCTCCACAGCTGTAATGTCTCAAACAGTCTACGCTTTGATCGTTCCCTGGAAGACCAGTAGTAGTTTCCGATGAACATCTGGAGGCATTCTGTAATCTGTGGACTATCAGAGTGTTGATGAAACACAGAAATTGCATCGGGATTGAATACAACAGTCACCATGCGCATATTCCTCCACGGGAGTAATGTCTCAAAGTGTCTACGCTTTGATCGTGCCCTGGAAGACCAGTAGTAGTTTCCGATACACATCGGGAGGCATTCTGTAATCTGTGGATTATCAGAGTGTTGATGAAACACAGAAATTGCATCGGGATTGAATACAACATTCACCATGTGCACTCTCCTCCAAGGGAGTAATGTCTCAAACAGTCTATGCTTTGGTCGTTCCCTGGAAGACCAGTAGTAGTTTCCGATGCACATCTGGAGGCATTCTGTAATCTGTGGAGTATCAGAGTGTTGATGAAACACAGAAATTTTATCGGGATTGAATACAACAGACACCATGCGCACTTTCCTATATGGGAGTAATTCTCAAACAGTCTACGCCTTGATCGTTCCCTGGAAGACCAGTAGTAGTTTCCGATGCACATCTGGATGCATTCTGTAATCTGTGGACTATCAGAATGTTGATGAAACACAGAAAATGCATCGGGATTGAATACAACAGTCACCATGCCCACTTTCCTCCATGGGAGTAAAGGCTCAAGGAGTTTACGCTTTGATCGTTCCCTGGAAGTCCAGTAGTAGTTTCCGATGCACATCTGGTGGCTTTCAGTAATCTGTGGTCTATCAGAGTGTTGATGAAACACAGAAATTTCATCGGGATTGAATACAACAGTCACCATGCGCACATACCTCCACGGGAGGTATGTCTCCAACAGTCTACGCTTTGATCGTTCCCTGGAAGACCAGTAGTAGTTTCCGATGCACATCTGGAGGTATTCTGTAATCTGTGGATTATCAGAGTGTTGATGAAACACAGAAATGGCATCGGGATTGAATACAACAGTCACCACGCGCACATTCCTGCATAAAAGTAATGTCTCAAACAGTCTACGCTTTGATCGTTACCTGGAAGACCAGTAGAAATTTCCGATGAACATCTGGAGGCATTCTGTAATCTGTGGACTATCAGAGTGTTGATGAACACAGGAATTGCATCGGGATTGAATACAACAGTCACCATGCGCACTTTCCTCCACAGCAGAAATGTCTCAAACAGTCTACGCTTTGATCGTTCCCTGGAAGACCAGTAGTAGTTTCCGATGAACATCTGGAGGCATTCTGTAATCTGTGGACTATCAGAGTGTTGATGAAACACATAAAAATGGCATCGGGATTGAATACAACAGTCACCATGCGCACTTTCCTCCATGGGAGTAAAGTCTTTAACAGTCTTCGCTTTGATTGTTCCCTGGAAGACCAGTAGTAGTTTTCGATGCACGTCTGGAGGCTTTCTGTAATCTGTGGACTATCAGAGTGTTGATGAAACACAGAAATTGCATCGGGATTGAATACAACAGTCACCATGCCCACTTTCCTCCATGGGAGTAATTCTCAAACAGTCTATGCTTTGACCGTTCCCTGGAAGACCAGTAGTAGTTTCCGATGCACATCTGGTGGCATTCTGTAATCTGTGGACTATTAGAGTGTTGATGAATCACAGAATTTGTTTCGGGAATGAATACAACAGTCACCATGCGCACTTTGCTCCATTGGAGTAATGTCTCAAGGAGTTTACGCTTTGATCGTTCCCTGGAAGTCCAGTAGTAGTTTCCGATGCACATCTGGATGCATTCTGTAATCTGCGGAGTATCAGAGTGTTGATGAAACACAGAAATTGCATCGGGATAGAATACAACAGTCACCATGCGCCCTTTCCTCCACGGGAGGTATGTCTCAAACAGTCTTCGTTTTGATCCTTCCCTGGAAGACCAGTAGTAGTTTCCGATGAACATCTGGAGGCATTCTGTAATCTGTGGACTATCAGAGTGTTGATGAAACACAGAAATTGCATCGGGATTGAATACAACAGTCACCATGCGCATATTCCTCCACGGGAGAAATGTCTCAAACTGTCTACGTTTTGATCGTTCCCTGGAAGACCAGTAGTAGTTTCCGATGCACATCGGGAGGCATTCTGTAATCTGTGGATTATCAGAGTGTTGATGAAACACAGATATTGCATCGGGATTGAATACAACAGTCACCAAGTGCACATTCCTCCATAAAAGTAATGTATCAAACAGTCTACGCTTTGATCGTTACCTGGAAGACCAGTAGAAATTTCCGATGAACATCTGGAGGCATCTGTAATCTGTGGACTATCAGAGTGTTGATGAAACACAGAAATTGCATCGGGATTGAATACAACAGTCACCATGCGCACTTACCTCCACAGCTGTAATGTCTCAAACAGTCTACGCTTTGATCGTTCCCTGGAAGACCAGTAGTAGTTTCCGATGAACATATGGAGGCATTCTGTAATCTGTGGACTATCAGAGTGTTGATGAAACACAGAAATTGCATCGGGATTGAATACAACAGTCACCATGCGCATATTCCTCCACGGGAGTAATGTCTCAAACTGTCTACGCTTTGATCGTTCCCTGGAAGACCAGTAGTAGTTTCCGATACACATCGGGAGGCATTCTGTAATCTGTGGATTATCAGAGTGTTGATGAAACACAGAAATTGCATCGGGATTGAATACAACATTCACCAAGTGCACTCTCCTCCAAGGGAGTAATGTCTCAAACAGTCTATGCTTTGGTCGTTCCCTGGAAGACCAGTAGTAGTTTCCGATGCACATCTGGAGGCATTCTGTAATCTGTGGAGTATCAGAGTGTTGATGAAACACAGAAATTTTATCGGGATTGAATACAACAGACACCATGCGCACTTTCCTATATGGGAGTAATTCTCAAACAGTCTACGCCTTGATCGTTCCCTGGAAGACCAGTAGTAGTTTCCGATGCACATCTCATGGCATTCTGTAATCTGTGGACTATCAGAATGTTGATGAAACACAGAAAATGCATCGGGATTGAATACAACAGTCACCATGCCCACTTTCCTCCATGGGAGTAAAGGCTCAAGGAGTTTACGCTTTGATCGTTCCCTGGAAGTCCAGTAGTAGTTTCCGATGCACATCTGGTGGCTTTCTGTAATCTGTGGTCTATCAGAGTGTTGATGAAACACAGAAATTTCATCGGGATTGTATACAACAGTCACCATGCGCACATACCTCCACGGGAGGTATGTCTTCAACAGTCTACGCTTTGATCGTTCCCTGGAAGACCAGTAGTAGTTTCCGATGCACATCTGGAGGTATTCTGTAATCTGTGGATTATCAGAGTGTTGATGAAACACAGAAATGGCATCGGGATTGAATACAACAGTCACCACGCGCACATTCCTGCATAAAAGTAATGTCTCAATTAGTCTACGCTTTGATCGTTACCTGGAAGACCAGTAGAAATTTCCGATGAACATCTGGAGGCATTCTGTAATCTGTGGACTATCAGAGTGTTGATGAACACAGAAATTGCATCGGGATTGAATACAACAGTCACCATGCGCACTTTCCTCCACAGCAGTAATGTCTCAAACAGTCTACGCTTTGATCGTTCCCTGGAAGACCAGTAGTAGTTTCCGATGAAGATCTGGAGGCATTCTGTAATCTGTGGACTATCAGAGTGTTGATGAAACACATAAAAATGGCATCGGGATTGAATACAACAGTCACCATGCGCACTTTCCTCCATGGGAGTAAAGTCTTTAACAGTCTTCGCTTTGATTGTTCCCTGGAAGACCAGTAGTAGTTTTCGATGCACGTCTGGTGGCATTCTGTAATCTGTGGACTATTAGAGTGTTGATGAATCACAGAATTTGTTTCGGGAATGAATACAACAGTCACCATGCGCACTTTGCTCCATTGGAGTAATGTCTCAAGGAGTTTACGCTTTGATCGTTCCCTGGAAGTCCAGTAGTAGTTTCCGATGCACATCTGGATGCATTCTGTAATCTGTGGACTATCAGAGTGTTGATGAAACACAGAAATTGCATCGGGATTGAATACAACAGTCACCATGCCCACTTTCCTCCATGGGAGTAATTCTCAAACAGTCTATGCTTTGATCGTTCCCTGGAAGACCAGTAGTAGTTTCCGATGCACATCTGGTGGCCTTCTGTAATCTGTGGACTATTAGAGTGTTGATGAATCACAGAATTTGTTTCGGGAATGAATACAACAGTCACCATGCGCACTTTGCTCCATTGGAGTAATGTCTCAAGGAGTTTACGCTTTGATCGTTCCCTGGAAGTCCAGTAGTAGTTTCCGATGCACATCTGGATGCATTCTGTAATCTGCGGAGTATCAGAGTGTTGATGAAACACAGAAATTGCATCGGGATAGAATACAACAGTCACCATGCGCCCTTTCCTCCACGGGAGGTATGTCTCAAACAGTCTTCGTTTTGATCCTTCCCTGGAAGACCAGTAGTAGTTTCCGATGAACATCTGGAGGCATTCTGTAATCTGTGGACTATCAGAATGTTGATGAAACACAGAAATTGCATCGGGATTGAATACAACAGTCACCATGCGCATATTCCTCCACGGGAGAAATGTCTCAAACTGTCTACGTTTTGATCGTTCCCTGGAAGACCAGTAGTAGTTTCCGATGCACATCGGGAGGCATTCTGTAATCTGTGGATTATCAGAGTGTTGATGAAACACAGATATTGCATCGGGATTGAATACAACAGTCACCAAGTGCACATTCCTGCATAAAAGTAATGCATCAAACAGTCTACGCTTTGATCGTTACCTGGAAGACCAGTAGAAATTTCCGATGAACATCTGGAGGCATCTGTAATCTGTGGACTATCAGAGTGTTGATGAAACACAGAAATTGCATCGGGATTGAATACAACAGTCACCATGCGCACTTTCCTCCACACCTGTAATGTCTCAAACTGTCTACGCTTTGATCGTTCCCTGGAAGACCAGTAGTAGTTTCCGATACACATCGGGAGGCATTCTGTAATCTGTGGATTATCAGAGTGTTCATGAAACACAGAAATTGCATCGGGATTGAATACAACATTCACCATGTGCACTCTCCTCCAAGGGAGTAATGTCTCAAACAGTCTATGCTTTGGTCGTTCCCTAGAAGACCAGTAGTAGTTTCCGATGCACATCTGGAGGCATTCTGTAATCTGTGCAGTATCAGAGTGTTGATGAAACACAGAAATTTTATCGGGATTAAATACAACAGACACCATGCGCACTTTCCTATATGGGAGTAATTCTCAAACAGTCTACGCCTTGATCGTTCCCTGGATGACCAGTAGTAGTTTCCGATGCACATCTCATGGCATTCTGTAATCTGTGGACTATCAGAATGTTGATGAAACACAGAAAATGCATCGGGATTGAATACAACAGTCACCATGCCCACTTTCCTCCATGGGAGTAAAGGCTCAAGGAGTTTACGCTTTGATCGTTCCCTGGAAGTCCAGTAGTAGTTTCCGATGCACATCTGGTGGCTTTCTGTAATCTGTGGTCTATCAGAGTGTTGATGAAACACAGAAATTTCTTCGGGATTGAATACAACAGTCACCATGCGCACATACCTCCACGGGAGGTATGTCTCCAACAGTCTACGCTTTGATCGTTCCCTGGAAGACCAGTAGTAGTTTCCGATGCACATCTGGAGGTATTCTGTAATCTGTGGATTATCAGAGTGTTGATGAAACACAGAAATGGCATCGGGATTGAATACAACAGTCACCACGCGCACATTCCTGCATAAAAGTAATGTCTCAAACAGTCTACGCTTTGATCGTTACCTGGAAGACCAGTAGAAATTTCCGATGAACATCTGGAGGCATTCTGTAATCTGTGGACTATCAGAGTGTTGATGAACACAGAAATTGCATCGGGATTGAATACAACAGTCACCATGCGCACTTTCCTCCACAGCAGTAATGTCTCAAACAGTCTACGCTTTGATCGTTCCCTGGAAGACCAGTAGTAGTTTCCGATGAACATCTGGAGGCATTCTGTAATCTGTGGACTATCAGAGTGTTGATGAAACACATAAAAATGGCATCGGGATTGAATACAACAGTCACCATGCGCACTTTCCTCCATGGGAGTAAAGTCTCTAACAGTCTTCGCTTTGATTGTTCCCTGGAAGACCAGTAGTAGTTTTCGATGCACGTCTGGAGGCTTTCTGTAATCTGTGGACTATCAGAGTGTTGATGAAACACAGAAATTGCATCGGGATTGAATACAACAGTCACCATGCCCACTTTCCTCCATGGGAGTAATTCTCCAACAGTCTATGCTTTGATCGTTCCCTGGAAGACCAGTAGTAGTTTCCGATGCACATCTGGTGGCATTCTGTAATCTGTGGACTATTAGAGTGTTGATGAATCACAGAATTTGTTTCGGGAATGAATACAACAGTCAACATGCGCACTTTCCTCCACGGGAGGTATGTCTCTAACAGTCTACGCTTTGATCGTTCCCTGGAAGACCAGTAGCAGTTTCCGATGCACATCTGGTGGCACTCTGTAATCTGTGGACTATCAGAGTGTTGATGAAACACAGAAATTGCATCGGGATTGAACACAACAGTCACCATGCGCACTTTCCTCCATGGGAGTAATGTCTCAAAGAGTTTACGCTTTGATCGATCCCTGGAAGACCAGTAGTACTTTACGATGCATATCTGGGGGCATTCTGTTATCTGTGGACCATTAGAGTGATGATGAAACACAGAAATTTGCGCCGAGATTGAATACAACAGTCACCATGCGCACATTCATCCATAAAAGTAATGTCTCAAAGAGTCTACTCTTTGATCGTTCCCTGGAAGACCAGTAGTAGTTTCCAATGAACATCTGGAGGCATTCTGTAATCTGTGGACTATCAGAGTGTTGATGAAACACAGAAATTGCAATTGGATTGAGTACTACAGTCATCATGCAAACTTTCCTCCATGGGAGTAATGTCTCCAACAGTCTACGGTTTGATCGTTAGCTGGAAGACCAGAGTGGTTTCCGATGCACATCTTGAAACATTCTGTAATCTGTAGACTATCAGATCGTTGATGAAACACAGAAATTGCATCGGGATTGAATACAACAGTCACCATGCGCACTTTCCTCCACTGGAGTAATGTTTCAAACAATCTACGCTTTTGGTCGTTCCCTGGAAGACCAGCAGCAGTTTCCGATGCACATCTGGTGGCATTCTGTAATGTGTAGACTATCAGAGTATTGATGAAACACAGTAATTGCATCGGGATTGAATACAACAGTCACCATGCGCACTTTCCTCCATGGGAGTAATGTCTCTAACAGTCTACGCTTTGATCGTTCCCTGGAAGACCAGTAGTAGTTTCCGATGAACATCTGGAGGC
This sequence comes from Schistocerca gregaria, assembly GCF_023897955.1. Taxonomy (NCBI): domain Eukaryota; kingdom Metazoa; phylum Arthropoda; class Insecta; order Orthoptera; family Acrididae; genus Schistocerca; species Schistocerca gregaria. Next base: position 8,429,487 of record NC_064921.1, read on the forward strand.
CTTCTGTAATCTGTGGACTATCAGAGTGTTGATGAAACAAAGAAATTGCATCGGGGTTGAATACAACAGTCACCATGCGCACTTTCCTCCATGGGAGTAATTCTCAAACAGACTATGCTTTGATGGTTCCCTGGGTGACCAGTGGTAGTTTCCGATGCACTTCTGGTGGCATTCTGTAATCTGTGGACTATCAGAGTGTTGATGAAACACAGAAATAGCATCGGGATTGAATACAACAGTCACCATGCGCACTTTCCTCCACGGGAGGTATGTCTCAAACAGTCTTCGCTTTGATCATTCCCTGGAAGACCAGTAGTAGTTTCCGATGCACATCTGGTAGCATTCTGTAATCTGTGGACTATCAGAGTGTTGATGAAACACAGAAAATGCATCGGGATTGAATACAACCGTCACCATGCGCACTTTCCTCTATGGGAGTAATGTCTCAAACAGTCTACGCTTTGATCGTTCCCTGGAAGACCAGTTGTAGTTTCCGATGCACATCTCTTGGCATTCTGTAATCTGTGGACTATCAGAGTGTTGATGAAACACAGAAAATGCATCGGGATTGAATACCACAGTCACCATGCGCACTTTGCTCCATTGGAGTAATGTCTCGAAAAATCTACGCATTGATCGTTCCCTGGAAGACCTGTAGTAGTTTCCGATGCACATCTGGTGGCATTCTGTAATGTGTAGACTATCAGAGTGTTGATGAAACACAGTAATTGCATCGGGAGTGAATAAAACAGTCACCATGCGCACTTTCCTCCATGGGAGTAATTTCTCTAACAGTCTACGCTTTGATCGTTCCCTGGAAGACCAGTAGTACTTTGCGATGCACATCTGGAGGCTTTCTGTAATCTGTGGACTATCAGAGTGAAGATGAAACAGAGAAATTGCATTGGGATTGAACACAACATTCTCCATGCGCAGTTTCCTCCACGGGAGTAATGTCTCAAACAATCTACACTTTGATCGTTCCTCGGAAGACCAGTAGTAGTTTCCGATGCACATCTGGTGGCATACTGTAATGTGTAGACTATCAGAGTGTTGATGAAGCACAGTAATTGCATCGGGATTGAATACAACAGTCACCATGCGCACTTTCCTCCATGGGAGTAATGTCTCTAACAGTCTACGCTTTGATCGTTCCCTGGAAGACCAGTAGTAGTTCCCGATGCACATCTGGAGGCTTTCTGTAATCGGTGGACTATCAAAATGTTCGTGAAACACAGAAATTGCATCGGGATTGAATACAACAGCCTCCATGCGCAGTTTCCTCCATGGGAGTAATGTCTCAAGAATTCTACGCTTTGATCGTTCCCTGGAAGACCAGTAGTAGTTTCAATTGCACATCTGGAGGCATTCTGTAATCTGTGGACTATCAGAGTGTTGATAAAACACAGAAATTGCATCGGGATTGAATACAACAGTCACCATGCACACTTTCCTGCATAGGGGTTATGTCTCTAACAGTCTACGATTTGATCGTTCCCTGGAAGACCAGTAGTAGTTTCCGATGCATATCTGGAGGCTTTCCGTAATCTGTGGACTATCAGAGTGTTGATGAAACACAGAAATTGCATCGGGGTTGAATACAAAATTCACCATGCGCACTTTCCTAAATGGGAGTATTGTCTCTAACAGTCTACGCTTTGATCGTTCCCTGGAAGACCAGTAGTAGTTTCCAATGCACATCTGGAGGCTTTCCGTAATCTGTGAGTAGTATGTGGGTCACTTGGGAGCAGCCCCTCTTCTAAGGTTCATTTTAACCATAACTTTAATTAACTTTTAAGTTTCAATGGGACCTTAAAAGTTAATTAAAGTTATGGTTAAAATGAACCTTAGAAGAGGGGTCACTTGGGAGCAGCCCCTCTTCTAAGGTTCATTTTAACCATAACTTTAATTAACTTTTAAGGTCCCATTGAAACTTAAAAAATATTTTCCTTATCTGTTGGGTAATCTTGTTCAACTTTAAATAAGGTGTAAGTATACCTTAAACTCATTTTATTTTTAAATCTTTTTTAAGATTAAAACCAACCACACTCTCCCCAATGAGGTTTCCACAAGTATATCTTGTTTAAGGTTAAAACTAGCCATAAAACGTAATCGAAAATAATGAACCTATTTTATGGTTCACCCAATCTTGAAAAGTTAACCTATTTGAAGGGTAAAACTAAACTTAAAAAACGTCATAAGATTTTATTAAAAAATATGGTTCAAAGTCATCATAAAAAACATTCAAAAATGTTGAGAAAGAATGTGGCTAATCTTAATCTTAAACAAGATTTAAAAAGTATTAAAAATTATGGTGGAACCATCCATTTTATTTAAATAAATAATTTCACATTTGTGAAATAAAAAGTGGTACAAATAATGGTTAATCTTAACCTTAAAATGTAATCGAAGATTTTTTCAAAACTTATTCCTACACCAAACCAACCATCTTCTAGGTTCCTATTAACCTTAAAAATTATTTTACTTATCTTTACAGTGTGCTCTAAGTATACCTTAAAAATTATTTATAGTCTACCATTTTTCTTAATCTTAATTAAGATTGTGTCTACCTTAAAAATTATTATACTTATCTTAATCTTGTTTAAGATTGTGGTTTGTGTCTACCTTATTTTCCTATTTATTTTTTATTCAATAACCCCAAGGATATGTTTCAATAATACCGCCAGCCTCCGGCTCAATCATTCTAAGAACAACATGTGAAAAAGTATTAAGAGAAGCTCCACCTATTTTAGAGTTGGAAGAACGTGAGAAGTTTTGTGATGACACAGGAAACGTGTTTGAAGTTGAAGTAAGAGGAGTCAGAGAAGTTAATAAAATATATCTTCGAGGTAGAGATATTGAAAAATTGTTTGAAATGGAAAACCTAATCAAACATATAAGTGAATATTTTGAGTTAGAAAAAGATTACGAAAAATTTCTTGTGCCTATTACTCCCTTAAAAAGGGAGTATAGGACAGAAGAACAAAAACGAGTCAAACGAACATTTTTTACTTATAATGGTCTTTTAAAGGTCATTTTTAAATCCAATTCAGGTACAGGATATCGATTTCGTGATTGGGCTACTAAAGTAGTATATACAGCTCATCTCGGTACTGATGAACAAAGATTTGAGCAAGCTTTAGATATTGCTGGAGTTAACGCAACTCTCGTAAAACCTGTTGTTTCCATAAATTTTAATGGCTTGTGAACCATTAAAATTAAAACTTCTCCATCAAAAGTTTTCAGTAATTAGTCCATGCTTAAGATCATAAGTCAAGTTTCTTTTACCATACATAATTATGTATGCTAAAGTGTTGTCAGGAATAGGCGCATTAAATGTCGCCGATAACTTCATTGCTGTTTTCTGTGCAGTAACAACATTCTTGCGTCTACTCATATTGATTACGTAAATAGGGTACGAATTAATGAAACTGTATGCACTAATTTTATGGTCATCTTTCAATTCAGTTATTCTCTTAAAGTCTGCAAATGCATTGTATGCCTTCAAACAAGTACCCGGAGGGTCAATGTTCCACAGTTCTTCAGGAAATATCTCATTTCTACCATTCTTTAGATAAATGTTTTGGAGATGAACGTCATCATACACTGATGAATCAGCATCTTGGTTTCCTTTCCTGTTGGTCTGAAACACCACAAACACAAAATAAGGCATGTCAAACTCCATAGAGTTGTAGTAATTCGTTATATCTAGCTCAAAGTTTCTCTTACCACTAATTCCTGCTATTTCCTGCGTCTGAAGATCAAAAAATGAAATCGGAATCTTAGGGTCCTTTAGCATCTTTTCTCTTAGCTCTAGTTCATAATTAGGCTCATACTTAATAATGGGTACTCTAATCTCTAAACTGGTAATGGTTACTTTACCCAACTCAGGTCGAGAGCCTTCAATATCTGCACCACTATTATTTTGCGAAAACCATCTAAACAAGGCATCGCTAGCATTTGCGCTTCCCACAAATGTTACTGTTAAGTCACCTTCCCACATGATTTCTTTGTAATCCTTAAAAAATCCACCCAACATTTTTAACGGATACAACACCTCGTTTTCCTTTCTTCGTAACTTACCATTGTTGATGAAATTACCCTCGAATCTAATGTCATCGTCGAGAGAAGAAGTAAGGTGGTATAAAACCGTCGACGAAATGCTTGGATGCTCTAACCTGTAGATTATGTGACCTCTTTTCTTAACAATTACTGCACTCCATAACTGTGTCGGAAAGTTGTCAACGAGTTTAACATTCGATTTACCTTCGTAAGAAGTGTAATCTGATCCATTTGCGTGAGTAACATTATAGGTCATATACAAGTAAGCATTGTTGTCAAACCAACCATCACCAACTTTGATGTCTATTTCTACATCTTTGTTCGGTAGGTTTAAATTATTCCTAGTCTTCTCATTTACTGGAAAAGACTGCCACTGATAGCTTTCTATTTTATTCATTTTATTTACTGCAATATTTTAATTTTAAAGCATTTCTAAAAGAACAGTCACTGTAGCTCCACCAAAATCTATCGCAGCATCATTTTCATCCGTTACACTTACTTCCAGGTTTTGAACTTTATCGTGCACAGGGAAAAATAATGGATAATTCGGTTCGTGTATTATAGGACTACCAAACTGTAAGTGACCACACCCCTCCAATTTGGGTTTAAAAGAAGCAATAATGTTTGTTTCTCGATGAAAGTGGTCAGAATCCTTTACAAACATACCATCAGCTAAGTTAAAATGCACTTTAATTTTTTCAAAAGGGATTATTTTCGGTAGCTCATTTGCTACAACTTTTGTTACAGGTTCCACAATTGCGTCTCTAAAACCTAGCATCCTCCCAATACTACATTCCTTATTAAAATACAGCTTAAAGTCTAAGCTTTCTATCTCAACTCTATTTACGATTTCGTTAGCCTTAATCTTTATATTACTAGCATTGAAAGGTTCCTGGCTCTGAATACACCTCTCTAAATTGTCTAGACTGTACTGCCCTGATGGAATATTTAAAGTATTAACCACACCATCTTTCTCATAGTGTAATCTGTTATTATCCTTTGTGACATTTGGAGTTAAGAATGTTGAATAAAATCCGACCAAACCAACCTTTGTATACATGTTTCTTATTGGTACATTTAGCCTCTTTTTTAAGTTTGAGGATGTACCACTAATTTCAAAAATTCTATTCATTTATTAATTAAGTAATAAGTAGTAAATAAAAAAGTAAAATGACTGATTGGGATCCAAAGATCAGAATTCGAGAAAAACGAATCAAAAGCAGACATGGGAAGTTATTACCTAGTTCAATTCGTTGCGCCATCGTTGGACCAAGTGGATGTGGTAAAACAACTTTAATGGTTGATAATTGCCTTCTGTGCCCTGGATGGCTTAACTGGAACACCATTAAACACTTGTACATCTACTCGAAAAGCTTAGAACAGTTTAAGTACAAACATCTTATGGAAAAATGTGAACGAATAGAAAATGAACACAATGATAAAATAGCTACCTTTATCAGTAACAGTGATGACGTTATACCATTAGATGAGTGTGAAGACCGCTCTGTTGTGGTGTTTGACGACTTTATATCAGAAAATCAAGATATTGTAAGAGAATACTTTACCAGAGGAAGACATAAGAATATTGACTGTTTCTACTTAGGTCAAACGTATTCTAAAATACCTAAGCAGCTGGTGAGAGACAACCTTAACTTTTTGAACATATTTAGACAAGACGACATTAATTTGAAGCACATCTACGACGAGTTTGTAGGTGGAGACTTTAAATGGAATGACTTTAGACAGCTTTGCAGTGAGGTGTGGAACGAGGACTTTGGATTCATAACTGTTGACATGACTCGAAAGCTGTATGACGGTAGGTACCGTAATAAAATTAAAACTTTTATAAGATTTTAATGGTTAAAAAACCATTAAAATACCACATTTTTTCTGTTTACCCAACTATTGTGTGAGCTATCAAAACCTAGCCACTTAACAAATACTTTGTCACCCTTTTTTCTTAAAACTTTTTCTACAAGATACACATCTGGATACTTTGTCTTTTGTAACTCCTGTTCGTAAATACTTCCTTTAATTTCTTCTTCACTTGTATCTTTTAACTTGTATGTAGTCGGACTTGTGTTATTAATCTGAGTCACTTCAAATATTTCTGTCGACCAATTAGCAGTATAACCTTTTTCGAACAAGCCTTTAAGTTTACTTATCCTAACTTTGTCACCTATCTTGAACTTGGGCGCATCTGCTTTGAGTTGCATCGTAGGTACCACCTTTTTTGCATTCTTTTCGTTTACGTCTACTGGTTTCATCCCTATTGTCCTGTGTTTCCTGTTGTTGTAATCATACACCAGTTTTTGAAGTAGCTCAACCCATTTTTGATTGCCCTGGAGTGCAAATTGTTTCCACATTTTTTCCTTTAAAGTCCTATTGAACCTTTCAACTACTGAAGCCTTAAGTTCTGTAAACGTAGAATAATGATTTACACCTGTAAGTTTCATGAGCTCTTTGAAGTGTTTGTTGTAGAATTCTTTGCCATTATCTGTTTGTAAGTGTTTCGGCGTCCTTTCTTGTAGTATACCTTTAAAAGCGTTGGTAATACTTTCACCTGATTTATCTTTAACAGGAATAGCCCAAGCATACTTTGAAAAGACGTCTATTACAGTCAGTAAATACTTCATACCCTTGTTGAATTTTGATATACCTTTAAGGTGACCAGAATCCATCTCAACCAAGTCAGCCTGCCACAAATCATCTATACCGTAGGATGTAATAGGTTTTCTTGGAAAATTCTTTCTCAGTGGCTTGTGAAGCTCTTGTATAATTTCTTCACGAATACTTTTACTTGTCGGAGACATTACTTTATTTTTATAAACTTACTTTTCTTGGTATTACACACCCCACAATAGCCCTCAATCCTATGACGACCGTTTTTCGTCACAACTCTCTTGGGATGAAGTGTAGTAGTAACTTTTTTGCAGCTTAGACACCAAATATGTTTATCATCCATCATTTATTTGTTCGGAAATTAAAAAATCAAGATTCTAAGCCCTCGTCAATAGCATCAGTAATTGATGCAAGTTCACCAAATAGTAAGAGTTTTACGTCCACAGGGACTGTCTTCGCAGACTCTTTTAGTCTTACGGTTAGGGAATTTCCTTTATGAATTAATATTGGGTTATGCTTGTCCTCAATTACGTGTAATTTGTCATGTACATTTACTGAAACATCAAAATCATTAAATGTTAAATCTTTGTTTATATCTTTTCCAATGACAATAACTTTTTTCAGTACAAAGTCATACTCGAACGTGTACGTTTGTTGTTCTAATCCAGTCATAAAAGTGAATTCAACTGTTTGTTTATCACATATTTTGTTCAGGCCTTGTTCAGTTTTGTTGATGTATTGAGATAAATCACCTTTTGTATAATAATCTGAGAAAACTTTTTCTAGGTCCTTTTTACTGTAATAATGGTCGACGTTGGTTTTACTTACATAATTATTAAGGGTTGTTAGTATACTTGTGTATTTGGCGTTAGCAACATCATTAACAGCATCGAGCTGGCTTGTAGTGACTGCATCATATCCACCTACGCCATCTGCTACGTTTACAATGAGCCTTCCTTTCAATGATACCCAGTTCTTTGAAAATGAGAAATACTTCTTAATATTAAGTTTACTGATACTAGATTCTAGTCCGTTTATGACGTCTCTGACATCGTCTAGTTGTTCAGTACCTTTCTTTATCTTGTTTCCGAAAATATCCATTTATTGTATCAAGAATTTTAATAAAACTCCATCCATCTGTAAATAGCTTCAGTACCATCACACACAAATGACCGCATATAAACTGATCGAAATTCTGAATTCTTTCTGAGTTGTAAAACAGATTGTCAGGACCCAGGTATTTCACTAAAGTTTGTGGTATACTGCCACCGAATGAGTCAAAAACGTATTTTTCATTACCCTTCTTGTAATAGCATATCCAGTGAGTACCAATGTGATCAGATGTATCCAAGTTAACTACCCCTGATTCGATTTCTTTAGGTTCTAACGGTAGGTCGTCGGCCATGAATACACCTCTAAAATTTTGGATTTTTAAAGACTTTGCTAACCTCTCGATATCATAGTTGCTCAACGGGTGATCATACTTTTGCACAATTTTTTCGACTTTTTTTCGACTTTTTTCTTTAAAAAAATACCATATCCCGCTTTCTTTTCCATTTCAAGATTATGCCTCTTTTGCTCCGCTAACTCTGCGTCTTCGTTTTGCTTCTTGTGCACAGCACTTGTTATTGCCGCAGCACCACCAGCTAAAGACCCGATTGCTCCCAACGCTGCAAGTATCAGTGGTAGAAATCCACCTTCATGCTTATTCAATCCAGAACCTTCTTTCAATCTCTTAGAGCTTAGGTACTCGAGTATCTTCTTCACAACAGGTACAGAAAATGTTATCAATAAGCTACCACCTTTTTTAAGTTTATTAGCTTTCTGTTTCATTTGAGTCTCTGTAAGATAAGCATCTAGAAAGCCATGATTTTTCAGGTCGTCATTGGACAGTTTTATTTTAATAGATTTCGCTCTCGGATTCCCACTGGAGGGAATGTTGTAGTCAACACTAAATCCTTTCATTTATTATCTCAAATAAATTAAATATTTTAGTGCTACACTCATATTAAATTTTAATGGGTTGTGGCCCATTAAAATTACACCTCTTCATTCACATTCACAATGCCCATCCATTATCATCTAACCCTAGACCTAGCTTCCTTTTCCCAAACATTATTCCAGCTACAGCTGTTGAAGCTAATCTTTCTCCTAGGGAAGCATCTTTACTGAAAATTCTTTCCTTTGCCGCTTTCTGCAGTTCTTTATCAGCTTGATGTCTTTGTTCCAAATCTTTATGATCCCTGTATGCGATATCATGCCTTTTGCAAGCTTCATCTAGAGGATTTATTCCAGCATCTCCTCTTTCTAATCGTTCTTCTAGTTTGGTACCAGGGCCGCAGTAATTGTATCCAGGTAAATGCATTTCAACAGGAAGATTATTAATTAACGTGTTCACTAAGCCCTTTCCATAACTTTCTGCCTTCCAGAATGTATGAGGGAGATTGTTTAGAAATCTAATTAGGTAAGGTATCCCCTTTGGATTATTTACTATGAAGTCATTAAATTTACTCGTAAGCATCTTGGTTATTCCAACCTTCTCATTGTGGAAGTTATTATTTCCCGCATTCTCTTCACCATGAATAACCATTAGCCTATCAATTAAGTCTCTGACGTCATTCATCCACACGTACTCCACCGGTTTGTCTGTATACCTCTTTACAAAACCCATACCACCCTTTGTGTTTGGCGAGTTACCACGTTCTTTCTTGAGTGACTGCCATATTGGTTTAATGATGTTGTTGTATTTTTCGCTGCTGCTTGACTTGGGTTTATTCCCCTTTGGATCATTGTTCTTATATATCGCATTGGTAACCTTCAGCATAGTTGTATAGGTATCAAGATCGTCAGATGTGTACTCTTCAGGTGCTACGGTTTTCTGAGTCAGGAGCTTCATAAACCCATTGGTGGCTTTAAAGGAGTTACCCTTCACCATAATATTATCGTTGTTGAATGTTACTTCGGAGTCACCCATGTAATGCCTTCCATTGTCAAAACGGAGACCAAAAATTGTGTCACCTAGAGCGCCTAAGTATTTTGAAACTTTTGGGCCCAGGTAAGTTGTTGAGTAGTCTGAAACAGCCTTCATCTTCTGCCGTTCCTTGTCTTCAGTTTGTTCCAACATAGGCTCCAACCTCTTACGTGTCTTTGGTGTGATGGGGTCATCAACAAATAAGCTTCTCTCAAACGATGTTACCTCAGGAGTAGGTGGTATAGGGAACATATCGTCAAACCCCCCATCGTAAGGTAGTAGCTGCTTTTCAATCTCACGATTTTTTTCTATAGCGTCAATCACTTCTTTCCCTATCGCATCTAATTTGTCAATTACTGGTTGGTCCTCCTTTTTGTATTTTTCGTATTCGGTTATAGGCTTAATTTTCCATTCTTTAAATTCGTCTTTGATTTGTTCAAATTTCTTTCTGTTCTTTTTTGCTTGCTTAACAAGCTTTTCATCATATTTTGCAAACATTTATTTAAGGAAAAATAATAAAATTATTCGTTGGACGTTGAGACGTTGACGTTGGGACGTTGGGACGTTGACGTTGGGACGTTGGGACGTTGACGTTGAGACGTTGACGTTGAGACGTTGACGTTGGGACGTTGACGTTGACGTTGGGACGTTGGGAAGTTGACGTTGGGACGTTGGGACGTTGACGTTGAGACGTTGACGTTGACGTTGACGTTGAGACGTTGACGTTGACGTTGACGTTGGGACGTTGGGACGTTGACGTTGAGACGTTGACGTTGAGACGTTGACGTTGGGACGTTGACGTTGACGTTGGGACGTTGGGACGTTGAGACGTTTTACGATGTAGATAGTTAGTATAGATTTTAATCTCTTTAAAGAGATTAAAAACCATTAAAATCAATTTAAAAGAACTCAATATCGTGTACCTTCTTGTCGTTGTTTGTTTCTTTGACACCATTGTATAACATCTTTAATCCAACCAAAGTATTGCAATCATCCCAGCTTAATAATTTGGTGTATCTATCGGGTAATATAATCTTGTATTCACTGTCGAGTTGTAGACAAAACTTTTGGCCATATTTTGTACTTATATTCTCAGCATTTGTAATGGTATAAGTGTGTCCCTTTTCTAACTCATTCAGCTTCGTAAACGTTTTGTTGGCGCTGTTAAGTTTCAATAGCAGTTGATTTCGTTCCATTTATTTACTGCAATATTTAAAAAAAAATTTCTCGTTAGGGTTTTAATGTTTCTAGCTGAGTCACAGTATCTTTTAAGCTCTTCACTAGTGCTGTAAATGAAGATGATTTCTTGGGACAGTTTATACCAAATAAAGAAAGATCGAATTTACCTGCTCTTACTAGTACGTTTGAGAATTCATTGTATTCATATAATATACCATCCTTGAAGAAGTAGAGCAAACCGTTTGTGTATCTAGAAACAGAGTCTAAGGCTGAAGGCACCCCCGGGAAGCTTTTACTGATCACTCCATAAGCCTTTGCTCTAAAACTACATTCATCTATTTCTGCAAAGTATACATCGTCATAGAAAATAAAGGTTCTGCCAGAGTAAGTGTTCACAGCTCCATGTACAACAGAATTTTGTCGCAGCCCTATATCAGATACTCTTTTTGGGTAACCAGGTTGTAACGTTAAACTCGGTATGTGAACCATGTATATCATGTTATTAATGATAAGAAAGACTTCACCTGATGGTCTCTGATAAACAGCAGATACATTTTCGAATTGTTGAGGTAGAAACGTTAACCAGTCTGTGATTAGTTGCGGCTTCGAACGATCCTTGTTGTTATTAAGAGCAGTCATCCAAACCCACCTTCCACAAAAAATGTATAAAAACTCATTCACAATCACAGAACTTCCAAACTGCTTCAGTCTGCACAGTTCAGGTTCCTTTTCAGGCACGGCTTCGGTTGAGGGAGAAGCTGGAGTAGGAGGGTTACTAGAAGCACGTTTCCCATATAAACTTTGAATACCGCGTATATCGTCTTCAGATAGGGTGGTGATAGTGTTATTGTAAAATGCGTACATCACCGATTCAGAGAAATCTGAATGTGCCATACCCAGCGTGTGACCAATCTCGTGAACTAACACTGTAAATAGGTTTGTTTGTGAAGATGGTGTGTTATTGTCCATTTCCACGTACCAATATTCATCCTGATCAACGTGAATTTCAATGGGGTCGTTGTACAAATTAGGATAATCTGCATGCGCTAATACGTTTCCTCTGCCATCAAAACTTCGTTGACAGAACTGTAGGGCTGAATTTTGGCGTCGGTGTGCACCTCTCTTGGTCGAAATGACAATATCAGGACTTTGGTTGCTGTTCTCAAAAGTAAGATCCGTGTGTTCCTGCCACATTTTGAATGCTGCCTCTGCCACCTGTAACATTTTTCTAGTTGCTAGGTAGTAATTCCACTTAATATTCTTCTTATTCCACTTGTAGATGTGTGTAGTAAAGCTTAAAACGTTATCTTCCACGCCACACCTCGGGTTCTTCATTAATTGTAATGTTTCATCAGTAAGCTCACCATTAGCTGGTAGATTATATTTCTGTTGGAATAACGTAAGTGCATCTTTGTACGCTTCATCACTCAATTGAGAAAGTTGATTTTCTTGGTAGTCTAAGTACCCAAAGTCGTGCAAATATTTTACTGCTGCTTCATCGTGAGCACACACTAAGGATAATATTGAAAGTATAATTATTCTGTTCATTTATTTGAATGGAAATAATAAATAATAAATCAGGCGGTGACGAGTAGATCCTTCCGTATTTTCATTGACGCTAGTATGAACAGGCGCGTCTCACCTCTTGCGATAGCTTCACGGCCAAGGCTGCTGCGACTGCGATAGCTAGCTGAGAAGGCAACGGTGAAGGTCAGGTCGCCGACGTCACTATCGCCTGCATTAGTCACAACAGCGCTGCTCTAGCGTAATATTTTAACTTAAATGTATATTATTCATTTAAACGTAAATGTTCCGCTAATAAATTGTTGTTTTTGGGTGTTGTTGTGTATGTTACACTACGTAATGTAAGTAAAAATATACGGTAAGTCGAATGAAGCGTAATGCTGAGAGAGAGAGAGTAAGATTAATAGCTTAATCGAATGCATTTGCTTCGCCGGCGCGGTAGCTCAGCGCGTTCGGTCAGGAAGACTGGCCACCTTTCTGAAGAAAAAACTGAGTAAAGTTTTCATCGTGGAATTTTGAGTGACGTCATGAGACGTCCGCACTGATCCGCTCTCCCTCATCTGCTAAGAAGTATGGGACGAGACGTGGTAACAAAGAGAAAAAAAAACCTGTGGGGCAGAAGAACAACGACAACGACGAAGAAATGTTACAGACAAAAGACCCCACAGGGTTCCTCGGCGCCGAGGTTTTGCTGTTTTCGACAAAAATTAATTTTTTTAATTAGATAATACATATAATAAATGTCTGTGAGCAATAAACTAATAACTCCTTGTAGCATGACGGCTATAATGAAAGGCAATGACAACCCCGCAGCACTTTGTTTTGATATAAATAAGGTGCCAGAAAATCTGTTGTTTCCCGTTTTTAATTATCTGCGCAGCCTTCAGTACTTACAACTGACTATTATGGAACATGTAGAAGACGAGAGAGAACTCAATGCAATAGGTGAAGGTATGTCACAGCTAGAAAAACAATTTGAAAAGTTGATGGTTGAAATAATACCACAATCTGACTCTGAGGCTGAACAATCTGACTCTGAGGCTGAACAATCTGACCCTGAGGTTGATCAATCTGACTCTGAGGCTGAACAATCTGACCCTGAGGTTGAACAATCTGACTCTGAGGCTGAACAATCTGACTCAGGCTAAATTCAAATATTATTTTTAAGGTCTACGAAACCTTAAAACTATTGGTAGCAAGTAGTAATAAGATTTTTTCGAAATTAAAAAAATGAATTTTTATTTAATTTTTTAATAAAATAAATCAGTAAATAAATGAATATGACGGAAGGAAAGAAATATAACTATGCAGGTAAACACTGCAACAAGTGTCGAGTGAACATCACTTATAATAACTGGTCCAGGCACTTGAAATCAAAGAGTCATGTTAAGAATGACCCTAACAATGAAGAGAAGGAGGAGCACAACAAGGAGAAAATAACACGCCAAGACCTTAGAATCATGGCTAAAGATTGTAATCTGAGTGGGTTTTCGAAAATGAAGAAATCGGAACTTAAAGAAGCTTTGGATAAGACTAAGGACATGTTGTACAAGAAGCAGGATTTGGAAAAGCTAAAGGTACCACAGCTTATAAACATCGGCAGAAGTAAAAACATTAAGGTGACTGTTAGGATGAGGAAGGCTGAAATAATCGAATCCATTTTGAAGACACAAGACATTGTCTTTCGTAATAAGGTAGCTCAAGAGTTAGGCTTCCACGAGGACTTGATAGAACCACCTAAGGAAGAACGCAAGCCACCATACACCATCACAGAAACAAACTCACGATTCATTAAGAAATTTAACGCGACTGAAGTAGACTACACCATTAAAGTTGATAAGTTAATGCAAGTTGAGAACGCCATCAACGCAATGATTAAACTGGCCAAAGAGAAAGGAAACTACAAAAAAGGAGACAAATTAACAGTAGTAGCGAGCAACCCAAATTTCCATCATGATATTTCAACCGTGGTACAATCTAATGTTAACGCCAGATCTTTCATGAGTCATATCGGTAGAATTCTATCTTCTAACGAGAACTTAAATATCACACAGACCAGGTTCAATATTAAGATTCTGAATGTACCTAGAGGTCAAGGCAGGTCGAAAATTATAAATCTATCTGAAGATGTGAGAACCAAAAGATGCATCACCCAAATAAAGAACAAAGATAACTTGTGCTGCCCACGAGCCATAGTAACAGCCCTGACCTACCACACGAATGAGGTTCTCGGTAGGCCGCTTAGTGAAATGGAAATTAAATTAGTTAGGCAAGGTAGACCTATTCAAACTGAGCTAACCCTAGAGTTGTGCAAGAGACTAGGTAACTACAACGAAGAAGGCTTCACACTAGAGGACATAAAGAACGTAGAAGAATTGTTGGGTATTCAGATAAAGGTTGTGTGTGCTGAAAATTTTAATTCGGTTATATACTCGGGCCAGGAGAAGGATACTAAACTTTATTTATACAAAAACGGGAATCATTTTGATGTAGTAAACAGTATGAAAGCTTTCTTGGGTAGTGTATATTACTGCGATAGGTGCGATGCACCTTACAACAACAAGGATAAGCACAAGTGTAAGAAGAATGTAAATGTGTGTATTCTGTGCAAGAAACCTGCGCACTCCCCTGAAGAAAAGAATAAGGTTTATTGTAAGGAATGTAACAGGTATTGTTACAACCAGGAATGCTTAGATAACCACTCAGAAGTTTGTAACACAGTTTATAAATGTAGAGGATGTAATTTAATTTTATCGAGATCTAAAGAGCATAAATGCGGATACTCCTTTTGCTACAATTGTATGGAACCTTATAAGACTGGTGAACATCAATGCTACATACAACATAAACATCAGAAAGGCGGAAGGTGTGAAAGTCGGTGTATTTGTAAGGCTACCGATAAGGAGAGTTTTTTGGAACACTTTGTAGCTAAAAACAAGGATAAACTTCTCAAAAATGTTAAGCTCACTACCCTTCAAAGACAATTTGGTAATGGAGATATTTCAGAACAAGAGTATAAAGTACTCTACAATAATACACTGACTGAAATTATAACGTTATTAAATGGTTGCCATTACACAGAAAAGTATATCTGGTTCGACTATGAAGCTGAGCAAGATACTGAAGTGCACATCCCCAACCTCGTAGTAGCCCACTATATTGACGGTACCAAAGTTTCCTTCAAAACAAATGAAGAGTTCTGCAAGTGGTTGATTTCTAAGAACCACCAAGGGTACACGGCTATTGCACACAATGCGAAAGGCTATGACTCACAATTCATTTTAAAATACTGTATAGAGAATACGTTGAAACCATACACTATATACAATGGAACAAAGTTGATGATGCTAGAGGTAAACGGACTAATAAGCATTATTGATAGCCACAATTTCGTAGCTTCTCCTTTGAGTGACTTCCCTATAACATTCGGGCTGAAAGAACTTAAGAAGGGTTACTTCCCACATTTCTTCAACACAAGAGACAATCAGACTTATGTAGGACCTATTCCTGAGACCAAATACTATGGCGTAGACACGATGAAGACAAAAGCTAGAAAAGAGTTTCTTGAGTGGTACAACAATAAGGTTAAAGAAAATTATATATTTGACTTTCAAAAAGAATTTATGGATTATTGTAACTCTGATGTAGATATTCTGCGTAGAGGTTGTATGGAGTTAAGGAAACAATTTTTAGAGATTGCTAACATAGATCCATTTCAGTACATAACTATTGCAAGTGTTTGTATGGGTATTTATAGGTCCAAGTACCTCCAGGAAAATACTATGGCTGTGATAAAAAGTGACAAGAAAGAAATGTATAGTAAAGAGTCGATAACCTGGCTCAACACCTTCGGGGGTGTACAACACGCTTTGAATGGTGGAGAAGTAACGATTCGTGGGGCAAAAGTAGATGGATTCAATAAGGACACTAATACAGTATATCAGTTCCACGGTTGCTTTTGGCATGGATGTCCTGATTGTTATCAAGAAGAGACTATTAACAATGTTAACCATGAGACTATGGGAGACTTGTACGAGAAAACAAAGCAAAGAAGTTACCAAATTAGGGAAGCAGGATACAACCTTGTCGAAATGTGGGAATGCCAGTGGGCTAAGAGCAAAGGATACAACAATACTACTCCAATCGTTGAGCCCTTGAACCCTAGAGATGCTTTCTATGGAGGAAGAACAAATGCAAGCAAGCTTAAAGTGTGTGGTAAAAAGCTGAGATACATAGATGTATGCAGCCTCTACCCTACAGTTCAGTATTTTGATTACTATCCTGTCGGTCACCCTATAAAATTATACAAACCTAAGAGGTACAACAAAAATTGGTACGGTTTGATTAAGTGCAAAGTATTACCACTGCGTAAGCTGTATCATCCTGTTTTGCCTATTAAAAAGGATAAGTTGATATTTGGGTTGTGTGGAAAGTGTATTGAGGAAAAATGTGGTGCTTGTCAGCACACAGACGACGAAAGGGTGATAATAGGAACGTGGACTACAGATGAAGTGAAGAAAGCTATAGAGAAGGGGTATAAAGTGGTACAAGTGTACGAGGTTTGGCATTTTGAAGAAAAGAGTAATAATCTGTTTAAAGGCTACGTCAAAGACTTTATGAAAATAAAGCTAGAAACGAGTAGGTGGAAAGATGACTTTAAAACTATTGAAGAGTACACCACAGCGGTTAAGGAACATCTTGATATCGATCTGAATCCCGAAGAAGTGGTTCCGAATCCTGGTAAGCGTGCCGTTTCAAAGATTTGCTTAAACTCATTGTGGGGTAAATTCGGTCAAAGACAGAACTTGACCCAAAGTGAATACGTAGTGGGTGTAGAGAGGTGGTACAAAATAATGTTAGATGATAGGGTTGATATAAGCAATATGATTTTTATTAATGATAATATTGTACAAGTCACCTATAAGTACAAAGATAATTTCGTTGAAGACTCCTACTCAACCAATGTGTTTATAGCAGCATTTACAACTTCTAATGCGCGCCTACGGCTTTATGATATGCTAGACAGGCTAGGGTCAAATGTGGTCTACTACGATACTGATAGTATTGTTTATATTGATGATGGTACCAACACTGTTGAAACTGGTTGTATGTTGGGGGAGTGGACTGACGAACTGGGTAAGGATGATCATATCACAGGCTGGATTTCTACAGGACCTAAGAGCTACGGGTACGTGACATACAAAGGAAAGGAAACTATGAAGGTGAAAGGCTTCTCGTTAAATTATGAAAATTCTAAAGCACTCAACATAAATACCATGAAAAATATTGTGGATAAGGAGATAGATAAGGTTAAATTAAACTACAAAATGATTACTAGAGATACAAAAACCAAAAGATTGATTAATAAGGATGTTAGTAAGGAATTCAAATTTGACTATGATAAGAGAATGATTGAGCTGGAGGCTGGCGGTATTATTGAAACATATCCTTGGGGTTATTGAATAAAAAATAAATAGGAAAATAAGGTAGACACAAACCACAATCTTAAACAAGATTAAGATAAGTATAATAATTTTTAAGGTAGACACAATCTTAATTAAGATTAAGAAAAATGGTAGACTATAAATAATTTTTAAGGTATACTTAGAGCACACTGTAAAGATAAGTAAAATAATTTTTAAGGTTAATAGGAACCTAGAAGATGGTTGGTTTGGTGTAGGAATAAGTTTTGAAAAAATCTTCGATTACATTTTAAGGTTAAGATTAACTATTATTTGTACCACTTTTTATTTCACAAATGTGAAATTATTTATTTAAATAAAATGGATGGTTCCACCATAATTTTTAATACTTTTTAAATCTTGTTTAAGATTAAGATTAGCCACATTCTTTCTCAACATTTTTGAATGTTTTTTATGATGACTTTGAACCATATTTTTTAATAAAATCTTATGACGTTTTTTAAGTTTAGTTTTAACCTTCAAATAGGTTAACTTTTCAAGATTGGGTGAACCATAAAATAGGTTCATTATTTTCGATTACGTTTTATGGCTAGTTTTCTACATCTACATCTACATCCGTACTCCGCAAGCCACCTGACGGTGTGTGGCGGAGGGTACCCTGAGTACCTCTATCGGTTCTCCCTTCTATTCCAGTCTCGTATTGTACGTGGAAAGAAGGACTGTCGGTATGCTTCTGTGTGGGCTCTAATCTCTCTGATTTTATCCTCATGGTCTCTTCGCGAGATATACGTAGGAGGGAGCAATATACTGCTTGACTCTTCGGTGAAGGTATGTTCTCGAAACTTCAACAAAAGCCCGTACCGAGCTACTGAGCGTCTCTCCTGCAGAGTCTTCCACTGGAGTTTATCTATCATCTCCGTAACGCTTTCGCAATTACTAAATGATCCTGTAACGAAGCGCGCTGCTCTCCGTTGGATCTTCTCTATCTCTTCTATCAACCCTACCTGGTGCGGATCCCACACTGCTGAGCAGTATTCAAGCATTGGGCGAACAAGCGTACTGTAACCTACTTCCTTTGTTGTCGGATTGCATTTCCTTAGGATTCTTCCAATGAATCTCAGTCTGGCATCTGCTTTACCGACGATCAACTTTATATGATCATTCCATTTTAAATCACTCCTAATGCGTACTCCCAGATAATTTATGGAATTAACTGCTTCCAGTTGCTGACCTGCTATTTTGTAGCTAAATGATAAGGGACCTATCTTTCTATGTATTCGCATCACATTACACTTCGCTACATTGAGATTCAATTGCCATTCCGTGCACCATGCGTCAATTCGCTGCAGATCCTCCTGCATTTCAGTACAATTTTCCATTGTTGCAACCTCTCGATACACCACAGCATCATCTGCAAAAAGCCTCAGTGAACTTCCGATGTCATCCACCAGGTCATTTATGTATATTGTGAATAGCAACGGTCCTATGACACTCCCCTGCGGCACACCTGAAATCACTCTTACTTCGGAAGACTTCTCTCCATTGAGAATGACGTGCTGCGTTCTGTTATCTAGGAACTCCTCAATCCAATCACACAATTGATCTGATAGTCCGTATGCTCTTACTTTGTTCATTAAACGACTATGGGGAACTGTGTCAAACGCCTTGCGGAAGTCAAGAAACACGGCATCTACCTGTGAACCCGTGTCTAAGGCCCTCTGAGTCTCGTGGACGAATAGCGCGAGCTGGGTTTCACACGATCGTCTTTTTCGAAACCCATGCTGATTCCTACAGAGTAGATTTCTAGTCTCCAGAAAAGACATTATACTCGAACATAATACGTGTTCCAAAATTCTACAACTGATCGACGTTAGAGATATAGGTCTATAGTTCTGCACATCTGTTCGACGTCCCTTCTTGAGAACGGGGATGACCTGTGCCCTTTTCCAATCCTTTGGAACGCTTCGCTCTTCTAGAGACCTACGGTACACCGCTGCAAGAAGGGGGGCAAGTTCCTTCGCGTACTCTGTGTAAAATCGAACTGGTATCCCATCAGGACCAGCGGCCTTTCCTCTTTTGAGCGATTTTAATTGTTTCTCTATCCCTCTGTCGTCTACTTCGATATCTACCATTTTGTCAACTGTGCGACAATCTAGAGAAGGAAGCACAGTGCAGTCTTCCTCTGTGAAACAGCTTTGGAAGAAGACATTTAGTAATTCGGCCTTTAGTCTGTCATCCTCTGTTTCAGTACCATTTTGGTCACAGAGTGTCTGGACATTTTGTTTTGATCCACCTACCGCTTTGACATAGGACCAAAATTTCTTAGGATTTTCTGCCAAGTCAGTACATAGAACGTTACTTTCGAATTCATTGAAAGCCTCTCGCATAGCCCTCCTCACACTACATTTCGCTTCGCGTAATTTTTGTTTGTCTGCAAGGCTTTGGCTATGTTTATGTTTGCTGTGAAGTTCCCTTTGCTTCCGCAGCAGTTTTCTAACTCGGTTGTTGTACCACGGTGGCTCTTTTCCATCTCTTACGATCTTGCTTGGCACATACTCATCTAACGCATATTGTATCATGGTTTTGAACTTTGTCCACTGATCCTCAACACTATCTGCACTTGAGACAAAACTTTTGTGTTGAGCCGTCAGGTACTCTGTAATCTGCTTTTTGTCACTTTTGCTAAACAGAAAAATCTTCCTACCTTTTTTAATATTTCTATTTACGGCTGAAATCATCGACGCAGTAACCGCTTTATGATCGCTGATTCCCTGTTCTGCATTAACTGATTCAAATAGTTCGGGTCTGTTTGTCACCAGAAGGTCTAATATATTATCGCCACGAGTCGGTTTTCTGTTTAACTGCTCAAGGTAGTTTTCAGATAAAGCACTTAAAAATATTTCACTGGATTCTTTGTCCCTGCCACCCGTTATGAACGTTTGAGTCTCCCAGTCTATATCCGGCAAATTAAAATCTCCACCCAGAACTATAACATGGTGGGGAAATCTACTCGAAATATTTTCCAAATTATTCTTCAGGTGCTGAGCCACAACAGCTGCTGAGCCCGGGGGCCTATAGAGACATCCAATTACCATGTCTGAGCCTGCTTTAACCTTAAACAAGATATACTTTTGGAAACCTCATTGGGGAGAGTGTGGTTGGTTTTAATCTTAAAAAAGATTTAAAAATAAAATGAGTTTAAGGTATACTTACACCTTATTTAAGGTTGAACAAGATTACCCAACAGATAAGGAAAATATTTTTTAAGTTTCAATGGGATCTTAAAAGTTAATTAAAGTTATGGTTAAAATGAACCTTAGAAGAGGGGCTGCTCCCAAGTGACCCCTCTTCTAAGGTTCATTTTAAACATAACTTTAATTAACTTTTAAGGTCCCATTGAAACTTAAAAGTTAATTAAAGTTATGGTTAAAATGAACCTTAGAAGAGGGGCTGCTCCCAAGTGACCCACATACTACTTCTGTGGACTATCAGACTGATGATGAAACACAGAAATTACTTCGTGATTGAATACAACAGCCACCATGCGCACTTTCCTCCATGGGAATAATGTGTCAAACAGTCTACGCTTTGATCGTTCCCTGGAAGACCAGTAGTAGTTTCCGATGCACATCTGGAGGCTTTCCGTAATCTGTGGACTATCAGAGTGTTGATGAAACACAGAAATTGCATCGGAATTGAATACAACAGTCACCATGCGCACTTTCCTCCACGGGACGTATGTCTCAAACACGTTCGCTTTGACCGTTAACTGGAAGACCAGTAGTAGTTTCCGATGCATATCTGGTGGCATTCAGTAATCTGTGGACTATCAGAGTGTTGATGAAACACAGAAATTGTTTCGGGAATGAATACAACAGTCAACATACGCACTTTCCTCCACGGGAGGTATGTCTCTAACAGTGTACGCTTTGATCGTTCCCTGGAAGACCAGTAGCAGTTTCCGATGCACATCTGGTGGCATTCTGTAAACTGTGGAGTATCAGAGTGTTGATAAAACACAGAAATTGCATCGGGATTGAACACAACAGTCACCATCCGCACTTTCCTCCATGGTAGTAATTTCTGAAACAGTCTACGCTTTGATCGTTCCCTGTAAGACCAGTAGTAGTTTCCGATGCACATCTCGTGGCATTCTGTAATCTGTGGACTATCAGAGTGTTGATGAAACAAAGAAAATGCATCGGGATTGAATACAACAGTCACCATGTAGACTTTCCTCCATGGGAGTAATGTCTCAAAGAGTTTACGCTTTGATCGATCCCTGGAAGACCAGTAATCGTTTACGATGCACATCTGGAGGCATTCTGTAACCTGTGGAGTATTAGAGTGATGATGAAACACAGAAATTGCATCGAGATTGAATACAACAGACACCATGCGCACATTCCTCCATAAAAGTAATATCTCAAAGAGTCTACGCTTTGATCGTTCCCTGGAAGACCAGTAGTCGTTACCGATGAACATCTGGAGGTTTTCTGTAATCTGTGGACTATCAGAGTGCTGATGAAACACAGAAATTGCAATTGGATTGAATACTACAGTCACCATGCGCACTTTCCTCCATGGGACTAATGTCTCAAACAGTCTACGCTTTGATCGTTAGCTGGAAGACCAGTGGTAGTTTCCGATGCACATCGTGAAACATTCTGTAACCTGTGGACTATCAGAGTGTTGATGTAACACAGAAATTGCATCGGGATTGAATACAACAGTCACCATGACATCATTCCTCCACGGGAGTATTGTCTCAAACAGTCTGCGCTTTGATCGTTCCCTGGAACACCAGTAGTAGTTTCCGATGTACATCTGGAGGCATTCTGTAATCTGTGGACTAACAGAGTGTTGATGAAACACAGAAATTGCATCGGGATTGAATACAACAGTCACCATGCGCACATTCCTCCATAAGAGTAATGTCTCAAAGAGTCTACGCTTTGATCGTTCCCTGGAAGACCGGTAGTAGTTTCCGATGAACATCTGGAGGCATTCTGTAATCTGTGGACTATCAGAGTGTTGATGAAACACAGAAATTGCATTGGGATTGAATACAACAGTCACCATGCAAACTTTCCTCTCACGCTAGTAATGTCTCAAACAGTCTGCGCTTTGATCGTTCCCAGGAACACCAATAGTAGTTTCCGATGGACATCTGGTGGCATTCTGTAATCTGTGGACTATCAGAGTGTTGATGAAACACAGAAATTGCATCGGGTTTGAATACAACAGTCACCATGCGCACTTTCCTCCTTGGGAGTAATTCTCAAACAGTCTATGCTTTGATCGTTCCCTGAATACCAGTAGTAGTTTCCGATGCATATCTGGTGCCATTCTGTAATCTGTTTACTATCTGACTGTTGATGAAACACAGAAATTGCATCGGGAATGAATACAACAGTCACCATGCGCCCTTTCCTCCACGGGAGGTATGTCTTAAACAGTCTACGCTTTGATCGTTCCCTGGAAGACCGGTAGCTGTTTGCGATGCACATCTCGTGGCATTCTGTAATCTGTGGACTATCAGAGTATTGATGAAATACAGAAAATGCATCGGGATTGAATACAACAGTCACCATGCACACTTTCCCCCACGGGGGGTATGTCTCTAACAGTCTACGCTTTGATCTTTCCCTGGAAGACCAGTAGTAGTTTCCAATGCACATCTGGAGGCTTTCCGTGGTCTGTGGACTATCAGAGTGATGATGAAACACAGAAATTACTTCGTGATTGAATACAACAGCCACCATGCGCACTTTCCTCCATGGGAGGTATGTCTCAAACACGTTCGCTTTGACCGTTAACTGGAAGACCAGTAGTAGTTTCCGATGCACATCTGGAGGCATTCTGTAATCTGTGGACTATCAGAGTGATGATGAAACACAGAAATTGCATCGGGATTGAATACAACAATCACCATGCGCACTTTCCTAAATGGGAGTATTGTCTCTAACAGTCTACGATTTGATCGTTCCCTGGAAGACCAGTAGTAGTTTCCGATGCACATCTGGAGGCTTTCCGTAGTCTGTGGACTATCAGAGTGATGATGAAACACAGAAATTACTTCGTGATTGAATACAATAGCCACCATGCGCACTTTGCTCCATGGGAGTAATGTCTCAAACAGTCTACGCTTTGATCGTTCCCTGGAAGACCAGTAGTAGTTTCCGATGCACATCTGGAGACTTTCCGTAATCTGTGGACTATCAGAGTGTTGATGAATCACAGAAATTGCATCGGAATTGATTACAACAGTCACCATGCGCACTTTCCTCCATGGGAGTAATGTCCCGAACAGTCTACGCTTTGATCGTTCCCTCGAAGACCAGTAGTAGTTTCCGATGCACATCTGGAGGCATTCTGAAATCTGTGGACTATCAGTGTGTTGATGAAACACAGAAATTGCATCGGGATTGAATACAACAGTCACCATGCGCACTTTCCTCCACGGGAGGTATGTCTCAAACACGTTCGCTTTGACCGTTAACTGGAAGACCAGTAGTTGTTTCCGATGCACATCTGGAGGCATTCTGTAATTTTTTTACTATCAGGGTGTTGATGAAACACAGAAATTGAATCGGGATTGAATACAACAGTCACCATCCGCACTTTCCTCTATGGGAGTAATGTCTGAAACAGTCTTGGCTTTGATCGTTCCCTGGAAGACCAGTAGATGTTTCCGATGCACATCTCGTGGCATTCTGTAAACTGTGGACTATCAGAGAGTTGATGAAACACAGAGAATGCATCGGGATTGAATACAACAGTCACCATGCGCACTTTCCTCCTTGGGAGTTCATGTCTCAAAGAGTCTACGCTTTGATCGTTCCCTGGAAGACCAGAAGTAGTTTCCGATGCACATCTGGAGGCATTCTGTAATCTGTGGAGTATCAGAGTGTTGATGAGACACAGAAATTGCATCGGGATTGAATACAACAGTCACCATGCGCACATTCCTCCATGGGAGTAATTATCAAACAGTCTACGCTTTGATCGTTCCCTGGAAGACCAGTAGTAGTTTCCGATGAACATCTGATGGCATTATGTAATCTGTGGACTATCAGAGTGTTGATGAAACACAGAAATTGCAACTGGATTGAATACAACATTCACCATGCGCACTTTCCTCCACGGGAGGTATGTCTCGAACAGTCTACGCTTTGATCGTTCCATGGAAGACCAGTAGTAGTTTCCGATGCACATCTGGAGGCATTCTGTAATCTGTGGACTATCAGAGTGTTGATGAAACACAGAAATTGCATCGGGATTGAATACAACAGTCACCATGCGCACATTCCTCCACAGGAGTAATGTCTCAAGCAGTCTACGCTTTGATCGTTCCCTGGAACACCAGTAGTAGTTTCCGATGCACATCTGGTGGCATTCTGTAATCTGTAGACAATCAGAGTGTTGATGAAACACAGAAATTGCATCGGGATTGAATACAACAGTCACCATGCGCACTTTCCTCCATGGGTGTAATGTGTCCCTCAGTCTTCGCTTTGATCGTTCCCTGGAAGACCGGTAGTAGTTTCCGATTCACATCTGGAGGATTTCTGTAATCTGTGCACTATCAGAGTGTTGATGAAACACAGAAATTGCCTCGGGATTGAAACAACATTCACCATGCGCACTTTCCTCCATGGGAGTAATTCTCAAACAGTCTATGCTTTGATCATTCCTTGAAAGACCAGTAGTAGTTTCCGATGCATATCTGGTGCCATTCTGTATTCTGTGGACTATCAGAGTGTTGATGAAACACAGAAATAGCATTGGGATTGAATACAACAGTCACCATCCGCACTTTCCTCCATGGGAGTAATGTCTGAAACAGTCTACGCTTTGATCGTTCCCTGAAAGACCAGTAGTAGTTTCCGATGCACATCTGGAGGCATTCTGTAATCTCTGGACTATCAGAGTGTTGATGAATCATAGAAAATGCATCGGGATTGAATACAAGAGTCACCATGCGCACTTTCCTCCTCGGGAGGTATGTCTCAAACACGTTCGCTTTGACCGTTAACTGGAAGATCAGTAGTAGTTTCCGATGCATATCTGGTGGTATTCAGTAATCTGTGGACAATCAGAGTGTTGATGAAACACAGAAATTGTTTCGGGAATGAATACAACACTCAACATACGCACTTTCCTCCACGGGAGGTATGTCTCTAACAGTCTACGCTTTGATCGTTCCCTGGAAGACCAGTAGTAGTTTCCGATGCACATCTGGTGGCATTCTGTAAACTGTGGACTATCAGAGTGTTGATGAAACACAGAAATTGCATCGGGATTGAAAACAACAGTCACCATCCGCACTTTCCTCCATGGTAGTAATTTCTGAAACAGTCTACGCTTTGATCGATCCCTGGAAGACCAGTAATAGTTTACGATGCACATCTGGAGGCATTCTGTAATCAGTGGACTATCAGAGTGTTGATGAAACACAGAAATTGCATTGGGATTGAATAAAACAGTCACCATGCGAACTTTCCTCCACGCTAGTAATGTCTCAAACAGTCTGCGCTTTGATCGTTCCCAGGAACACCAGTAGTAGTTTCCGATGGACATCTGGTGGCATTCTGTAATCTGTGGACTATCAGAGTGTTGATGAAACACAGAAATTGCATCCGGATTGAATACAACAGTCACCATCCGCACTTTCCTCTATGGGAGTAATGTCTGAAACAGTCTTGGCTTTGATCGTTCCCTGGAAGACCAGTAGATGTTTCCGATGCACATCTCGTGGCATTCTATAAACTGTGGACTATCAAAGAGTTGATGAAACACAGAGAATGCATCGGGATTGAATACAACTGTCACCATGTGCACTTTCCTCCATGGGAGTAATGTCTCAAAGAGTTTACGCTTTGATCGATCCCTGGAAGACCAGTAATAGTTTACGATGCACATCTGGAGGCATCCTGTAACCTGTGGAATATTAGAGTGATGATGAAACACAGAAATTGCATCGAGATTGAATACAACAGTCACCATGCGCACATTCCTCCATAAAAGTAATGTCTCAAAGTGTCTACGCTTTGATCGTTCCCTGGAAGACCAGTAGTTGTTACCGATGAACATCTGGAATTTTTCTGTAATCTGTGGACTATCAGAGTGCTGATGAAACACAGAAATTGCAATTGGATTGAATACTACAGTCACCATGCGCACTTTCCTCCATGGGAGTAATGTCTCAAACAGACTACGCTTAGATCGTTAGCTGGAAGACCAGTAGTAGTTTCCGATGCACATCGTGAAACATTCTGTAACCTGTGGACTATCAGAGTGTTGATGTAACACAGAAATTGCATCGGGATTGAATACAACAGTCACCATGACATCATACCTCCACGGGAGTATTGTCTCAAACAGTCTGCGCTTTGATCGTTCCCTGGAACACCAGTAGTAGTTTCCGATGCACATCTGGAGGTATTCTGTAATCTGTGGACTAACAGAGTGTTGATGAAACACAGAAATTGCATCGGGATTGAATACAACAGTCACCATGCGCACATTCCTCCATAAAAGTAATGTCTCAAAGAGTCTACGCTTTGATCGTTCCCTGGAAGACCGGTAGTAGTTTCCGATGAACATCTGGAGGCATTCTGTAATCTGTGGACTATCAGAGTGTTGATGAAACACAGAAATTGCATTGGGATTGAATACAACAGTCACCATGCAAACTTTCCTCCACGCTAGTAATGTCTCATACAGTCTGCGCTTTGATCGTTCCCAGGAAGACCAGTAGTAGTTTCCGATGGACATCTGGTGGCATTCTGTAATCTGTGGACTATCAGAGTGTTGATGAAACACAGAAATTGCATCGGGTTTGAATACAACAGTCACCATGCGCACTTTCCTCCTTGGGAGTAATTCTCAAACAGTCTATGCTTTGAACGTTCCCTGAATACCAGTAGTAGTTTCCGATGAATATCTGGTGCCATTCTGTAATCTGTTTACTATCTGAGTGTTGATGAAACACAGAAATTGCATCGGGAATGAATACAACAGTCACCATGCGCACTTTCCTCCACGGGAGGTATGTCTTAAACAGTCTACGCTTTGATCGTTCCCTGGAAGACCGGTAGTAGTTTGCGATGCACATCTCGTGGCATCCTGTAATCTGTGGACTATCAGAGTATTGATGAAACACAGAAAATGCATCGGGATTGAATACAACAGTCACCATGCACACTTTCCTCCACGGGGGGTATGTCTCTAACAGTCTACGCTTTGATCGTTCCCTGGAAGATCAGTAGTAGTTTCCGATGCATATCTGGTGGTATTCAGTAATCTGTGGACTATCAGAGTGTTGATGAAACACAGAAATTGTTTCGGGAATGAATACAACACTCAACATACGCACTTTCCTCCACGGGAGGTATGTCTCTAACAGTCTACGCTTTGATCGTTCCCTGGAAGACCAGTAGTAGTTTCCGATGCACATCTGGTGGCATTCTGTAAACTGTGGACTATCAGAGTGTTGATGAAACACAGAAATTGCATCGGGATTGAAAACAACAGTCACCATCCGCACTTTCCTCCATGGTAGTAATTTCTGAAACAGTCTACGCTTTGATCGATCCCTGGAAGACCAGTAATAGTTTACGATGCACATCTGGAGGCATTCTGTAATCAGTGGACTATCAGAGTGTTGATGAAACACAGAAATTGCATTGGGATTGAATAAAACAGTCACCATGCGAACTTTCCTCCACGCTAGTAATGTCTCAAACAGTCTGCGCTTTGATCGTTCCCAGGAACACCAGTAGTAGTTTCCGATGGACATCTGGTGGCATTCTGTAATCTGTGGACTATCAGAGTGTTGATGAAACACAGAAATTGCATCCGGATTGAATACAACAGTCACCATCCGCACTTTCCTCTATGGGAGTAATGTCTGAAACAGTCTTGGCTTTGATCGTTCCCTGGAAGACCAGTAGATGTTTCCGATGCACATCTCGTGGCATTCTATAAACTGTGGACTATCAAAGAGTTGATGAAACACAGAGAATGCATCGGGATTGAATACAACTGTCACCATGTGCACTTTCCTCCATGGGAGTAATGTCTCAAAGAGTTTACGCTTTGATCGATCCCTGGAAGACCAGTAATAGTTTACGATGCACATCTGGAGGCATCCTGTAACCTGTGGAATATTAGAGTGATGATGAAACACAGAAATTGCATCGAGATTGAATACAACAGTCACCATGCGCACATTCCTCCATAAAAGTAATGTCTCAAAGTGTCTACGCTTTGATCGTTCCCTGGAAGACCAGTAGTTGTTACCGATGAACATCTGGAATTTTTCTGTAATCTGTGGACTATCAGAGTGCTGATGAAACACAGAAATTGCAATTGGATTGAATACTACAGTCACCATGCGCACTTTCCTCCATGGGAGTAATGTCTCAAACAGTCTACGCTTAGATCGTTAGCTGGAAGACCAGTAGTAGTTTCCGATGCACATCGTGAAACATTCTGTAACCTGTGGACTATCAGAGTGTTGATGTAACACAGAAATTGCATCGGGATTGAATACAACAGTCACCATGACATCATACCTCCACGGGAGTATTGTCTCAAACAGTCTGCGCTTTGATCGTTCCCTGGAACACCAGTAGTAGTTTCCGATGCACATCTGGAGGTATTCTGTAATCTGTGGACTAACAGAGTGTTGATGAAACACAGAAATTGCATCGGGATTGAATACAACAGTCACCATGCGCACATTCCTCCATAAAAGTAATGTCTCAAAGAGTCTACGCTTTGATCGTTCCCTGGAAGACCGGTAGTAGTTTCCGATGAACATCTGGAGGCATTCTGTAATCTGTGGACTATCAGAGTGTTGATGAAACACAGAAATTGCATTGGGATTGAATACAACAGTCACCATGCAAACTTTCCTCCACGCTAGTAATGTCTCATACAGTCTGCGCTTTGATCGTTCCCAGGAAGACCAGTAGTAGTTTCCGATGGACATCTGGTGGCATTCTGTAATCTGTGGACTATCAGAGTGTTGATGAAACACAGAAATTGCATCGGGTTTGAATACAACAGTCACCATGCGCACTTTCCTCCTTGGGAGTAATTCTCAAACAGTCTATGCTTTGAACGTTCCCTGAATACCAGTAGTAGTTTCCGATGAATATCTGGTGCCATTCTGTAATCTGTTTACTATCTGAGTGTTGATGAAACACAGAAATTGCATCGGGAATGAATACAACAGTCACCATGCGCACTTTCCTCCACGGGAGGTATGTCTTAAACAGTCTACGCTTTGATCGTTCCCTGGAAGACCGGTAGTAGTTTGCGATGCACATCTCGTGGCATCCTGTAATCTGTGGACTATCAGAGTATTGATGAAACACAGAAAATGCATCGGGATTGAATACAACAGTCACCATGCACACTTTCCTCCACGGGGGGTATGTCTCTAACAGTCTACGCTTTGATCGTTCCCTGGAAGACCAGTAGTAGTTTCCAATGCACATCTGGAGGCTTTCCGTGGTCTGTGGACTATCAGGGTGTTGATGAAACACAGAAATTGCATCGGGATTGAATACAACAATCACCATGCGCACTTTCCTAAATGGGAGTATTGTCTCTAACAGTCTACGATTTGATCGTTCCCTGGAAGACCAGTAGTAGTTTCCGATGCACATCTGGAGGCTTTCCGTAATCTGTGGACTATCAGAGTGATGATGAAACACAGTAATTACTTCGTGATTGAATACAACAGCCACCATGCGCACTTTCCTCCATGGGAATAATGTCTCAAGCAGTCTACGCTTTGATCGTTCCCTGGAAGACCAGTAGTAGTTTCCGATGCACATCTGGAGGCATTCCGTAATCTGTGGACTATCAGAGTGTTGATGAATCACAGAAATTGCATCTGAATTGATTACAACAGTCACCATGCGCACTTTCCTCCATGGGAGTAATGTCGCGTACAGTCTACGCTTTGATCGTTCAATCGAAGACCAGTAGTAGTTTCCGATGCACATCTGGAGGCATTCTGAAATCTGTGGACTATCAGTGTGTTGATGAAACACAGAAATTGCATCGGGATTGAATACAACAGTCACCATGCGCACTTTCCTCCACGGGCGGTATGTCTCAAACACGTTCGCTTTGACCGTTAACTGGAAGACCAGTAGTAGTTCCCGATGCACATCTGGAGGCATTCTGTAATTTTTTGACTATCAGGGAGTTGATGAAACACAGAAATTGCATCGGGATTGAATACAACAGTCACCATCCGCACTTTCCTCTATGGGAGTAATGTCTGAAACAGTCTTGGCTTTGATCGTTCCCTGGAAGACCAGTAGATGTTTCCGATGCACATCTCGTGGCATTCTGTAAACTGTGGACTATCAGAGAGTTGATGAAACACAGAGAATACATCGGGATTGAATACAACAGTCACCATGCGCACTTTCCTCCATGGGAGTTCATGTCTCAAAGAGTCTACTCTTTGATCGTTCCCTGGAAGACCAGAAGTAGTTTCCGATGCACATCTGGAGGCATTCTGTAATCTGTGGAGTATCAGAGTGTTGATGAGACACAGAAATTGCATCGGGATTGAATACAACAGTCACCATGCGCACATTCCTCCATGGGAGTAATTATCAAACAGTCTACGCTTTGATCGTTCCCTGGAAGACCAGTAGTAGTTTCCGATGAACATCTGTTGGCATTCTGTAATCTGTGGACTATCAGAGTGTTGATGAAACACAGAAATTGCAACGGGATTGAATACAACATTCACCATGCGCACTTTCCTCCACGGGAGGTATGTCTCGAACAGTCTACGCTTTGATCGTTCCATGGAAGACCAGTAGTAGTTTCCGATGCACATCTGGAGGCATTCTGTAATCTGTGGACTATCAGAGTGTTGATGAAACACAGAAATTGCATCGGGATTGAATACAACAGTCACCATGCGCACATTCCTCCACAGGAGTAATGTCTCAAGCAGTCTACGCTTTGATCGTTCCCTGGAACATCAGTAGTAGTTTCCGATGCACATCTGGTGGCATTCTGTAATCTGTAGACAATCAGAGTGTTGATGAAACACAGAAATTGCAAAGGGATTGAAACAACATTCACCATGCGCACTTTCCTCCATGGGAGTAATTCTCAAACAGTCTATGCTTTGATCATTCCTTGAAAGACCAGTAGTAGTTTCCGATGCATATCTGGTGCCATTCTGTATTCTGTGGATTATCAGAGTGTTGATGAAACACAGAAATAGCATTGGGATTGAATACAACAGTCACCATCCGCACTTTCCTCAATGGGAGTAATTCTCAAACAGTCTACGCTTTGATCGTTCCCTGGAACACCAGTAGTAGTTTCCGATGAACATCTGGTGGCATTCTGTAACCTGTGGACTATCAGAGTGTTGATGTAACACAGAAATTGCATCGGGATTGAATACAACAGTCACCATGACCTCATTCCTCCACGGGAGTATTGTCTCAAACAGTCTGCGCTTTGATCGTTCCCTGGAACACCAGTAGTAGTTTCCGATGCAAATCTGGAGGCATTCTGTAATCTGTGGACTATCAGAGTGTTGATGAAACACAGAAATTGCAACGGGATTGAATACAACATTCACCATGCGCTCTTTCCTCCACGGGAGGTATGTCTCGAACAGTCTACGCTTTGATCGTTAGCTGGAAGACCAGTAGTAGTTTCCGATGCACATCTCGAGGCATTCTGTAATCTGTGGACTATCAGAGTGTTGATGAAACACAGAAATTACATCGGCATTGAATACAACAGTCACCATGCGCACATTCCTCCATAAAAGTAAAGTCTCAAACAATCTATGCTTTCATCGTTCCCTGGAAGTCCGGTAGTAGTTTCCGATGGACATCTGGAGGCATTCTGTAACCTGTGGACTATCAGAGTGTTGATGTAACACAGAAATTGCATCGGGATTGAATACAACAGTCACCATGACCTCATTCCTCCACGGGAGTATTGTCTCAAACAGTCTGCGCTTTGATCGTTCCCTGGAACACCAGTAGTAGTTTCCGATGCACATCTGGAGGCATTCTGTAATCTGTGGACTAACAGAGTGTTGATGAAACACAGAAATTGCATCGGGATTGAATACAACAGTCACCATGCGCACTTTCCTCCAAGGGAGTTATATCTCAAGGAGTTTACGATTTGATCGTTCCCTGGAAGACCAGTAGTAGTTTCCGATGCACATCTGGAGGCATTCTGTAATCCGTGGACTATCAGAGTTTTGATGAAACACAGAAATTGAATCCTGATTGAATACAACAGTCACCATGCGCACTTTCCTCCATGGGAGTAATGTCTCAAACAGACTACGATTTGATCGTTCCCTGGAAGACCAGAAGTAGTTTCCGATGCACATCTGGAGGCATTCTGTAATCTGTGGAGTATCAGAGTGTTGATGAGACACAGAAATTGCATTGGGATTGAATACAACAGTCACCATGCGCACTTTCTTCCATGGGAGTAATTCTCAAACAGTCTACGCTTTGATCGTTCCCTGGGAGACCAGTAGTAGTTTCCGATGAACATCTGGTGGCATTCTGTAAACTGTGGACTATCAGAGTGTTGATGAAACACAGATATTGCAACGGGATTGAATACAACATTCACCTTGCGCCCTTTCCTCCACGGGAGGTATGTCTCAAAGGGTCTACGCTTTGATCGTTAGCTGGAAGACCAGTAGTAGTTTCCGATGCACATCTCGACGCATTCTGTAATCTGTGGACTATCAGAGTGTTGATGAAACACAGAAATTGCATCGGGATTGAATACAACAGTCACCATGCGCACTTTCCTCCACGCTAGTAATGTCTCAAACAGTCTGCGCTTTGATCGTTCCCTGGAAGACTAGTAGTAGTTTCCGATGAACATCTGGAGGCATTCTGTAACCTGTGGACTATCAGAGTGTTGATGTAACACAGAAATTGCATCGGGATTGAATACAACAGTCACCATGACCTCATTCCTCCACGGGAGTATTGTCTCAAACAGTCTGCGATTTGATCGTTCCCTGGAACACCAGTAGTAGTTTCCGATGTACATCTGGAGGCATTCTGTAATCTGTGGACTAACAGAGTGTTGATGAAACACAGAAATTGCATTGGGATTGAATACAACAGTCACCATGCGCACATTCCTCCATAAAAGTAATGTCTCAAAGATTCTACGTTTTGATCGTTCCCTGGAAGACCGGTAGTAGTTTCCGATGAACATCTGGAGGCATTCTGTAATCTGTGGACTATCAGAGTGTTGATGAAACACAGAAATTGCATTGGGATTGAATACAACAGTCACCATGCAAACTTTCCTCCACGCTAGTAATGTCTCAAACAGTCTGCGCTTTGATCGTTCCCAGGAACACCAGTAGTAGTTTCCGATGCACATCTGGTGGCATTCTGTAATCTGCAGACTATCAGAGTGTTGATGAAACACAGAAATTGCCTCTGGATTGAAAACAACATTCAACATGCGCACTTTCCTCCATGGGAGAAATTCTCAAACAGTCTATGCTTTGATCGTTCCCTGGAAGACCATTAGTAGTTTCCGATGCACATCTGGTGGCATTCTGTAATCTGTGGCCTACCAGAGTGTCGATGAAACACAGAAATTGCATCGGGAATGAATACAACAGTCACCATGCGCACTTTGCTCCACGGGAGGTATGTCTTAAACAGTCTACGCTTTGATCGTTCCCTGGAAGACCAGTAGTAGTTTCCGATGCACATCTGGTGGCATTCTGTAATCTGTGGACCATCAGAGTGTTGATGAAACACAGAAATTGCATCAGGATTGAATACAACAGTCACTATCAGCACTTTCCTCCATGGGAGTAATGTCTGAAACAGTCTACGCTTTGATCGTTCCCTGGAAGACCAGTAGTAGTTTCCGATGCACATCTCGTGGCATTCTGTAATCTGTGGTCTATCAGAGTGTTGATGAAACACAGAAAATGCATCGGGATTGAATACAACAGTCACCATGCACACTTTCCTCCACGGGGGGTATGTCTCTAACAGTCTACGCTCTGATCGTTCCCTGGAAGACCAGTAGTAGTTTCCAATGCACATCTGGAGGCTTTCCGTGGTCTGTGGACTATCAGAGTGTTGATGAAGCACAGAAATTGCATCGGAATTGAATACAACAATCACCATGCGCACTTTCCTCCATGGGAGTAATGTCTCAAAGAGTTTACGCTTTGATCGTCCCCTGGAAGACCAGTAGTAGTTTCCGATGCACATCTAGAGGCATTCTGTAATCTGTGGACTATTAGACTGTTGATGAAACACAGAAATTGCATCGGGATTGAATACAACAGTCACCATGCGCACTTTCCTCTATGGGAGTAATGTCTCTAACAGTCTTCGCTTTGATCGTTCCCTGGAAAACCAGTAGTAGTTTCCGATGCACATCTGGAGGCATTCTGTAATCTGTGGACTATCAGAGTGTTGATGAAACACAGAAATTGCATCAGGATTGAATACAAAAGTCACTATCAGCACTTTCCTCCATGGGAGTAATGTCTGAAACAGTCTACGCTTTGATCGTTCCCTGGAACACCAGTAGTAGTTTCCGATGCACATCTGGAGGCATTCTGTAATCTGTGGACTATCAGAGTGTTGATGAAACACAGAAATTGCAACGGGATTGAATACAACATTCACCATGCGCTCTTTCCTCCACGGGAGGTATGTCTCGAACAGTCTACGCTTTGATCGTTAGCTGGAAGACCAGTAGTAGTTTCCGATGCACATCTCGAGGCATTCTGTAATCTGTGGACTATCAGAGTGTTGATGAAACACAGAAATTACATCGGCATTGAATACAACAGTCACCATGCGCACATTCCTCCATAAAAGTAAAGTCTCAATCAATCTATGCTTTCATCGTTCCCTGGAAGACCTGTAGTAGTTTCCGATGGACATCTGGAGGCATTCTGTAACCTGTGGACTATCAGAGTGTTGATGTAACACAGAAATTGCATCGGGATTGAATACAACATTCACCATGCGCACATTCCTCCACGGGAGTATTGTCTCAAACAGTCTGCGCTTTGATCGTTCCCTGGAACACCAGTAGTAGTTTCCGATGCACATCTGGAGGCATTCTGTAATCTGTGGACTAACAGAGTGTTGATGAAACACAGAAATTGCATCGGGATTGAATACAACAGTCACCATGCGCACTTTCCTCCAAGGGAGTTATATCTCAAGGAGTTTACGATTTGATCGTTCCCTGGAAGACCAGTAGTAGTTTCCGATGCACATCTGGAGGCATTCTGTAATCCGTGGACTATCAGAGTTTTGATGAAACACAGAAATTGAATCCTGATTGAATACAACAGTCACCATGCGCACTTTCCTCCATGGGAGTAATGTCTCAAACAGACTACGATTTGATCGTTCCCTGGAAGACCAGAAGTAGTTTCCGATGCACATCTGGAGGCATTCTGTAATCTGTGGAGTATCAGAGTGTTGATGAGACACAGAAATTGCATCGGGATTGAATACAACAGTCACCATGCGCACTTTCTTCCATGGGAGTAATTCTCAAACAGTCTACGCTTTGATCGTTCCCTGGGAGACCAGTAGTAGTTTCCGATGAACATCTGGTGGCATTCTGTAATCTGTGGACTATCAGAGTGTTGAGGAAACACAGATATTGCAACGGGATTGAATACAACATTCACCTTGCGCTCTTTCCTCCACGGGAGGTATGTCTCAAAGGGTCTACGCTTTGATCGTTAGCTGGAAGACCAGTAGTAGTTTCCGATGCACATCTCGACGCATTCTGTAATCTGTGGACTATCAGAGTGTTGATGAAACACAGAAATTGCATCGGGATTGAATACAACAGTCACCATGCGCACTTTCCTCCACGCTAGTAATGTCTCAAACAGTCTGCGCTTTGATCGTTCCCTGGAAAACCAGTAGTAGTTTCCGATGAACATCTGGAGGCATTCTGTAACCTGTGGACTATCAGAGTGTTGATGTAACACAGAAATTGCATCGGGATTGAATACAACAGTCACCATGACCTCATTCCTCCACGGGAGTATTGTCTCAAACAGTCTGCGCTTTGATCGTTCCCTGGAACACCAGTAGTAGTTTCCGATGTACATCTGGAGGCATTCTGTAATCTGTGGACTAACAGAGTGTTGATGAAACACAGAAATTGCATTGGGATTGAATACAACAGTCACCATGCGCACATTCCTCCATAAAAGTAATGTCTCAAAGATTCTACGTTTTGATCGTTCCCTGGAAGACCGGTAGTAGTTTCCGATGAACATCTGGAGGCATTCTGTAATCTGTGGACTATCAGAGTGTTGATGAAACACAGAAATTGCATTGGGATTGAATACAACAGTCACCATGCAAACTTTCCTCCACGCTAGTAATGTCTCAAACAGTCTGCGCTTTGATCGTTCCCAGGAACACCAGTAGTAGTTTCCGATGCACATCTGGTGGCATTCTGTAATCTGCAGACTACCAGAGTGTTGATGAAACACAGAAATTGCATCGGGATTGAATACAACAGTCACCATGCGCACTTTCCTCCTTGGGAGTAATTCTCAAACAGTCTATGCTTTGATCGTTCCCTGAATACCAGTAGTAGTTTTCGATGCATAACTGGTGCCATTCTGTAATCTGTTTACTATCAGAGTGTTGATGAAACACAGAAGTTGCATCGGGAATGAATACAACAGTCACCATGCGCACTTTCCTCCATGGGAGGTATGTCTTAAACAGTCTACGTTTTGACCGATCCCTGGAAGACCGGTAGTAGTTTGCGATGCACAGCTCGTGGCATTCTGTAATCTGTGGACTGTCAGGGTATTGATGAAACACAGAAAATGCATCGGGATTGAATACAACAGTCACCATGCGCACTTTCCTCTATGGGAGTAATGTCTCTAACAGTCTTCGATTTGATCGTTCCCTGGAAAACCAGTAGTAGTTTCCGATGCACATCTGGAGGCTTTCTGTAGTCTGTGGACTATCAGAGTGTTGATGAAACACAGAAATTGCCTCTGGATTGAAAACAACATTCAACATGCGCAATTTCCTCCATGGGAGTAATTCTCAAACAGTCTATGCTTTGATCGTTCCCTGGAAGACCAGTAGTAGTTTCCGATGCACATCTGGTGGCATTCTGTAATCTGTGGCCTACCAGAGTGTCGATGAAACACAGAAATTGCATCGGGAATGAATACAACAGTCACCATGCGCACTTTGCTCCACGGGAGGTATGTCTTAAACAGTCTACGCTTTGATCGTTCCCTGGAAGACCAGTAGTAGTTTCCGATGCACATCTGGTGGCATTCTGTAATCTGTGGACCATCAGAGTGTTGATGAAACACAGAAATTGCATCAGGATTGAATACAACAGTCACTATCAGCACTTTCCTCCATGGGAGTAATGTCTGAAACAGTCTACGCTTTGATCGTTCCCTGGACGACCAGTAGTAGTTTCCGATGTACATCTCGTGGCATTCTGTAATCTGTGGTCTATCAGAGTGTTGATGAAACACAGAAAATGCATCGGGATTGAATACAACAGTCACCATGCACACTTTCCTCCACGGGGGGTATGTCTCTAACAGTCTACGCTCTGATCGTTCCCTGGAAGACCAGTAGTAGTTTCCAATGCACATCTGGAGGCTTTCCGTGGTCTGTGGACTATCAGAGTGTTGATGAAACACAGAAATTGCATCGGGATTGAACACAACAATCACCATGCGCACTTTCCTCTATGGGAGTAATGTCTCTAACAGTCTTCGCTTTGATCGTTCCCTGGAAAACCAGTAGTAGTTTCCGATGCACATCTGGAGGCTTTCTGTAATCTGTGGACTATCAGAGTGTTGATGAAACACAGCAATTGCCTCTGGATTGAAAACAACATTCAAAATGCGCACTTTCCTCCATGGGAGTAATTCTCAAACAGTCTATGCTTTGATCGTTCCCTGGAAGACCAGTAGTAGTTTCCGATGCACATCTGGTGGCATTCTGTAATCTGTGGCCTACCAGAGTGTCGATGAAACACAGAAATTGCATCGGGAATGAATACAACAGTCACCATGCGCACTTTGCTCCACGGGAGGTATGTCTGAAACAGTCTACGCTTTGATCGTTCCCTGGAAGACCAGTAGTAGTTTCCGATGCACATCTGGTGGCATTCTGTAATCTGTGGACTATCAGAGTGTTGATGAAACACAGAAATTGCATCAGGATTGAATACAACAGTCACTATCAGCACTTTCCTCCATGGGAGTAATGTCTGAAACAGTCTACGCTTTGATCGTTCCCTGGAAGACCAGTAGTAGTTTCCGATGCACATCTCGTGGCATTCTGTAATCTGTGGTCCATCAGAGTGTTGATGAAACACAGAAAATGCATCGGGATTGAATACAACAGTCACCATGCACACTTTCCTCCACGGAGGGGATGTCTCTAACAGTCTACGCTTTGATCGTTCCCTGGAAGACCAGTAGTAGTTTCCAATGCACATCTGGAGGCTTTCCGTGGTCTGTGAACTATCAGAGTGTTGATGAAACACAGAAATTGCATCGGGATTGAATACAACAATCACCATGCGCACTTTCCTAAATGGGAGTATTGTCTCTAACAGTCTACGATTTGATCGTTCCCTGGAAGACCAGTAGTAGTTTCCGATGCACATCTGGAGGCTTTCCGTAATCTGTGGACTATCAGAGTGATGATGAAACACAGAAATTACTTCGTGATTGAATACAACAGCCACCATGCGCACTTTCCTCCATGGGAGTAATGTCCCGAACTGTCTACGCTTTGCTCGTTCCCTCGAAGACCAGTAGTAGTTTCCGATGCACATCTGGAGGCATTCTGAAATCTGTGGACTATCAGTGTGTTGATGAAACACAGAAATTGCATCGGGATTGAATACAACAGTCACCATGCGCACTTTCCTCCACGGGAGGTATGTCTCAAACACGTTCGCTTTGGCCGTTAACTGGAAGACCAGTAGTAGTTTCCGATGCACATCTGGAGGCATTCTGTAATTTTTGGACTATCAGGGTGTTGATGAAACACAGAAATTGCTTCGGGATTGAATACAACAGTCACCATCCGCACTTTCCTCCATGGGAGTAATGTCTGAAACAGTCTTGGCTTTGATAGTTCCCTGGAAGACCAGTAGATGTTTCCGATGCACATCTCGTGGCATTCTGTAATCTGTGGACTATCAGAGTGTTGATGAAACACAGAGAATGCATCGGGATTGTATACATCAGTCACCATGCGCACTTTCCTCCATGGGAGTAATGTCTCAAAGAGTCTACGATTTGATCGTTACCTGGAAGACCAGAAGTAGTTTCCGATGCACATCTGGAGGCATTCTGTAATCTGTGGAGTATCAGAGTGTTGATGAGACACAGAAATTGCATCGGGATTGAATACAACAGTCACCATGCGCACTTTCCTCCATGGGAGTAATTATCAAACAGTCTACGCTTTGATCGTTCCCTGGAAGACCAGTAGATGTTTCCGATGAACATCTGGTGGCATTCTGTAATCTGTGGACTATCAGAGTGTTGATGAAACACAAAAATTGCAACGGGATTGAATACAACATTCACCATGCGCACTTTCCTCCACGGGAGGTATGTCTCGAACAGTCTACGCTTTGATCGTTCCCTGGAACACCAGTAGTAGTTTCCGATGTACATCTGGTGGCATTCTGTAATCTGTAGACAATTAGAGTGTTGATGAAACACAGAAATTGCATCCTGATTGAATACAACATTCACCATGCGCACTTTCCTCCATGGGAGTAATGTCTCAAACAGTCTACGCTTTGATCATTCCCTGGAAGTAAAGAAGTAGTTTCCGATGCACATCTGGAGGCATTCTGTAATTTGTGGAGTACCAGAGTGTTGATGAGACACAGAAATTGCATCGGGATTGATTACAACAGTCACCATGCGCACTTTCCTCCATGGGAGTACTTCTCAAACAGTCTTGGCTTTGGTCGTTCCCTGGAAGACCAGTAGTAGCTTCCGATGCACATCTTGTGGCATTCTGTTATGTGTGGACTATCAGAGTGTTGATGAAACACAGAAAATGCATCGGGATTGAATACAATAGTCACCATGCGCACTTTCCTCCAAGGGAGTTATATCTCAAGGAGTTTACGATTTGAGCGTTCCCTGCAAGACCAGTAGTAGTTTCCGATGCACATCTGGAGGCATTCTCTAATCTGTGGAGTATCAGAGTGTTGATGAGACACAGAAATTGCATCGGGATTGAATACAACAGTCAACATGCGCACTTTCCTCCATGGGAGTAATTCTCAAACAGTCTACGCTTTGATCGTTCCCTGGGAGACGAGTAGTAGTTTCCGATGAACATCTGGTGGCATTCTGTAATCTGTGGACTATAAGAGTGTTGATGAAACACAGAAATAGCAACGGGATTGAATACAACATTCACCATGCGCTCTTTCCTCCACGGGAGGTATGTCTCAAAGAGTCTACGCTTTGATCGTTAGCTGGAAGACCGGTAGTAGTTTCCGATGCACATCTCGAGGCATTCTGTAATCTGTGGACTATCAGAGTGTTGATGAAACACAGAAATTGCATCGGGATTGAATACAACAGTCACCATGCGCACATTCCTCCATAAAAGTAATGTCTCAAACAATCTATTCTTTGATCGTTCCCTGGAAGACCGGTAGTAGTTTCCGATGAACGTCTGGAGGCATTCTGTAACCTGTGGACTATCAGAGTGTTGATGTAACACAGAAATTGCATCGGGATTGAATACAACAGTCACCATGACCTCATTCCTCCACGGGAGTATTGTCTCAAACAGTCTGCGCTTTGATCGTTCCCTGGAACACCAGTAGTAGTTTCCGATGCACATCATTAGGCATTCTGTAATCTGTGGAGTACCAGAGTGTTGATGAGACACAGAAATTGCATCGGGATTGATTACAACAGTCACCATGCGCACTTTCCTCCATGGGAGTAATTCTCAAACAGTCTTGGCTTTTGTCGTTCCCTGGAGGACCAGCAGTAGTTTCCGGTGCACATCTCGTGGCATTCTGTTATGTGTGGACTATCAGAGTGTTGATGAAACACAGAAAATGCATCGGGATTGAATACAACAGTCACCATGCGCACTTTCCTCCAAGGGAGTTATATCTCAAGGAGTTTACGATTTGATCGTTCCCTGGAAGACCAGTAGTAGTTTCCGATGCACATCTGGAGGCATTCTGTAATCCGTGGACTATCAGAGTTTTGATGAAACACAGAAATTGAATCCTGATTGAATACAACAGTCACCATGCGCACTTTCCTCCATGGGAGTAATGTCTCAAACAGACTACGATTTGATCGTTCCCTGGAAGACCAGAAGTAGTTTCCGATGCACATCTGGAGGCATTCTGTAATCTGTGGAGTATCAGAGTGTTGATGAGACACAGAAATTGCATCGGGATTGAATACAACAGTCACCATGCGCACTTTCCTCCATGGGAGTAATTCTCAAACAGTCTACGCTTTGATCGTTCCCTGGGAGACGAGTAGTAGTTTCCGATGAACATCTGGTGGCATTCTGTAATCTGTGGACTATCAGAGTGTTGATGTAACACAGAAATTGCATCGGGATTGAATACAACAGTCACCATGCGCACTTTCCACCACGCTAGTAATGTCTCAAACAGTCTGCGCTTTGATCGTTCCCTGGAAGACCAGTAGTAGTTTCCGATGAACATCTGGAGGCATTCTGTAACCTGTGGACTATCAGAGTGTTGATGTAACACAGAAATTGTATCGGGATTGAATACAAAAGTCACCATGACCTCATTCCTCCACGGGAGTATTGTCTCAAACAGTCTGCGCTTTGATCGTTCCCTGGAACACCAGTAGTAGTTTCCGATGCACATCTGGAGGCATTCGGTAATCCGTGGACTAACAGAGTGTTGATGAAACACAGAAATTGCATCGGGATTGAATACAACAGTCACCATGCGCACATTCCTCCATAAAAGTATTGTCTCAAAGTTTCTACGCTTTGATCGTTCCCTGGAAGACCGGTAGTAGTTTCCGATGAACATCTGGAGGCCTTCTGTAATCTGTGGACTATCAGAGTGTTGATGAAACACAGAAATTGCATTGGGATTGAATACAACAGTCACCATGCAAACTTTCCTCCACGCTAGTAATGTCTCAAACAGTCTGCGCTTTGATCGTTCCCAGGAACACCAGTAGTAGTTTCCGATGCACATCTGGTGGCATTCTGTAATCTGTAGACTATCAGAGTGTTGATGAAACACAGAAATTGCATCGGGATTGAATACAACAGTCACCATGCGCACTTTCCTCCTTGGGAGTAATTCTCAAACAGTCTATGCTTTGATCGTTCCCTGAATACCAGTAGTAGTTTCCGATGCATATCTGGTGCCATTCTGTAATCTGTTAACTATCTGAGTGTTGATGAAACACAGAAATTGCATCGGGAATGAATACAACAGTCACCATGCGCACTTTCCTCCACGGGAGGTATGTCTTAAACAGTCTACGCTTTGATCGTTCCCTGGAAGACCGGTAGTAGTTTGCGATGCACATCTCGTGGCATTCTGTAATCTGTGGACTATCAGAGTATTGATGAAACACAGAAAATGCATCGGGATTGAATACAACAGTCACCATGCGCACTTTCCTCCATGGGAGTAATGTCTCAAAGCGTTTACGCTTTGATCGTTCCCTGGAAGACCAGTAGTAGTTTCCGATCCACATCTGGAGGCATTGTGTAATCTGTGGACTATTAGAGTGTTGATGAAACACAGAAATTGCATCGGGATTGAATACAACAGTCACCATGCGCACTTTCCTCTATGGGAGTAATGTCTCTAACAGTCTTCGCTTTGATCGTTCCCTGGAAAACCAGTAGTAGTTTCCG
Organism: Schistocerca gregaria; assembly: GCF_023897955.1. NCBI lineage: Eukaryota > Metazoa > Arthropoda > Insecta > Orthoptera > Acrididae > Schistocerca > Schistocerca gregaria. The sequence continues at coordinate 8,473,262 of NC_064921.1, forward strand.
ATGCACATTTGGAGGCTTTCTGTAATCTGTGGACAATTAGAGTGTTGATGAAACACAGAAATTGCATCCTGATTGAATACAACAGTCACCATGCGCACTTTCCTCCATGGGAGTAATGTCTCAAACAGTCTACGCTTTGATCATTCCCTGGAAGTAAAGAAGTAGTTTCCGATGCACATCTGGAGGCATTCTGTAATTTGTGGAGTACCAGAGTGTTGATGAGACACAGAAATTGCATCGGGATTGATTACAACAGTCACCATGCGCACTTTCCTCCATGGGAGTACTTCTCAAACAGTCTTGGCTTTGGTCGTTCCCTGGAAGACCAGTAGTAGCTTCCGATGCACATCTTGTGGCATTCTGTTATGTGTGGACTATCAGAGTGTTGATGAAACACAGAAAATGCATCGGGATTGAATACAATAGTCACCATGCGCACTTTCCTCCAAGGGAGTTATATCTCAAGGAGTTTACGATTTGAGCGTTCCCTGCAAGACCAGTAGTAGTTTCCGATGCACATCTGGAGGCATTCTCTAATCTGTGGAGTATCAGAGTGTTGATGAGACACAGAAATTGCATCGGGATTGAATACAACAGTCAACATGCGCACTTTCCTCCATGGGAGTAATTCTCAAACAGTCTACGCTTTGATCGTTCCCTGGGAGACGAGTAGTAGTTTCCGATGAACATCTGGTGGCATTCTGTAATCTGTGGACTATAAGAGTGTTGATGAAACACAGAAATAGCAACGGGATTGAATACAACATTCACCATGCGCTCTTTCCTCCACGGGAGGTATGTCTCAAAGAGTCTACGCTTTGATCGTTAGCTGGAAGACCGGTAGTAGTTTCCGATGCACATCTCGAGGCATTCTGTAATCTGTGGACTATCAGAGTGTTGATGAAACACAGAAATTGCATCGGGATTGAATACAACAGTCACCATGCGCACATTCCTCCATAAAAGTAATGTCTCAAACAATCTATGCTTTGATCGTTCCCTGGAAGACCGGTAGTAGTTTCCGATGAACGTCTGGAGGCATTCTGTAACCTGTGGACTATCAGAGTGTTGATGTAACACAGAAATTGCATCGGGATTGAATACAACAGTCACCATGACCTCATTCCTCCACGGGAGTATTGTCTCAAACAGTCTGCGCTTTGATCGTTCCCTGGAACACCAGTAGTAGTTTCCGATGCACATCATTAGGCATTCTGTAATCTGTGGAGTACCAGAGTGTTGATGAGACACAGAAATTGCATCGGGATTGATTACAACAGTCACCATGCGCACTTTCCTCCATGGGAGTAATTCTCAAACAGTCTTGGCTTTTGTCGTTCCCTGGAGGACCAGCAGTAGTTTCCGATGCACATCTCGTGGCATTCTGTTATGTGTGGACTATCAGAGTGTTGATGAAACACAGAAAATGCATCGGGATTGAATACAACAGTCACCATGCGCACTTTCCTCCAAGGGAGTTATATCTCAAGGAGTTTACGATTTGATCGTTCCCTGGAAGACCAGTAGTAGTTTCCGATGCACATCTGGAGGCATTCTGTAATCCGTGGACTATCAGAGTTTTGATGAAACACAGAAATTGAATCCTGATTGAATACAACAGTCACCATGCGCACTTTCCTCCATGGGAGTAATGTCTCAAACAGACTACGATTTGATCGTTCCCTGGAAGACCAGAAGTAGTTTCCGATGCACATCTGGAGGCATTCTGTAATCTGTGGAGTATCAGAGTGTTGATGAGACACAGAAATTGCATCGGGATTGAATACAACAGTCACCATGCGCACTTTCCTCCATGGGAGTAATTCTCAAACAGTCTACGCTTTGATCGTTCCCTGGGAGACGAGTAGTAGTTTCCGATGAACATCTGGTGGCATTCTGTAATCTGTGGACTATCAGAGTGTTGATGTAACACAGAAATTGCATCGGGATTGATTACAACAGTCACCATGCGCACTTTCCACCACGCTAGTAATGTCTCAAACAGTCTGCGCTTTGATCGTTCCCTGGAAGACCAGTAGTAGTTTCCGATGAACATCTGGAGGCATTCTGTAACCTGTGGACTATCAGAGTGTTGATGTAACACAGAAATTGTATCGGGATTGAATACAAAAGTCACCATGACCTCATTCCTCCACGGGAGTATTGTCTCAAACAGTCTGCGCTTTGATCGTTCCCTGGAACACCAGTAGTAGTTTCGGATGCACATCTGGAGGCATTCGGTAATCCGTGGACTAACAGAGTGTTGATGAAACACA